>NW_023494807.1:16654275-17356775 GCF_904425465.1 Colossoma macropomum | reverse complement strand
ACCATGCCTGAAAACCTTCAGCAGACACTATAACAATGAAAAAACACTGTACGGCTCATTTATGTGCTTATGAATTTTACCTTTAACTTGTCAAACTTGTCATCAACATCCTGAAGCCAAGACATAAACTGCCTTGCGTTGAACCGATCCCGCACTGAGGTCTTCCCATCGTCCCCCTGTCATGCCATAAAGCAGAACACATGAGCATGAAATGAACATATCACTTCATAAATGTGTCATTCTTCAAGCTGAGTAAAGCTTTGTGAGGGTTTTCAGATCCAGTGCCCTGTAATGACATATCTGAGCCAGATGATGATCAATAAGGGTGCTTTATATTTAGAAATGAAAAATTTTGTAAAAACAACAAAAAAATATTCAACTGCCTAACAAGTAATATGGTCAATACAGAGCTCTGGAAATAGCCTGATTTAATTTAATATTCAGAGGTTTTTCAGCTTATAATCATGTCAGACAATTAGACACACAGTAAGTTACCTGTACATCCTGGGGCATGTTGTATACTTCTGCATCCAACAAGACAGTACAAGCACTAAAAGGGAGCGTCTGATTAGCTAACGTTCTCGCAGCTCGATAATGGACACGCAAGACTTCCTGCTCATTGGACACAATCAGCTTCTCCTGTAAGGTGGAAAAAAATATTCATTTGTTTATACCTCCTGTATGAATGAGCTTGTTATCGCCCTTCTCCCCGTCAGAGGACTGCAAGAAGTGCTTCTTGAAGGAAGGCTGTTGGAAGCCTTAGAGCTAGTTTGTGCCTTGTGTAAACAATTTTTCATGCCCAGGTCATACCAAGATATACCCTGACTAGATCCTATTTACACTTTTCACAAAAATGTGCCCCAGTGTGAACAGATGAGATCTGAATTTACTTCCCTGCTTAAAAAGCACATCAACTTTTTAAGCAGGAAAGTAGTAAGCAGGTAGTTTCATCAACTCATACCTTTTCACCTGCTAGTCAGCACTTGGCAGATGAATTTCTGCCTACCCTAATTGTGTGTGGATGTAGAAAATGCATCAATTTGCATTTGTGTTCAAGACTGTGGTCAAGATCTGGCCTCTGACAGTGGTCAGAGTGATCTGATCATACTGATCACAATGCGTCCTGGTTGTGTTTACTCCTGGCTTTTCATGTCGTCAAGTGAAACTGTTTACTGAAAACGCATGCAAGGTGTAAACAGACCCTTAGTCCGTTCACACCTGGCACTGGCATTTGTCCTGGGTGATCTGATGATAAGTGGGCAGCGCTAAGTGCAGGTGTGAACGGGATCCAATGCATCTCAAAGGACATATTGCGATCCGATCACTCAAACTACCTTTGTAGGTGGTCAGAGACGCATTTGACCACATAACACTTGCAGTGTGAATTCTAAAAACATCCCAATGTGTTCCCAACACATACCAAAGACCACCTAAACAGCTGTGTAGCTTCTGTCTTTATCTTTTCTCCTGTTTATTTACATGTACACAAATAAGGACTCGTGGGACATTTCTGTCTGACAACAAATGTATCAAGAGACTGATGTAGTAAATACATGGGGCACCCTTTGTCCAGTCACGAAATCCTATCATAAGCAAACACAGAAGATGCATTTGAGATACAAGGAAATTCCAGGTGTAAACAGCTATACATTTTGCTGACCATTTGTCATCAGATCAACTGAGATAGAGGTTAACACTTTTCTGTTACTGAAATCGAGCCATGGAGGATCATAGCTCTGAACAAATCATTTCTTCCCTGTTCCAATACAAATGTCTCACACAGAGATTGCTAAGTGTAGTGCTAGAACCAAGTTAAAGAGGTGAGGGCTCATGCTCTCGAGGAAATGTCCACTTACCCTCTCAATGCTGTGTTGTAAGCGCAGTTTCATGCGCACTACCTCTTGCTGTTTGAACATCTCTTTTAGTGGCTCAGGCAGAGAGGGTGGTGGAGTTATCTAAGAGATAAAACAAAGAAAAAAGAATGAACAATAATGTTTGACATCTTTCTCACTCTAAACGAATGAATGATTAAATAAAATGTTTCTCAGTCTTTTCTGTCCATGACAAATAAGCGACTGAAGTTCACTCACTGTTGGAATACAGAGCTTGCTGAGAGGGTTCCCATCGAGCAAGTAGGATCCGTTGAACGTGACGTATTCATCATAGTACTGTGGTGCTTGAGGGATGACGCTACACAGCACCTTCCTCTTTTCCTCAATTTTCTTGCGGATGTGCAGGAACTCGTAGTATGGGTTAGCCCTTTCTGTCTGGTAGGGCTGAATTTCTTCAAGCTTTAATGAGTCTACAATCGCTGCTAAAGACTGCTGAGTCTTCTCTTTGATTTGTTGGGTGGAAAGGCTGGCTTGGGTCGCAGGAGAAACTCTGGGCATCTTTCGCTTTCTTGGATGGGTCACCTGTGCATCAACTTCATCCTCCAGAAGTCTGACTTTAGCCCTGGCTCCAGAAGGATCGCTATCTCTGTCCACTACAGACAGCGGGGAAGAGCTTTCAGAGGTTGCTTCACTTGGTGGTTCTGCCTGAGGATCACGCTGAATACCACTACAGCTCTGACTTAGATCTCCATCTGATGGAGTGTCTGGTTTTGAAGGTTTCTCTTCAATGGCAGGCTGGTCTGTCATCTCTACATCTAGCTCTTGCTTAGCCTCTGGGAGAGACTGGGTCTGACACCTATCCTCAGCAGAAATTACTTTCTCCACTTTTGTTTCAGCAAGTCTACTCTCCAGTCCCTCCTCAGACACTTCCATTGGCTCCTCAGCCGTCCGTTCAGGACTAGCACTGCGGGAAACATTTGTAGACAAAGGCGTGGGTAAACCAAGTTCATTTGTCTCCAACTGTGCATCACCAGTGCCCAAATGCTCATCGGAAAGCCTTGATTTACAATCGTCTTGTAAATTAAAATCAGCCCTTTCTATAACCTCTTGGGATTCTTTGAGTGCACTAGCTGTGCACAGCAATGTTTTAGCAGATTCTTCAGGACTGATTGTATTTGAAATAATGGAAGGAGTTGAGCAGCTTGTCCAATCCATTCCGGCAGCTGCAGAAACATTCTCCAGACTTTTGTCCTCCACTTTCATTTCAGGACCCACTGCTAGGCTCTTCTCTCTTTGTTCTGGTCTGAGATCCAGATCTTCTCTTGTTGACTGATTGTTATTAACCTCTGAGAGAGCATCCCTTTGCAAGCTACTCGAATGCATAGGTGTCTTAGTGTTAAAGCAATGCTGTGATGACACAGGCGATGCAACTTGGGACACAGCGGCCAACAAGAAATCTTTGTTTGAGCCTTCTGTCCTGTCTGCATCAGATTGGTCAAGCCGACCCTGTCCACTTTGCTCTGGCAGAGCTTCAGTGGTGTTAGGCTCTACTGCATTCAGCAACAAACTGCTGGCTTGTGGCAGGCAAGTCTGCTGAACCGTGAGGTCCTTTGTGGAAGAATCTTGAGAGTGAGTTAAGCATCCAACCTGACCGCTTAGAGTGCTACCTTCATCCTCAACATTGACAGAATGTTCAGCTTCAGGTATAGTAATAGGGAGATGCACTGATAATGAGGCTTGACTGCTCTGGTTCTCCTGTACATTTGATGCACTGGCCTCTACTGGGTGGACTTTACTTTGCTCATCACTGGAACATGGTATGTCACCAACTCTTTGAGATTCTTCAATTAGTCTGTCTGCTTCAACTGCAGCAGACTTGGCATCTTCATCCAGAATAGCTCTTAAGTAAGGAGATGCATGTCTGTTTGACAGCGGTGTTCGATTGCACAGAGCTGTGTCAGGAAGACTGTTAGTATCTTTATCATGAACAACTGGCGATCTGGAGGACTGGAGCATGAGGGAAGACTGTGGGAAAGGCGGCTGGGAATCAGATGCATCTACATGGTCTGAATCGTATTCAGTTAGCCTAGGTGTTAGCACAGTTGCCTGGCAGGAATCCTCTGAACTGGCGACTGATATCATGGACACTGATCTTGACATGATGCCAGATCTTTCATTATCTGGTCTTGGAGAGCGACTGAGGCTGTTTTCAATTACTGGACCAGTCTTTCCAAAACATGAGAGAGTTTTGGCATCTAGTGAAAGTGTTCTTCCACTGGTGGCATCTTTTAGGGTCTTTTCCCGACCATAACCCTCAGGGGTGTCTGAGCTCTTGGAGCGCAAGAGTTCCTTGTTTGTGCACAGGTCGTTGGACGAAGAAGGCGTTTTTGTTTTATCTTTGATTTTCTGCTTCCCGGAGTCTGTCCCTGGTCGCTGTTTCAGTCTTTCTCTCTCTTTCTGCTTGATCTTTTCCAAGTGTTTTTTGTGCCACTGCTCAATCTCCTGGTCCTTGAGGCTAAGCATGCGTTCAAAACTGGTCTGCATAAGGTCATCATTGACCAACCTTTTCTCTTTGGGACGGGCATCTTTTTGCGCAGGTGAGGCTTTGGATTTTGACCTATCCAAGTCTGACTCAGTAGGCCTTGCTTTACTGAGTTTGCTATCCCTGTTCTGCTGTAATCGGTCCTTATCCTTGTCCTTTTCCTTGTGCCGGTCACGGTCCCGGTCCCGTTCCCGTTCCCGATGCCTATCAGAATCTCGATCCCGATCCCGTTTGTCCCGATCTTTCTCAGGGGTTTTTAGAACCTCTTCTTTTAACTTCGAAATGACTGTTTTATTGCTGTCAGATATATACCCCTTTTTCTCTTCCAATAGAAGTTTGAGATTAGAACTTGACGTGGAGACAGGAGTGGCTTCTTTTGATTTTTCTTTCTTTCTTTTTTCAGACTCTTTCTCTTTTTCTTTAATTCGGTCAGATTTACCATGATCACAAATTTTCTCAGGAGCTTTTCCCTTCTTTTCAGAAATTAATTTTTCTTTTTCTTTGTCCCTGTGCTCATTAGAAGAATGTTCTTTCTCTTGCCGATCTTTCTCACCTCTTCTTTCAAGTTTCTCCTTGCTCTTCTTGTTTTCCTCATGCTTTTTTACGACAGGCACAACTTTAAGCTTTTCACTCTCTTTGTGGCTCTTATCACCTGGCAAATGTGAAGTGCTTGTTAATTTTTCTCTTTCTTTCCATCGATCTGTAGAGTTGTGAAGGTCAGATTTATCTGGTAAATGCTCCAATTTGATTTTCTTTTCTTTGTCAGGGTGTTTTTTGTCAGCTTTTTCAGATTCCCTATCCTTTGCAGACAGCCGTTTGTCACTTTTCTCTCGAGTACTCTTCTCAGTGGTCTCCACTTGATTTTGATCAGCCAAGCTTCCACTAATAGACTTCTCTTCTGCCTCTTCTTTTACACCAGCACTAGGAAGTGACTCGTCAGGCTTTCGCGTTGAGGTGAGACCTTCTATCCGGTCATCATGTTCAACCCCTCTCCCATCCTTTCCCTTTTCTTCTTTGCAGGTCATCTCTTTCCTCTCTTTTTTTATGAGCTTGTCTTTCTCTCGTTCATCTTTTGGTTTCCTCTCCTTGCTGCCTGAATGCTTATCTTTTGATGTGTTCTTTTCTTCTTTAACTGGCGATAAGTCAAGGGACTTCTGAGGAGAGCAGCTACCTGGCGTCTCACACTTCCCTCCAAGTTCCTCGCTCTCGTCACTTTTGAAGAAATTCTCTTTCCAGAATTCCCGATCAAACTCCATGTTCCTATGCCCATCTTTTCGTACTTCTTTCTGCCGGTGACGATTCCTCTCAGCCTCATATTCCTTCCGGTACTTGTCCTTCTCCTTATGTTTCAGTTTATGCTTTTTCACAACCTTGCCGTCTTTGTCAACCTTCCTGAAGGCACCTTCTGAGCCATCCATACTGTTGCTTAGACTGGCATCTTTAAAAGGACTGGAGCTTCCATCGTCTCCGTCCAAGCTGAGTTCCTTATGGTGATGTTTGCTTTTCTCCTTGTGCTTACAGCCCTTACTACTTTGACCTTCCGTGCAATAGTCAGAATCTGTGTAGTGGTTGTACTTCACTCCATCTATGGGGCAGGATCCATCTACAATGGAGACACAAGTCTTTGCGTTTTCCTGTTTTAATGGAGTCGTCTGCTTGTCAGTTTGGCTATGATTCAGCTTTGGGGACTTCACCGCAGACAAGTGAAAGAGGTGCACCGATGAATCATCCTTTGGACTAAAGGACATTTTAAACGAGTCCTCCTCTCGAACGCTCTTGTCCGAGTTGTCGGACACAGTTGCTGTGGAAAAAAGAAGCGACTTGCTGTTTTCTTTTCCATCCTCTCGAACCTCTTGGTTCTCCTTGTTTTTACTCTGGCTCTTCTTGTTCTTCTTATTCACCTTGCCCTTTTCTTTCTGCTCTGCTGGTGTGAGGTTCAAGCTTTCTTTTTTTGTCCTACTCTCCATTTTGTGAGCATCATTACCAACTGATCTAGTTGGTGAACATTTTCTCTCAGACTGCGTCTCTGTTTCATCGCTTGAAGTGTCAGAGCTGCAGTAGAGGACTCTGGATTTTGACTTTTTTGACTTGCATGATGCCGTTGTCTGGTCGCTCTTGTTGGACTGCTTAGATGGGTAATGATTTTGTTCCTTGTCCTCTTTTTCCCTCTGCCGCAGTTCCCGTCTCAGGATATGCCTGTCATTTAGCGCTTTGCTCAGGTCTTCCTCCTCCTCCTCATCCTTGAACTCATATTCATCCACACCTGAAACGGAAGACGAGGCTTTCGCTGTGGTTGATTTGCCCTCAGAGTCCTTCTCAGTATCGGAGTACTCCATATTTTCATCTACACTTGAAGGGTTCACAGATGGAGGATCTTCAGATTCTGTAACATATAATGCAGAGCAAAAGAAAAGAATCAGTTATCAAGTATTCCACTTCCAAAGACAGACAATTATGGGCACAGAAGAAACAAATATTTTATGTAATTTCTTAGAAAAACATGCATAATAGCATGCCCCGCAGACAATGAAAAACATGACTGTAGACATAAAGCTGTTTAAAGGTTCTCACTGTACCTGAAGAGCTATCCTCTTGATCGGATAATGGAATCTCGCCCTTCAGCAGCTGCTCCACCTCCTTTGAATCTGCAACATCCACTGGCCGCTCGCCTCTCTTGTTTGCCTGGAAGGCATTTCCTCCATGCCGCAACAGTAGCTTCACAATCTGCAAAAGAGTGGGGGCAGTCAGACAAGTCAGTTGGCACAGGATCTGGTGACAACTCTGGAAGCTGAAAATAGCAATAGGTCTCTGTAATTCTGATGTTCGATAGACTCTTATAATATATGAAAAGAATATAACTACCATTTACAAAGCATATCAAAAAGTCTTGATTTCCATTGCATTTCGCAAATTATATAGAGGTAGTCACTGCCGTTCTCCTGCAGTTTCTCTTGCTCTAGCACACCAGATTCAACAAATGGTTCAGATCTTCTCCAGGACTGGAACTGCAAAACTGTATGGCAAAAAAAGACTCACATCTTTGTGCCCACTGCTAGAGGCATCATGAAGAGGAGTGTCATCATCCAGTCCCTGGGTGTTCACTTCTGCTCCTGCACCAATCAGAACCTTTGCTACATCACAGTAACCAAGGTTGCAGGCTTCATGTAGAGGTGTCCAACCTTCAAAAAAAAAAAAAATAAATAACCATTTAAGAGAACTACAAGTGTGATGAAAGCCACCTCTGAAGTTTGCAGAATTTATGGTGTTCTTTGTTTTTATAACCATATAGTCACAGTAATGCATTTTTGCATAATTGCCTTTTACACTCCACACAGTCGGCCTTACCTGCGAAATCTTTGACGTTTACATCCGCGCCGAGCCCGATAAGCTCCTTGACCTGCTTGACATCGCCTCTGATGGCAGCCATGTGCAGGGGAGTCTCTCCTCGCTCATTCCTTTTGTTCACCTTGTCTTTCTGTCGTGATGTGGAGCTGCTAGGGATCTTTTTCTGCACTGCTGGAGTCTGGGAGGGGTGGCTTGGCGTGGAGTCTAAGAACAAAAAGTGGCATCAAGGTCAGGTACTGCTGCTCGCTTGTTAATCAGTGCAGCCAGACTCTGACAGGACCATAAAGAACTAATGATTTACTGCATCTCATGGTGCTGAACATTTCCAGTCCTTCAAAATGTGCATAACTTCACAACTTAGCATATGTGCCATATTGTGTGTGAAGGGAACTGGAGGTACATACAACAGCTAAATAAATTGTATGTTGATAAATGTACCCTGAAAGAGAAGCCTGAACTCTCACTGTTGGTATAATTTTGATTAGACAAAAAGGAATTAAGGGTTGTAATGGTAAGGCGGTATCTTAAGGATTTCTTGTAATTTGCAAAAAGAGGAACTTACAAGTTAAAAGCAAATAACCAGATATAGATGGAAATTCCCTAGCAGAAAGCTAAGTTTCAAAATAAAAAAGAAAAAAGTTTCAAAAGACACTCACAAACAGCCACAAGACAATACAAACATGAAATGAGCACACGTGAACAACAATTAATGCTCTACTATCCTACCTGGACTGTTGTCTCTTGCAGTCATCTGCATCAGAAGTGCCATCTGCTTGCGCTCAGACAGTGGGTAGCCAAACAATATGTTCACAGGGGTGGACTTCTTACCCCCGGATTCCTTCTTTACTTTCTTTTTATCGGGACCATCTTTATCTGCATAAAGAAGACCACCAAAAATAATTTAAACACTATTGTCCCCTATAAGCGCAACACAGCTGACATTTTGAATGCTTCAATTGTTTTCAATTGTTGTCCATCCTAATATGCAGCAAGACATCTAGCAGCAAAAACAAAAGAATACTGCTGTTAGCCTGTCAAGACACATGCATTAATCCAGCTATTCCTTTCCCTTGGGTTTGTGTGTAGTATTTAAACGGCATGCACATAAATTGGATGCAGCACAGAAAACCTGCACGTGTGCATGTTGGTAACTGCCAGCTACTTTCACGTTTGAATAGCAGAAATAGACAAATTCTGTACATCATATCCAGTAACAAGACGATGAAGTAGTATCTGTTTTTCCACCCTTGAGTGACCTAAGAGCTATTGGAAAGAGAGGTCATGCGATAGGAGTTAGTGTATTCTGAGACTGCTGTTCTCTAGCAGCTTTTTAACACATACATCCAAAATAATCAGACAGAAAGAGGTATACGCAAGTGTGTCTGTGGCAGAGGGCGTGCTTGGGTTCGCCTGAGGCTTATGTACATCGGCTGTGCCCATGCTTGCTGAGTAAGCAGACTGTAAAATGGCACGAGATTCCCCGCCGATCGTTTTGTCGCCTTTCTGCGACACAGCAAGGCTAACGTGCGGCGGGTTTAGCAGAGGCAGTTACCTGCGTATATCCTGCAGGGAGGAAGTAATCTCTCTCCCCACATATCGCTCGACTGGCCGGGGTCAGAGTCATCTACAGTGCAGAAGCAGAGAGGCGGGGAGGATAGAGAGGAGGAGAGGTGGAAAGGGGGAGAGGGGGGAACGGGAGAGGAGAGCATTGCGTTATACTCACTCGCTCCCCCCCTTACTCAGATAATAAGCAGAAAATACACTGGGCTAAGTTACCGCATAGGACATAGAGGGCGCCATCGCTGAAATAAAAAGCGGCAAGACGGTGTGAACCTAATCCTTTTCCTCCCCGAGGATTACTTTGGCTCTCCTTTTCCTACATACAGCTAAAGAGATGACAGACCTCTGTCTGATTTATTATTAGGATAATAATAAGAATATTTTTATAATATCAGAATAAATTATAGTTGGCTCAAATCGGAGGCACTGCAAAGCTTCTGGTAAAATTAAACTTATGTAATAAACAGACTTCTTTCTCCTCAAATGAAACTAAAAAACAGCCTTTCCCACAGCCTTCAGCCTTACAACCACATCTACCACCTTGCACATACTCATCAGCATACTAGCTGTCTTAAGGTAGCCTACATCAAAGGTTACAACAGCCTTATAAGCCACTGAAATTGTAGGCATGAAATTGCAATAATGCATAGTGGCTCACATTTTTGTCTTTGTTCCCCCATTCCAAAGAAACCCAAGAAGCACTGGCACTACAGTTTTCCCACATCATTACATTTGAAACAATATTCAGGCCAAATGACTACCTCTGTGGCTACTTCTCGCTCTTGTTCTCACATCTGAATTGTATTTCCCTGTCCTTCCCATGAATCTGAAGACGTAAGCTAAACAGTTATATAACTCTATGAAGAAAATAAATAAATAAATATCACTGGTACCGTCTGTTTGTTCAACAAGTTCCAAAACTGACCACAAGAGGTGGTAATGAGTAACTGAGATGCTGCTGGAATTTTCTGCCAGAATGCTGAACTGACCTGTGTCTGAGTCCCGTTCCTCATTCCGGGGTGGGCTGACCGTGAAGGAGAGCTTGCGTTTCATGGAAGACTTGGGCTTTCCTTCCTTTCCCACGATCTCACTCCGATCCAGCTTCGGCGTTTTAGTGAACGGGGAGATTTTATCTTTACTCTGCTAGAGAAAAATTTAGTGAAATTGTGACACCAATGTTTGAAAAAAAAACAAATTAATAAATTTTTTTATGTACTAAATTAAATACAAAATAATTTTAATTGAGCACAGGTACATCTCACTGACCTACACCTACAGCACTGAAGCTCATTAAATGTTTTCCTCAAGCCAGTTCAAATTATTAGTTATTACAAAAGTTATTGTTATTACAAAAAAGACAGTTGTAGGTGTATCACCTTCTTCCCAGCTGTCTTTTCCACCATGGCTCCATCTCGGTCAGTCCCCGGCTTGGCCATGGTGCAGCTTCTGACTAGCTGTGGCAGCTGCGGCTCACAGGGCTCATCATGGGCCTATAAAGAAAAATGTCTTGATCAGATTAAACATAAAGCAAGCCCATATCAGACGCAACATCAGACAGTAAACTCCCTGCTTGGACACCATCTCTCCAACAAGGCTTTGCCCTGAATTATGCCACAGATTATGAATTTTAAGAATAGAACTAGTATAAATAGTAAGGAATCTAGTCCTAGATCAATGCAGCTACTCTGAGACTTCTTGAACTCAGAGTTCAAGGCTGAATTTTCCAAAAAGCATATTTTCTCTGTACACATAATAATGTCAGAGAAGAGCAGGGTGTACTCAAATGTTCAAAGCACCAGTATTTAAATACTGACATCACTATTCGGGTACTTGTTCCATTTTAGCACGAGGCGGCAGAGAGAATATACAGACCAATAATTCAATGACCTGCCACTTTTATGTTTTAACAGGACTGTAAAATGTTATACTTTTGCTGGTATTTGTGACTAACAAAAAACAGGTATCTCTTCATTAACTCAAGGAACTTGAGGATCCTCAAATATCAAAAGTAGTCGGAATTAACATCCCTACTCCATACCAGGTGTTTCCTTCCGACAAGATCATTCTTCATGTCAAATCTTTCATAGTTACAGATGTTTTTTTTTTTTTTTAGAAACCATATTACACAGGTACATATTACTTGTGATTGTTGATAAGAATTATTTAGAAATAAGAATTGCTGAAAAATGTACCAGGAATTTACTTGATTAGCTAGCTAATTAAAGGCATCTGTTATAACATTGAAATGGAGCAGAATGGAGGGGAGGAGGAATGTGTGCTTCACTAAAATTGGAGATAAAGTTGAAGAAATTTGATGACAGAAAAGAGCTTTGAGGTTTGATTTACTACATGAATTGCACTTAAGACAATCTGATCTGCTCTCTTTTGTAACAAAATGGTGAAAGGAACTGATAGTTTGGGAAAAACTGGAAATATGAAAAAAAAAAAAAAATTATTATTTAGCAAACATCTTTCCAGCACAGTACAAAATGGGATATTTGAAAAGTTAAGATGACTTTACACACAGTCTCAAATCATGGCATTACAGTACAATTAATTCATACATTTCAACACAGACAGAAGAGCAAGTCAGCAAGTAGTGCGTTTGTCTATATATCCACCAATGAGCCTGTGTCGTCTCAATCACAATTTCATTGTTAAAATGTCCCAGTTTAGTGCTTTTAATTATTACATTTTAATCAATACAGTGAGTCAACTCAAATCATCGACTTGTAGTCTTGACATGTTACAAACAAACTTTTTAAAAAGTGTTTCACTCAATAGCAGCATACATACTTCAGACAGTAAACACCTCACTCATGTCGGGTGGTTTACCAGACATTAAAACTGTTGTGAAGCCTCTCTTGATAAAGAAAAATCTAGAAGCAACTCTAAGTATCTAAGTTTCAGACTTCTTTCAAATCCACTTTCATTGAACAAATCATTCAGAAAATCTTCAAGCAACTTATTGGCTTTCTATCCTCAAACAGCTGTCTAGACAAATTTTAGTCAAGACTGTGGCCTAATCACAGTACTGAGACGGCTCTTATTAAGGTCACTAATATGACATCCATTTAAATACAGACTACGAAAGAAAAACATCTTCCATACTACTGCTCGATCTCAGTGCTGCTTTTGATACTGTTGACTAGAGCTGGGTGATATGGCCAAAAATGTTATCACGATAAACAAAATTCATATCGTTCGATATCGATACATACCGCGATAAATGTCAAATCATTATTGCTTTCAAGTTTGAAGGCTGATTTTTGGTCCTGGGTGGTTAATTGCTGTTTTAAACTAACCTTATGGTCGGAACACAACAAACACTCACCAAACAGTGGAACATTTCACAAATCTGTCATGGGAGAGTGGGAGAAAGTGTCTGGTGAGCTGTTTTTACCAGCTGGAAAAGCACGGCTATTTTGTAATAGTCATAATATAAGAAAGAAAACAGATTATTTTAGCTGGTGACGAGCGCTCGGCTACCCTGCTACAAATGACAGTATCACAGTATTCAGACACCAGCTAGCGACGACTGGATTTCTGTATACTATCGTAGTAGTTTAAGTGGTGAACCGCAAAATATCAACACCAGACAAACAGAGTCCTCTTTTTAGGTACGTTTAAACTGAAAGCAGTGCTTTTGTGTCTTGTTTGACCTACAGTATCATCAGTTCTCCGTGTTGTGCGAGTGACAGTGCGCTGCTTCAAGTTAGCCAGCAGCTAGCCTGGAAAGATTTCCCACTCTCCAATGCCTTACAGCTTCCTCAGTTTACTTTCGTTTAAATCAGGGCTGTTATTTACATGAACCCACTTCTTTCTTTCACTTTCAGTGCTTGGGAATGCACTCATACTAAATTATGACTGTCCGAGCGCTGTAACAGCGCTGTAGTTGTGAGGATTGTGATTTAACGCTGCTAAAGCTGTTAGGATGTTAGGAAAGAGGTGAGTTCGCTGTAGGACAGTACAGTTACACCACTGACCTCGTCACTCACACTCGGTCACAGGAGATCAGATTGCCGGTCGCTCCATTCAAACAGGGAATATATAACTCCGCGTTTCAGCCGTTGCTAAAGACTCATCTAACTCGTGGCCCCCTTCCTCTCTAATCATGTAGAAAAACTCAGAAGTGCGCCCTCTCCTGGCGACAGCAGAGTAGTGTCGCTTTCCTTGCAGTAGAAAATGCCACCAAGGCTTTCGCTGATCGTGGAAGTGTGAGAATGGTGTATTATATCGAACATTTATCAAACATGTCGAATCGCTCTATCGAGGAAAAGTTATATCGTGATAATTATCATTATTGTTTTATCGCCCAGCCCTACTGCTGACCATATAGTTCTTCAAGACTTGAGAATTGGGCTGGACTCCTAAAATGATTTAGTTAATACCTACAAGGAAAAAAACTACTTGGTCAAAATAGAAAATATTGTTTATGAGAGCATGCCAGTAACCTGTGGTGTGCCCCAAGTTTCGATTCTTGGGCTGCTCTTGTTTAATTTGTACATGCTTCCTCTTGGTCAAATCCTACAAAACTATGGGATGTCTTACCACAGCTATGTAGATGATACTCAAGATCTATTTGGCCCTCTCCCCAAACAACTATGGTCCCCTTGATTCACTTTGTAAGGGCCTTGAGCACATCACTAACTGGATGGGACAAAACCTTCTGCAGTTGAATAAAGATTAAACAAAGATAATTATATTCAGCAATATCAAAGAGAGGCACAGACTAGCTGCCTATCTGGATTCGAGAGCCCTTAAATCTAAAGAACTCTCATCTAATCTTGGTGTACTAATGGACCTGGATCTCAGTTTTAGCAGTTATGTAAAAGCAGCACTAAATCAGCAGTTTATCACCTTAAGAACATCAACAAATAAGAGATTTTCTCACTAAACTTGACCTGGAGAAACTCATCCACACCTTTATTTCTAGCAGGACTGATTACTGTAATGGTGCCCTAACTGGACCCCCCCAAAAAAAGACAAATTAAACAGGTCCAGATGCTTAAGAATGCAGCTGCCAGAGTCCTCTCTAGGCAAAAATGAAGGCAACACATCATTCCCATTCTTACATCCTTACACTGGCTATCAGAATGTTATGGAATAGACTTTAAGGTACTATTACTGCTCTGTAAATCGCTTAATGGTGTAGGACCAGCATATTTATCTGATATGCTGCAGCAATATGAGCTGAGCAGAACTCTCAGATCATTCATAACTAGTCAGTTAGTCCTGCCTAAGGTAAACACTGAACATGAAGAAGCAGCATTTAGCTACGATGCTGCTCTTAAATGTAATCAGTTGACAGAGAGCATTAAAACACTTTTAAATCTGAAAAATGTCCTATTTGAGCAGTTTAAAACAATGTTAGCTCTACTATATCTTGTAAAGGCACTTTATTATCCTAATTTAATTTTCAATTAGATTTTTAATGTTTATTTGTTTGTTATTTTTATTTAAATCATGTTTAAGCATGTTTTTAATTTTTATTCTCCTACATATTTTTACATTTTACTTTAAATTCTCTTTGTACAGCACTTTGAATGATCGCAGAGTAAGGTGCTATATAAATAAATTTGCCTTGCCTTAATGTGGAACACAGAGGATGAGTAGATGGGTAGGTGAGATGTGACTACATATGCACACCCATATACAGAGCAAACAACATCCCTCAAGTTATTCAAGCAGATGACAGCTTTGACACTCATGTGAGGGTAAGAAATAGTATTTCCATGAAATTCAAGACCAAACTACGCAAAGGAGTAAAAGCGCTGAGTCACTTGCTCATACTGGAGACTGGGAGGAGGTGGGGGAAAAAAAATGACTACGCCACTCAATAGCCAATACCTCAGCGTGGGACAAAGTGTTACAACTCAGGTCACAGGATTTCCTGCTTGAAGAGAACCAGCCTTCACTTAACATATCTACGCCTTTACAGCATAATAGATCCTGTTACGCTCTCAAAAGCTTCAGCTCACTAGACAACTGTCTGAGAATTGCCCAACAAGAGATAGCAGGATAAAACAATCAACTCAGATTTATAGTTCCACCTTATTATGATCTCTGTGGTTAGATATTGGTGTGCTGTTTAGAAAGGTGCAGTAGTATCAGTGCCATATCTATATCTGTAAATAAATATCATACAAATTATCATAGTACTGGAACAACATTCAAAGCACCCATATCCTAAATTTATTTTGTGGGTGTATTTGCCAAGAAGGTCCATTTACTTCCAGTAATACAGTAACATTATTTTCATTGTATGAACGCAGGGTTCACATGAACCATTTTTTGTCAACAATGTCCAGTGACAACAACAGTACTGATGAAAATGTTTATGAAGAAAAGGGTTTTAATTTTTTAATTTTAGGAAAACAAAATTCAGGGTAGAGATCTTTAAAACTGTTTTGTATGGACAGGCCAAACTAATTTTTTAAAGCACCTGTGTATGTGCTCAGTCAGTCAGTTGTTGTGTCTGAAATGGCTAATAAACAGGCTGTTTATCAGTTTTGATCATGATACTACCAGCCACACAGAAATTTTGCTTATTATAAGAAAAACTACTTGCCTCACTAACAATACTTGGACTGGCACGCATTTTTCATGCTTTTGTTTACATGTTTACATTTCTTACATTTTTTACATTTCTGCACCTTTCATACTAAACAGCATTTCTGAGACCAATGCAGAAAATTATTGTTATTATTTAATGCAGAGACTTACTACATTCTTATTAGAGATGCATTGATACCATTTTTTTCAGACCAAGTACAAGTAGTGTTCTGGTACTTGCCAATACTGATATGGATACCACACTGAGTAACCTACTTAGAATTAAGTAGTTGTTGGCGTATAAGTGCAATGTGCCTTAACAGTTATTAAAATCTAAATGATTTTAAATGAACTATGTTAGCTTTGGTTACACCATATCGAAGCGCTGCAGTGGAGAAGAGTGGGTTTTGTTCCACATTAGAAACAAAAATACCTACAGATAGCTCTGTCTATGGAACATATCCAATAAAGCTGTTTCACTCAATATGCATCTGATGTGCATCTGAGAACCAAGCAAAAGTGTTGAGAAACTATGCAACAGCAGCTCTTGTAACAGCAGCAACTTGTGCCACTCTCTGCACTGAAACTAAAACCAGGAGGTGATGTACACATATGGGACAATATGGTTTCTCTATTTCACAAAATAAAAATAAATAAATAAATAAATAACGTATCAACATATAACTCACAATTCTATTTAGCCAAAAGGGCTAACAGAGTAAAGTCGGCATATACAGACACTGGTACTGCAAATGTACCAACTTTTTTCCTCCATTACGATCAGTGTAGGAAGCGTGTTGTAAAGGTGGTGTATTGGTGCATGATCTAAAATATAGAGTTATAGAGATATAGAAATATAGAGAATATAGGTGTTTTATGTTTGAAATGAGCAATACTGCTTGTATTTTTCAGTTTTAATAAGCCACTGAGTATAACATCACACTGTCATCAACTAAAACTATTTGCCAATTTAGTCAATCATACTCCTTGTTGACTGTAGCCTCATACCACTGGATTATGTGTTTGTTTATCCCTAGATCTCCCACAACCATGGTCCAACATAGTCTCCCAAAGGCATCCTCTAGAGCTAACGTTACTGATATTACTGCTACTGACACACATGCATGTAAAGGGGAGTCAGAATTTGGAATAGGAATGAGTGGGGTCAAAGGTGCTGTAGGCTGAATATATGTGAACATTACATATACATTGGTTTTGGTGACATCACAAGAACACTGAATGCAAAACACTGTGCAAAACACAAACTGCATGTTTACATGCTATCATTAAACTTCAGCTTGTCAGAAAATCCAGTTCTCCATCACATGATCCCTTTAAGATTTTTACTAATATTTAAGAGGAATATAACAATCAAATATATACTATCCAGCATATTTTGAAACAGAAGACATGTTTACGGGTGTGATGGTGCCGGTGATGCCTGAAATAAGCGATACACAAAAAAGTAAAGTGCTGCTTGAACAACTTACCCTGATGACTGATTAATAAGAATCACAAAATGTAAGCTTTAGAACAGGGCAGTCATTGTTGCCTGTAACCAACAACTCTGCTGTTATGGGCAGGCCTGTTCACAACACAGTGATTGATCTAGCTTGACTATATAAACAGGCCAGGCTTGATGAGATCAGACGTAAACAAGACAGAAACAGTGAAACACATTAAACTGCTTCAGACAAGGTTGGAAACTGGATCACCATAATACAACAAGCAGAGAAGGTTAAAGCAAAAATGGGGCAACTAACATCCCAACGTGAACAGCCATCTCCATTTCAGTAAATGCTGTGGGAGGTAAATGACTGAAATGAGACTCAAGGAGACTGAGCTTAAAACAGATACAGAAAGACAGACAAATGCACTTACACACACCTGGCACTGGAATGGAAACACAAACAGACAGCTCCAGACCCAACACTGTGACCCTGGTCTGCTATTTCTGCTGGGACAGGAGCAGCAGGACCACTGACTCCTCCATATACTTTCCCACCATTTAGAGCCAACAGTAACAGCCATCTCAATCTACATCTCTTCACTCCACTCCAATTTCCAGAAATACAACCACAAGCGTGAGGAATGATGTGACCTCAGGGCCAGTTTTAAATAAAAAAAAAATCTTTCAAACCCCTTCCTGGAACTGCAATTTCACTCAACATGAGCATTACCTTGTAACCAGGTTTCTCATTTAATTTCTCACTTAACAGTGTTTTTGCAATTTTCTTTTAATTAAACTTTTATTTTTCTTTCCCTGTTCAGCTGAGTTTAAGAAAATTGCTCAATAAACAAATGTTTATTATTCTAAATTACAAATTAACTTCTATTAAAAAATGAAACACAGGCTCCCGAGTGGCGCAACCGTCTAAGCGTTGGCCCTATCATCAGGAGATCGCGAGTTCGATCCCTGGTGATGCTACAGCCATCCGTAGCCAAGAGTCCAGGAGAGCACAATTGGCCTCGCTCTCTCTGGGTGGGTAGGATGGCCCCTCCTTCCCCCCCCATCACTCAACGCGATGCTAGTCAGCGCAGGTGTCTGTTAGCTGACGTAACAGATCTGGCGGTTGGCGCTTTCCTCCGAGCACGTTCGGCTGTCCACTGACGTTGCGTGAGCAGCAGTTCAAAAAGAAGCGGTGGTTGGTTTCACAGGTCTCGGAGGAAGCCTGTGTTAGCCTTCACCCTCCTAGTGTTGATAGCATCATGTGATTGGGGGAGTCCTAACTAGTGGGTGGGATTGGAAACGACTAAATTGGGGAGAAAATCGGGTAAAAAATCCAACAAAACACTGGAATGGAAACACACAGTTGCTGAATCCTTACTTTCACCACCTCCGGCTAATAAAAAGTCAAAAATGGTCACTCTTCATAAAAGCATATAAGGCACCAGCAGCAGAACTAAATTTGTGTAAAAATGTGTTTAGGTTGCAATAGTGCAATAAAAACAATGCAAGGGGATAACACACTATTGTGTCTGAAAATAAAAACAGTACAAAGAGTCAAAACAATCTAATTTCTGAGGCGGGATTAGTTCTACTGAACAACTGTTTCTGAATTCATAAGCCGATATCATATCTGAAACAACAGTACTTATGAAAATGAGACAAAATGCTATGTAGGATACTCTACAAAAAACAGTTGATGTTATAGAGAAGATGATGGGGCAGCTAATCACAACAGAATTTGGAGGCACAGTAACAAAAAACAGCATGTTTAGGGGATATGTTAGAAAATGGTCAGGTAAAAATGAATCACAACAGCTTTTGTTACATAAACCCACGCCAACGTTATAAGTAAGGCTCTTGGAAAAAATAAAATACAAGAAAAATATAGGACATTTAAAACATATTAAGCTAAAATACACCAGAAAACATTTTAAGATCTCTATGCAAAAATGTTGTTTACTTGGACTGCAAGAAACAGACAATGCAACCAAGTTCTAAGACTGAACTTTGGAGGTGTGGGAAAAAATCCCTGCAAATTTCTTTGGAAAACAAAGCAATTCCAAAAATAAAAAATAAAAAATAAACAAGTAAACTAAATACAGAAAAATTTAATATTAGATTTAGTTGCGGACACTGAAAAATAAATAACATAATGGCCGTTTTGCCAGGAGATTAAATAAATGGAGGAGATCTTCGCCTTTTATATAGTACAGTAGGACTAAGGACTCCTGGATTTCTGGAGATACTTTCCTATCTGTGCCTCACTAAAAGGTTAGATGCCTCTCTTATTTTCAGCAGCATTTTTTGTTTCTCTTTACAAAGTGTGCTTATTGTGGAGAGTGCTCGACAGTGCTGTACATGGTGGGCCATCTCTCACTCAAGTAAAAGCAAATTAACCCACAGACTTACAGACGGAAAAACACAAATCTAGCTCTCACTGATGACAACAGAGAGCGTAACTACAATTAGAGGAGTGTTTGGGACTGTAACATTTCTTCAGATTATAAAATCACCATACACAGAAGCTAAGAGTCTGAGTATTTCTGGTATGTTTATATGCAGACTCTGGAGAGCAAGAGAGGAGGTGTTACAGCCTAAAAGAAATATGGCAAGATTATCAAGATAAGTCACAGCAACAGTTTATACCAAACCTGACAAAAACTGTTTATATAAATGGTAGATAAGCAACTTACCAGCCAGCCCAAGTAAGATGCCAAGCAAGATGTGATAGTATGTAGAACTTTATATAAATATTGCCATGTTTATGTAACCAAGACATAAAGCTGTGTTAAATACACCATCTCACCTTCTCAGGACAGGAAAAAAAGTCAGTGAAATTCAAAACTTGAAACATGAGACTGCATTATCATATTATTACATTTCATGATCTAGCCTGTGACTGCACTCGAGCGAAGAGGAAGGAAGACTGTGTGATGTCATCAGACTGGGCCGAGTGTCTCTGCTCTTGTTGCAGAGTGAATTATTCAGGCAGGCGCACACACACACACACACACACACACACACACACACACACACACACACACACACGAAAACCGCTGGGGGGAAAAACACAGGAACATGCCCACTCGCAATGACTGTCGATCGCTGAGAAAGACAGGTAAAGGAACACTGCTTATGACAGCAGGCTATTTGACAGGGTCAAAAAAATGCTTCTGGAAGTCCATGGTAAGAGTCACTAGACTGCTGAAAACCTAAAGATTCAGCCGTAACTGTTATGCTGTTATGTAACAATGACTGAGCACAGAGCAAAGAAGGAACCAGACAGTTCCACGAGCATGTAGCAGGATAACTGCATAGGAACTCATCAACACACAGACGGATTCAATGACATTACATTGTGGTTGTGACAAAACCTTCAGATATGCAAACTCATTCTTTCACTCTCACACTCATGGCCTGGACCAATTAACGGCATTACTTGAGCATTCAATTGCAAAACAGAAATTCTAACCTAAAACGTTTTCTAAGAATAACAATCTAGAAAACCTGAAGCACAGGCACGTCTCATAGCTATTCTGAGTTACATTCCATCAGTTTTAGTATTTACATTAGAGGTGGGAAAAATGATCAACTTTTAGCATCACGATTGTCTTGAAAGTAGAGTTGGGCTAATAGACAATGCCATCACCCATCACTGACAGCTGGCAAACATCACAATGTTGAGCCAGCACAGTCACCACACCAACAGCAGGGGCACTTTCGTCAGATTATCCTGTTAACAGCGCAATGTTACACCTATTATTTAATAAAGCAATTTCATTTAAACTTTTCAATTGTGCTGACACAGAGTCAGGTACAAGCACAGAACCATAAAGTATTCACCTTTCACAGCATGTCTAACGCAGGAATCTGTTTTTTAAACCAATGCGTCTTGTATTTTCATCATGATAGCTAGCTATAATAGGGTCAAGCTAGTGGGGTTAGCTCGGCAGTACTTGAGATTTTTCTGCCTTTAAATACAGACACTTTTAGCTTGTAACAGGCATGTAAGTACTTTGAAGCCTTTTATTACTGTAGCGTTAGTCTGTTAGTCAGTCAGCTTCCTGCTAAATGCTCAGCCTAGTAGTCAGGGCAGAATTCAGACAGTAAAAAAAGAGAATATAATGTGTACAAAAGTTAAAGCGAGTCTGTTAGGAGCAAACAGTGATGTTCAACTGGCAGTTTATCATCAGGTTGCATTTAATAGACACAAATTGCAACACTAACAACAAGGCTTCTTCAGCGAGTCATTATGAAAGCTACAATCTTATATCGGATGAATCTCCGGGCTCTTTATGCTTGAGCATTGCTGTTCATGCCATAATTTCATCTTCACTCGGCTGTACTGACAGCAGCAAACAGCACACTGTCTTAGAAAGCCTCAGAGACATTTAATTAGACAAAACAATAACTTAAATAAGCAGACTTTTTGTGTTTGCTTAAAAAAAAATAAAAATAATAATAATAAAACTGTAACGGACAACACTTATATTCCCCAATGTAACATTTAAGCCAAAATCTGCAAATACATGGTCATGTGAAAAATAAGGTGGATGCAGAGACTGCTTAATGCATGAGTACAGTGTTTGGAAATGGGATATAGCATTTCTATACTGCAATGCATGCTAAGACAGGACATGGTATATGTGAGTGGATGTATATACCAAGTTATCTTTGATTTATGGTGTTTATCTTTTGTTTCTATGTTAACTCTGTTGTGTCGGTTTTCCAACTGCGGGTGGATGGGTGGGAGGGAGGTTGTTCAGAGGGGAGCATTTATTTGTATTTGTACCCGTGTTATTATTATACCTCTTATTTTTTTGTTTAGTATTAAAAATAAAAAAGTTGCTCATAAAATGCAGAGAAAAGAATGAAAGACTGGGTGCATAGGGAAGGATGGGGTACCCCCATCCCAATGTCATCGTCCATCACTATGATGATGAGCAGACACTGCCCAACCCTACTTGAAAGATTCTCAATCAATTCAGAAAATGTCAACATCTTATACACGCTCTGCGATTCACCTAAAAATAAACACACATCCAGCCAGGCACCGCGTAGACATTAAGGAAAGAATCTCACTAATGCACTCATGTTTGCTGTCACAAGTTAGTTGTTACAAACTCCATGTATATGAAGTAAAAGACCCAAAACCACAATAAACATTCCATACAAAAGAACACAGCTTTGTTTAAAAACCAGCTCAGGAGATTGCCAAATGGCTTACAGGTTAATTCAGTAATATTCAAAGTTAGGTTTTATGTAGTTTATATATTTACTGAAGGATTAACTGTAAGGCAGCAGCACACAATGTAAAAAATATGCTGGGGTTTTCCCCAGAGTGAGACATACCATCTGAGGAAAATTCTCAGCATTTTCCGTTCAGCTTAAGCAGTGTTTCACCACACGTATGCTATACTTGGGCGGCCCCCCAAGCATATCAATGGCCACTCAAGCGTACAGTATTTTGTAATTTAAAATCCCGGCTGAACAAATTCTAACGAGAAAAATCAAAGCACCACTGTTTTTTCCTGTGGTCATCTCAACAACCTACACCTTCACTTTAAAAGAAGTCTTGGTTTATCAGATTTCATCATTACAGTAATGCCACTTTTGGATATCCATATAACCAGCTCTCCTCATGGTACCCTCCCTGGTTTGTTGCCGACCTGTGGAAAACACTGCTTGTTGAGTTGTAAAATTTTTCCCACTTTCCCATTGGCATCTATAGCTGAATTGCAGAACTCTGTAACACTGGAAACATATTTTGTTTTTTCAATGTAAAGCACACTGACATTTTTTAAACTCAATGGTTTTAAACTCATTAATTTACCTGAGCACAACACACAAAAGATTGTCATGAAAATCAGTTAATGCTGAAAAATCTTTTCAATTTCAAATATATACTGATAGAGATCTGATTCAGATATCATTCATTCCTAATGTAGGCTACAGAAATCAAAAATAAAGATGAATCGAGAATTGTTTTATAAGTGCATCTTGACACTCAAATGAAATGAATAAATTATTAAGTGTATAAAGATTCCCATCCCTAATTGTAATTAACATATGGCAAAGGAGGCAGACAACAATTATTCTAGTAAGAAAAAAAGCAGTAAGTAAAAAAGCCAAAACTTTGAGGACAAGTTAAAATCAGTGGACAGTCTACTTGTCTCTACACACTGAGCTTGCCTTTTTTTTTTTTACTCTCCAACATGCCAAAGTGCACTGAATGTCTTCAAGAGGCTCTCAGAAACAAGAAAAGTCACTTACTAATAGAACAAACATCTGATTTTTTAAGCAATTTGATTTATCATAGTTTCTAAAACATTTAAACTGTTTTTTCTCTCCAGAAACAGGGCAAGCTTACATTTATCCATAGACTTTGTTCAATCACTGTGTTCAAAATATGCAGCAGAAAGTTTTTTCTACAAATATAAAAGTGAGAACTTTTTCATATTATTCATCTTTTTAAACATTTTGTATTTTGACAATTTGTAGTGAAAACTGAAAATTAGAAACAGGACTCAGAAGCAGAAGAGGACTTTTTCCTCTAAATAAAGTCATTTTATTCACTATACTTCACTAATTGTCAGAATTAGAATAGTCAATAATTGACAGAATCCTCAGCTAGCAAAATAACTTACAGCTGCAGCTCTAAAACACATGCTCACGTGTATACACACACTCATTCTCTCTCTCTCTCTCTCTCTCTCTCTCTCTCTCTCTCTACTGTGGATGATGAAGGTAGCTGCATGGAATACAGTAACCTGATCCAGTGACTGCTGAGGAGAAAGCTTGGAGCCAAGAATAGACTTAGACACATATACACATACATGGGGAGAGAGGAGTGTCTGAAAGGAACGTGACTCTTAATTAGGGCTGCAACAATAGGACAAATCAAAAAAGCGATAAATTGGAACAAATTTATGTATAAATATCCACATTGCTATTATTTAAAACCATGGATGTCTTACAGTAACAAATTCAGTATGTCTAGGACAGTTTGCATTTCCACCAGAGGGGGCACAAACCCATAAAACGTCCTGACACTGTGACATTAAAAACACAACAACAAAATAAAACAAAAACAACAACAAAAATACACACACACGATATGTAATCACTTTATCTTGAGTATCAAAAGAGGGTATGGGGGGGGGGGCAAGCTGTTGCTGAGGACGTTGGGTTCCATAGACACAATCTGCAGCTTATATTCTGTACTCATTTTAGTAAGTTTGTATGTAGAATGTTCTTATTTGTCAGGTTTTCTTTATTACCTTGTAGTTTTGTGTGTAGTCCATCTATTTATTATTTATTCATTCATTAATAAAACGGCAAAACAGTTTTCCGGCATGTGTCTGTGATATTTTGGCCAGGTATGATATTCAGTGTCGGTTTTGGACAGGAATTGTCTTTTCAGTGCATCATTAATTAACACTAATGCTGTCTTTCCCTTCAGTGTTACTGGTAGCCTCTGTAGTTCATTTTGTTTGTTGCTTTTAGAGCTGATTCAGAGCTGAAAACTCCACCAAACGCACATACAGCACTGCTGCAGAGCCTCAATCAGCTCTGCAGAGCTCCTGTGAGAGTCTGTGTTACATTTGTGAATAATAATAATAATGAAAATAACTTTGGTGCTGTTATAATAAAATGGATGCAGCTCTCTTGCAGTCAGTGTTTAAAATCAAAAGCATGTCTGACTTTGTTTTCAGTGCGTTTTAAAAAAAAAAGAAAAAAAAGAAAAAATAATTGACTCTGTGTGAAAAGCCCTTGCGAGTCCTAAGCATTGAACTAATGTTGAAAACGAAAAACACTGTTTCTGTTAGTTTTCCCAGTGTAAGATAACACCACACACACAGCTCAGACGGAGCTCACTGTTGTGTGTGTGTGTGTGTGTGTGTGTGTAACTAAAATACACCAGGACTGGAGTTTCAGATCATGGATTGGAGCACAAAGCACTCAAGCATTTAAAAAGTAAACAAGGTGGGGGACCAAAAGAGAGAGAGAAATTTCACTTCAATTTCATGACAGCTGTAATTAACGATAAACCAATAACGTGGGCAGAGCCCTAAATTACTAACACACTAAAACACATGTAACATGGCAATAAATGGCTTCTCAGTGGTGCTGCTCACTTAACTATACTGCTGAAATTCACACAGATAGATCTCAACAAAAGACTACATTCCAGCACCAATCCAGTTCTCTCACAATTCAGCTAAACAGCCTCACTGCTTTCAGCCTCATGCAGTCATGTGCAAAAGTTTGGACGCTTCTGGTGAAATTACATGTTTTGTTGATTTTCTAAGTGAATATAAGTCAACAGATCCTTTACAGAGAACATACTTCTGCACATTTTAATGCACTTTGACATGTTTTTTTCCCCAACATGTTATGCCAAATGATAAAACTGGCAATATTTAAGCTTGTTCCCTGTAGAGAACGTGTGCTTATTTTTACTTAGAAGATCAACACAACATGTAATTTGACCAGGGGTCAACTTTTGCATACAAGAGAGCACACATGAGCACACACACACACACAAATATTTATATGTGAGCATGTGTAAAAAATGCTACACAACACTCACTATCCATCACACTATCTTTTGCAAAAAGAAGGGAAAATTAGATCAGAAAAACAACACACTAACTGTATACTCTATACTAGCAATATATCTGGTATATTAGTCTAAATTCTTTGCAAGGTATGAGATTTGTCATAACCTTTATACCGCAGCATATATAAAGTGTAGCTGGTCTATTGGACTGAGCTTTTAGCACACTTGCCATGCTAAGACTGCCTGAGAACCACTGGTTTAAGGGCGTCTTCATACTAGAGCTTTTTGTTCCAGACCCAGGACCGCTGCAAGTTTGAGACGTTTGGTCAAATTTGAAAGCTGTTTTCGATACTGTGAGCAGTCAAGAGAACTGATCTCTGGTCCTCCTGAAATCGGTGGTCTGGGGTACACCTTTAACGACCTCTGGTGCACTTCGCTGTGCATGTGGAAACTACCTGCTCCTGGCACCGATGGGTTTGTCTGATTGGTTCATTTTGTAACATGACTGCTTTGATTTAAATAATAGAAAGCAGTAAAAAGATGAAGCTGACCATTTAGCAAAAATGCACGCAGAAAAGTGACGTATAGAACTGCACAATGAATCCATGGTTTGGATGGAATTCTTGTGTGCAAAAGCAAGCCATCGATATTGAGCCCCCCTCTGCCATCTCTAAGAACGTCTTTTTGGCCAAAACAATGCAGCAGTTTGAGTTTGTGTGATACAGTGTGTTGACTGCTAAACAAAACTCCTGATCACCATGTGGTTTGTTCCGAGACCTCCCTCTGACTACGACTCTATGACGTCACATGGTAGTACTGCATGGAGAGAGCCTCTGGTGGTGTGGAGAGTCAGAAAGACATTCACCAAGTTTTTTTTTTGTAAGTATACTTACAGCAGCATGTTCAACAATTGTTAATTTAATGTAGATTTCACTACTTGAAGCATACTGCCAGCTTTAGACTAACATGATGACTGAATTTCATTTACAGACATAAATGCTGCAGTGTAATCAACTATAATGCTATAATGACTAACATTAAAGAAGGCTGCAATACCGCATTTGTGACTGAGCACATTACAAGTAGGCGTTGACAGTAGAACAACTCGCATTGCACACATTTCTTGTGTTACTTGAAATATTTTCACACAAAACTACGCTCAGATGTTACCATTTAGCTTATGAGATACAGTGTCAGCTGCTTGTGTCCTGACATCCTCGATGGTTCTAAAATCACATGCTTGGCAAAGAAACATTTTTAAAAACAAGATAATACACAACTTTTAATTTTGAATTTGAATATCCATTTACAACCCAAACCATTAATAGTACTGATATTCCCTGATGAATATTATAAAACTTTACAATATATAATTTGTTTATTATAAATATTAAGATTTCATGTTTTCAATTACATTATTACTAGTTAACACAGCATGCAAATATATTAATCGGTAAAACTGGACATTTAATCAGTAGAGCACCATGAACATTTAAACCGCAAAAGAGACATCTTGGACACCAAGAGACTTGAGTAGGTAATTAAATAAAAAACTGTGCCTAGCTTGAGCACAGCATGACCATGTTCGCAGTCATTTAATGTCTATTAGCGAAATTGGAAAATTGGAAGACTGAGGTCTGACATTTTTAGCCCAATGGTAGTTCACTGTGCAGAAACTCGCACTCCCTCAGTTACAGGTTGTTTCAGCATTATTTACATATTACGAGCAAAATAAACTTCAAAGTGTGATTGATAGATGCACACAAAAATGCACAGGGAAAATGCCACAAACACTGTCTCATGTAATGATAAGTAAAGTTTCAGCTAATGAAACAGTCTGATAACTGCCTCCATGTATTTATCTCTCAATGATTCTCTCTTATGTAGAAACACTTAGATTCCTTTCCCATCAATGAGAAGCAAATCTGACGCCTGACTGCCATGACAACAAGGTTTTGCTGCCATTGGCTCTGGCTCAGCCCAACACCCCTGAACACACACACACACACAGACAGACACATTGTAAATCCGCTCCCTGCCCCCAAAGTGTCTACAGAAATCATACTACTCTGGAAAAGGATAAAAACAAAGCAACAGCAACAGATACTCCATAGCACACATGATCGGTAACTCTGATCAACAGTGAAATCCCTGCAGCCTCAACACACACAGCACAGCATGGTAGAACTGCAACATATATCTTTCTGAAACATTTCATCTTAGCATTGCTGAACACAGACTATTAAATAATCTAGTTTGCTTCTGTCATAACCCTTCGTGAATATGTGGTTGGATAGCTGATAATCTTTTAAAGGTGATTCTGAATAAGAAAAACCTGCTCTGCCTCACACCTAAGAAAAAAGGAAAGCATGCATAAAACAGTTTAGAAAGCCATAATTTTCTGCTGATCCTACAATCCTGTTTCGTCAGAAAGACATTGCTTTGGCACTGTGAGCCAAAACTGGCATGTGAAGGGTTAATGGACAAACCGCGAGTTGAACTTCCTGGTCGGAGTGCAGCTGAGAGTGCTTTAAGGAGCCTACGGTCTGCAGCTCAGAATGTAGGTTAATGACCACAGATACCCACGCTAGGACAGAACAATGCACCATTTACTGCAGATTACACAGAAAAGAGAGGAGGGGGGGAGTGATGAAGTGATATAGAAAGAGAGCAAGACAGAAAGAAAAAGAGAACAAGCAAGACAGAAAGAAAGAATGAATGAATTAGAGTGAGAGAGAGAGAGAGAGAGAGAGAGAGAGAGAGAGAGAGAGAGAGAGAGAGAGAGAGAGAGGGAGAGAGAGATGGAGAGAGAGATAGAGAGAAAGAGAGAGAGGGGGATGGTAGGGGATTAGGGCAAAGGCCAGTAGAAGAGTGTGGGTCTTACTATAGAAGCACGGTCATAATCAGCCTCTTACTAGTCTTCCTCTGCCTGATTATGAGCTGAACTGTACAGACACAGATTAACAGAGCCGTTTACCATCCTCAATTCTCACTGAAACAAGCAGTTTATGAGTTCAAGGTTTTTCCAACACTGATTGTTTTCTTAGGAGTCAGAATTCCTCATCAACCACCAAAGAAAGAATCACTGCACTTACCGACCAGTAAGTGTGGGCAGTATGATGACATTTCATTGTTATAATGATATTTTTTGTTACTGTGATATTTCTGAGCATATTGTGAGTATGGTACTTAAAGAACACAAGCTAATGCCATGTTTCCTTACAAAGAGAGCATAATTAGTCCACACAAACACAAACACACACACACAAAGTTGAAATTTTGGTAACACTGTTTTAATGCTTCTTTTTTCTGTTTCTTGTTACTGTACTGAAATTGATACATGCCTTGTAGGAAGGGGTGGGCAGTATGAGATATACCTCATCCACCAAACCTTACTGGCACAATGCAGTCAGGCAGGCAACGATTCATCACTCCACAAAATGCGTTTTCAGTGCTCCAGAGTCCAGTGTGTGTGTGTGTGTGTGTGTGTGTGTGTGTGTGTGTGTGTGTGTATGTGTATATCACACACACTTACACACTTCATTTTATCAGCACCATATAGGTGCACTTTCTAGTTCTACAATTACAGACTGCAGTACATCTGTTCTTCAGTGGTCAGGATCACACAGAACCACCACAGAGCAAGTATTATTTGGGTGGTGGATCATTCTCAGCACTGCCATGACACTGATGTGATCGTGGTGTGTGAGTGTGTGTTGTGCTGGCACAAGTGTATCAGACACAGCAGTGCAGCTGGAGTTTTTCAACACTGTGTCCACTCACTGCCCACTCTACTAGACACTCCTACCTTGTTGGTTCACCTATTAGATGTAAATTCAGAGACAGTAGCTCATCTGTTTCTGCACAGTTTGTGTTGGATCTGAGGTGTTTAAAAACTCCAGCAGCACTGCTGTGTCTGATCCACTCGAACCAGCACAACACACACTAACACACCACAATATATATATTTGTGTGTGCATATATATCATTTATATACACAAACACACATAGTGCAGTCAGTTTACTTGTCTAAAGATTGTAAAAAGCATCAATGAGCTACGTGTTAAACGTTCCTCTCGTTTACATGCATAAATGTAGAAAAACGTAGGAGTTTTCAGCGCAGAGTCTGACTGTGAAGACCACGGTATAGTATAAAGACAGTATAGGTCACAGTGTAAAGACTACAATATGATACCAGTATCACAAGTATTAACATATAATAACAGCAAAATAAAATGCCAGAAAGGAACCGATTATCAAGGTCAGCAACATAAAACAGGTCTGCACGTGTAACAGATTTCTGTTGTAAGAAATCTATAAGCCTAATTTTATCATTACTATCACACATTATTTTGCAGGTTTCTTATCTCTTGTCATAAAGACTGGTTCATTAAGTCTTTAGTCTGAAATGTTTTTATTTGTAAACCAAATGTGCAAGCTATCATTCTAGAGGCAATGTATAAATCCACCAAATAGACAGTGCTAAAAAGGCATTAACAATTTCAAAACAATACTGAAAAATCTAAAAAAAAATTGTAATAAATTTAAATATCTTCAAAACATCTAAAAATCTAATTAAATCTTGATATCAGAACCAAAAGTCTAACTAAATCTAAATCTAACTAAACTGAAAATATGTACTGATATACCTCTATAATAAATGGCTTTTTTAAAGACCAAATATAAAAATGAACTTAATAAAGCATGCAGAGCATTTCAGGTGTGACACTCAATAACAATAATTTTCGGTAGCGTAAACTTTATATACCCTCCGGTCTCCAAAAAGAGGTGGTAGCGGTAGCAGGCTTTGTTATTACATTACCATGAGGTCAAATCAAACCGCACTACTATTACAAAGAAAGCATCCGTTTCAGCCAAACACATGACTTAATTTGGTCTAGAACTATTAATATTAGACTAATTTGTACTGGAAAAAACATGGACCCTGCCAGTAGGCCTATGTTAAATATACTGATACAGTACATTGGGGATTAAAAAAAATGGCAATATGCCTATCAATACAGCAATGCAAATTAACACATAAGCGAGTGTAAAAGTGAGCGAAACTGATATTGCATTAAAGCCTGAGAATGTGACGTTTACAAAAATTCAGCACATGCAAACACGGCCTCCAATAGTCAGGTTTTTCCCTTTAATTATTATTAACTGTATAAAAAGGCAAAAAAGTCCAATTTCTTCTGTGAGTCATATTTTCCAGATAAACTGAGCAATGAGTGAAGTTAATTCAGGAGTCTGTCATGTACAGGTCTGCACATAAATTAAGTGATAATCAGTTACAAACCGTTGTTAAGGCATGTTGATGGTTTCACTTTCACAGACGTGGTTAACCGGTAGTAGGGAGTTATGTTGAAGCCTGCTGTGATTAGCATTCTTTACCTGTTGCTTACTTTGCCAAGGTCAATGTGTACAAATGTGACATCTTTTTCTGAGACTTCACATCTATTATAAACAGAAGTCACTTTGCCTATCATCTGTGTTTTAAGAGAGAGCACACTTTGCTTGGACCTCAATCATCGTTTGTAATGTAATTTGTAGACGGTTGCTTAACTTTCACTGCAGTTATGACAGTTCAAGACAAAAACTAAATGGTAGCTGGCTGTCTTGGTCGCTAAAAATCATATTTACACATATTAATCTTTTATCATCCATCATTCAAAAGCAATTCTAATATGTAAAAAATAATTTTTCCATGATCACTTCTAATTGAAATATATTGAATAATACTACCATCTGTGTGTTTTGTGTGTGGTAATTAAAATGTTAGTGATTTGTTGAGATGTTGCCCATTTTATTACTTCATGAGAAACTGTGATAAACAGAACATTAATTTTTCATGAAAAAATACAGGTACAATAAGGAAATAGCTCTTACATGAAAACTACAAGCAGCTGAAATAAAAAAAAATGGAAATATATGCGATATTTAAGAGACACACTCCTTATTTTTCCAAACTTTAATATTAAAAATGTGAATAGGAGTTATTAAAATTTTCAAATATTGGTTGAATAGGCAGTACCGCAAATTGGCCTGACAAAAATTTTAACTATTTTTGTCAAACAGAAATCTACAGGTGTAAATGGGTTATAAACTCAATCTACACAATCAATGAGACTTGTATATTCTTCACTAAAAATGGTTAATTCGGCCACGAAGTGATCTTTTAAAAAAAAACTACTAAAAAAAACATTCCTCCTAAATTCAATGTGGAGCAATAATAAGAACACAGATCTCATGTTCTGGCTTCAATGTCACCTACAACAATTTATTAACATCCACTACGGCTATGAGCTAGCTAGCAGTGAAATTCATGCGTTATAACAGTCAGCTAATGAAAACAAAAACAAGTGCAGGCCATGAGCAGTTCAAGAGTGGAGCTGCCTCTCTGTGCAAAACACATGGCTGTCAAATAATTCGGCATGGGCGGCAGCCGTTACAACTCCAAATCCTTGTAAAACCTCAGGACAACAGCCAGCCAAGTACATTGTGCAATCAGCAGGCTCCACCCTCCACACACACACACACACACACACACACACACACACACACTCACACACAAACGCACGCATGTGGTGCATGCGAGTGTGCACGGAGGGTTGGTTCACATACTTCACTGTTTAACTGCTCTCACACAAACACACACAGACTTTAAGCTATTATGAAGACTTTCGTTTTCACATCCTCTTTGAAACCAGTTTGCCCGATCGGACAGTCTGCAGAGGGCACACAGCTACACTGCTGCAATAGCAATGCACTCCAAAACTATACATTTAACAATGTTGCTGTAACTATCAAGTTTTCATAGTGAAAAGTACTCGAAATGAAAGCCGTTTCATTTTCACTATTATTACAGCACACACAAATCTGGTAAGCAGGCTGGTGTCGAATGTGATGCATTACAGTCGAACAGTAATGCAGAGCTCAGTACACTAGGCTTCGTTTTGAGAAGCCTACCAGCTGCTTAAAATACCGCAGACATATTTTATACAGTGCTGCGCAAAAGTCAGAGACCAACCTTCCTTTATTTAATTTCCAGTTAAATGGCCATTAAGCACAAGTTATTTATTTTTCAGGAGAAAAAGGCATATTTCAGAGGAGATCAGATATAAGATAATCCACTTTCCTAAGGAAGGAGAAGGCCAAAAGGAAACAAATGACAAAAACAGAGTTTCCAAAACTAGTGTTCAAAAAATTATTTAAAAATGTAGAATAGTAAACTCCTAACAACCACGTAAGACCTGACAAACCACCAAAATTATCACCAGAAAAACAGTACTTAAAACTTCCATCTTTGAGAAACAGGAGAAAATCAAGCTCCACACTTGTGTCAGATCTGGAAACAATCCTCAGGTTTATCGGTCCATCCTTCCACTGTGATAAGACAATGCAACGCTATGGGTCTGAAAGGATGTGTAGCTGCCAAGAAGCAGTTACTGACAAAAGGAAATGGAAAAAAAAACATCTGCTAATCAAACAAAGAAGCTGGTGGTGTTCTTAAAACAACCTCAAAGTCTATCCCAGAGTGCACACCTCAACACCACTGAATGTGTCAGGGATTTCTGGGATCGTGAGAAAAAGAAAATGCAACCAACTTCTAAGACTCAATTTTGGAGGTGTGGAAAAATGTCTGTGCAAATTTCTTTAAAAACTCAAAGCAAACAATGGAAGCTGTGATAAAAGCAAATAGTGGACACACTAATAATAAAAAATATATTCATAAATTACAAATTATTATATTATTATTATTATTATATAATTACATTATTTACTTGTTGATATATCCGTGTAATTTTCTGTTAAATATATGTTTTCTGCTTTACTTTTCTGTCCGATACTGAAAAATATCAGACCTACATTCCACTTAATGGGCGTTTTGACTGAAAAAGGTGGTCTCTGCAGGTCATATTTTCTGCCAAAATATCACGACTTAAGATATTCCACAGTTTCAATTCCAATGACAAAAATACTTGCCAGGACTCCTGAAGTGTGACTCATCTGCAACAATGAAAGGAAAAAACAGATGGAAGTTGACTGTCTCTGGATGTCCTAACTAAAACGTGCAAGGCCTCTTTTCTATCTTTTCTAGCAGCTAAAAATCTGAAAGAGCCTGCTGGGGTCTTATTCCTACTGAAAAGTCTATAGTTACATTACAACAGGGTTTCAAAAAACTCCCAACATTTGTAAACATTTAAAGGCAGACTACTTGTACCATTATTAGCAGCCAAACACGGGGTGCCAGACTCCAGTGAATTGGATCAAGGACAACAATAAACTCAGTGCACTGCTGTAGCGTTCCATGACTGGAGCATAGCTCTCCAGGCCTAAACCAACTCCAAATGCTAAAATAATTAAAACAAGTCATTACTAAAATTCCATATTCATTCACTCTCACCTTACATAAGATTCACCACTACTAGAGTACTAAAGTTCACTGCCTTACTACTTGCTTGTTTTTGTGGAAAACAGAAGCAGGTCAAAGTGTTTATCATGTACTACTAAAAAAAAGGGTTCCATACTGTGGATTTTTAAACATAAGAGACAGACGCAAGACTTAATTCCCATATTTTTGTGAATGCTATTGTATTTAAGCTTGTGATATTTATGTTTGTGAGGTATAACATCAAGGTGATATGTAAATGAGAACAGACCTATGGATTTTTTCCCCTTGAGATGCTACATTACGTATATGATTAAGCGTAATTACTGTATCGTTCTATTAGTCCCGCTGGTGTATAAAGCTAGTAAACAAAAACTGTGGCGAGGAAAATTCAGTATACCAATACGAAGCATGAGTTAATTAACTTTACTAAAGTGAACTTAAATATCGTTTGATACTGGGATATATTTGGAAAATGTTGTGATCGAGAATTTTATCAATACCACCCAGCACAATGAAAAAGTCACAAACATATTATTACACTGTCAGTTTTAGTGACAAAGTAAATTCTCTTGCCTTTCATTGTCATCAGCAGCTGATACTGTCAAAACACAGCATAAATTAAGTGTTTTGTTCCAAAGAGTTTTAAACTCCACTATCGTGAATTGTCTTTTTATTTTCCATGATATGTTGTTGGTAATGGGCTTCACACATCCCAGAAATATCAATGCTATGTTATGATTAATGCCATCTTTATCTGAGAAATACAAACACACATTTCTTGACAACATCTACTGCATGTCAACAGTTATTCTTTTCAAACCTTTTATATCCAAAATTTTTAGACATGGACATACAGCATTTTTCTTCAAATACTCTTCAAATATTATCACTATTACTATCACTGTTACACTATTATTATTACTACACTATAATCAGAACTCTTAAGAATAGGTATAATTGGGAAAGGAATAACATTATATAAATATATTTATATAATATTAGTCCATTCTTAACTAATTAATACATTACCATTAATTTATTTATATTTATCTTTTATATATATATATATATATATATCCACATACACACACACAGACACACACAGACATACACACACACACACACACACACACACACACACATGTATTTATGAAGGCTACTAATATGTACAAATAATAATTGCTGCCACTGCTTGAACATGTCAGCAGGAAAGCAGAGTAGAACTGATGAAAAAGCATACAGCTAGCTAGCAGACTCATACATTCTCAGAAATAAACACATGGTAGGTAGTTAGCAGTCCAGAGCAGTTGGGCTGCTCAGAGCAAGACCAACAAGGTCCCCTCAAAAACCTACCCCAAAATTCCTCTAGCCCAAGCTCTTTTAACATCCTCAATACAATGCTAGCTCTTTGCTAGCTAGCTGGGTTCACCTGTGTTATCTTGAGCTGACAGAACTGTTTTTCTCACGCAAGAGGTTATATTTATTTCTACTGTATGTAATGTGTTTTTCGCACATGCGGCAAAACTACATGCTCAACTAGAGGTTTTTGGAGAACTTTTTCAACTAATGATAACATACATTACCTCTACAGGCCAACAACATGCTTGTTGTTCATCAGACAATGTTGACAAGTGCACCATGACCTCTTACTCTGAGCTCCAACTTCACAAGGCATTGGATTAGTTTGAAATTTTTCCATTTTAATTTAAAGCCGTAGACAAATAGTTTGAGATATTGAGATGATGCAAACTGGTTACTACTTTAAGCAACTAGGGATCACAGACTTCACAGGCACAAAACTTGAGTCATTCAACTTTGTAACAGGACATGACTACACTCTCTACTAATAACAGCTTCGAATTTACTCAGTCATTTTTAGACTACGTTCTGAATTCCAGAAGAATGAACGCTAAGTAAAAACAAAGTAAAGTTTAGCCTGCATCTTTAACAGTCACTCATTTTCCAGAACAGTAAAGACCACAAGTGTAGACAGCTCACCACATCAGCTGGCTACAGTGCGAGTAAGGGCCTACACATCACCCTGTCATCTCATGAACAGGCTCACAGCCTGACCTTTCAGGGGTGACTAGAGAAACTTGACATATTTTGTGGGGTTTTCCCCAAGACACTGTGTTTTTATAAGGACGTTATAAAAAAGGATATTCAAATGTCTTGCCTGCAGCATCACAAAGACAGAGAGAAGGTGGTCCGTTTCTTTTTAGCATCTTTCCTCTTTTGGAGCAGTGATTGCTCAAACATCCAAATCGAGGGCAACCACTACTGTCACTACACGAGCCACTGCTGAAGACCTCCTACCGAGCACCATGAGTTACAATGACCTCATAATTTCACCTTCATCGAGACCAGTATTTGATTTTGATACAAAGCTATAGAGAAATCGTTTGAGACATTGCGAGGATGCAAATCAGTCTCTGCTTTATAAACAAACAAAACTTTCTATTTTCTTCAGTTTTCCAAAGATAGAAGTAAAACACGATGCTTCTTGTTACAATAAAAGGCAGAATTACAGGATCTAGGACGAGTTCTGCTCTTTCAAATCCTAATGCATATGTTAATAAAGAGAACGAGAGTTGATCAGTACAGAGGTCAGCACATACTGATATCATATAACGGTTTCAGATGTTATCACTGCAATCTACCCTTTAAACCAAAACAAAAGGTTTCAATGTTAAAAAAAAAAAGAAGAGCACTACTAAAAATTAAAAGAATTGCACAGGCCTGATTATAAATGAAAATGATTAACCAACAAACAAGCAAATGTTTGACCAATGCTATCCGTTAAAATGAATCATCTCCAATGAACAACAATTTCTATTTGAATAAGCAGGTTTGCTACTCAAGGAATGTCTTTGAACTGTGCGCATAAAGGCACAACAGACAAGTGTTTCTGCTAGACAGACCAACTAGAAATGAAGCATGCAGCTACAATTAAATATAGTAGTGTTCAGGACCACTCTTCCACAGGACAACAACACAACAACATACCATACTGAAAGCAAACTGATAAGACATAAGTATTACATCCATGTTCTCTGAAAGAAAGCGTGATACGCGGTGATGGCTTTCGAGAGCTACTGAGGTACACTGAGTCAAAGTCGGCTCCTGTTATGGCATTAATGTTAACTGAAACTAATAATAAGTGCTAAATGTGATACATATAATTTAGATTCTAAATGTAAACATAACCTCAGAATACAAATCCATACATATTTTTACATACACACATATACATAACACACGTGTACATACACACATACATATACATATGTAAAATTCCAGTTATGTCATCATTTTTACTCACAAACATATTGCTGTCCCTTGGTTTAAACAATACTGGGTTCTTTTGTATGACACATTTAATACAGTTTCAGGCAATTCACTTCATATACATGCTTATGTCTGGCCTCACCTATCAGTACCATGTTCCGTTATCCATACATGCAGGACTTTTTAATATCTCTTAAAATAAGAGGAATATTGTAGCATGGGGCAGAGCTACCCAGACGTCACTGCAGTTTTGGTTTCTTTTAATTTCTCATTTTTATCGGTTCTTTTTACAGAAAAGCTTTGTGTTATAACGTTATCCTCATGCTAAAGGTTAGGTTTCTGTTATGAGGCTTACTGTTTTTGTTTGAACCATAATAATAATAATAATAATAATAATAATAATAATAATGATGATAAGTCTGTTACAGCATTTTTACACTTCATATTGGTCCCTTTTCAAATCAAAATGTACAAAATTCTGTCTGCACCTTCACATTTTGAAAACCCTTCTCATGTTGTGGAAATAAAAGCAAGCGAGGCAAAATAAAAATGGCATCCAGCGCGAATATGAAGCGGAGCAAGAGGTCTCTCACGGGAATGGTTCTGAGCACAAAGGGCAATGTCTAATGGGTAAGAGGGTGAGTCAGTGTGCTCTTACGCATGCCTGTTTCTGTCCCTCTCCACCATGCTAACAGCCCCTGCTCACATGACAGGCACCATGGAAATGCTTATCTTTGCCGCCCAGCAACGCAGACCTACGGAGGATGAATTCATATGAATACCCCCACTGTACGTAAGGCATGTGCAGGAGTAAAAAACACACTTGATCCATGCAAGTCCATAGTCCAGCAGTCTGTGACCTACTCATCTGGTGCAGTTGTAATAGGACATCGGTGTTATACATCCTACAACGGTGGACAAATCATACAGGTAATTGAAAATAGAGATATATTAGCATTATAGTGGTATTAGTTGAACTGAACATGAATGTGCTGTAAAATAACTTCCAGAATGTGAACATCTGGCAAAATAGTTTTAACATGAGATCCTACATTTCAATGTTGTAAAATACCACTGAGATTTGTTTTACTAATATGGTATTAGCCTGAGTTAATTTCATGAGTCAACTCAAACTCTATGATCTTATTTATTTTATTTTAAAATGTTTACAAATCAGAATTGTTAAATATGGCTTGTCCTCCTCTATGAAAAATAACGGATCACTCAAATATCACACTCTGAAGCCCGCATGCAGAAATATAATGACTCAATACATTCCTGGTATCAATGTTGTCCATCAATATTAGGTTAAATCAAAGAGAATGTGCATTAGTCTGAAATGTTTCTGTTAAAATGCCTACAGAATATGAATGCAATGTTAAGAAGCTGATGCACTTAACAGAAGTGCTTTCAGCTTTAGATCAGAATGAACAAAATGATCTTGCAGGCTGCGTTCGCATTTCTGGATGCACACATGCCTTTTTTCATTTACTATGATCACTATGTGGGCAACAAACTGTAGAATTAACTCTAAGCTATTCTTGAGCTTCTGTAATGGTTTTCAGAGGCGGTATAACACACACACACACACACACACACACACACACACACACACATCATAGAAAATAATCAGTCTTAAAAATATTATGAACAACAAGAAATAGGCCAGGACTACACAGCAGCAAGATAAGTTGTAAACAAATGCAATTTGTTATCTAGTTGGGTTTTCACTATCACTATCAGATGTTTTTACTTTGACGGAGGTGAATAAAAAAAAAAAGCTTACTATGGTAATGTGGAAATCTGTTCTACTGCAGAGTCAGAACGAGAAACACAGACGTATGTTACTGTAAACATGAAGTAACAGCAGATAAACCCGCAGGAAAAAGAGGTTTCCGACCTATGCAGTAGCACACATTAAGAAATAATTTGCTAGCAGCATATTGATATCAGAATCTTATCTTTATTGGCAGATATTCGCTTTTAAAAAAATTATCAGCATCAGACAGATGTTTGGATATGAACAATATTTGATGACGTATTAACTGTTCTCCTGAAAAGTGGAATGTTTAAGTGATGCTGAGCTACTGTGCTAAAATATCTGTATTTTATTCATGTTACTGCATTTGTAACCTGTTGTATTTCTTCATAATGCTAATCCAGTGGGATTTACTCCCTATTCCACAATATAGAAAAGTTTACGTATCTGCAGGTATGTACGTGAAAATATTGGATATCAGCATCTGCACACAATTCCCATACTGGTGCATCCCTTCTATTTTTTCATTTAATTTTGCATCGAGTTGCTCTTTCTCCTGCTGTTTTGCTAAAAACTCTGCTGGCCTTGCCCACTTAGACCGTGCAAACCCCCAGTCATTTATCTAATGTAAACAAACCATACAGAAGACAAGCAATTTTACTGCTGTCCCGTACCAGAAAACCTGACAGCAAATGGGCTCTCTTTAACTGAAAAATTTCTCCACTTTGAAAACAGCCCTCCGTAACTTCTCATATGAGGCCTTGTGCATGTAGCTAAATGCCTGAAAAGAGGGTCAATGGAAAAACAACAGGAACCGCAAGCTCTTGTTGGCCAGTGGCCCAGTGGAAAAGTGGGATCTCTGGATAATCCCTAATATGTCATTTTGCAAGTGTGTGAGCACAAGACTAGAGTGGGCGTAGAGATCCGATTTAGGTTCCGTAATAAGAAGTGAAAGTTGAATATTTTGCCCAAAACACACAAAGTGTCAAAGCTGAAATACTGAGACAATCATGACGATGCACATAGACCTTCAGAAATGAAGCAGCTACAATACTGCAAATTTGACCTAAAAAGTAATAAATAAATAAACACATCAATACCTTTACATATATTAAATCAAAAGCTCATTTTAGGGGGAAGACAAATTTCAGAAAGTCTTCAAAATATAAAATATCACTGTCTAGTTAGGTTATAATTAGAATGTCCACGTTATATGCTTATTTTAAATCAACTCGCACAAAAATGATGACTTGCTTTATGTTTATGTAGGTAGTTCTGTATAATGTCATGTTAAACGAGTAAAATATCATGTGTGATATTACAGCTTGTGTGTGTAATTGGTGCCTCGTAGTGTACCGCCTGATGGGTGTCGATGTAGTCCTAGTAAACAATGTAGTAGCGAGTTATGTCATCAAAAAAACACCGTTAAGGAAAATCAGAAAATGTGAGCATCAAGGCAAAGACGCACGGCGCTCGCTTTCACTAGAGCAGCTGAAGACGCCTTGATATCGTCCTTTAGACAAAAGGCTTGTGTGCGAAGGACGGACGGTCGGTCACCCAGCAGAGAAAGCTTTGTGGTAACACGAAACGCTGAGCTGAAGGGCCAGGGTGTCTGTTTTGCTAACGTTATTGCAAAAGCTAGATGCACCCTCGTGGCGCAGATGCGACCGTTTAAAAATACAAACACATGGTACTTTGTAGAAAGAGAATTAAAAAATCTATACAGACATGAACATGCCTGCCTGCATATCTAGACAGACAACTGTCAAACAAACGCATTCAAATCGCAATTCCAGTCTCCACACGTTCTGAAATATTGTAATAAATGCACAGCTGGCTTTAGGTTGCGAAATGTGCACTTCATTAAAATGTAAAACGTGAAAAATAAATTCAAAATACTAAATACAGAGGCTCCTGTCGGTGTTGCAGACTGCGCCACCCCTACTCGCACAGACAATAGCCCACAGTAGCGCTGGAAATAAAGTCGCCCCTTCAGCGCTTCCCTCGCCTGGTAACGTTTTGTGCTAACGTTAGTTGTGCTAACAGCGCTCGCATTCCCTCCAAGTCCTGAACGACCAAACCTGGCTGTCACTGCTGCCTTTCCGTCGTCGACACGAGTAGCTAGCTTTCACTTGCAGCTTCGAGGCTAAATAAAATATCGTCCCGAGCGCTCAGAATGTGAAAAAAGTATACACAACAAACTGGACAGAGCTACAACACCACACGACACGATATCTTCCGTAACTATGAAAAAAAGAACCGCTGAATTAACGCGTTTAAGTTAGCTGCCTAGCTAGGTTAGCTCGCTACGGTTAACGTTAGCTCAATGCCTTCTTTCTCCTGTGACCAAAAAGAAGCCAAAAGGGGGAGTTTAATGTTAATTTTACTACTCACCGTAGAGAAGCTTTCTTCGGCGGTTCGCGTCCGAGCTTAAAAACTCGTAGCGTTGTTCCGAAGTGTGCAAACTGTTTGGATAAATGCTGAAAAATGAGCGTTTAACCCTGCAACTGTGTGACGTTTGTATCCAGCTTACGGCTGGTTTTGAAAACATCCCCAGTCAGTCCCTCCGCCGTCTCTAAGAAAAGCCCAGCAAAAACACGAGAGCGCCGCGCTGATTGGTCCAGGCTCAGCCACGTGACCGCTCCAGCCCTGCCGAGCTTAAAAGGTTCGCCGTCTGCTGCTTGTGGTAGGATCGCGCCTCTTTATTTTCTTACCCGTTTCTATACTCGCGTAGTTCTTCGCACCAGCCTTTGCTTTATACTTCTGTGCGTCCTCCTAGTCATATTTCTCTCGGCGTAATTTTCTTATCGACATTTGAAATTCTCTTACGAAAAAAAGCCTGAACACGCTTTGGGAGAGGGTGACGCGCTCAGGCGCTTGACGTCATCTTTTCCGTTCGGCGCTGCAGCTGCTGGGAGGAAGGTTCTCGAAAAAGAGTCTGAGGCTCGAACTGAGGGGTCGTAGAAGAGTGGAGTAAATATGATTTTCTCTTTCATTACATACTTTGTGTACATTTTATCCTCTTTAGCGGATCTGCAGCGTTGTTTGTGCTTTATTGTGTCGAAGCTCCGTGTCGCGCTCGGGCATGTTGTGGCGCAGTGGTATTTTGCATTATGTAGAAAAGCTTGCGCATGCGCAGTGGCGGCCATTATGTTGCAGAACAAGCTCTAATCGCATGGGAGTAGCGATGGGAAGTTCGATTCAGTACTGCCGAACCGATTCTATCGAACTGTCCGTTTCAACGATTAATTGATTCACAAGTGAAGTCACCTTATTCTCACCGCATTTACCGTAACTTTCGCTTCAGCCAGTTTGAGCTCCAGTCTGCTAGGAGTACTCACTAATGTAGACGAGGCTGAAGTTGGCTTCTTATTTGCCAGCTTTTTATTTTAGGGTTCCGTTCCACCTTGAACGGCGCAGCATTTACATCCTGGCGCCTGTCTTGGCGCTGTAACTGCTGCGCCATTTAAGGTGGAACGTAAATGTAAACCGAGAAATCAGCTTCAGCCTCGTCTAATGTAGGCAATTACATTAAACAGTTATTGCTTAAAGTGCACAGACACAACAGAAACTCAAACCAGCTGCAGTCTACAGAGAGCAAATGTACGCAAATTTTAAATTAAAATACACGTGTGGTATTTTTATGACTGCGGAAAGTTAAACTACGAAAGATTACTGTTCTAATAGAAGTCTTAATTCTCTAACGTGCGTAGTAAACACTGCTACCGAAGTTCGTATGCAGTTGTAATTCGGCTCAACTGAACTGTTGAAAAGATCCGGTTCAAAAGAACGATTCGTTCACGTCGCCCTCGTCGCTACGAGAGAAACTGCTGTTGGAGGGAGGAGGGGAGTGGAGAGAAGAGGAGAGGGGGATGGGCAGTGGCTAGACGAGCGAGAGGGTTGAATGAAATGTGGCAGCTAACACGCCAGTATGGTGTACTGTAACGTTAGTGGAAGCAGCGATTGTAATGTGAAGGCGTGCAGTATATGTGGTGGGTGGCATGGCATGTCTGTACAGCTAATGTGGTCGTTTGCCGTGTAGGTATCGAATGCGCAACTGCGAGGGCGATTGGTTAGTTTGGGGCTGAAGTGAGGCATCATTCAGATAAGCTGAGAGGTTCCTTTGTATGAGTAGTAAAATACCGTAAGCGATCTGCAAACCTGGTTGTAGTGAAGCCACGTCGACAAAAAGCGCGTTTGTACGCTTTTCAGCTGTGCTGTCGTCTTTCACGTGGCTGAACTGAACCAAATTCAGCCGTGCGTCAGTTGCTTTTGAGGAGTCGTTCTAGCTGATTCTGTCCGGACTGCTGCCATGCAGTTCTGTTTCTGCTGTGAACAATATTAATTCCTCTCAGTCTGCATTTGACGGTGCAGTCCGTTCGTGAGGCAGATGACTACAGCTGTCTGTACAAATTTACATTATTATAGTAGTTTTAGGATATGGTACAAACAAGATGCTCATTATCTTTTAGATGGAATTGATACAATTATAAAAACATTAGATTATCTCAGTCTCGAGTTAGTTCTTCTAAATTTAGCAACACAGATGTGCAAACAGTATGCTAATTCATATAGGAAAAACAATTAGTCAAGTAAAAAGCACCACACTGCTCTTTTAGGTACAATTAACGTTTTATTTACACTCACAAATTACTGTGATTTTTGAACAAACTCATCAAGTTAGGTGAGGGCCTGTAATGCAGTTGGTCTCTCTGAGGTGGTTATAAGTCAGGCCTGACTCCAAAACCAGGCCCAGGAGGGGGTTCAGTCAGAGAAGTCAGACCACCTGCAGGTTCACATGAGAAACGGCCACTCCTTTGTAGAAAAAGAGAGAAGAAAAAGATCTTTAATATAGACACTTGTGTAGGCAGTTAGTGTAATTAAACAGCAAATAAAAATGTAATATTATGACGTGTCTGTGAATGGGGAAATGATGTCTGTGAATTGAAAAAATATAAATATAAATGTTTGTGTACAAATTGTTGAAAACAAAGGAGTAGACTATGAGCCTGATAGACAAAGGACAATGTTTGAAAGGCACTACTCAATATAAATACAAACTAGACGGGTAGTCGATCTAAACATTCATCATTTTAAGAACTGAATAAATCACTTACAAAAATTAAACATTTTCAACAGCAACCATTCATGGCATCTAGGGCTGAATGATTTCTGAAAAATATCTAATTGTGATTTTTCTGACCAATATTGTGATTTAAATGCTATTATTTTTTTTTAATTACGTTCTAGTCCTTTTTTCACCAAGAAATGCAGCACATCCATTTTTACAGGCTTAAGGCTTAAACACAACATAGTGTACCACTTCACAAGCTCTGCATTATTAGGTTATGTTTCTCCATTTGAAACCTAAGACAACTGTGAAAAATGTGGAATATAATTAAAACTGAAGCTTTGTGACTCTTGTAAACTGCAATTTCATTTTAAAACAATGAATTTTTCAGCCGTAATGTCACCACAGCTAGGGATGCACGAAGATCTCTTTTCACATCTGTCTGGGTAGAAAATTGCATACAGTTCACCACAGTAGTATCAGTTTGATATTGAGATATAGCCAGAGGTGCTGGCTACATGATATGCAAGTATACACTATATACCCACTAGGAAACCACTAGCCCACTCAAATTCGTATTGGCCATTAATTCCGTTGCATGTGAAATTCAACAAAATTCTAAAAAATACTGTATCATTATTAAACACATATTTTGAACAGCACTGGGAATAAAAATCCCTTCACTCCTCTTCAAGCTGGCTGACAAAAATAAAAAATGTTTTAGATGTTCTTCAACTGCAAGTCACACAGATGTTACAACGAACAACCACTAGCAATGCTTCTACCATCTTCTGCCCCTTTACGCCACTTGATACAACCCAGTAATATCAAAGTTCCACAGAAAAATCCTTGCTTGCTGCACTGCCGCAATGCGATAACCTCACGTTCACATCCTTGCATACTTATGATTTAAAGTTAACATTAGCTATAAATACAAAATTAAAGTACTGAACATTATTCAAGATAGTACTGAAAGTAAAAACATGCAGTGAATGTATTTACATTGCTGTGTGCTAAGCAGGCTAGTTGTTAACAGCTGTTTCATCATGTCACTACACAACACCACTGGATATAACCAGCCAGGGCCAATATAACTTAATATCCTGTACTTCTAACCGTATATAAGGTACCTTTTAGCATGTCAGCAAAGTTCGAGGAGAAAGCAGCAATGACACAAATGCTTAGAAAGGGTGATCACGCAGTAGGTGTGGGCAACATAACGATAATTAGTGTTATCTTGTTTAGTCACATTACATCGCAATATGCTTTTCTGAGCGTATTAAGTATATTGTTAGTACATAAAGAACAAATGATATGATTCATTAAAAATGCAGCATGATTAGTCCTAATTATAGTATTAAGTGCGGTGCAGTATGTGAAATGTTGAATAAAAATTATTGTACTTAGACTTTTTGATAGTCTTTCTTTTGAATGTAGCACTACTGGTGCTTTTTTTGAATCAGTTCCAACTTATTAAAAAATTGTGATGCATTTCATGTATTGTTATGTCTGAAGTATCTTGATGTTATGTGTGTCAAATCGCCCACCCATATCATGCAGTCCCACAAGAACTTTAGCTTCATCAGCAATAATAGCAAGGAAATACATATACTTGGTTAATTTTCCTTGTAGCACATCAAGAAAAACAAAGATTCATTAATTTACAGCGGTTAGCTGTCTCTCTCCCCAGAGTTCACGATGGAAAACATTACACAAAACAGAAGTAAAGAGATCTTTATAGTTATTACTCAGCGACAACAAGTAATCCACTAGAGGGAAATGCCTTCATACCTGGGCCCAGGTGGAGGGACTCTCCCTGCCTTCAGTTCATCAAGGATGTGCTCAATGTCCGAAGGCTTCAGATCCTCCTGCAATGCAAAAAAAAAGCCAACACAGAGATAAACTCTCGTTTCTTACAACACGCCACATGATTTAGCACTTTCAAGAAATCTATAAAACGTGAGTGGTAACTGTTTCAAGCTTTGAACACTTTGTAAATGCTTTGAAACAGGACCACTCTGGTTACTTGGAATAGCAACTAGCCCCAGGTAAATTCCCACTGGGCACTACTTGTGAAAGTGTGACAGTAAATGCAAGTCCGTAAGGAGATATGACTCGCTGACCAGACCTCAGTTGTTTTTAGCCTAAAACCAGTTGCAGCTATGAGTTGCTCTTTTGCTCTGATCCACAAACAGGCCCCATTTGAGACTTCTCTACCATAAAAGGAAAGCTTTCCCAGTTGATGTGGCTACATGTGTAATGGAAGAAGCACATATTAGCCATTATCTTACCAGACTGCCCAGAAATTGGGCAAATATTTGGCAAAAAAGGTAACATTTGATAAAACTGTGAGGCTGTATACTCCACACTACTAGAAGCAGCCAGGCCGATATCAGATAAGTGGCAAACAGAAACTCCCACCAACAACCCAGAAGCAGAGTTGATGATTAACTGTAGGAGTGGAACCTGCTAACCCATTTTTAGCTGCCGAGTCTTAGCAAGTGACTGACTTTCCATTTAACTGTACGAGCTCAAAATTAATTGCATCATTGCCCAAGTAGTTCATTATCAGCACTATGTAACATAAGTAGGGTTTACCCCAGAAGTCAGTCTTTTCTGAGTCATTACTCCATAAAGATTTAGGAGATAAACTGTATCAAGTTGGAACACACACAGTGTTGTTCTAATTACCCCTGAATAACTCATTCAGACAAAAAAATCTCTCCACATGATAACTGCACATTAAAAGTGCACAAAAGCATCATATATTAGGGCTGCAATGGTTAGTCAGTGTTACTGATGTGAAACATTTATCAATGAGAATTTTCATAAAACACATCATTCATATAAGAAAGATATAAATACCCTCTTAGCCAAATGACTAATTATTTAAATGTTAAACTAGGGTCACTTACAAATAGCCACTTCAGTAACAGACTTGTCAGATTTTTAAACAGTTTCAATGCACTATACAACTGTTTGAAAAAAAAACCCTCACAAAATATTTGTGCCCTGATCAGACACATAAAGAACAAACGTAAATAAACTAGTCATAAAAATATGATGCTTTTTATGTGTCCCTACTTTGATTACAACACATTTGCAGGATTGCAAAGGGTTCTGACTCTACAAGTAAATTTCTTTCTTGCTATGTTTACTTAAGATCTGAGTGAAACTATTCCCTAAGGGTGTGTTCACATGCACCATTTTTCCCACCAAGTGCCACTGCCTACTTTGTGTGGACTCCTGCTGGATCCAACCACAAGGCACGCAGGCTGGAGCACAAAATGTGCACTTTTTAGAACAGCACTCAATGATGTCATCTGCCGTTTTATCAATCGGTCAATCACAACAAGAAGAAAAGCCAGCTCACATGCGCAGCGTTTTTACTGAAGTGCATTTTGGGCTGTCATCAGGGATGAACAACCCAGTGTTCAAGTAGAATTTCTACACAGACAAATGTTTGAATCTGCAGTTGGATTTGTTATACGTTGAACAGGAGCTTGATTTGACACAACCCTGTTAAGTCTGATATTGCATACTATATACATATACAATAGTATGTACAATAATAATTATACATATATAAAATATGTCATACTAAGTACATCATAATACAGCATCTAAATGACTGGAATGTTTTTGGACAGATTATAAAGACAAAGCCAGTTACTCCTATGAACCTATGCATGTTTTCATTTGGACTGTCAAAAAATTTAAAATAATCGCATTATTTTGTGTAGTTGATTGCAATTGACTGCTTTTATATATGGTTACATCTGTACATGTGAGCTGCATTTTTCATACCACTACAAAAAGCACTCTAGCTCGATGCCAACAACTGGCTATAAAGGGTAAAAAAAAACTTAATTCTATAATGTTCAAAAATGGTAATAACAAAGGGATGTGACTGCATCCATAGGTCATGATGACTTACTAATTTAAAAAATTAGTAAATAATTTTGGTGTCACTGACTACCTCAGTCAGTTACCAAATTAAACAGTATACTTTGCTAGATTCATTGAATTTCAAGAATGAGCAAGAAAGCAAACAAATTAGTGTTTTTTTTTAACAAGGCCCAGTTTCAATACAGCATTCAGTAAGAGTGGAATTTAAAAAGATACATACAAAGACTGATATTTAATTTGTAAACCTAAAAAATGACCTTTTAAAAACACACATAGCAGACTTTTAAATTAGTTGGTAGCTTTATTTGTACCTGTGACTGGCTAAGGGAAATAACGTGGTTTCACTATTTCACTGTTATGATTGTTAGATGAACTTGCAGGAGAATCAAGCTCAAATTGCGACTAAAAGTTTTAGTTCCACCTAAATTAGGGGTGGACAGTATGACGACGTGTCGTTGTTTTTTGTGATTAATTACATCACAGTACTATTTTGAGTATAACATGGGTATCGTCAGTACTTCTAGAGCACTGTTATTATAGTTAGCCTGTTGGTTACTAATTGTTTAATTTCTTTATATCATTTTTTAAATCTTCTACTAGTTTGTTGGTGCATTTTGTCTGTTCCAACTTGTTCCCAAACCTCAGAAACCTGACTGCAAACTGCATATTGTGAAAATGTCAAGTATCATGGTGTTGTATTTTTGCAATTTTGCATGCTTTCAATTTTAGTATAACAGAATTATGTTGGGCAAGCTTTGTTTAAGAGTGCAAATGAACTTGTAATGTCAATAAACTGCCATATTTCATAAACAAACTGAATAGTGCATATTTTTTTATACGTTTCTCAGCTGCTATTGAGTTCTCGTCCATTCTTGTTTGTGATGCCCTTTCATACCTCCGTTTTCTGCAACTGGGCACTCGTGTACATTGGTTACTGCCTTTCTAAGTGGCCCCAAACACCAGACAAGAATATGCCAACTCAATCTGCACATTACAAGGACAGAAGAATAGCCTCCCCTAGAGGTAATAATAAAACCAGTCTACTTTATGATACATTCTCCTAGCACTGAGACGGTTCAAGGCCTGTATAGCTGTACTTACATAATAGTTGTCATTGATTTGGACCATTGGAGCATTCACGCATGCGCCAAGACATTCAACCTCTGCTAGCGTGAACAACTTGTCTGGTGTGGTCTCCCCGACTTTGATACCTAAGAGAGAAAAGAAAAGTGAAAGGTTTCTGCTCAAATAGCAGAAATACAGAAACTAATCCTGTGTTTTATCAAGTGTGTGCATAAGTTTACATGTATTAACGTCTTTTTACGATTTACATGTATTCACAAACTGAATATCTGTTTAAGCTGGCACGAAGTTAATTCCTAATATCCTAGTCCAATACTAGTTTGAGTCTGATCCAAAGTTTGCTTGGGGAAAAAAATCTGCTGCCTGACCAGCACTCCTGTTCATTGTTGACGCAGAGCTTGTGCAGAATGTTGCTGCTGTTCTAACAAAACCTTGTCTGGAAAAAACGATAACTTTACAGGAGGAAAAAAAGCTCTTAATGTTAATGTATGCTATTGAAATTTTCCCACTATGTAAAGGGCAGGTGGTATTTTCGAATGGTGTAAAAATAGGTTACAGTGTTTTCATATGAACGTCCTTCACCAGTTAAAGTGCAAAAGGCCCCCTATTTCCCCTCTGCCATCTCTCAGGCTTTTTGTAAACATGTCAAGATGTACAGCAAATTCATTCATGCTTCACCACAAGCACCTGTTCTGTGATACGTCTTCTGCGCATGTGTGACGTCAAGGCTTGATTTATCAGCTGATGAGGTTCTCTGCCATCGGGATGTCAGCCCACAGCGCTACAGCCTGAGCTGACTTCACTCACTGCTCTCCTAAATTAAGCCTGATTGGGAATGAGTGGTTTATAATGACACCAGCTACCTATGAGAAACTCGGAGCTTGCTTTCAGAATGTAGCCCTCTGGTGGAGTGCAGGGGCACTGTTTACTTACCCAGTTTGTTCTGGATGGCTTGCAGGATGCTGTCCGAGTCACACAGCATGCATGGTGTAGTGGTGCACACCTGGACATGGTACTTCCCCATCGGCTGGCGGTTGAACATGGTGTAGAATGTGGCTACCTCGTATACTCTCATTGGGGGGATCTCTAGGATTTCTGCTACCTGGAGGAAATGTCACTTTCAGATGAGTTGGAAGGAAATGCATACTACCCTGAAAATCACTGCTGTGAAGGTCAACAAGAGCAAGACAAATTTCCTCTGAGGTAAAATAAATTTAACTGAAAACACAATGTATGTTTTTTTTTAGCTTACAGTTATGAGCATCAATACTTTCAGCTTTTCAGCTTTCAAAACTACGATGACAGATATACAAATTCATTGCTAACAGAAATAACTCACAGAATCAACGTCACGTCATGCTGAATCATAGAATCATCCCGTCATATTGTCAGGGTTCTTTGTTTACATGCTACAAATACTCACATACACGGTGAGAGCTTGACGGAGTTGCTGTTTTATTGTGATTTTTAAGCCTTGATGTGCTGAAAAGTGAATCTTAACTCCAGAGGGGATGCCAAACAACAGTATACGGATACAATTACCTTTGCTGTTGATGTGGATACATACAAACTCCCAAACAAGAGGTGGAGTAATGATCTGGATATGCTACCTTTTCTTTTCCTAGCTGGTCTGTTACTCAGGTGTCAGTTCTTTTGAGTAATTTAGAATTACTTGTCCCTCAAAACCCATGTACAGTTTAAGTACAGTAAAGGGCATATTTACTGGTATATTTAACTCAGGCACTGGCATATTTCACTGTAGGTTCCCTTTAACAAGCACTGCTAGTCTAGCTAGTTAGCAAACTAATAACATTACTACTAAACTGTACTATATTAAAACCTACCCCAAAACAATCCAGTTTGTACCCATAGAGGCAGTCAATCTGAAGTCTTTAAGATAAATAGACAAACGATATGGATCAGTTTTCACATTGGCTAAGGTTACTAGCCCCGTCACATCATAACTTAACTTAGCTAATACATTTTACCTGGAAAACAGCAAACTTGTGAAGTTAGCTGATACAAAATATTATAAATTTTACTTGAACAGTCAACAAAGTAGTATTTACAAGTGGCAAACTGGGGATTCTAGATGACATGAGTTTATGAGATGTAACAATACGACCTTTCACTTTTCTGCCAGTGAAAAACGATGAACTTGCTGGTATATATGTGCTTTTTATATATATGCTTTTTAATATAGCAAAGAAAAAGCAGAACATGTTTTCTCCAGATCTCCTTGCTTTTTTTTCTCTGCATGGTGGACATATTTTTCAATAAACTCATATTTACTATCTAACCATACAACCTTCCGACAATCACCAAAACGCAGCGTTATTTTTGGTCAGCATACGACAAACTGTACAAATCTACTAACCATATTGGATACATATTTTTTCTATTGCTTAATGATGTTATTTAATTATCAGGTTAATTATCATGACAATGTAGCGGTGCTATTTTATTTATTTATTTTTTACCTTGTTCATTGCCGAGATGGGGAGCCAGCCATGCTGCCTCTGTGCCAAGTCCAGCACTGGGATGGTAGCAGCCTGCTTGTGTCCTTGGGGATAGTTACTTATTATGGCTTCCACTCTCTATTGTAAAATGGACCCAGAAACATTCATCAGAAAACAAGCAAGCATACACATGAGCATGAGTCTAGCAACTCATAGCATCAATCAGAGCAATCCCAGGAGACTCAATCAACAGTCTTTAGGGATTAGTTACTGTAGATTTTCCACCTAGGACTCGGGTATGATAACAAAATGGTCAAACAAGAAATATGTTAAATAGCTTAATTAATTTAAACACATAAGTGTATTGGTCATATCTGAGTTACTTCTAGGCCACTCTATTCTTCACATACCGACTGCTAGCAAAACAGAACCCATTTCTTCACGGAAAGACAAAATATTCTCTCACCTTCAAATTCTCAGGAGTGAACTCAAATGGAGTATCTGGATTGTTGTCTGCTGTATCTCTGTGCTGTGTTGAATACAAAAAAAAAAACAATTAGATTTTATTATAATATGTAATGCTGAATAAATTCTATTTAAAACTTTCACTCAGTAAGACTTGAATATTTCAGAGCTAGAAGACATATTGTATGGTTTCAGGAAGATCTCTGAGCTAGCTAAGCACCTCGCCCAATGATAGGAGGGTGTGGTGACATTTGGAGTAAACATGATATTACTGTTTAATAACATTTATTAACCTCTTTCAATTCTACTACTTCCTGCTCATTTGCACACATATGCACACATCTGCACTTTACATTGCACATAACCTGTATCCTTGTCCACACATCCCTATAATTTTATATTTTATATTATTCCTCCATTTTTTATATTCTTCTATTGTATATTCTGTTTTTCATACCATCACACAGTCGTCCGTCAAAACACTTCAATCAAAGGTTATGAGAAAACAAGAATTTTGTCTTTTAAATGGTATGATATGATGAAATTTTTATTAATATGACCAGGGTCATCTACTAACAAAGTAAAACAGGTCCATTTTGATTTCAGGTTGACTGCAGCAGGATGCCCTCAGGACCGAATTTTGGTAGCTTTCAAAATCTTCCTAAACATATTCAGCAAAGTTGTGGTCCACATTTATGAAATGTATTTATGGTTTCCTGGGCTAAAACAAAAGACTTCATCCATCTTCACCATCTGTTCTGAATTGTTCTACTGACGTTTTTATAGAACTATGCTGTATTTCACAGCTCCTAACAAGCTAACAGACAAACCCTTGTTGAAAAGCTCTAGTCAAAACAGTACTTGAACTTCATTCAGAGGATGCTGCCCTCTTCTGAGTGCCACCAGAGATAACTAGACATCTTTCGTCAGATAAATATAACACCATAAAAACAGATTTCAAAGCCTGACAGTCTGAGCGATATGAAAATACCTGAAGCAAGTAATGTTCTCATGCATTGTAACTTATATAGTACAGCATAAGCACGCCTGAATATCTGAAAACCACAAAAAAAATTGACCCTGTTCATCTGACTCTACTTATACTTAAGAAACACAAACGCCCATTAATTATCCAAGATGAGAATCTCCAATTGCGTGTGAAATTCAGGCTTGTCACTATTAGATTAGTAATTATTTTGACAATCAATTTGGTAACAATTGCCTTTAAAAAGGCCAAACAATTCAAATTGACATAAATTAAAAATTACAAACCATGCATAGCCCTTCAAAATTTTGTAAATACTTTACTAAGAGAAAAAAGATAAAGAGGATGCCCTCAAAAAACTAAATAAAAGCACTATGGGACAAAACAATACTTAGATCGCCCATCAGGGTTTGAGAGACAGACGCCTAGAATTTCAAACATATGTTCTCATCCTTTAAACTAAATGTTGCAGATTAAATGAGATTTTACTCAACAAGTGTTCATGATGGTCCTAATGAAATATATGCAAACACGTTTTTGCTACTCATCAGAAAGAAATTCAGTATGTAGTTCATCATTGCAGAGATTAGTACTCATCAGTACTGTATGATGAAGGTGCTGTAACATCCTGATCAATTTCAATGCAATGGGTAGCACCGACAGACACTGCACTGCCAAACACTCAGATCTATCATATGTAAGTCAGTCAGAGTTGACTTAAAACCATTTAATTTACAGCTGATAGTCATGCATTCTTTCCTTTATCCTTCCTTCATGGCGCAAGCCACCAGTCAGATTCTCTCCACTCTATTCTACATGTTCCTGAATTAAACCCAGGTGTTACTGTAAAAGAACAAAGTCTTTGCACACTGCCATTATTGCTGTTTCTAAGGTCATCATATGTGGGCCATTTTAACAATAATCTTCTAAGCAGGATTGAGAACTAGGCTTTTATAAAGGAAAAAAAAGGATTCCAAGTCCCTACCACAAAGATCCCTCCTGCTCCAAGACGAGCAGCGGACTGGTGCAGGCTCCGGACCTGCCTGCCCTGAAATAATCAAAGACAGATTGCATTAGAACACTGACAATGTACTGTTCAGGGGCGGTATAAAAACTTTCACTCAATTACATTTACAGAGGACAAGAAAACACACATTTAACTTCTTAGATTTTCATTTAGATCTTCAAAGTACTCGTTTCAAAACTCAAGAATAAAGAGCTTTTTTTTTTTTCATCTTGCTAATCAGTTGAATTCCCACACATTTTGTGTCCAATCAAATTCACGTTGGTGCAAAATGAAACTGTCCACAATTACACTGTTCATTTCATCTTTGTGCAATAAACAGTACTGCCTTTTAGTCACCACAGCACACAGGAGCACAGCGTGCAGCAATGCAATGTAATGGTTATGACAATATCTCATTATGCATGCAAGTTTATTGTAGGTATGTACACAATTCAATATGATACAGTCTTTGATACATAATTTTCCATACAGCAAAAATTAAGGTTGAACAAGTAATTTTTTATCGAAATCAGTTCAAAAAAGTGCAACTTACAAATCGCAAGAGCTAAATTTTAGGTTTTAAGGGGGAATTTTTTATCTAATAACACAGAGCTTGTGAGTTTGCCACACTACATTCAAGGTTTAAGCCTCAGGCTCGAAAGAAATTGATGTGCTGGTGCTCTTGGAAGTATAAAAGCCTGGAGACTAATAGAATTAATTAATTAAAACAATAAATACAAAACAATCACATTAATTATTATCTTAATATTGGTCAGAAAAATATGAAATTTGGTATTTTCACCAATTGATCAGCCCTACAAAAAATAAGGAGTCCCTGAATATGAATATGTGCCTTGCATTTATATGTTAATGTTAATATGTTAATATACCAAGCGCACAGCATACATGCATGCTCACAAGAGCCATAACAATGCATGTCCTTTGGATACCATTTTTAATTCTTAGGGTCAAGATTTAGCTTGATTTTCAATATTTTGCTGGTTAAATGTGTCCGGACTTTAGAGCTCTAATAATAAAACCACACCTATTGGTTTAGCTCAGAAAAATAAAAAATTCACAAATAGGTGCCTTGTTTTTATCATGGAGAGTGGTTTCCACAAAAGATGATAAACGAAATCCCTCGGAAGAGACAGAGGGGTGTATTGGCATTTAATTCTGATATTCAAATTTGTTTATATTTGTACTGAAATTGTTATACATCTAGTTTATTGTAGCCTTTAAGTGCATTTTGATTTTGTATTTAATTTTGTTAGAAAGAGTTAAGACTAGATAAAGCATGATCAGCTATGTGCCAGCATTAAATTTAATGTTAAGAAAATGTAAAAAGCATATATTGACTCTTACTTGTATCTCACTGCTGTCGGAACAAAGCGGTTTTTCAGTTTTTGACATAATTTGAAAATGCCTGTTGATCTTTACATTGTGTGTAAATTTCATGATGAATGGACCAAAAGAAATAACCAAGAATGCCTTAAAAAAAAGGTCTTGTTCCACTGACTTACATTAAAAGTAAAGCATGTTTTTTCCTTCTCCTGTAAAGTTGCCATTATACAAGGCTTTGTTCCGACAACAGTGATCTGTTAAATCATCTACTCTTTTACTTTTAATTATATACCTGAATGTGTTGCAATGTAGATACTTTTTGTTAAGTTTGGCTTCATGCATCCACTTTGAATTGGGTAAGATTTTGACACACTTCCCATACATTAACTTAAGCACAGTTTCTCTGTTTTTTTCCCACCTCTGATATTATTTCATAAACCACACTAATTTCAAAACAGTAACGCAGTGGGAACATCTCATTATAATAGTCATAACTTCACAATTCAAACTGTCCACTTACATATACACGCACCACCCACTTTATCAGAAAAACTGCTGGTGAGAGTTTAGAGCGGTGGTCTCAAACCCTGCTCTTAGAGATCTACCTTCCAGCAAATCTAACACATTTCCTTGAGCTAATCAAGTACTTCTGAAGGCAGTAGTTTTATGGATCAGGTGGGATCTCCAGGAGCAAGGTTTCTGACCACTAGTTTAGAGACTGCAGCACATCTGCCCTTCATCAATGGTCAATCACTCTTGGCTGTATAGTTCTCGATGGTGGACCACTCTCAACCATGCATGTCAATATTTTTTGCTGACAATATGCGCATGACAACAGATCAGTGTGCAACTGTACACCTATATAGTGGAACTATAATATGTGTGTTTCTAATGAAGTGGCCAATAAGTGGAAGTACAAAGTAAATAAAAGGATGTCAAGTACATTTCTTAGCTATCTGGAAGTTGCAAATGACAACTATGTGCTACTTTCCTTTCTGTGATCTGGTTAACAGTTAAATCTTATATGGTACATTAAAATGAACGCAGTGCATCTAGGTAGCTATAAAAATCACCGCAATATCAATCATCACCACTGTAGTTAAATAGCTTACACGCCTGTAAACAACCGACGGTGCATAAAAAGGTCTAAAAACAGCTCTTGTAGCCTGTTAGCTGACTGCCTGCTAACATTAGCTAGCTCGCTATTTTCCACTTGCCCTTGCAAGATGTCATGAAGCTAAAACTATCTGGCTTCGCACAGCCACGTCAGTTAAACACACTAACGTTAGCAAAGCGACCGCTATAAACTCCAAACATTAAAATAACATACCGCATGGGACACTGCCGCCCGAAGAGCTGAGGATAAATACATATTTAGAAGTGTTCCTGTCCGGTCGCTCTACCAACCCACAATGGCGGACATCAACACGAGAGCGACGTCAGATCGATTCAGCTGGTCTGCGTTCGCATTCAGTGAGAGGGAGCTAGTCCGTATAATCGAACACAGACAGCGTTCTCTACTGGCAGTGTGAGCCCAGATTTAAATTGTGTCCTAAAACTACAGTTAATATATCGTCTGTCATTTTGTGTAAAGGTCTGTAGCACAGCATCTCTCAGCCTCATCGGCCTCAGAATCCACGATTTTGTATAGTTTTTTAGTTTTCGTCCGTTTTCTCTCACTACAATAAAGAATATTCTGACTGATAGCACAGATGAATAAAAACAGATGTGATGTTCCACTGTCTATCAGGTAACGATTGCTATCTGGCCTCCTTCTGCATTAGCCAGTTAGCGGAAAAAAACATTATAAACAGCCCTCCCTCAAGTATCTGTCCTAATTTCTTTTTGTTTTTTTCAAAAGCTCCTTACACTTTCGATGTACATCATCAGAAGACTTCGTCAGACTTTCAACAGAAAAATAGTGCTCTAGACACTACTGTGGCACCACTGTAGGAGGCGAGTAGGCATGTTTACAACAGCACTGGGCTTAACTACTCCTAAATGAACCCGAGTGACGGTGATCTTTTGAAACGGTGACATTCTGGTTTGCAACTCCAGAGACTTAGAAGATCAAACCTAATTCAAGTTCAAGAGCTATAAACATATATATATATATATATATATATGTTTATAGCTCTTGAACTTGAATTAGGTTTGATCTTCTAAGTCTCTGGAGTTGCAAACCAGAATATATATATATATATATACATATATATATATATATATATATATATATATATATATATACACACATATTTTGTGTATTTAGGCTGAATGATATAAACAGCGTCAAATTATATCGAGTTTATTCGGTTTTCATCAAGTTACAGTTCTTAATAACCGCCCCTCAGCCTGTTATTGACCCCGCTTACGGGTTCAGTCGTAACATTTGCAGTCACGCCGCTTTCGGCTGAACTGTTCACAAACAGTCGGCGCTCAAAACAAAGTTTACGTCGTAATTTGTAGCAGAGATGTGCTTTGTCCCGCGATGACAAAGCTGCCCTTTCCTGGAAAAAGCGCGACATTGGAATCCAGTATTGCGTTAGGAGAGTGGGAAGGCCTGCCTCTCTGGTTTCTTTTTTTTGGGCACACAAGCTGCCGCCTGCGTTCAGTCGCTGTCTCCAGTCTCCTCCTCTGTAATGGGATCAGCAGGAGAGATGCAGCTTAGCCAATGAAAAAGTAGGAGTGCCGAACGCAGCGTTCTGATTGGTCGCTGCGGCGCTGATCAGACTGAGGGAATAAGGCGGAATGAGGATTAGGGGGTGGGGCTCATACAATAAACCGCTTCATAGCTGAAGTGCAGGGCAGCGCTCTGCACTCAATGCCTTTCAGAGTTCATACAACAAGGAACTTGGGACTTCTTAACTGCTTCCCGCTTTAAATCCAGCTGACCGCTATGGTTGTGCCAGGGCAGCAGGACCAAGAGGAGAAGGTCTTCTATCCTCCAGAGGATCTGCAGGTGGATGCTCATGTGCCTGACTTTAACTCATACCTTGAACTGTACAAAAAGTCTATTGAGGAGCCTGAAGGTAAGTCAGCTGAGGAATGACATAATGAATGTTGGTGCATATGCCATAAAACAAGCAGAGATGGGTCATGTGTCTGTGATAGAGAGTGAGAGAGTGTTGTCATAAACTCTCCAGCAAATCTGTTAATCCATAGAGTTCTGGAGGGAAGTGGCTCAGGAGTTCTACTGGAAGGAGCCTCCCAATGGCCAGTTGCTGCAGTACAACTTTGATGTCACCAAGGAGAAGGTGTACGTCAAGTTCATGGAAGGAGCAAAGACAAACATTTGCTATAATGTGCTGGACCGCAATGTTCTGGACCAGAACCTGGGCGAGAAGGTGGCGTACCACTGGTGAGCTAACAGGCTTTGCACCATTCTAATGTGGAATAACACCGATCATATCAGAGCTTGCATGAGAAACTTACACCACAAGGAGCTGTGAAGCCACAGTCTTTTGTCTAATGCTCAGTCCATTCAGATATATGAGGTTAATTTGGTCAGTTAAATTCCTAGATGTGCATTGAGGCCTTCAGTCAGCAATGGTCTTGGAGTTTGAAAACACCGTGGTCTTGTTTGTTTTCAAGAAAGAAATAATTAAAGTCACCAGTGTTGAATTAACAGGAGTGGAGTTAACCTGAACCTAATGTAACTCCTCAGGTGTATATTTAACTCTGTGTGGGTTAATATAATACTGGGGATGTTATTGTGTGGTTCTTCCACTTATGAATGTCTTTGCAGACTTTAAAGGAATACTCCAGCGCTTTTCGAACCCTATCTGCATCATCTACTGCATGTAGTCGATTACCATGGACACTAATTTTCCTGGGCTGGGGAAAGAACATAAATCCATTGACACACAAAAAACCATGTAAAAGTCAATGGGCAGATGCAGGAACATTATAGGTTTGTCCCAAGTCAATGAGTTTTCTGTTTTTTCACTAAATACAGAAAAACGCATCAAAATTATTGTCCGTGGTAATCAAGCATACGCTACAGATGCTGGAGATGGAGATTAGCTTGAATAATGCTAGAGTATTCCTCTAAAATGTGATGAATGTAATAAATACTAATATGTGTATTGTGGCTAATGTACCATATATACTGAGCATCTCAGAGTTAAATGCCTGACTCTAGATCAGTGTGGAACATAGAGGGCAGTCTGAACCACTTGTTCTTTCAACCAGATGAAGTACATCTATTACCTGAGCGCACCTAGAGATACTCATGTTATAACAGTACTCATTTATTTCCTAAACAGCAATGTTAGGTGAACTGAATTGTTTCTATTGTTTCTAAAGTGTTAGGTGAGCTTTTCTGATAGCTTTTTCATAACAAGACCACTGTGTGCTGCATCAAATGCAAATGTTATTGCATTTATTTTTAATTTCCAGTCAAAATGGCCATTACCTACAGGTTATTAATTTCTGGAGATATTTCTGAAGAGATTGGTTATGACATAATCCACTTGCATAAGGAAGGTGACCGTCAAAGTAAAAAACAGAGGTTTCCAAAAGTTCTAAAAATGATTAAAAGATAAAAAGAAACTCGTGTCAGATCTTAAAAAATCCTTCCACTGTAAGAAGACAGCTCAACACTATGGGTATGAAAGGATGTGTAGCTGTCAAGAAGCCCTTACTGAGAAAAGGAATCAAAAAAAGAAAGTTGCAAACCAAACAAAGAAGCTGCTGGTGTTCTCAGAGCAATGTGTTGTCCACCACAACATCAGTGAACGTGTTTGGGATGACTTGGATTATGAGAAGCATAAAATTTAACCAACTTTGGAGGTGTGGAAAAACTATCCCTGCAGATTTCTTTGAAAAACTGAAAGCAAGCCTCCTGTAAAGAATAGAAGCTGTACTAATGCCAAATGGTGGACACACCAAATACTGAAAAATGTAATATCATACTTAGTAAAACACAGATAACTTGTACTTAATGGCCATTTTGACTCTAAATTAAATTAAATAAATGTTGGGTGGTCTCTGACTTTTGCACAGTATTGTACCACAGCATATTGTTATTGAAATAATAAAAGTGCAGACATTTAGCCTTTATTTGGTATTTTCATTGATTGGGTGAATGGTGTAGGAATTGCAGCTATCATTATACAAAGCCACTCCCTCACTTAAAAGTAATTGGACAGTTAAGACACTTATCTGTTGGCCAGGTGTGTGTTATTCCCTCATTATTTCAATTATAAGTAAGCAGATAAAAGATCTAGTGTTAATTTCAAGTCTGGCATTTGCATCTGGAATCTTTTGCTTTTAATTCTTATTATATGAAGTCCGAAGAGCTCTGCCTTCATTAGGCTGAAAAATCAAAACAAGTCAATCTGAGGAATAACAAAAACATTAGGTGTGGCCAAATCAACTATTTGGTGCATTCATAAAAAGAAAGAATGCACTAGTGAGCTCGAAAACACCAAAAGACCATGGGAAACAACTGTGGTGGATGCCAGAAGATCACGTTCCCTGGCAAAGAATGACCCCTTCAGAACAGTTGGCCAGCTCAAGAACACCCTCCAGGAAGTACGTGTATCTGTGTCAAAGTCAACAATTAAGAGAAGATATAACCAGAGTACATACAGAGGGTTTTCCACAATATTTAAACCATTATTAAGCTTCAAAAACAGGAAGACCAGGTTGGAGTTAAAACATCTGTACAGTTCTGTAATAGCATTTTGTGGACAGATGACACAAAGATCAACCTGTACCAGAATGGTGAGAAGAGAAGAATATGGAGAAGAGAAGAAACTCTGCTCATGATCCAAAGCATGGTGTAGGTAGTGTTAGGATGTGGGAACTGGTTCCTTTGTTTTTAACAAGCAGAAAATGAAGACAGGTGCAGTAAAGGTCTGATAGAGCATCATTAGTGAAGAAACCCAACATGGGGATGATTATGGGTTCCAGATTTTAGGCAGTCACTGACTGCAAAGGATTTGCAACCAAGTATTAAAAAGGACAGTTTCATTTATGATTGTTACTTTGTCCCTAAAAATGGGGGCTGTGTATGAAAATGATTGTAAATACTGCCAAATTAAAGCTGAATTCACATTCAGCTCATATTCATTATTTAATTTCAACTCATATGCTGTGGTAGACAAAATAGCAAAATTGTTGATGTCCACATTTTTATGGACCTGACTGTACACTAATGTTCTGCTGATTATGTAATGGTATATTAATTGATCATGTACATTTACTACATAACATATATAGTTTCATGGTGGTTAGTGAATAATTCTTAGACATTACTGTGTAATAAGTTTTACTATGAATAACTGGTAATAAGTCCAGAGTTTAAGAAGTTAAACAAGGTGCATGAATCAACTGTAGTCTAAGAGGACATAAATGCATGAAGATTTGCACAGAATTACAATACCAATGTATGGTTTAATGCTATGTCCTGGTAAATGGGGGCATATAATTAGTCTGGACCCTAATACAGTCTAGACTGTCTGTATCTGGCTCAGTGGTTGAGATGATCTTGGCCAGCAGTCCAATCCAGCCTCTCCTGTTACTGGATGCCAAGTAGCATAGAATACTAATAACGTGGGGGCGGGCATAACAGTAGTTAGACATTAACTGATAGCTGCTGCTGCAGAGCACATGGGCAAAGCCTGTCCCACAATGCCTGGCTCTGACAGAGGCATGGACGGAGCGTGGTCCATGGACGTCATAAATATAGAGAGTTCCAGGAAGAAAGCTATGCTAAGTTTAGTGGCTTAGCTGCCATGCATTATGATGCAACACACTAACAATCATACCTTCAAGGTCATTTTGTCTAAATGGGGGACGTCTTGTCGTCGGTCACTCTATTATGGGGACAGACAGGTGCAACAGCCTGAAGAATAGAAGACAAGCATTCATGTGTATGTTCCAGGATGACACGACACTTCTGCCGCATAACGGTTGCATACTTACTGTCACAGTGGTAAACAATGTGTTATGTGGAGTGCTGGTCCAATGTGCAGACTGCTTTCAGTGCCAAAGCAAACAGCGCAGCTTTGAGCAGGCTGCTGGCCATATTGTAATTTGTCGATTTGGCCATCCCTTTAGTTTGAGCAATAAACACATATTACCGTCCAAACACATTGCTGATGCTCATCCAAATGTAACATGGACAGGGTGCCAGAGGACACGCTGGCTTCTCCTGAAAAGAGGACGAGGGTTTTTTTTAGATAAAAGAACAGGCACATAAATGTCACATGCTAGATCTGAAGATCAAGAAGAGATTTGTCATCTCAATCATACATAAGTGTACAGTGTTCACTGTTCTTCCAGGGCCGTGGTGCAAAATACAAAACATAACCAGTGTTTACTGGAGTGACCAAAACTTACATAGACTACATATAGACTACACATATAACGCGAGTTCAAAATTTGAGATGTAAAGTCATTCAGAGTAGTTTGATGTGAAATGGTGCACCGAAAAGAAACTCAGCTTTATGCACAGTGGTGGTAATTTGGTGGTAATTAGCCATTTTACTTACTATCCAAAGCCACAAGTGAACCTACATGTCTTTTTTAGATGTCTACATATCAGTTTTTATATGTTGTCAATCTGGGAAAGAAAAGGTTTTCTTTACAACATTCTGCATGTACCTGTCCTAAAAATACGTTTTAGGCCAAAACCTTATCTCAAGTCTATTGCAAAACCATGTCTCAGACATCAGGCAACATATCCGTAACTATTTCCTATAATAACCTTCTGTGACGTCACTTTTAGAGGTAATAAAACGTTTCAGACACTCTTGTTCTTATCACCACCACTGTAAACAATTCCGCAAGTTTCTCTAGAATGGAGCATTTCACATCAAACCACTCTGAATGACTTTGTTTACATGTTAATACTTTAATTATGCAGAAGGTTTGGTTGAATTCCCCTTTAAACAAGACAGATCAGTGCTTAATAACAATACAATACAAGTATACGACAGTGCCAGACTTGGCTCAAAGCCCACACAAGCTTTGCATCTACACTTCTACACTACACTCTCAGAAATAAGAGTCAAGGGTACATCTCAGTACCTTTAGAGAGGGAACATAGTTGTACCATAATCCATTAAAATTATATTTTCTAAGTTGTATTGACTCCACACACCCTGTCTCGTCTCCAGGCTTTTTATTTTATTGTTCTGTTTTAAAACATTAGGTTATGAAAAGGTACAAACATGTACCTTTACACTGGGAAAAACTTATTTAAGATATACAATTGAACTGTTGTACCTTTGAGGGTACATTTACATTGTTTGTACCTTGATGAATGAAAAATGTACCTGCACAGCACCTTTATTTATAACAGTGTAGTTATACTGATATTAATGCTATGTTCAATCCGTGCTTCTTGAGAACTGCTGCTTAAGAACTGTATAATTACACTATACAGCCTTGGCTGAATATATAGGGGCGTAGACTTCTTGATGATTGGTACTAAAACTCTCTGCAGGGAGGGGAACTCACCTGATCATCGCCTGACCATCACCTACAGCCAGCTGCTGAAGCAGGTGTGCAGGTGTGCCAATGCTCTAAAGAAGCTGGGTAAGACTTATTCTCTGTGTGTGTCTCTCTCCCTTCCCCCCCCCCTCCACCCCTCCCCAGTGTAGACACTGAAAATAATGACAGACATCATTCATCTTTCTCAATCAGACAATTATATAACGCATCTTACAACACACCACAACAATACACTTTACACCATCACCAGATTTCACAATGCTCCCAACCAACCCCTAATACTGCACAAGAAGTGTATATGTTGCTATGTGTGTATTGCTTTTTTTATTAAGTATCATAACTGACTGACGGATAGAAGAGTTTTTAAAAGTTTTGACTTTGGCTCTCTGAAATGTTTATTTGAATGCTAAATGTTGTATTCACCATATAGCATATGCAATGGATCAGACAAAATACCACACACTAATCATTATACATTTCCATACTTTTCCTATAGGCTGTTGTATTACAGGATTATTACTCGTATAACTGGATGGATTACTGTAGTATAATAAAATAGTAACAATCAGAAATAAAATCTGATTGTTAGCCCCAAAAGATCTTAAGCTACGAAAAAAAAAATATATATATACTGCTGTACCTTACTGCAGGCATAATCAACATGACTGTTCCATGATGGTGCTGCATCTATTACTGATCGCTGATTATTACTGATTATAAGTATCTTTGTCTTTCAAAATGATCAGTAGTTGTAATCAGTTACAGTCATACTGCATTTCTGTTCATGAACTGCAACCACTACACTGTAAACCCAACTAAGCAAAAGTCAGACTCATTAATGTGTTCATATTCAATTATGGAGAAATGTGACACATATTTTCAGTTGATGCAACTCACACAACCCTTCACTCATATAAATAATGTCAGTGTAATTGTACCTTTAAAGTAATCACAGCTTAAAATGACATAAGTGGCTACTCAAATATTTTATGGTCATAAATCAGTTGAGCATCATGAACTCAAAAGACATGTTATGAATGGACGTGATGAAAACAGTAAAGCTACATTGTCTTCTGTGCTTCACTGCAACCACAAGCATAATAACGGTACTACATGAACATCAGTTTCAAAGAACACTTAAGAACACTTATTGGACTACTCCATAAGGAACAAATAATTGGCTACAAAACAATCAAAGGGATAGAATACAGGTCGGAGAAGCATGAAGACAACTTTAGCATAAAGATAACATGTTACAACCCAAAATTAACTTTAATTGATGATGCCTCATGAAAAATTAGAAAAATAAGTGCTAATTAACAGAAACCAACAAACCGCAAAGAATGCTGGCTTTCTATCACAGATGATAAAGGAGGAGACTGGTTACTGGTTGAAATATGAAAGGGAGAGCTTGTAACGCTCAACATAGCATCTGTTTACAGAGAAAGTCCCACCCTTCAAGAAAAACAGCCAGTCAGCTTGCTGGTTACGCCGCGAGTGGGGAAGCCCCCCTTGTTGTGGAAATCTGCCATGCAGTAGCCAGAACAACCCCAAAAAAAAACATTTTTTTGTGCATTATTGTCAGGTTTTTGTTTGATTTTGTCAGATTTTATAAGAAATATGTTTGAAACAGTAAACCTTCAGTTTCAAGTATTTTGGTCTCCCCTTTCAAAGAGTTAGGAGCCTGGTTTTGTGTGGCTGGAAATAACTGCAGTGTGGTGTTGCAAAGATGGCCACCAAGTGAGCAGACTTTGCTATAAGGACTTTGTTTCTATCTACTAATATGACCTCAGAAAACTCATATCATTTAAGTGCCAGTAAATCTATTGTGGACAGTTCTTTTTACTTAAAATTGCAAATAGGACTCTGCTAAATCAAAAGTTACCAGTTTCACAAACCCAAAAAGGAGAAATTATTATGCTAACTAACTTAATATGTTTACATTAGTATAACTTTTTTACTTTGATATAAGTTTTCTTCATTCTGTTTCCAGTTGATGAATTGCAGCATTGGGGTTTACAGCGTATAGGAAGTAATAGTCCGTCAAAAGCAATTTTCCTTTTACCCCAAATGTAGACCACAAATAGACATGTTTATATGGTTTCTAACACTGTACTAGACACTGTCATTTTAAAAATATGACAAAAGTACATCATATAGCTAAAAAAACAGTAGTGGCAGCCATCTTGATGCCTGGATTTTGCCCATACTTTTTATAGATAACTTTGTCATACAGTGTCAGAAACCACTTAAACCAGTCCACAGAGGTTGAGATGAGTGTGTGATGCTTTAAGGATGCAACATGCACAACACAAATTAGTTTATATAAGCTTCCATTACTTGTTAGTTACATTAGCTTCATATCTCCAGTGCTAAGTTAGGGGAGCGATCTTTAAATATTAAACATGTCTTGGCTGATCCACTACATTTGTGGTAGAAAATCATGCAAATCTGTAATGAATGGGGAGTTGAGGCAGGTTACATGTTCAAAGTGGCTTTATTTGAGGAGGTCTAACTCTTTTATTCGTGACAGACAAGGGTCAGTAAGCAGGCAGGCAGCAGCAGTTGCTAGACTAGAGGACAAAAACCAAGGACAAGGAAACAAGAATACACATACACAGAACTACAGCCAGACTTCACAAAGAGCAAACCAAACACAGCAGTATATATACACAGGAGATAATGAGTCCAGAACAAGCAGCAGGTGAGTGTGATAATGAGTGGGAGGAGCCAGGGCAGAGCTGGAGACAGAGTGAGCCAATGCAAAATGAGTCCATATGCTGTTGACCCACATGCTGCATGCACGCTGTCAAAAAACACTCTTTCATTGAACAGTTTCATCCCAAAACGTATTATAGACCATTTTCAAGAACTAAGTTGGCTTTACATATAGGGTATTACATATAAGGTATTATTACACATATAAGAAATATGGTATGTTGTGGTATAATATGATTAATACCACTTTTATTAGAGAAATCAAAATGCGTTTTTTAAATTATATATCAGCTATTATTCTTGTTAGTCTTGTAATTATATCCGAAATTGTTTCACATGGATACACAGCATTTTAGAACTCTTCAATTGTAATCTGAAAGTGCTGTTGTAACATAGGGCTTTTTTCCATTTCAGGTGTGAAGAAAGGAGACAGAGTGGCCATTTACTTGCCTATGATCCCGGAGCTTGTATACTCAATGCTGGCCTGTGCCAGAATAGGAGCAGTGCATTCGATTGTGGTGAGCATGCACCAGAACCCCTCACATCTGCAGCAGCACCTGCAAAGTCAAAAGCATCAAACACGAAACCATTTCACTGTGGTGTCTGTTTTGCTAGTGCAGAACCACAGTTCACACAAGAAGTTCTTTTGGTGGAGCAGTTCGCTTAGTATAAGTGCTACTTTTACCTCTACTCAAATATATTTGTGAGGAAAATAATCTACTTTTTACTTAGTACCACTGGAGCTATCCACATTTAGTTACTAATTTCTTTTATTTATTGAATTTCAATTTATTCTGTTCTTCTGGTTCAGTACTTGAACTGCTTTGCTGTTGCAAACCTCTCTTTTTTTCAGATTTAGAATATCATTTTATCCCAAAGGTTCCCAAAAAAGAAGAGAATAGCACCTAAAACACTTGAGAGATAACTGGATGTACTAAAAGGTTCCACTGCAGTTAAACTCAGAACTGCAGATGTTTCTTGACTCCTTCTCAAATTGACTAAAAATGTTTGTCTACTGGCCAAAAATGATTAGACTCCATCAGGGTCAGCCAATGTGCAGAATCCACTGCTTTTGTTGGGTTTCTGTCTGGTTCCCAAGTTATAAGCGTATATTTTCTAAAAGCTTGGTTCAATGCACTCAGCAAAACAGAATTGAGGGTCTTCATATTTAGGGTTCATTATAGTTCAGTACTCAGCTGGGTATTGGGGATATGGCAGAAAAATAGTCCTCTGTCTGCTTCTGCCACGACTATTTCTGTCGTTCATGTTCTCACTCCAGTTATCTAAAGGTTGCAGTTGAAGTTAAAAATACTCCAGGCGTAGTTTCAAGGTGAATTTTGATGGAGTATATAGCTCTGCTTTTGCCTGAATGTGAGAAGCCTCAATCCTCCTAGGCCACTGTTCTCCTGTCTGTAACTGAAGAAAACATTTTTGTTGGTTTATGCTTTAAACATAAATGTTCTAACCCTTGAAAACTGTGTATGTTACATACCAGAAGCATTCCAGGTCACGTACTTGGCCATAGAGGTGAAGTTCCCTGCCAGAACTCTTCAGGCCTTTTTATAGAGCAACTGTGCTTAGTCACTTCATGCCAATTCAAGCACATTGTTATTTTAGGGGGGATGTGTTCAGTAGCTAGCCTAAGATGAACTAAGAGCACTGAGCAAGAGAAGTAAAGTCAACCAAGACATGTTTAGTGTCCCAAATTTGCTTCTTCTAGTTTTGCACTGGAGCGACAAGGCTAATGTAGCTAACAGGCACCAGTTAGCATTGTACAAACTAAAACATCACACACTTGCCTCAAACTGTGCACATTGCATAGCTAAAACCACCATCAGCCACCTTCAAACTTGAATTTTGCCCATATTTTTGTATTTTTTACCACCCAATCAAATCTGTTTGGGATAGTAGTAGGCAGTACCAGTTCATTCAGTTAACAGGTTTAAAACCTTCCTCAGGTAAGAGATTTGTCAGAACCGTTATACTGGTGAGCAACAATTAAGCGTATACAGCGTAATGCACAAAATATGCTAACGTTATCTCCTTTAGCTGGATGGCTGGTTCAGGGATGTTTCCATCACATTTCAAATGAAAATGAAAACACAGCAGTCCCTCAGTCACCTCCTGCTATCTAGTCCTTGTGTCTGATATAGTCCACTTCTTCTTCTGTTCTTTTTTTGACGAAGTGGACATACTTATAGGGTTAGCCGAAGTGGACAGACTTATAGGGTTAGCCTTAGACTAACATGGACACCGAGCAGGGAGCTGAGGAGCTGCCTCAGTCTCTGGGCGTTGTCCGGAAACAACCCGTGTACCAGCTTATACTGTTGCATGAATGACAGTAATATCTTTCAAATTTGAACAAAAAGCTGGCGAAGAAGCCAACTTCAGCCTTGTAGACAATAAGATGTGAAACAACATTTAGCATTTTTTGCTAGGCCCAAGGGGGTTGAGTTAGAAAGCAATACTGACGTAGTTTTATCTATATTATTCAGTTTTGTTTTGCACAATAAAAAATGTCAGATTTACTTTGTTTTCTTTAAAAAGTGAAGAAACATCACGGAATGTCACCTACAAAAATAGGTTTATCAAAAAAAAAAAAAATCTCTCTCTCTGTATATATATATATATATATATATATATATATATATATATATATATATATATATATATATATGCAGTAACATATACCAACACTTTTAATTTTATTTAAAATTAAAATTATATTTAGAATTATATTTAAAATTTAACCATGATATAAATTTTTGGCAACGTCACCCTCTACTAGTTTGATGCAGTTTGAGGTGAGTGTGTGATAATACAGTTTACATGGTGCTAAACTAGCAGCTTGTTAACTACAGCTTCATAGGTCCAGTGCAAAACTAAATGAGAAAACATCAATGTCTGATTGACTACATTTGGGGTAAAAAAGACAACTGTGTACATTTCTGGCAAGACCACTGCTTTACAAATATGGCAAAAATCAATTTTAAGACTCTTAAAGCTAAGGACTAAGACTGTGTCTAGGACAAATGTTTGAACTGCTTCTCTCTCTAATTCTGTTCTTCTCTCAGTTTGCAGGTTTCTCTTCAGACTCACTGGCTGAGAGGATCATGGATGCTCAGTGTAGCATCCTGTTGACAGCAGGTAATACACACACACAGACACACACACACACACACACACACACGCACACACAGACACACACACGCACACACACACACAGACATGCATACTTGCACAAGCACAATATCAACAAAGAAACATCATGGTGTGACATTGATTATCTGCAGATGACTCATTCAGCAGGATTGCAAGATAAGATGCAATAAATAACATTTTTAGCGTTTTTGTGTAGGTTTTGTTGTGGTGTTTTTTAGAACTGTCTTGAACTCTGGTGCGCTGTTTCAGTATTCCTTGTCCATTCCTGTGTGTGCATGCATATTTGTGTGTGTGTGCGTGTGTGTGTGTGCCTGTGTGTGTGTGTATGTGTGTGTGTGTGTGTGTGTGTTCTCACGTTAGATGGTGTCTATAGGGGGGAGAAACTGATCAACCTGAAGCAGATTGCTGACGAAGCACTGGAGCACTGTCGGGAGAAGTAAGTCTTCCTTTAAGAGCAAGTCTCTGACATCACAACGATTCAGCGCATCATGTAATTTCCAATGGAGAAATCTCAGGCCTTCAAGGCCTTCAAGTCAGTTGTAGTTCATTTGTATTTAATGTAATCATCATGTTTGCAGTATTTAAACTCTGCAAGTATTCATAGCTGTAGATACAACCTAGATACGTCACTGACTGAATATGAGTGGAAGTCTAAATAGGTTTCAGTCAGTTGTTAGAAATAGAAAACAGCAGCAGAAGCTCTCTGCTAAGACTCTTTACTGAAACTGTCACTGTAAAACTGTATACAAGGTACTGTATATCACTGCTGTCGAAAGAAAACCTTGTTTTTCAGTTTTTGACACAGTTTGAAAATTGTCCTTTACATTGTATGTAATTTTCATGATGAATGGACCAAAAGAAGCGGCCCAAAATGACTTGGAAAAAAGTCTGGTTCCATTGACTTACATTAAAAGTTTTTTCCTTCTCCTGTAAAATTATCAATTTGGAGATACAAGGTTTTCTTCCAACAACAGTGATATGTTATTGCCTGATATAGTAAAATAAAGCATCTGCAGTGTCATCAACAAGCTTCAAATATCTATGGGGGGGTCTGTATGTTTGAAAAAGGCTTGAGAATTTTATTTTGGTTAAAAATGAGCACCTAAATTTCTCTTTAGAATGGATAATTAAACCAGTAAGCCACTTGAGGCCAGGCGTTACAGTGATTTATGACGTTTAAAAATTTTTTTGTCATATAATAATGAACATATTGAAATAGAGCAGTGTTTAATGCAAAAAAAATACTTTAGAAGTAGATTTTGCTCACCACATTACTACTGTGATGACAGTGCTAATTTCCATTAGTGTCTCTACGCAATTTCCAGTCTTATTTAGTATTATTCCCATGCTAGGTTTATGCTACTTAAGGCAGATCTGACTAAAACAAGGGCATTTAAAGTGTGTAAAACATTCAAGTGACATATATTTCACTCTTTTGTATTGCATTTGTACACTGAATTATATAGTAAGTGCTTTAATTCAAAGCAAGAGATATTACTGTTGAGTTGTATAGCCTGATAGCTGCTTCGTAGCCTGTTAGCTAGCTGAGCAGCCTTGTTGTAGTTAAGAAAATAAGTTATCAGCCCCTCAATTTAAACAAAATCGGGTCTGCACTTCATTGGTACACTTGGTGGTCCATGCAAGCAGTATAACAGTCAAAGATTATTCCATGAACTGCACAAAGATTTATTTGTGGTTGGCTCATTAATACAGAATTCAGTTATAAGTCATTTTACAAACTGCTTTGAATGCGGCTCACCTAATCAGATTTTAGGGACTATCCGCTTTATAAAATAGATTCTAACATTCCAATATCAATACATTTCCCCGAATCCACCTGCAATGTTAATGTCATTATTAGAGGTTCATGCTAATAAAATTTTAATAGAATTTTTCACAGTTTAACCACACAATATATCATGTTAAGAACAATTTCTTTAGACTTCCTTATACGTCCTGTTCAGAGTTTGTACTTTGGGCGTCTATTTCGGGTAGAAGTAGTGATGTCAGATCCACTTGAAAGTCATCATAAATGGAGGTGACAATAAAGTTGAGCTGACCTATGAACAGGGTTGGGTGTCGAACTTCAGTACATTTATGGTATTGACTGGTATTTCGTCAATACCACAGAGTATACAAAACTCATTATCTAAGTAGTCACTCCTATCTGTATCAGTGGGCCAGTAAGCATGCTTCTTCCAAAATTGAAACTGCTGATTGGCTGTCTAAATTACATTACATATGCATGTTATTCTCATCAAGACTTTTTAAATTCTGTCTTTGATTACTCTTCACTCCACTGTGGTCAGTAAATGCACCAACCTCCAGCACCTTGTGCTCATTTTTGGTTTAAGCCACACCCACTTTCACATTATTTTTTTGGTATAACATTTTTAAATGCAAATAAAAGTAGCAGTTTTTCCGAACACACAATCTCACTAGTTCCAATATTTAAAATTCAGTATGTCTGGGTACGACTGTGACCAGAACTTTTAATTTGGGTTAAATACAAAAAGTAAGAGTTTTTCTTCATGTAAAACTTTTTTTTACTATAGATATACATATGTATTTTTACATATTACTTTTTTTTACTATTCCTTCTTGTTTATTTTAAAATATAATATTACTTTAAAGCAAATATGATTTTCAACTTATTTATTTAAAAGAAGGTGTCAGAAAAAAATAATGTTCAGGAATCGGTATCAAATTCAATGTATCAGCATCAACTTGTAAATGATACCTAATTAGTGAATTCAGCTACTATGATTTTTAAATTTTTGCCAAATTTGATGTGAATAATGTGAATAATGCTGACTTGCTAAGTGTCTATAGTGGAGTGTTTCACTTGAAACCACTGTGAATGACTGTTTACATTTTAATGATGTAATTATACATTTTGTATAATCTCCATAACATTGACATTCAGCTGCAAATAAGCTCATGGTCACCATACCTGGTGCCAAGCATTTTCTATAGGGGTATAAAGCCCCCTAGCATTGGGCTATGGAGCAGTGAAACTATTTTCTCTGGAGTGATGATGCACCAACCAGTACCTTTGGGCTGAGTTGGAGTGGCATTTCTGATCCAGAACTAATCATCCAACATCAGTACCTGACCTCAATAATGCTTGAGGCAGAATGCAGTCAAATCTAACGAAGCCTTCCCAGAAGAGTAGAGGCTGATACTGCAGCAAAGAGGGGCAAACTCCCTATTAATACCCTTCAGAAGAAACACTGACTGAGCAGGTGTCTACAAACTTTTGGCCATAAAGCGTAGTCTGAAAGAATCTCTAGATCAGCCTTTGCGTGTCCAACCCTGCCCTGACAAGCCCTTAGCCAGTCCATTAGCCCTACACCATGGCACTGGCTGGCCTTATCAAGAGCCTTATCAGACCTATTCAGTCGCTCAGCTCCGCAGTTGCAGGTGCTTGGGTTGCCCAGCAACAGCACAGCTTGGAAACTGTCACCATGGCGATGCATGAAATGGAACATACATGCACGGAAGAAGGCAAACAAGAAAGCATGTGTTGAAAGAGAGGCGTTGGCTTTGCTGCCGGAACAAGGATCTGCTCTTGATCCTTTAACACAAACACAGTTCATATCATTAGGCGTGGAAACGGTGAGGAAGATAAGAGGGTTTGTTTTGGTTTTATACAGTGCAGTGTTGGCACACCTTTCGATTGAGCATTATGCAAAGTGAAATTTACTGGCCTACATTTCTGTCTGGCAATGATTAGTTAATTGTTATTGGCATGACTGGACTGACCTGAAATCAAGGCTGACTTGTGAGGTTTCATAGCTCTTGCTAGTAGTGCTGGGAGCAATATTGTTCATGCTGATATACTGTGATATTGAATTCTTGCATAATTCATTGGTTGAGATATAAAGTTTTTCAGAGTCGTTTGATGTGAAATTGTTCATTGCAGAGTCAGCTTTCTTTACAGTGGTGGTGATAGGAACCAGGGGTCAAGATGTCTACAACACAAATGTAGCCATTTTATTTACTATCCAAAACAACCAGTAAACATACATGTGTCTTCTGAGTTTTGTACTGTTGATAAAGGTAAAATTGTGGTAAAGACCAAAATAATAAGGATTTCTTCAGCTACACCAAATTACTGTATTTAGCTCAACACCTTATCTCAGCCTCTCAGTCTCTTTCTCTCTCACATACTCTCTCATTTTCTCTCAGAGGCTCATTGACAGTCCAGAAATGCCTGGTAGTGAAGCACTATGCCTTCAGAATAAATGGGAATGATACCTGCAATAAGCTACAGGTGAGTTTAATATTAACTCCTCTTTTGCTTGTAAAATGTGACAAGATTAAATGTCTCCACTGCCATTTGTTTTTTAGTCATGTCCAGTTCCACACACAACTCCCCATAGTATGCAGTGCTACCAAGGTGGGAGGGTGAAGGCCAGCATGTGGTTCCTCTGACACACCGGCCACCTTATGGCCACTAACACGATGACATTGGGCAGCTTAACACGGATTGAGGAGAACTTGTAACTGCCAGTTTCTTATGTCAGCTAACAGACACCCACAATGGTTAGCATCACTGGGTGATTGGGGTGGGGGGGGGGCAATTATGCTCTCTTGGACTCAGCACAGATGGCTGTGGCATCACCAGGGACTGAACTTGTGATGACCTGACAATAGGGCCAACACTAACACTGTATCCTAACAGCAAGCAAGCGTTCAAATGTAGTATCGCATTGCATCACAAAGCCTTCAGGATGTCAAGTCAAAATGTAAACAAATCACAAACCTATCAGAAAATAGCTGAAGGCTTTAAATAAAATGGGCAGATATAGTTCAGTTGAACCTGCTGGCTTGTATCTGCTAAGTCTACTTAGCTAATTAGTGTCAGCTGAGTATCTTCATCAATCAGTGATAGGAAATAACTCCAGCACTCTGGCAGTTTCCCTCCAAAATGTTTAATTCTGTGTATATTCTTATACTACTTACTGGAAGGATCGTAGAGATCCCTTCTTTTCTCTACTTCATGAATGAGTTTCTCCTCATCCATTCTGAGGTGGAATGGCAGGGCATTGTCGTTGTCACTCGGTAGCATCACTTGCTATTAGGGCAAGGGGTTCCCACCAGTTCCCTTTAAAGCAAACCAATCGATGTAGATACGTATGCCCTTAAATTTAAATAATAATTATTATGCATTTCATTGCATGTTTGTATGCATGCTTGTGTGTTACAGACACTCTGGAATGTGGAGTGTGATGTGTGGTGGGATGAAGCTGTGGACAATGCGTCAGACGAGTGTGACCCTGAGTGGATGGATGCTGAAGACCCACTCTTCATCCTCTACACCAGCGGCTCCACCGGCAAACCAAAGGCAAGAGCATTCATTGTTTACTTAAGATCTATGACCTTCAAGCTGGCGGTATACTTCAAAAGACTATGGCAGAACACACTGTCGTAGGTATTCTTAGTTCTGCTAGAACCTCTGGACAAATTGCAGTTGGAAGAGAATGAATGATGCGCTCAGTAGGGACAGTCGTGGTCAGGGGAGGTCTTGGAACAAACAGTGCAGTTTATACGATCAATCACAGTCGGAGAAAGGTCTCAAAAGGGATGACACAGTGATTGGCTCTAATTGCGGTCAGGGTAGGTCTCAGGTAGAATTATGCAGTGATTAGGACACAGTTAGAGGTGTTTTCAGTACCAGCAACATGGTGAACAACGTAAAATCAATGTTTTCTGTCGTTTACTGCCAGCTTTAGTATCATTCTGAATTCATTACAGGGCTTTTTTTAGTGCATCAAAGCATTTTTAGATGCAAAGCACCTCATTGACCTGGCTTTAATTCACTTAGTCATGTTCAGCAGACTGAAAATTTACCATTAGCAGCGTAATATAGTATCAAATAGTATTTGGTTTTTCATAAGAGCAGTACTTTACGTCAGTGACACTTTCATTGCTACATTGCTGCAGGACAGCCCATCACAACAACCTGCGACATACACACTAACACTTAAAACATCATGTGAGATTGAATAAAATATCAAAAAACACCTTTAGCTGTCTAGTTTGTAAGGGTGTTACGATACACATATTTTCAGGTTTGATTTGAAGTTTGACCCTTAGGTGGAGATTTGCTTTTACTTTCAGTATTGTATGTTTTAAAAATGTATTGATCCTACAGAGCTCTATTATTATGAGCTCTCAAAAGGAACTTTGTAAATGCCTCCTGTGCCAGCCCACAAAAAAAACTCCACAAATCACAATTTAAAACCCCACCCACTTTGACTGAATGTACCCAGATGCTTCATTTTGATCATTGAGTCCCTGAAAGATGGCAAAAATTAGATTTTTCAATGCTGCATTGAAATTACACCCTTACTAGTTTCTTGTAGTTTTAATCTTGTATTGCGGTGGGCAGTATGAAGACATTTATCATTAGCAGAATAAATGAATAATAGGCTTTTCTAAGCATAACATGGATATCGTCAGTACTTAAAGAATAATGAATGATCACACTTTGTTAAATAGTTCTGTTTATTTGTAATTGTAATCTGTTTAATTGTTTTTAGTGCAGTGTGTGAAACATTGAATGAAAATCATTGTTTTCATATTTTGTATGTGTTTTTGTCTGTTCCAACATGTCACACCTCAGAAAAACTAAACATCGTGATGCATCATATTATCCTCTTTGTGCTCATAGGGAGTGCTGCACACCATTGCAGGCTACCTGCTCTACACATCCCTCACATTCAAATACGTCTTTGATCATCACCATGACGACGTGTACTGGTGCACCGCAGACATCGGCTGGATCACAGGCCACTCCTACATCACATATGGCCCGTTAGCCAACGGGGCTACCAGCGTGCTTGTGAGTCTAACATATAGTCTGGTTTCATTCAGTCTGTGAGTGAGCACATTTACATGATTGAAGGGATAGTTTGCACAATTTCGCCTTACCCCAAAGACAGCAGCATGTCACAAACCACATTAGCAGGTCTATCTAAGATTACTTAGCTACAAAGGTGGTTTGATGGAAGTGTGCGGATACAGCCATTAGTTGGCACAATAAGTGAAGTAAGCTTTCATTACTTGTTAGCTACGCTAGCCTTGTAACTTGAGGGCAAAACTATCTACTCAGCTAGAAAAACCAGCATAGACTTGCGTAGCTGGTCACCAACAAAACTAGCATATGTTGTGTTTTGGATGCTGATATGCTGGTCAACCAGCATGACCATGCTGATTGACCATCTAAACCAGCACCAGATCGGCACAGACCAACATTAAATGCATGGTGGTCTGTGCTGTTTTTTTTTCAGCAGGGTAAGCAAACAGTAGTAGTAGCCATCTTCATACCTGTATTGTGTCTGTTTTTTTGACCATTTTTATAGATAACAGTATGTTACATAGAGTCAGAAACTAAAGTATGAATGCTATATTGAAGCGAGTGTGATAATGAACCCAGATAACATATCAGATATCATATATGGGTTTACTGGCTTCATAAGTTTAGCACCCCTCTGACTGTATACCACTGCTGTTCCACCGATTATTGATCTTTGTCCTGCGTCCAAGATGTACCTTGTCTTTTAATCTCCTCAAACAGATTTTAAATACATATAGCATTTTACTTTGGAAAATAAACTGAGACAATTATTGCAAAAAACTGAGTGAAAAATAATGACTAGACCTAAATATAGATGATTTTATTGAAAATGTTGTGGCTGACGCTGTGCTAGATTGGTTACAGTGGCATAAATGGCTTTAATTATGATCAGTGTTAAAATTATTTAATAAACTAATTTACAAAGGAAACAAAAGAAAAAAATGGAAGAAAAATAAGTAAAATTAAAGAAATTTAAATAAGTAAAATGAAAGAAATAAAGGAAATTGGACTGTGAGTTCAAAATAAGTAATAAAAAGTAGCATTTTGTTTAATACTCTGCTTAAACACTATTGGGCCACCCAGAAAACACTGAGTAAAAAGCCAGTGGGCCGCCAGCTTTGCCATCAGTGGGCCAACAGTGGCCCACTATCCTCTGGGTAGTTTGTATGATGCTAAACTAGTAGCTTGTTAGCTACATTAGCCATATAGCTTCAGTGCACAACTAAAGAAGCAAACAGTTGCAAGTAGCCATCTTCAAATCTGAATTTTGTCTGTACTTTTGTCAGTTTTCATAGAGAACAGTAAGTCATTCAGTGTCATAATCAGGTCTACTTTGAGGTTGTTCAACAAGGTTTGATGCTAGTTAGAGGCAAATATGTGATAATGCAGTTTATCTTAGACTAAACTAGTAGTGTTAGCTACATAAGGTGAAAGCTGTATAAAGTCTTTCACCCAACTATTCTTTTAATACATCTTGAACACTCATTAAGACCAGTGTTTTATGTGCATGTGTGACAGTTTGAAGGCATTCCAGTCTACCCTCACGTGGGCAGGTTTTGGGAGATCATTGAGAAGTACAGAGTGTCTAAGTTCTACACAGCACCCACTGCCATCAGACTGCTCATGAAGTACGGCAGAGAGCCTTTACAAAAGTGAGTTACAGCGGAACACTCAGTGCACACATTGCTGTACACAGTGCTGTTTGTCTTGTAGTGCCGTCAAGGATGAAGAATAACAGAGACCATGTTAGTTATCAGCATTACGTATTTAAAAACCAAAAGGCAACCACAGCCTTTTAGGGTTGCAGATGCTAATGAAGATGGGTTGATTGCTAGAAATAAAGTAGTGTAATATGGAAAAGTCGAGGAAAAAAACAAGAATTTCCAAAGTTGGACAGCCTTGCAAGGCCTCACAGACCATTATTTGTTGTCATCAGATAAACAGTACTTAAAGGTTTTTATTACTGGGAGATAGAAGCAAATCAAGCCCTACTTTTGCTTTTGTAGAAGATCCTCAGCAACATAGAATGTATTTGGTATACTTACATTTGGTAATACTTGGTTTGAGGGAAGCAGTAAGTATAAGCAACATCTAAGACTGAACTTTGAAGGTGTACAAAAAGATCCCTGTAGATTTCTTTGAAAAACTAAAAGCAAGTCACCTGAAAGAATGGAAGCTGTTATAAAGGCAAAGCGTGGGCACACTTAATACCGAAAATTTGACATTATATGCAGTTGTTGAGGCTTCTGCGTGATTTTCTTTAAAAAAAACTGTCGCTGTCCAAATTAAAACATGTATCTACAAAACAGTAACTTTACAGAAGAAGGCAAAAATGTTCTACACTTTCAATGTAAGTTAAAGCAGTTTTTTCAGGTGATTTTATAGCATTTCTATTGATCTGTGCATCATAAAATTTTGCGTACAATGTAAAGGACAGCCATCATGTTTAAATGATGTAGAAAAATAAAAATTGCCAAAATGGAGATACATGTTTACACAGCGACAGTGTGTTTTCTGCTTTTTCCTAAAGCTCAATGCTTTCCGAAAGAATGAGGTGTACTTAATGGTGATTCTGACTGTATGGTCCAGTACATCTGCTACGTTTGTATCATATTGTAGTGTCAGCGAAGAAGACGACCAAGAAACACTGTGCATGTTACCAATTACCACAGACAGTAATTTCACTGTACTTTAAGAAGAACAGCAAATCAATTGACTTCCAACACACAATCGAAGTCAAAGGACAGGTGCTTACATTGGCTTCTACTGTCAGTGTGTTCTTCTGTTCTTTTACTAAGTAAAGGGAAATGTTCAGATTTATTATCTGAGGTAATTGAATCTGTGATACAAATGCAGCAAACAAAGATCAGGTCAAAAATACTGAGTGAGTTTTCCTTCGAGAGCATTTTGACAGGGAGGAATTTTCATGCAACCCATTTCCCCTCAACACAACAAGAATATAGCAAAACAGAAAAGCCAAATATGATACACTAACAATACAGTGACCATGATCTCCAGACGCCACTGAAAACAGCCCACACTTCATTTTAGACGTGAATATATGCCCTTGAAACAGAGAGCAATTCAAAGTAATGGAAAGTGACTGGAATGTGTTTAGAGAGCATGCGGTTCTTTAGATTTAGTCAGTGATTGCTTTTTCAATCTGACAGTGTGCAGTGAAACACCGTTTAAAAGAACTTTTCAAGCCTGAATAACATCTATAACAGTTGTCATTTTCAAAAATTACAATTTTCCATTCACGTATTGACTACAGGTGCTCACAAATGACACAATTTGATAGTAATCTACAGTCTGCATCAGCAGGTTTCTCTGATTCTTTTGCTGTTTGATAGCTGTGGTTAAAGTCACAGTGCAATTTCTGCTATAAGACTAACACATCGAACTGAATGGCATGACAGGGTTCATAGGGTTCATTCACAAGCTCTGCTTGGCTAGAACAATGCAATTGTTGCTGCTACTGCCACCTACTGGAGAGAAAATGACACACAAGTGGAGAATGATCAAGAGTAGAGAATGAATCATTGAGTTACGGCTGCTTACATGTTTTGCAGTGTCTGCAGTTGTTTGGGTTTTTTTCTGACCTCAGAATTTCTCCAGTTTTTCAATACACCTTAATGTCTCGTTCTCAGATATGATCTGTCCAGTTTGCGGGTGCTGGGCACTGTGGGAGAGCCCATTAACCCAGAGGCCTGGATGTGGTATCATGATGCGGTAGGGCAGGGGAAGTGCCCTGTTGTTGACACCTTTTGGCAGACTGAGACGGTAAACCACATACTAAGTGGAATCTAATGCAGTGTTCACACTACAAACTGCATTGCTCAATTCAGATTTTTTGTAAAGCTGATTTTTCTGCCTTGATGGTTCACATTCTGATTCTGATTCGCGTTTCAGATTTGTTCAGATATTTATTTGTTTGTCATCAGCTGTTAAAAAAAAGTACAGGGCCACATATTAAATATGTTTCCGATCTTTTAGCACATATAGTCATATGCAAAAGTTTGGGCACCCCGGTCTGATTACATGTTTTGGTTTTTGGTAATTAAGTTAATACATCCTCTACACTTCTGCACATTTAGTGCACAATTACTGTTCATTCACTGAATGTAACATAGAGGGGAATAAAATAAAAGTGTGTCCTTTGCAAAAGTTATGGCACGTTATATTTAATCGTTTTCCATTATATTACTCAGTGAATAAATACATTTGCACAAAAATGCCATATTGACCAGGGGTGCCCAAATTTTTACATACGACAGTATCAACATTGCTCAAATTAGATTGTGTTCATACTGCTCCGAAAAAAACATCTAGGCAAAAAAATCGGATTTGTGCCCAGTAATGTGAACGTATTATTAAATCTTCACTCATTGGCCATTTTATCAGAAACACATACCATATAGGTGCACTTTATAGGTTTCCAGTTACTGACTGTAGCTTATCTGTTGCTGCAGTTTACTCTACCCCATGGTGGACCACCATAAGACCACCACTGACCACATATTGTACGAGTGGTGGATCATTCTCAACACAGCAGTGACACCAATATGATATCACTGCTGTGCTGAGAGTGATACTCCAATTAAATGTGTACAAGAAACAAAAACAAGTATGAGTTTAAATGTGCTTCTTATGTCTGGCTTGTAAAGGTCCTGTGTTTTCTCTGTAGGGAGGTCATGTTCTGACTCCTCTGCCCGCTGCCACACCGCTAAAGCCAGGCTCTGCAGTAAGTCTGTTCAAGCAGGCCTTATTTTGTTCTCTTTTAACTAATAAAATCAGTAAATTCATGAATAAATTAATTGATACATGGCCTATCAATTTAGGCAGTCAAAGCAGTCCGTTTAGGCACTACTATAACATCAGGACTATCAGTTGGTTTGGTAATGTTTATTTGAAGAGTGGAGTTGGGAGTAAACAGTGTTTTTTAAAAAGAAATGTCTTTTTTTCAGACTTTGCCATTTTTCGGTGTGCTGCCTATCATCCTGAATGAACATGGAGAGGAGCTGGAGGGGGAGGCAGAGGGCTACCTGGTGAGAGGAACAGAGCTTATACTGTTAGGGAGAACCGTCCTTTGACGCTGATCTGAGAGCAGCTTTGATACACCATTTAAAATAATACAGATTGAGAACTTGGACGGGAAGGGGGAGACTGACCCTGCATCAGCGTTGTAACATTTGATTTACATCAGCTGTTTGTAAAATGTTGCATGGATCAGTGAGATGATGTTTGTTTTCTGTTTTCAAAAACCTTCTTCATTAACATTAATAACGTGTTTGATGTAGAAAGACATTAGAATAAATCTCTTATATGAAACACATTTTACTCATTTCAGGATTAAAGGGTACGTATTTTACAGTTTTATAGTATTTAATTTTTAATCCAGAAGTGTTTGTCTAGGCTTAAACACCAAAGGAGTCATAATTTTCATTTTTACCTGAGATTTTCCGTCCTCTCCTTTTCCCTTAGAATTTGTTCCTGTTTTTGTTTCTATGCTTTTAAGACTGATTTATGTAAATGAGCCATGTTCTTATTGGCTGCCCTGTATTTTGTCTGATTCAGAGCTGAGTTGCTGTAGGCTGAATAGGCAGATGTATGTAAACATGCTGGTTTTCATGACATCAGAAGAACAATTATTTCAAAACATGCGGTTTTTGCAGCTTAGTTTTCATATATGGGTTGTACGTATAATAATTAATTATATTATAATACAATTATATAACTGTATAAAATCAAAATTTAAAAAAGCAAAGAGACTTCATTTTTCCATGATATGAGCCCTTTGAATGCATTCTGAGAGATGTTTTGGCTTGAGGTTAAAAAGGCTGGTGTAAATTTGTTTATTAATTTATAATAAAATAATACAAATTACAATAAGAGATTTAAAAACTAGAATTATAGTAGATATAAAAAATAATCAGATTTCTTTTTGTATATTTGATGCTATTTTTACAACTTTAGTTTGAAGAAAAGCTAGTATTATTTAAAGTCAGTAGAGAGACAAAGGGCCTTGATCTGCCTGAATTTCATTCCAGGTTTTTAAGAAGCCCTGGCCGGGTATCATGCGAGGCGTGTATGGAAATCAGGAACGTTTCGAGAACACCTACTTCAAGAAGTTCCCAGGGTTTTATGTGACAGGAGATGGTATGTTTTAAACTTAGACCAGTACCACAACATTTTACACTATACAACCATTGTTATTCAGCAGTGTAGAGAATATGGATATGGGTGGTATATAAATGAGGATTCTGCATATATGCATTAGATTCTTTATATATATATATATATATAGAGATAGATAGATAGATAGATAGATAGATAGATATTACATATAACCAGACATATAACTTTGGCACGGTGTTGCAGCGGGACAGTGTTGTGTTTGTGCTGACGTGGCCTGTTCTCTGTCCTTGTGTCCTCAGGATGCAGGAGGGATAAGGATGGCTACTACTGGATCACAGGCAGGATAGATGACATGCTCAATGTCTCTGGTAAGGCCAGGCCCAGTTGAACACTAATGCTGCCCCCTAGTGGCACCACATGTAGGGTCTTAGATGTGCTGCAGACACATCTGGTTGTTGTAGAAGTTATTATACAGCTACATTGTATGCTATTTTAAATACTCTGACCAGCCACTTTATTAAGTATGCCTTACACTCTTACACTCCATTTTATCAGCTCCACCATATAGGTGCACTTTGTAGTTCTACCATTACACCATTCGTGGACTGTAGTCCACTTGTTTCTCTGCATACTTTGTTAGCCCCCTTTAACTCTGTCATTCAATGGTTAGGACATCCACAGGACCACCATAGAGCAGGTATTTTCTGGGTGGTGGATCATTTTCAGAGCTGCAGTGACACTGATGTGATGGTGGTGTGTTAGTGTGTGTTTTGCTGGTACGAGTGGATCTGACACAGCAGTGCTGCTAGAGTTTTTACACTGTATCCACTCACTGTCCACTTTATTAGACACTCCTACCTTGTTGGCCCACTTTAGTTTCTGCACAGTTTGTGTTGGTCATTCTCTAGTCCTTCATCAGTGGTCACAGGACATTGCCCACAGAACACTGTTGGCTGGATATTTTTGGATGGTGGTCTATTCTCAGTCCAGCAGTGACACTAGGGTGTTTATAAACTTTAGCTGAGAATGATCCACTACCCAAACAATACCTGCTCTCTGGTGGTCCTGACCACTGAAGAACAAGGTGAAAAGGGGCTAACACAGTATGCAGAGAAAGAGATGGACTACAGTCTGTAATTGTAGAGCTACAAAGTGCACTTACATTGTAAGTGGAGCTGTTGAAATGGACAATGAGTGTACATATAAGGATGTGTACATAATGAAGTGGCCAGTCAGCAAATAATTTAAAATAAACAGTAACAGTAGCATCCCACCCCTCCCACTCCTCTCTCAGGTCACTTGCTGAGCACAGCTGAGGTGGAGGCAGCATTATCAGAACACTCGGCCGTTGCCGAGGCAGCAGTGGTCAGCCGTCCACACACAGTGAAGGGGGAGTGCCTCTACTGCTTTGTCACTCTGAAAGACTGCAGAGAGTTCAACCATTCACTAATGGATGAGCTCAAGAGGAAAGGTAAGAGCATAGCTAGAACAGAAGCTTGAGATTTTTATTTCTTATGGTTTATGATGTTATTTAAATTCATTTGTTTTTGTTTTGTTTTGTCAGTGAGGGAGAAGATTGGCCCAATAGCCACTCCAGACTTCATCCAGAATGCCCCAGGCCTGCCCAAAACTCGCTCAGGTTTGAACCTCAGCTGAATCTGTCCTTCTTCTGGGGCCCTCCTCTTCTCTCTAAGCACAGGTTCCTAGCCCTAGTCCTTGAGGACCCCCTGCTCTAACATACCTAGCTCACCTCAGGAAGGACTTATTAATTAGCTGTTTGACTCAGGTGTGTTGGGAGCAGGGAAAAACACTAAAATGTACAGGGCGGGGGTACTTAGGACAAGAGTTGGGGACCACTGCTTTAAAGGAACAGTCATATTATTCTGGATTTTAAGAATTTGAGCTATTTAATGTGTCACTCAATACATAAAACAATACAATTACAAACAGCACATGTACAGATGGGCTTCAGTCAGTAACTGTACACCAGCAAGGTGAAGCTACAGTGTTAGGGGTTTCTAATAATGTGGCCAGTGAATGGATTAATACAGTTCACTTAGAACAGGGCTGGAAGTTTTCTGTCCTGTCATGCACACATGATTTATCAGTTAATTATCAAGCTCTTAAAGGAGTCCAGTCAAAATATACACTATTTTCTCTTTATCCCAAACCTAGTTGACCAGCAAAATATGTGCAGTGTCCGAGTTTGCTTCCTTAGTTTTGCACTGGAGCTAAAAGGCTAATATAATAGCAGTCTGTGTCACTGAAAAGATTTTGGGAGACATCTATTGCTTTTTAGCTACATTAGTCTCATAGTTCCAGCACAGAATTAAGAAGCAAATGTTGGACATTAAACATCTTGACCGATTAACTATGATCAAGGAGAGAACTGTATAAATTTGTTTGAACTGGTTTGAATCTAGATCAGGGGAGACACCAAACTGGGAGATGCTGTGGCCTTCCAGCTTCCCATTTCATTTCTTTCTCTCACTGTTGCAATATTTCATCAAAGTCAGGGTTGTGATGAAAAATCCAAAACGGACTCCCTCCCTCACATAAAAACAAGGGTTTGAGAGGTTGCCAGCAGAATCTTCTCTCCATCTTTTTGAGAATCGAAATGCCCTTCAAGGTGGTGGTGGGAATTCTCCTGAGGGCAGGTGCAGAGGGAGTCTGGGAGTGCCTTTCTTTTTTAGAATCGTAATGCAGAGCAGGACTGGAATCGCTCTCTTTTGGCATTTAGTGTATATTCTTAAACCCTGTCTCCTCTCCCCCTGCAGGTAAGATCATGCGGCGTGTCCTGAGGCAGATCGCCCGGAACGAGAAGGACCTGGGCGACCTCTCCACTCTGGCTGACCCCAAGGTTGTGGAAGTGCTCTTGAGCCAAAGATGTGAGGCAGCAGCATAAGAGCTCTCTCTTGTCTGCCTTTCTTCGTCCAACCCCCTGCTGGCCCGGCCCTGGAACAGCTTTAACCCATAGTGACTCAGCTGATCCCAGATCAGAGCTAGAAGGGACATTTTCTTTTGCTTAGGTCACCTTCACCTTTGACACAGGGACAATAATAAGGTGACAAACTGGTGCAGATCATGAACCATGCAGTGCAATAACAGTTCCAATGATGTCTCATGTTTTCTTTGTCTTCTGATTGGGCTGCAGTCAGTTCCACTGAGCTTTCCACTGTCAATCACATTCATGTTGTGACAGTTCTGACATTCTTACTAATTATATGCCAGTATCGCGTTTTGTTAATACCAGATTTGCGTTTGTCGTCTCGTGAAATATGTCTACACTAAACTGTGAGGCAAATTCAGTAAAGCCATAATTTTCAATGAAAAAGGAATCGACGCAGGGCCAAATGTACACATTGAGTTTTGTGTAATACACAGTACTTGGTTAATGCATTTAACATGATCCAGTTATTGATCATACTACAGAACATGCATTTGCCAACATTTTAACAAACATCTAAAAGCTGTAATTAATCTGGTCCATAATTGCATGCCCTAGCAAAGTGGCATTCACTTTATTTGATTTTAGCCTGTTTTTCATGCATATAATAAAGAGTTTATTGATTGTATTCTAAAGCTTTCATAATAAATCTTGCCCTTTGGGTAATTTATTAAAAGCACCTCAAGAGATTTCTATAGTGAATCTGGTTTATGGGGAGATTATTAACCAGATTTTGCCATCAAAACTTCATGTAATGTAAAATGCAAAACATGAAAGAATTTGAAAGATATGCAGTATTATGCAAAAGTCAGAGACCACCCTTCATGTATTACATTTCCAGACAAAACACTCATTAAGTACAAATTAAAATTTTTCAGGAGATATTTCTGAAGACATTAAATATAAAATAATCCACTTGCATACAGAAGGAGAAATTCAAAGGAAAAATGGGTGAAAAAAACAGGGGCATCCAAAACTGGAGTTTTGAAAAAAGATGAAAAGATACAGAGAAAAAGAATCCTGACAACCACACACAACCTGGTAGACCACCAAAACAGTAACCATCAGGTAAACGGTTCTTATCATCTTTGGCAGATAGGAGAAAACCAAGCTCCACTCTTGCTTCTGATCTGAAAAAACTGACAGGTGTTTTGTCCATCCTTCCAGTGTGATTTACATCACAAAGATTCAACAGCATTTTACAATCATACAGTGAATTATTGCAGACAATACTTTCAACTCATTTTCTTGTAAAGAACAGAAAAGCTGTTAACTCAATTTACTCACAATAGAGGCCAATGATCAGGTGTTGACACATCTGCCCATTGACTTACTCTTTAAATGTTGTTCAAGTTTGCAGGGTTTTTTTTTGTTCTGCTCCATTTTAAAGTATTTTTTCCAATCTAAACCATTTTTTGGAAGCTCTGCACAAACAGATGCCAAAAAGGCTGGTCGCCTTCATATTTCCTTGTAGAAATTTATGTGCAATTACATAACATAATCTTTAGGGTTATTCAGTGTATCTGAATAGGTCTACAACCTATAATGCTGATGCAATATTTTGTCCAGAGGTACATAGTGTTGCCTAATGTAACATTTGATTTACATCTCTGCATTTTTATTATTTGCATCTGATTACTTGGCATTACATTCCATATTATGCTGGATTTGATGTTATAGGACTTCAACCAAAGACACACAGTCTAAAGACACCAGCTGAAAGCATGCGATCACCATGAGAGTAATAAATGGCATTTCCGAAGATCAACTATATCGCCTATAGTTCCAAAGCTGATACGTTTTGTGCTAAATACATCGCCCCATTGAGTCAAAATATGCATAATGCTACACACATGCTACTGATAAGCCAACTGAAATCATTTTGCATCAAAATAATGCTGTGTTCGACTTGGCTCGGAAGTGAGAAGTCTGAGCTTGGAATTAGCTACAATGTGGGAGAAAAGATGTCTGTCTTCATGAAAGGAAGTGTTAGCCACAAGCTAGTCAGATAACATTAGAAATATGTGTAATAACTTCAATGTCTGTGATGTATTTACCTAGTTTAACCAGTTACTGTATCTGTATCTTTTTAAACATAATTTAAAAGTAGAGAAGTAGTTCTTTAGTACTACTGATGATGTGATCAGCCACTGTGACTTGAAGTCATGCTTTGAGGTCAGAGGTGAGCACACGTTTCCAATTTTGGGAGTAGGAATTCCCAGTTGAGGGTGTGTTTTCTTTAATTTTGTGGAAAATTTTTGAGTTATGAGTAGAATGCAGCATAAGTCTACTATTAAACAACTATAACTACATTAGCAGCTCAAACCATAAGATATTTACTATAGAAGGGGAGCATGCTAGCTAGTCAGGCGCTGCCTGTATGTGTGTGCTTTAGATCAGCAACAGGGAACCAATGGGTGACGATTGTAGAAGTCACTCCTAGAGAGAAATGAAAGAGAGTAGAAAGGTAAATGTTCAGTAAACAAAACACCATCAATAACATGACAATTCTCGTTATTGATCAGGCATTCAAATAAAATGATACGAGCTACAGCAGCATTCATGACGACACACAGCAGCACAGTTAAAGCTGCAGAATGAACGCAGCAAAGCTAAACAGTAAATATTTGAAAAAAGACTAAGGAGAGGCCATATGTTCAGAGAAAGTACACAAAAATAAAGCCTTCAGTGTCTCAAAGGAAAAGAAAAAAAGGGAACTTTTATATTGTATTTAGACAAAAAAATGAAAAGAAAGTACTTGTTGCCACAAGGCAACACCATGCAGCAGAGGGTTCATTATATATTATAGTGTATATATATTATATACATAAACCTTTAGCCTACATTAGAGTAGGGGTGGGAACATCTAGGCACCTCACGATTCGATTAGATTCCAATTCAGAGGGCTGCGATGCGATTATAAAACGATTATCGATGCATCTTTTTTTCTGTGTGACAGCTTGGAACTTTTAAAGCAAAGCATTTGTAATAGTCCATAATGAATTTACTTCCAATATCCTTTATTAATAAAAAAAATGGAAGTGATGTGCCAAGTGAATTGGAAGACTCTCATTCACTGCTCTTGTTTGGAGCACATGAGACACTGGCTGCCACTCATCTGCGATAAAATGCAGTTACGGTGGAATGAGATCCTGTGGCAATAGATGTCCACACAGCAGGTTACAGCTACTCTACCCGTTTTATTCAGTGATTTCATAACTTCGGTTCTGATCTCGTTGTTAAGAGTGGGGATCGCTGTGTCAGCAAAATATCTTCGAGACGGGATGCTGTATCTCAGCTCCAAAGTGTGCAACGGAGCGCGAAAGCCCTGATTCTCAAAGACTGAGTACAGATGCAAATCCTTGGAAATAAACGCTGCAATAGAGTTTGTAGTTCGCTTCGTCCTTTCCGAGTTGGGTGGAAGCTTTGACATTGCTTACTTGATGGTCCTCTGGTTGGCAGCAACTACAACCAGGTGGAAAATGGGTGGGAACATGTAATATGGTTTTCCCTCTTAACTCCAAAGAAGCCAAAGTGTTTCCATATGCTAGGTCAGGGGTCAGCAACCTGCGGCTCTTTTACTGGCCTGTGCCTCCACAGCAGAATTAGATTTGTAGGTAAAAATAAAATAATCTTCCTTTGCAGTAAAATAAAGCTCTGTTGATTGTTCAAACACAGTTTTAACAATAAATGATCTTAAAAGCTGGAATTAATGTAGTCTATAACTGCTAGTTCACCTATTTAGTAGCTAATGAAAAGGCAAAGAGAAAGACGAACATGGATAATTTGGAGACGAATAGACTTATTTGCATTTATAAGCACTCCAGCTGGTTTCCTCATACATTTAATCTGCAACGAGAAACTGTCAAACACTAAAAAAACATGAAGCCGAAGTCAGTTTCTCCTTCTCCAGCTTATTGTTTGAATTATCCCGTTCCACGTTAAATGGTGCAGCAGTTACATTCTGGTGCCTCAGGCACTATTTAAGGTGGAACGGGAAAATTCGAATGAGAAGCGACTTCAGCCTCGTAAAAAGTCGTTGAGAGATATTTTACAAGAAACTATTCTACTTTTGTGGAAAAGTTTTCAGCTCGTGATGCAAGAAAAGCGGCTACAGCTGTGCTAAAGCTTAAAGCAGAGCAAAGTTAAGTCTGCATTTTTGTTTGTATTTTATTTTCACCCTACACTAGGACATTAGCACATACTGATACACATGTACAGCCAAGATGGCAAAATGGAGTCAAAATGTTGTGGCTCCCAAGGTGGTTTGATTTTTGTTGAAAAAAGACAAAATGACTCTTATTGACATTTGGGTTGCGACCCCTGCACTAGCTTTTAATGTAGTGTGCCGTCACAGACTGTCCGGGCGCTGCACTTCACACTTTGAAAAGTTCCGCCTTTTGCATTCTGTCAACATTACGTTATTAATTAAAATTTAGAAAATCGATTTTAGACATTGGTGAATCGATTCAGAATCGTCCATGTCCGCATCACGATGCATCTAAGAATCAACCCCCCCCACCCCCCACCCCTACATTAGAGCACACATTTGGTTAAGACACAGCAATATGTAAACAAGCAAATAATTCTCATATTTTTTCATTCATTCAAAGTAATATTTGTGCGGGGAAACCCATTCATTTTTTCAAGATTCCAGTCATAGTCAAAGGTTTTAACACAATTAACATCCTCAACAGAGAACAAAGTTCATCCTTACAGAGAAGAAACTTCTTTACATTTTAATGCACAATTACTGTTGATTTGCTGATTTTAACATATCAGGAGGAAAAAAAAAACATTTTGCAGCCTGTGCAAAAATGATGGTACTTTATTTTAGAAATTGTGCACTAAAGTTTGCAGAAAAATGTCATATTTGTGTTCCCTGTAGAGGATGTGTTAACTTATTTTCACTTAGAATATCCACAAGCATAAAAGTTGTTCAGGGTTATTCAAACTTTTGCATATGACTGTAGGCCACTAGGAATGAAAACCCATCAACATCAACATAATCTTCTGCATGCAAGCTTAGCACATTCTGTGAGTCCAAATGTTACGAAATCCAATTCCCACTTATTCAATTTGCAAAGACGGTCACAGACTGAGAAGGGATTATGCTTTACAGCGACAGTTTGTGTATATGTATCTGTGCATGTGTGTGCATGTTTAAACAGGGTTGATTTTGGAAAGACTAATTAAAATGATGGGAAAGAGCTTACATTTGCATTTAAAGTAAGACTGTGCCATTAGATTAAAAGAGATGTTCCATCTAGCCCACTTTGCTTTAGCGGGACATCCCGGTCAATTTGGAGGATTGAAAACAGAAGGACCGGGCAACAAGATAAGCATGGAAATTCGTTCACATAAATGAGATCAGCTAATTGCATTGCATTGCATCGGCTCAAAACTCAACCAGGGAACCCAGCTAGAGCTTTGAATAAGAGGGCTGAACGTGAGATATGATTTATTAGGCACTGGGCCCCTACAAGCTCAGTATAAAACAATACAGAACACTTGTCTGAAGACCAAAGACAGTTTTATGACAACACAAAAAGGAAATGACTAGAGAAGACATAATTTATTTCATTCTCCAAGGCACGAAGCAGGTATACTAGGCTGAATACTAACATTAGCGATTATGCATCACATAGCTGGCGATAAAGTTACTGCTGAAATAATTCATGGGTGACTTTTTTTGAGCCTATAGAAAATAATTATATTTAATAATGGCGCTTCTCATTTTCATTGCTGTTAAAATTATTTGTGTAGTCCTGCATTGACACTTTGTGGAGGCCTATTTACTCCATGGATATTTTACTCTCAGAATTTCAGGCCTTTTTTCCTCTTTCATCTGAAAACTGAAAGTGCCATTTTTGATTATATTTGGCAAAAAACTTGGTGTATCTATAATATGTTTTTTTGGATGGTGGTGATCACTCTCACCCTACATGTCTAAAAATTCAAGTAACATAGCTGTGCCTGATATACCAGCACCACACTTGCAATATTAGTATCGCTACTGTTCTGAGAACGATCCACCATCCATCCATCTGGTCAACATCAGTCTTGTGGTCAGAAACTGACCGGTGATTAATGAGGTAGAGGGTAGATAAACTGTGCATCAACAGATGGAATACAGGCTGTAACAGTCTACATATGGAGGACCAATAAGGTACGTAGAGCACATAAAATGACCAGTGAGTGGAAGTACAAGGGAGAGATTTCTACCTTACTCAGATGTCATAGAGGCCTCCTACATCCCCATTTAAACAAATACAGGTTGGGGGCATGTTAGACAGTATTGAAGTATATGTGTGCCTTGAAAAGGAACTTTGAAAAGAAGTGTTGCAGCCTAGTATGATGTTGCAAGGTTTTTCAACATGTACATCTGAAATCGGGATATATTTTACATATCAAACTGAGGTAGAAAGTGATTTGATGAGGTAAAAGTGGTTTGATGTGAAATTATTTACTGCGGAGAAACTTACTGACTCTTGATTTCTGGTGATGGGAAACAGGGGTTGTGATGTCTACAATACAAATATAGGCAATTAATTTACTATCCAAAATGACCAGTGAGCCTACATGTGTGTTGATGATGGTAAAATAATGGTACATCCAAAAATATGTTTTCTTTTGGCACTATTTTACCTGCATGTATCTCCGCACCATGAAGCTTTTAGAGGCATTAAATGCTTCAGACATCTGGTTCCTTTCACCACCACTGCGTACAATTCTAACTTGGCTAGTGTCTCTAGAATACATTCTAAATTTCACGCCAAAACCTTCTCAGTGACTTTGTTTGCATCTTAATGATGTAATGATGCAGGAATTTGGTCAGTGGAAATCAGTGGAATCCCTATTTTATATGAGTGCTAACCTAATGATAATGCAGGAATTTTACTTTCTTTTTCACATCAGCTTAATCTTAGTCTTTATTAAACTTTTTCCTGATCAAAATTCAAGTATTAAATCATACTCCTTCTTACATTCATTCTAATATGACTGGGCTGGGTGGAGGCCCCTGAGTAAGATGTCATTTTGGGTCCTTAAATGTTCAGAAATGAGAGAGAAACAAGCAAGACTACATCCATTTAGCCTTGTGGCTTCTGTTCTCCTGACTCTTTGGGTTTAAAGTGTATGCCCTGCCCCTGGCTCGGCCTGACTGTTGTCATGTGTGTTGTGTCAAAGAAATGTTCTTTTCCAGCCCCACTCTGCCTGATGTTATTTCAGCGTCAGAGAATGTGTGTGCTGTGGGAAAATGTCAGCCCACTGTGCTGGTTTCCATACACAGCACTGCCTTATGAGATGTTCCATCTTTCTTGTGTGACACAATAGCTTAGTCTTATTTTAGCAAAGAAAAACATCAGATGGGCAGCTTTTCAGAGGTTACCTTGGTGTTTTTAAGTACACACATACATGCACGCCTCCAGATGGGCTCGGCCCAAGTGACTCATTACTGGAAAGTTTGACTTCGCTAGAGAGACAGAGTGGGTTTTATAGAAAGTCAACAAGTTTTGGGGCTCTAGAGGAAGAAAGGGCACCATTCCAGCCTGGATTTCCTCCATGTGGATGAATATCTGGCCTTTTTTGTGATGTTGGCATGAAAACATACAGCTCAGCCCATGTGGCTGCATTACGTCGCCTACTGGAGAAGGTCTTTCACTCTGTGTGTGTGTGTGTGTGTGTGTGTGTGTGTGTGTGTGTTTTACTGCAACATGAGGAACCCATTCCAAAACCCTGAGAGTAAAAATCAAGCATGTTCCTCTACTACAGCATCTCATATGATGTACATTTTAGGAAATCCTCAGACAGCAGTGTCAGGTTTCAGACAATAGACAAAATGACTTTATTCCTCAGTGCAAACAGCTTCAGGTCTCAGGAAAAACAATGCCATACCTCAGCTCTCAGGAACTGGATAAAACAGCCTCAAAGTAATTAGGCAAAACAGCCTCAGATTAAACAACTTTGGGCAAAATGGCCTCAGACAAAACAGTTTTAGGCGAATTGGCATCGGACAAAACTGTCTTAGGCGAAAGAGCCTTGGATAAAACAGCTTCATGCAATTTGGTCTTGGACAAAACAGGCTCAGACAAATCAGCCTCAGGTGAAACAGCCTCAGGACGAACATCTTTAGGTGGAACAGCCTTGGACAAAACAGCCTCAGGTGAAACATGCCCGCTACCATGATCCAATGGAGGTCTTTAGTAAACACCAAGCCCAAGTCCTGCCCCCTCACAGGTCTTACGACTGTGCCATAAATCTCCTCTCTGACATTACCTCTCCCTAAGTGAGGCTGTTTTCTCTTTAGGGCCCTGAACGAACAGCCATGGAGGAGTACATCTAGGAGGCATTGGCCTTGGGCTTCATCCAGCCATCCACCTCATCTGCTGGGGTGGGTTTTTCTTTGTGGGAAAGAAGGATGGCAGCCTTAGACCCTGCACTGATTACAGGGGCCTCAATAAAATTACCCTCAAAGACCACTACCCCTTGCTATTAATGACCTGCAGCATGTCTCAGTTTTTACTAAGCTGGACCTGTGCAGCGCCTATAACCTCATTAGGGTGAAGATGAATGGAAGACCGTGTTTATAACGTCGTACCTCATAATGCTGTTCGGGCTCATGAATGCCCCCACAGTCTTCCAGAACTTCATTAATGAGGTCCTGCGTGAGGCTCTGAACCACAATGTGTTCGTCTACCTTGATAACATCCTCATTTACAGCCATTCAGTAGACGAACACTTGGTTTATGTCTGGCCACATCTCACTTCCCTCTGCTCCACCCAAAGTTTTCTGGGCTTTGCTAATTTCTTTCGCTGGTTCATCCAGAACTTCAGCACAGTGGCTGCCCCACTGATGGCCCTCAGAAAAAAGAGCTTTAAAAGCTCCTGGGGGTGAAACTGGCGCTGGAGGAGTGGAGGCACTGACTGGAGGGCACTGAGCATCCCTTCCTGGTCTAGACGGATCACAAGAACTTGGCCTACATTCAACAGGCCAATGTCTAAATCCATGCCAGGCCAGGTGGGCAAAGTTTTTTAGCCGATTTGATTTTGTGCTATTGTTTTGGCCAGTGCATGCTTCAGACAGTGGAATGTGCTACCCACTGACCAGTCTCCAGAGCCCATTATTCCTCAGATTGTTGCCCCATTGCACTGGGGGCAGGAGACCGCCATTCAGGGAGCACTTCAAACTGATCCAGATCCAGAGGGGGAACCCCAGTTTGGCAGTCTGTTGCGTCCTCCTTCCAAACTTAAGTTCACAAGTGTGGGCACACATCCCATCCCATGTGCCATCCGGGGCAACTCACACACTCGAGTTCCTAGGGAGATGCTTCTGGTGGCCTAGGATGGAGAAGGATGTACGTGCCTATGTAGTGGTCTGCCAGGTATTTGCTCAGAACAAAAAGCCTAGAACACGACCAACAGGCTTGCTCCATCCCCTTCCCATACCATCTTGACACTGGTCCCACATCTCCCTGGATTTCATCCCTGGGACACAGGCAACCTAGTGATTTTGGTAGTGGTCGACCGGTTTTCCAAGGCCTGCAAATTTATTGCAGTACCTGGACTATCATCAGCCACAGAGGCAGCCTCGCTACTTTTACAGCATATGGTGAGGGTCAATGGATTCCCAACCGACGTTGTGTCTGACTGCAGATCTCAGTTGACCAGTCAGTTCTAGAAGGCCTTTTCCCAAATGCTGGGAGCTTTGGTGAGTATTTCCTAAGGTTTCCACCCTCAGTCTAATGGGCAGACACAGAGATTAATCAGGACCTAGAGTGGACCTAGAGTCTAGCCTCCTCTAGACCATCTACTTGGTGTGAGCATCTGTTTTGTGGTCGTGTGCCTGTTTTGCACAAATAACACCTTAAGACACTCCTTGCTGGGTATGTCTCCTTTTGAGTGCCAGTTTGGCTATCCTCTGCCCATGTTCTTCTCCGAGCAGGAGGCGGAGGTTGAAGTCCCCGCAGCCCATCTGCTGGTACAGCAATGCAGACGGGTGTGGCAAAAGGTCTGCGCTGCACTGCAAAAAGTCTCAGCCTCACAAAAATGAGCTGCCAGCAGCAAGTGACGTGTAGGACACTCGTTTTGGCTGGGGTGAGTAAACCCGGTGGCCTACCGGGTTCTCCTCCCCACTCTATGAAACCTCCCCCACTCACATAAACCTGACAATTCCATGTCTCACGCTTCAAATGGGTCCTCTGCAGCCCCCTTGCTCCTGCCCCGGCTCCCCCACCTCTGTGTCTGAATGCTGGGTCCCCAAACCTTCACCGTCCAGCAGCTGTTGGACTCCTGTCAGATCTGAAGGGGTAACACTGCTGGGGCTCAGCTCTGCACATTCTGAACCCTGAGCTCATCTAGGCATTCCAAAGGGACCGTGCTGCTGGTTTGGGAATGTCGGGGGCCTTTGGTGTGTTCATGCTGCCGTGTGCATGTGTCTCTTGGCCGAGCAGGTAATCTCTGGTATTGCACTCTCAAGCTCAAGTGTTACGGGCCTTTCGTCCTCTTGAGTCAAACCATCAGTGTAAATATAAAAAAAGAAAGCCTCCCCTGTCCTTTCCATTGGCTACCTCCCCTTCAGTTTTCTGAAGTCCTCTTTTGTTTGAACAACTGCTCTGGTGTTTCCTTTGTTTGACCTCCCCCCGCCCCCTTTTTGTAATCAACCCTACATACCCAGTAGGTATGCTCCCGCCTCCAAATCTCGAGGTTGCTAGTTCGAGCCTCGCTAGGGACAACCTTATTTCTCTCTTTTTCTCATGCTCTCAAGCGTCTACTGCTCCGCACTTGAGTCCACCTCTGTGTCTTGCGGGTGGCTTGTCTCCTTAGATCGTAGGGTTTCCGACATGAGGCTCACCAGTTTGATCCTCGTGTGGGACTAATCAGCCACCTTGTTACACATCTTGGCTCTTGTACAAAGGAACTGGACAAAATAGCCTCATACAAAAAGGAATTAGGCTAAACAGCCTTGGGCAAAAAAGCCTTGAACAAAATAGTCTCAGATAGAACAGCCTCAAGAGAAATGGCTTTGGACGAAAAAGCCTCCACCAAAATGGCCTCAGGCAAAAAATCTTGGCCAAAACGGCATCAGACAAAACAGCCTCAGGTGAAGTGGCCTTGGACGAAACAGCCTCTGACCAAGCAGCCTCAGACAAAACAGCCTTGGACCAAACAGCCTTGTACAAAACAGCCTCCGGCAAAATGCTCCTGACAAAATGGCATTGGATAAAGAGGCGAAATGGCTTGAGACACAACAGCATTGGATAAAAGAGCCTCAGATGATAAAACATCCTCAGACAAAATGGCATGAGAAAAAGGCCTCAAGAGACAAAGCCTCAGACAAATGTCACTGGACAAAACCGCCTTAAGTGAAACGGCCTCAGACTGTAAAGTCTGTGTGACATTTGCAATTTTTTTCTTCCTCACACAATCGATTATTACAATTACAGTTTCATAGTCAAATTAAAGAAGATAACGTACTACAATAACAAATTTTACTGAACTGTGAAATTCCATTCTTTTATTTGACAAAGACTAAGCTTAATCACACAGATCTCTAATCTCAAATCTTTACGAAGTTAACGGAACAAGATTTTTTTCAAGCAATTTTGGAGCATTTTTTTATTGATCTATTGTTTTCTATTTAACACAATGTAAAGGACACAAGGGCATTTTCAAATTCTGTAAAAACAATACAAGGTTTTGTCCCGAGAGTAATGATGTACTACATGAGCATGGCAGGCCCTACCTATATTACTACAGCATTGTAGCACACTTCATATTTACCATAATTGAAAAATAGGAACGAAATTAAATAAAATGCCACATTTGGTAACCTTCAGCATGTAGAGATGTCCCTGGGGAAGGTAAGGAAGAGTACGTAGCACAAGTGTGTGTGGTCTTGTCCACACTGGAGCAGTTAAACCCACCTGTCTACAATGCTGCATTATTCATAAGCATAAAAAACACACCTTTACTGCAGAGTCTGCACTTAATCAAACAGGAGTGTTGAGGTCAAACTGATTTCTTTCAGTTAGTATCAGACGGAATGCTGTGATTGATGAAGCCTCTATTGGACGCTTAAATAAGTCAAACTTCTGCTCCCTGGCAAAATCTGATTTTCCTGGAGGATGAGATTAGGTCACGGCCTAATTCACTTTACAACATCAGCTGCACATCGTGTGCCATCAGTCTATTAAATTTTCATCTTACGACCGCAGCGGTCTTAATTTTGGTCTTGAACTGTGTGGTGATTTCAGAGAGTGGCTTTGATAGCAGCCTGTTTCAGAGTGAAAGGGAGTGCAGAGCGAACAGTGGCAGAATGCGTGTGCGGGTGAGGGAGGTGTGGAGCAGGTGCAGAGGACTGTGATGCCTCGTGCCTTTAATGGAGAGACAGCTGGTTTAGTTTGCAACGTCAGCAGCTCCTCTAAAGCAGCATGCAGGAAACACAAAGATGTGTTGGTATAACTATATTTGTAGGTACTTCCATTGACATTTTTTTGTTCAAAATTCTGGAATCATTTGTTGCAATAATCTTCATTTTATATACAGATCAACTCTAAATTTATAATACTGTAAACTTTTACAGGTCATAAACTAGATAGCAAAAGGTAAAATTAGATGCTTTATTCAACATTTCAGGACATTAATAACGAAATAAATATTATACTGCATTTATCTGTTCACAAACCTTTTTTTGACCTTATCTGCCTTGAGTTTTCACCACTTTGAAATTCAAGGTATCCTGGATATTAGTTTTATCAGTGGTGAATCATGATTGTTGAAGCTAATATTTTTGGCCGTTCTAGATTACATATCAACATTTGAAGCTTGTAAATGACATTAACCCTCTGGGGTCCACAAACTAGCCCATACGTCAAATTTGATATCTCTATGTGTTGCTCTATTGTTGCGATAATATAGCACAGATACGGTTCAAACATTTTCTGAATCTGAGTCGGCCTTTCCATTCCGTCTTATTGAGAGATCGTACGTTACTCACATCTGGAGTTATGAGGCTACAAAGAGGGGTTGAGATACACGTCATCTGCCTCTCACCATGTGGAACTGGTGAACTTGTGTGTCACTCAGGAAATCACTATGGACTGACCCATCACGCCAGAAGCACTTCATTCATTCTTCAATCGGAGACACGTGAAATGTTGTGCAAAAAGTTTACATACACATTAAATGCAAGTACCTTCAAAGGCAAATTTAAGAATATATGCAAAAAAATTTAGAAAATGCCCCAAGATCCCAGAGGGCAACATATATTTTACCTTACAGCAGTTTCATAGAAACTCTTTTAGTTAGAGGCCTGGCAAAGAGCCACTGCCATTGTTTTCCATTTCTTACGTCTGACCGAAACACACTGGTCAGGCTACCACTCAGACTCTCACTTAGTCACCTATGTAGAAGTCGAAGTTTGTGCCCATAATGCAGCTTTTTACTTAAACCAGCCTAATCAATGGGTGAGCTAGCTTGGCTGTATCTTGATACTACAGAGGAAGAAAATCCTCATTTGATAATTTTCTGTTGGGCGTTTCAAGAATTTAACCCTTTTGTTTCCTTACCAACATTCAAAATGATTTTATAAAATAAAAAAAAATTGACAGCTTTTAGAAACTGTTTAAAATGTAACAAAACCATGTTTCTCCATTTTTTTTCTACATCATTTTACATGGTATAAACATTTCATAATCAATGAATAGATGAATAGAAATGGTCCAAAGTCACTTGGAATGTAGTCTCTTTATGTTAGTTTACATTAAAAGTTAATGGCCTTCTCCTGTAAGGTTATCATTTTGGAGACAGAATTTTTTTTGGGCAGTGACAACATTATAAATCATTTTAATCCATGTTCATGTAACCAAACTGGATTTATATTCATTAAACTGAACTCAAACAAATGAGCGAAATTAATTAAATTAGTTCAAAATGTTACTATGACTGCACGCCTCTCTTTCAGGTGGATTAGTTCTATCTTTGATAGAAAACCTAGTGTGCTTTGATAGTAAAATAGCTTCGGTATTCACACTTAGAGGCAATGATTGTGGATTATCGATTCATTGATTGGCCCCTCAGCTCAGTATGTGCCCTGGACTTTCAAATCAATGTATTGTGATGAGATACAGACCACTGGCCATCTAACAGCTGGGGCCTGTGAAGAGAGCATCAATAAACCAGCCAGCCACAGAGTAACCCCATCCACCTCACCCCAATCTCTCTCCCTCTCTCTCTGTCTCCACCTCTCAATTCCCGGTGGTCCAGTAACATTTTTGGCCGCTTACTGTGAGGTAATGAATAAACTCATGCACATAAGCGTAAGAACACTCAGACTAACTATAAATGTTACATTCAGGTGTGTATATGTAGTAATTTAGGCGTTAAATTAGCGCCTCCTATCTCAAGTGGTGCAACCCAGGTTTGGTGATTGTAACTCGTACAGTGGAGAGAGATCAGACAAAGCTGAAGTTGGCTTCTTCTTCTTATTTCCCTTTCCACCTTAAATGATGTACCACTTACATATGGACGCCTGTTCGGGCGACAGTGTGTCATTACTGAAATATTTAAGGCGGGATGGAAATTCATATAGGATGCTAACATCAGCCTTGAGAGATGATCAAATTTAGCATGACGATGTGATGCCAGCTAACACAAAAGACAGTGTTCCACTGAGTTAATTAACTTACTGGTTTCACAGTTTTCACATGTGAATTATGTGAAGATGGACAGCAGCGGCATATACTGCAGAAAAACGAGGTATGAAAAAGCTAGTTGAGGAGGATGAGGAAATATCCGAGCAGGTGGACAGTGAGAAATGTCGACAGGAAGTTAATCGAAGTTACTTATTTATCCTATATATATAGCATATAAATAAGAAATAAGAGTAAAAAATGCACAGATTTTAGAAAAAGTTATGTTGCATAAATGCAATGTTGTGTGTGTAGCAGTAGAAATACAGTTAGACTTTAAGGTGGGCTGGTCTGCATCATCTAACTCCCAGTCTGAAAACAAGTCCCATTCCGGCCCTGTACTGAGGAGTAAATGGTACATTTGGAAACTGTAATAATGTTTACATACGACAACAAAGACTGCACAAATGTTACAGGGTGAAGCTAAATATCTATTGAAATTACTTTTGATTTCAAATTTTCCTAATCTATGTTTTTTAAATCTGTGCCGTCTTTTTTACATCTAAGCTCCATTTTCCTTCCAGCCACCGCAAAGTCTGAAAGAACACCAACAATGGCAGAACATTCCATTAGCAGTACACTGATCAAGTTTCACTGCAAATCCTTGATATAAGATCCGACTCTCTATTCTCTCTCATTTAGACTTAGAATTAAATCTTAACAGGGCCGTGATTTCCTTTCAGCAATGAACTTGCCTCTTTCTCTGGTATAAATAATTCACTCGCTCACTCTCCTCTCCAGTGCGCCGTCATTTCCCTTACTGTCCCACTCTCAGGTCTCCACCATCAACGTCTCCCTCCATGACTTTGAGCGCCACATTAATTATTTACCTGCCATTTCCTGGGCCTCAAAGAAAGACCCCCCGTCACTATGATGTACAGTTACAGACCACGCAGTGTAAAAAACGGGCGCAATATCACATTTAATCTGGTAAAATGGGCTACAAAATGGTGAAGTGAAGGGGCAGCTCAGTAGAACAGGGCCTTGAGGAATTGAGGTAGCTGTTTCAGTCAAACAGAGCCTCAAAGTTTTCCGTAACACCATTTTCCAGACTGACTGCAGGATTTTATAAGTTAATTCAGTTGATTGTTTTAAAAAAGGGGCACAAATAGTTAAGTAACCATGAAATCCTTGATTGCCAAGCACATATGATAAGCGTAAATTTATCTCTTTAAGCAGAAACTGAAGCTTTAATGTTTAAAGCAGTCATTTGGCAAAAAAATCTAATTTACCCAATTTTCCACTCACACCAGATGCAGTCGGTCAGCCAAGACTTTAGTTTAGAACCGGTGTCCAATTTGTCCTACCCATCGAGTGGTCCTACTGAGCACGAGCAGATCTTTACTGTCACGTAGTAACTTAAGGTTTCAACCGTTGTGTTGTGTTTTTAATGTTAATTCAGTACAGACTCGGTTTAATATTAGTACTTACTCTCTGATAAGGAGATTCACACAATCAAAATATCCTACTTATTCTTTTTATGCTGGTAACGTTTTCTGAGAAGAAGATTTAAGATATCAAATTATCCTACCTATAGATTTCAGTGTTGATAGCATTTTCTGACAGGGTAATTTAAGCCACTAAAATATCCTACCTACAGTTTTATGTAGAACGCTACCTAAAAATATGCAGTACAGTAGGACATTTCAACAGGGTAGCACAATTCATCAGAACACAAGGGCTACGAGGCTAACATTGCTAACAAGAACTAGAACTTAATAGGCACCCAAATAGCTCAAATTGCTTCTGTAAAAATACATAACAAAATTCTCACAACCTGCATCCAAGTCTTCATTAAAGGGGAACTCCACCGATTTTGCAAAATTACTTAATCATTCAATGGTTTAGATGTGAACAAAATCATTCAGAGTGGTTTGAAATTTACAGAGTGCACATTGTTCACCATTAGTTATAGTACTAGGAACTAGACGTCTGAGGTGTTTAAGGGCTCTGAAAGCTACACTGCTTTATGTTGTTACACAAAATGGTTATAAATGCATTGCTTGATACCTGAGACATTGTTTTGTGATAAAGTTTTGGCCTAAAATATATTTTTAGTACAAAATATTACTCCAGCATTAGTTAAGTGTTTCCTCTCAAAACCGCATTCTCAACTGAGAGCAATGCGCGCAACCTAATGTGCTTTTGTTGTTACTCGCCTGTAGCTACAGCCGTTCAGCACGGCTAACGCCAGCAGAGGCTTTTGTTTACAATTTATTTTTATGGTTTTCTTCCCTGTTTTGGAAGAGTGCAGGGTATGCAGAGGACTTCAAGGAGGTCCAAAATGTCGTAAATCTTTATCTATTTGAACCAGAGTGAGAGAAGAGAGAGAGAGAGAGAGAGACTGAGACTGAGACTGAGACTGAACCCGCCGGTGCTGACGCAGAGCAACCCAGGGCGAATGGGAAGCGCTGGTGTCAACAACAAACTACTTGCTGTTCCGCTTAGCAGTTTATGGGGTAGGATAGCGAGGTAGCTAACGGCTAACAGTGATTTATGTACAGTGTCTAACGACGACTAATTTATTTCACTCACGAACGTTTCTTACTTTGATTACAGTTTCTTTTGGAGTGAAACTGCAAGTGTGTAAGCTGCAGTCAGACCGTTCTCCAAAGGGCGGAGAGGTACACGCAGGGCGTTGTAAGGAAAAATAGTACCCAAAGAAAAAAATTTTTTCAGTTTAGCACTATTTTACCATTTTATCAATAAATATTTGAAGTGTAGACATAACGACGTCTGGTTCCTAGTACTAAAATGGTGAACAATTTTGACAATTTTGAACAATTTTCAGTAAATTTCCCTAGAAAGGTGAATTTCACACCAAACTACTCAGAATCATTTTGTTTACATCTACACTATTAAATGATTAATTAATTCAGCAAAATCAATGGAGTTCCCCTTTAAGGTCGGACAGACTTGCCTAACACATCTGTAGAGGATGGCTGAACTCATTTTTACTTAGACGTTTTGTTGATTTTCTTTGACACACAAATTATAAAAAGAGGGGAATCCCACCAATTTTTTTTTGCAAATGAGAAGCAAAGTCATTTAAAGTGGTTCGACATGAAATGTGTCATTGTAGAGAAGCTTACAGACTCAGGTTTCTTTAGTGGTGGTGATAGGAACCAGGGGTTACAATGTCTACAACACAAATATAGCCATTTTATATACTACCAAAAATTCACTGAAAATCACTAACCCTTCACACATCTCTTGAGTCTTCATTTAACATATTGTCACTGTTGAGACAAAACCTTGCATCTACGAAATGGTAACTTTACAGGAGAATGAAAAAACTGTTGATTTGAATGGAAGTTATTAGAATAGGAATGTATTCCAAGTAATTTTGGCCTGTTTCTATTGCTCCATTCATCATGACATTTTAACACATTGTAAAGGGCAGCTGGCTTGTTCAAATTATATAATAAAATTGTGGTAAAACTAAAAAAAAATGTGTTTCTTTAGTCAATATTTTGCTTATAATAACCCTGTATGTGCCTCTCTGCTATGAACAGATTTCAAAAAGTACATTGTAGGCCAAAAGCTTTTTGTAAAACAATGCCTCAAGAGGCAGCAGATTCATAACCATTTACATGTAAATCAGTGAGGATGCTTTTAGAGGCATTAAACTCTCTAGTTCCTATCACCACCACTATGAACAATTCTAACTAGGTAAGTTTCTCTACAACGGAGAAACCACTGAATGACTTACTACAGTTCACATCTGAGTGATTTCATTATGGAGAAATAAAAAGAAAAACTGTGGAATTTCCCATTAAAATGTCAGAACTGAATCTTTAATTGGCCTAGTTTGGGGAAAAGGCACTGTATATCATCAGATCCCAGGTTGGCACTGGAGCTGTTTATATTGTACACTGAAAAGAATGCGTTCAATTTACTTGCTTCAAATGTGAGAAATCATTTCCAAATTAATGGAATACATTAAATCAACACCCTTCACTTATGTCTAATAATTATGGTGTTGATGTAATATATCATATTTATGTAGAAACAATAAAGTACATTCAGTGCATCATTTTTTCAGGGCTGGAACTCCAGCTAAAGACAACATGGCATGCCGATGATGCAAGAGGATTTGGGAGAGATAAAGAGAGCGTGACAATCTCCTTAAGCCGAACCGTGTGTGTGTGTGTGTGTGTGTAGTTCCCATTGACCTCCTGTAATCTAGTGCTGTAAACCTACACACACATGCACACACATACATGTATTTTTTCTCTCTCTCTGGACACATTTCTATGAAAGTTCTGATCAGATTGAGGCACATGCTGCTTCTGAATTGTTTTTTTTTTTTTGCACTTGCAGATTTGTTCACCACCCACAGTGCTCACCACATGCATTATCTAAATCCACAGTATGCAATGTAAAATACAGACGAGGTGACATATCAAAGGAAAAACCTGCATAAATGAGTGGAGACACATAACAAGTACTTACAGTCAGGTGTACTGTATGATACAGTTAAGCAATGAACATCCTACCACGCTCTGTGGAATGTATAAAAATGCTGGTATGGTTTAGGACAACTTGTCCCCTTACAGCAGGGGTCAGCAACATGCACCTGTTCTAACACAGTTTTAACAATAAATGGTCCTAAACGCTGGAGTTAATGTAGCCTATAAATGCTAATTCAACCTTTAACCCTGAAGTTTGGCATGCAGGCTGCTGGTCACCATAGCAACACAGACAACAGTCTCGCCTAGCTTGTAGCTAACGAAAAGACAAAGAGAGAGATTTAAGACGAATATCGATAATTTAGAGACGAATAGACTTATTTGTATTTATAAGCACTCAGCTGGTTTCCTGATACGTTTAATCTGCAATGAGAAACTGTCAAACACTAAAAAGTCCCGAAGCTGAAGTCGGATTCTTGTTGTCCAGCTTTTTGTTTAAATTGTCCCGAATCCACTTTAAATGGTAAAGCAGTTCAAATCTTGCACCTCAGGCACCATTTGAGGTGGAACGAGTAACTGAATTCAGCTTTTTACAAGAAACTGTTCTACTTTTTCAGAAAAGTTTCCTGCTGGAGATACGAGAAAGCAGAGCAAAGTAAGTCTGTGTTTTATTCTGACCGATCACCCTTAGACTATGATGAAACATTTCTATCCAGCCCCCATCCATGAGGACCAAATGGTCTGATGAGTATGAAAATGATGTAAACCATATGCCGTCACAGTTACCAGATCTCAAGCCATTTGAACACCCATGGGAAATTTTGGACCAACATGTCAGAGAGTGTTCTCCACAAATCAGAACAGCAGTTGAGGGAGCTGGAAGAATGGTGCTCCATCCCTTCAGTTCAGACGTGTAAAATCTGTACCAAAGTGCACCAAAGCTGTTCTGGTGGCCTGTGGTGGCCAAACACATTATTAAGACCCTTTGACTCTGACTCTGTCTCTGACATGTAATAAACGCTGCTTACTCATACAGTATTCTGAGGCCAAAGGCACCCAGTCATGTCCTGATTGAATGTTTGTATAAAACGCTGCCTGCTGAGGTTAGGTCCTGACTTACTAACCACTGGCAACAAGGCATCGAGACAGCTGTCTTCAGTTTTGGACACAGCTTTTATGTTGGCTTAATGTCTCTATCAGTGTTGGGATGTTCAATTCATTTTACTAAACTGGTTCTTTTCACATTGTTCGTTTCAATGCAGTGAACGTTTGATTCAATTGATTCATTTTTGTGCCAGAGACAGGGGCAGAGTTTCCCAAAACCATCTCAGCGTTAAGATGGACTTAACTGGTAGAGAGAGTTAAGAATCATTTTCGTACTACAATGTTTTCAGCACACATTCATTGATGATTTTGATTGGCCATAATACAAAGACGCTCCTAGAAAACAGATCAAGTTATCCTCTTAAAAATGCAGCTTAATAAATGTTCTTCCCCTATTCGATTCAGAAGGTTTCTGATCAAATGTTGCAAAAACACAGAAAAGTTTCATTTTTTTTGGACTTTTGACCAAATTATTGAAAATGCCAGTTCAAAAGAACGATTTGAATTGGACATGACTAGCCTGTACGTGCTAAAAGCAAATATAATAGCTACTATATGCAAGGTAATGTTAACTAAACCAGACCAGACAACCAATGCTTTTTTCTGTAAATAAACATTCATTTTATTACCAATTAAACAGACTCTATATTATTAGACTTTAGACACCAACTTCATTTAAAACATTCATTTTTCTTTTTTTTACAATCCCATTTTTTTCCTCTGAAGAAAAGAAAACATTTTGATTCGATAATAACAACTATACAAAGACAGGGTAGTAGGTACAATAACTGACTTAAAAAGTGTTCTAACTTGTGTCAATGCAAATTTGGTGACAACAAAATTACAGCGAGCCCCGTCACACACTGTGAATAGGTGTGTGTGTGTGTGTGTGTGTGTGTGTGTGTGTGTGTGTGTGTGTGTGTGGGTGTGTGTGTGTGTGTGTGTGTGTGTGTAGGGCCGGCTTACATTATAGAGATAGCACAAGATACAACAGCGTTTGAGATCATGCACTAAAGTGCTAGGGTTCAAAAGGCATGCAGATCAAATATGATATTTGCACAATTGCCTTCCAAAATATGCATAAGTATAATCCGTTTACCTTCCTATTATGTTTGCATTAAACATTCAGCTTTACGTTTTGAGTAATAAATACACCAGTGTGGTTGACATCATGTTTCATGTATCCCTGACTCAGTGAAACTCAGTTTTCTTTTCTCCTTTCTTAACTCTATTTCTTGGTGTACGAAATAAATAGAACAGAATCTTTTTTGTCCCTCAAATATATTCAAGCTTTGAAGAGTAGGACAAACAAAAAATGGTACATTCAAAATAAGAAAATAACTTTTATCAAGTATGTACACGGGACATAAAATAAGAAATGATGTGTATGCAAAAAAGACAAAGAAAAAACCCAACAACACATGTAAACGTTTATGCAGTAGAGACAAATCTTATTACTACTGATTTTTTTTTTCCAGAACATCTCAAAAAAAGTTCGTAGTCTGTAATATGACTGACACATATAAATCCGTATGTATTGCATACATATACATTAGACACACGTATATGGGACCATTGAGAAATCAAGTGGGTTTTAGGCACCTCTGATGGAATTAGTTTGTGTTCTTTTGCTTCAGGTACATTCCAGGTCCTTGAATTCTCACAGACAGTTTTAGAATGATGTCCTCCTCTGATTGGCTGGTGCTGGTGGAACTCTGCCCTCCTGCTCCGGGTTCCGGAAGGCTTCTAGAAGGGCTGGAAGGTTCCAACACTTCAACACTGGTGGTGTTTTTGTGGTCAGGCTGGAACGGGACAGAGTGGTGGCACGAGAGGAGAAATAGAGAGGGAAGCAGAAGACGAGGAGAAGAGAAAAGAAAAGGAGAGTACACTCTCAAAAACAATGTGTTCTAGAACATCGTATCATGTGCTGTCAATATTTCAACACATTTTGTATCAGACCACAAGACTACAGACTGTGTGACAGACCTCTGAAGTCGTGCGTCACTGCGTAGTCGCCGTCAAGCCCATATTAGGAACTCAGGTCTAAGCAGGTTTTCTCTGGAAAAATGAAATGTCTGTACATCTCCCCCCTGAATGGCACTGGATCCTTGGTATTACGAAGATGTTAAGGAGTCAAAGTTATGAGGGAAATACAGAGGGGAAATAGAAATATTGCTACATTCATGCTACAAGCAAGCTAACACTACACTGAAGTGACACTGCATAAAAAGAAGTCTTCTATCAAACTTCCTATAGACTATTATATCCCTCACAGAAAAAATACATGAATTTCACTTGTGAATAAACACATGGTGTTTTTGGATTATAACGTATTATCGCTACAGATTATAACGTATTATCGCTTGGGAAAAAAATGTGTGATCACACATGCTGTTATAATTACATGTTTACTTGTAAACACGCTTTTTGCACACTTCACACATGAAATTTAACTTTTCTGTAAGGTATACCAACACCAGCTACTCAATCAGTCGGCTGCTACTGCCCAAGCAGCATGACTACCACATTTGACAAAGCTTAATGGTTTGTGTGGGGTATTTTGTTGAGGTTGCCTCTCTTATGATGTCTTTTCAGCAGTGTTAGGCTGCATGTAGTAATATTTTGGCTCCTTAATGACCTCGTAATCCAGAGGATCCGGAAAAATGCACGTTGGGCCTGTTCACACTTTGCCTTGAATCAATGTGTTTGGTGATCGGCTCACGCTTGGATTTCACTTGACTGCATGTAAACACCCCAAGACACATTGTGTCCAGATTATGATCAGATCACTCAGACCACATTCGGAGATGGTCAGAGACGGATCTTGACCACATTTAACACAAGTGTAAATGGAATGGGTTTTCAATATCTGTATACAATTACATGAGCTGAAATGCGTCATGTGCTGACTAGTAGATGAGAATAAACGAAAGATGGAGGATATATAAAGCTGGACTTATTCCTAAGCCAAGACGTTTCTTGAACTCTGGGCTGAGGGGAGTGTGCAAGCCAAGCTTATTGACTCGCACCACGGTGGGGAACAAAGTAAACACAAGTAAAAAGGAAATGACACATGCATTGATGTGTTTTTTTTTACATGGGGAAAGTGAAATTGGATCGCATCTGGTGGGGACCCATTTTAGTGAAAAGTGTAAATGGAATCCAGACAAAGTATCTCTAGATACAATCCGGATGAAACACATGTAATGTAAGGTGTAAACAGGCTCATGGTAGGGCGTAGTGGCAGTGGTTTTCAAAAACGTCATTCATTTTTCCCATAGAGAAAACTAGCTTAGAACTGGAGCTCCTAATTTGGGCATGATGCAGACTCCTGAATGACAACTTCAGAGGTCTATTACAACACAACCTGGACACATTCATTGTGTACAATAATCCAAGATCTGTGATAAAAATGTGTTGTCCCTTAAAGGAAACTCCAGCGTTTTTCAACCTAATCTCTGTCTGTTGCATCTGTAGCATATAGTTAGTTTCCAAAGACAATAATTTTAATTTTAAAATTATTTTCCACAGTAATCAACCGTATGCTATTAAAAATGGCTGGAGTATTCTGTTAACTGGACACACAGATAGGTTAAACAAGAACGAGTGATGTGCTGTTTGTAACACATCTGTTTTGAGAGTGTAGAAGAGAAGAGGTGAGAAACAGAGGATGTGGTCTTGGCTGGTGCAGGACGTCCTCAGGCGGGGGGCTGAGGTAGTTCCTGACTGGGCTCCTCCATCTCTGGGATGGTCTGAGTGGGTCTGGCAGGCGAAGGGAAGCGGAACCTCACTGTGTGTTCTTTGTGTTTGGGGGAAGAGGAAGGGGAGCGTGCGGCCCAGCGGGATGGGGGCCGGCGGTTGGCGGGACGGGCCGGTCTCAGGAAGCAGGAGTCCAGGGGCGGGGCCACTGGTGACCGCGGGAGGTCCTTCATGAAGGAGACACATTCACACAGTTAGACGGGACAACTTTAAAGCCATGAAGATAAGGAACGTACCTCAAGACTACATGGAATGTTTAGATACACAGAATGTAGAACAGCCAAAGCTGTATAAGCTGTACAATTGAGCTCTCCAGATTGTATTTTCATAGCAACTGTTGCTTGGTTGGACAAGCTTTACAGAAAGCTGTGAAAATCCCATTCAAGCTGATAAAAACTGTACCGTACTCAAGTTTTTGACAAAATACCTACATTTAGAGGGCGCTATTCATTTCCAATATTTATTTTGTTTACATGTGAAAGGTTGAACAATTTTGGGACAGGTCGGGGGTTTTAGCGTTACATAGCTTGATTTATTTTTAATATCATTTTTAATTGTTTGAAATTCTCAGAGACGAATGCTTTTACTGTGATGCATGAACTATGCAGTTCAGTTGCTGTACTGTGAAATTTACTTATAGCTACCCCGCTAAGCTAGCATTTGATGTTCTCCAGAGATGTTAGCTAGCAAAGTCAGACACTGTTTTTATTTTTTTTTTTTTCAAAAAACTGAGTTCTTCCCCACTACTTTTGTACATGTCGCCCCATCCCTCATTTGAATTCAGTAATGCACTCAAAACGTATGTATTTTGGCAAAAACAGAGCTGTCGCTGATTTCACATTAAGTTGAATGGGATTTTTGTCAATGTTTTGTAAAGCTTGTCCAACCTAGCAACAGCAGAGGAATGGAATTGTGGGTGGAGCTGGGGAAACCCAATTGAAATTATTCCTCAAATCTCATGTTCCGATACTGGAGAATTCTGTATAATTCTATAGTGAAGAGGGACTGAGTTTCCCCTTCTCTGTTACACTAACACCACTCTCTCTCGTTTGGTCTCTCTGTTATAATTAGTGCTTTTCTTCAGGCTTTTGGTTTCATCTGAAGGATGGTGAAATCTAATACACGATGCATAATCTTCTGCTAAAAATACACAGCTGTTATGCAGAAACACACTTCCTCTGACCCACTAAAGTGAGCCAGAGTCTAGACCGTTCCCTCTGCACATCCCAGCAGTTAACCTGCCTCTAACACATATTGTAGCGGCTGATGCTGTATTACTGACTGATAAAAACATGAGAGACTGACAGCTAATTGCCTTCAAAGAGACAAATAATTTACATTTAATTAAAATCTGAATTATCTGTATTATGTATGTGCATGATGCATCTGTTTTGAGTTAAAAATTGAATGGGCAGATTTTCAACCTGCATGCACTTTTTACTCCTTATGTCCTTTTGAATGTGTCAAATGTCAAACTTCAAAAGATGGATAATATCTGATGCTCCTAATAAGACCAAGGTTGAGATATGATTTCTGAGGGAGTACTTTGAAGTTTTCCACTGAAAATGTGACAATATGGAATTTGTGGATTCGTTCCTGACTAAAACAACCAAATGACTACTGATAACAGCAGAAATAATGAGGTCATATCTTCACTGAGCCAATAGATCCCACTGGAAACACTGACGCTATACAGATGCAGCATAGCACTCACCAAGCAGTCACGAATTTATGTTCTGAACTCATTATAACCTCATTCAGAGTTACTAATGAGGGCTAGCATTAGCATTACAGTCTCCCAGGAGCAGCTCCTTTATGATTAAAGAAGCGCATTAGATGTGAAATCGTGATGCACAGAGCAAGCAGCTGGAGTTAGAAGTTAGAAGGCCGCACTCTTGCTTTCAGCGCAGCTCCCTGCCGTTAGCATGCAGCAACGATACACACACTTCACCCGGACAGTCCGTTATCACGGGACAGACAGGTGATGGGCAGCAAGTACAGGTAGAGGAAGAAGAGAGAGTATAAAGTGTGTTAGTGCGTAGTCTTCGTCAGTGGGACAGAGGAGGTCGTGTACATAGCCATGTGTTTAGTTCATTACTTAATGTGGGCCCCACTGAAAGAACTGTAAGAGAGTTAAGGACAAAAAATGGAGTAAAATAATAAACAACAACAGACACATGGCAGGACCTATTAGAGACACATTATGATATTAATCACCTATGAAAACACATCCAAACACATCCAAAAAGCTATCAGTGTGTTTTTTTAACACTTAAAAGAGTTGTATCTTTTTTAAACAGCCATTACAGACGACAGCATCATTAGAACGCAGTTCATAAGTTTGGACACATCTGTGCAGAAAAGTTTACTTATTTTTACTTATCTTCATATTTTAGCGCAGAGATCTTAGGGCGTTAGCACTGTTCCTTTATATACGTGTATATATATTGTTGCTGTCGGAACAAAACCTTTTATCTCCAAAATGGTAACTTTACAGGAGAAGGAAAAAACATACTTTACTTTTAATGTAAGTCAATGGAACCAGAATTCTTTCCAAGTAATTTTGGGTCATTTCTTTTGGTCCATTCATCATGAAATTTACACACAATGTTAAGGGCAACAGGCATCAAATTATGTCAAAAACGGAGACAGAAGGTTTTCTTCTGACAGCAGCGAGATCGTGATGCGGATGTGAACGATTCTGAATCAATTAACAGATGTCAAAAATTGATTTTCTAAATATTTAATTTATAATGTAATGTTGACGAAACGCAAAAGGCTGAACTTGGAAGTGAGGAAGTGCAGCGCCCGGACAGTCTGTGGCGGCACACAACAAAAACACTGCTGGATGAGCGAGAAATCCGACCGGCTCCCTCTGCATTAAAAGCCAGGTTAGGTCAGGAGTCACAACCCAAATGATAAGAAGAGCCATTTTGTCCTTTCAACAAAAATCAAACCAGCTTGGGAGCCACAACATTTTATGTCCAGTATGTGATAATATCCTAGTAGAGGCTAAACAGTATAAACGCGAGCACACTTACTTTGCTCTGCTTTAAGCTTTGGCCGCTTTCCTCCCCTTTCCCTCAGGAAACTTTTATTCAAAACTAGAGCAGCTTATTGTAAAATGTCTCTCAGCGTTCGACTGTTTTACGAGGCTGAAGTCGCTTCTTATTTTCCAGCTTCTTGTTCGAATTTCCCTGTTCCACCTTAAATTCTGATTGAGGCGCCGAATGTAAATGCGACACCATTTAAGGTGGAACGGGAAAATTCAAAAGAGAAGCGACTTCATCTTCGCAACTTTTTAGAGAAAGACAGTCTCTCATTGCAGATTTAACGTACCAGGAAACCAACTGCGCTGCTTATGAATGCGAATAATGCATCGTTGCTATGTGACCTGCAGTCTGCACGCCAGTGCTCAGTTGTTGAGAAACAGGGCTTTCGCTCTATGTTGCACACGTCCCGTCTCGGAGACATTTTACTGACACAGCGATCCCTGAACTCTCTACAACGAGACCAAAACCGAAGTTATAAAATCACTAAAGAAAACGGGTAGAATAGCTGTAACGTGATGCGTGGACATCCATTACCACTGGATCTTTTGTCACCGTAACTGCGCATTTTACCGCAGATGAGTGGCAGCAGCTTCTCATGTGCTCCAAACAAGAGCACTGAATGAGAGTCTTCCAGTTCACTTGCCACATCACTTCCATTTGATTTATTAATAAGAGATATTAGAAGTAAATTCATTATTGATTATTACAAATACTTTGGTTTAAAAGTACCAAGTCACTTTAAATAACAACACTGAGTTACTTAGTCACTTTAAAATGTATATTGTCTCTATATTCTGTGTATATTCTGTGTATATTTTGTGTATATTTAATATATTTCAGTTGGTTTTCTTGTATTTTTATTTTTACTTATTTACTTTCTGTAGAGTGATTAGCTGAGCCTCACCACAAGCATTTCAATGCATAAATGTCCTGACATGTTGTGCAAATGACAAATAAACTTGAAACTTGAACTCGAAACTTGAGCTCACACAGTGAGAAAATAGAAATATAATATATATAAATAAAAGGGCGGCATGGTGGCGCAGTGGGTAGTGTTGTCACCTCACAGCAAGAGCGGCCTGGGTTCGATTCCCGGCCGGGCGACCAGGGTCATTTCTTGCAACATGCAGTCAAGCTGATTGGACATGCTAAATTGCCCCTAGGTGTGAGTGAGTGTATGTCTGTCTGTCTGCCCTGCGATGGACTGGCGACCTGTCCAGGGTGTATCCTGCCTTCTGCCCAATGACAGCTGGGGTAGGCTCCATGACCCAGAAGGATAAGTGATTTAGATTATGTATGTATATATATACACACACACATTTTACTCCTATTACTGACATATTTTGTCTAGCACTATGTCACGAATGAAACCATGAAGGGAGATTTAACTAACTTAGAATTAGAATAATAGCTAAACTAGCTACAGCTAAATTACAGCCATGCCCGATGCTGAATCAGGTTTCTCGTAAATGCAGCACTCTATTTTTGTTTTAAACACTGTAATCATCAGCCTAAACTGACATTAATTTGTGTAACAAATCGTGGTGTTTGGTGAAGCAAATTAAGCCATCAAATGTAAATATGTAGCTGCAAAAAAGATGTGAAGGCTGGATTTAAAGATAAATTGTAAATGTGATGGGCTACAGTACTTGTTTTTAAAGTAATAGTGAAGACATCAAAACTATCAAATAATGCATGTAGAGTTATGATGTGACCAAACATGTCAAAAAACATCTGTCTTGTACTAATCTTCTATTTTACATACTTCAAAGTAGCCCCCTGTTGCTTTGATGCAACTTTACACTTGGCATTCTCTCGGTCAGCCTCATGAGGAGCCACCTGGGATGCTTTTTTCTTTGTTTTTATCATTTCATGAAAACCATTAACATACAGACGGGCATCAAATTAAAGGAAAAAACCTGCATAAATGAGTGCAGGGACTTCCAGTCAGATATACTGCTCTATACAATTAGCTACCATGCTCTGTGGAATGTTTAGTGTCAACAGGCCCAGTGACCTCGATTTTGGATCAAGATGACAAGAGGAAATGCAATAAGTGACTTTAAAAGAGCGTTTATCACTGGAGAATGGATGGCAGGTTCAGTCACATAGACTGCTCAACTGTCTAGTGTTTAAGTAGAAACAGTGACTAAAATGACATCTACATTTAGATCTATGGGACAGACATCAGGAAACTTGGTTGGAAATTGTAATCAAAAGAACATTCAGTGACTGTGATGTTTGTGCATTAATATGAACAGGAGAGCAGCTGTTACTTACTCAGGTGACTGAGAATGTTAATGCCATGAAAGATATTATAGGATGTTAAGTATATTACGAAGACAAATGCACATTTGAGATTTGAGAACAGACACTGTTCTACAGAAATGCAGAAAAATGTAATCTGGTCAAATCATCCTTCACCACATTCTCCACGAGTGGGAGAGTGAATGTGCAACATATATTAAAAGAACAATCCAGGCCTGAATGTTCGAACCCAATGGTGAGGGAGTCAAGTGGCTCTGTTATGCTGTGGGGGGCATTTTGCTGGCATGATTTAAGTCCAGTTGTCCCCACAGAGGGAAGGGTCGCTACAAATCAGTACAAAGTTATTCTGACTGATCTCTTTTATAGTGTGATATACCGTTTCTGTCCTGATGGGAGTGGTCTCTTCCAGCTTAAAAAGGTCCCCTATCCACAAGGCATGAGTTGGAGCAATGGTTCCCCACCCTGGTTCTGGAGGACCCCCTGTCCTGCACATTTTATGGTATTCCCTGATCCCAACACGCAAATCCCTTCCTTTGTTGAAGTAGTTGAAGTAGCTGAGTTGAAGTAGCTGTTTTAGAGCAGGAAAACATGTGCAGGGCAGGGGGTACTCTAGGACCAGGGTTGGGAACCACTGTGAGAGCGCTCTCCAGCACCATCAACAAAACACCAACTAAGGGAGTATTTTTGGAAGAATCGTGTTCCATTCCCCAGTACAGTTCCAGAAGTTTGTAGAATCTATACCAAGGTGCACTGAAGCTGTTCTAGTGGCTTGTGGTGGCCCAGAACCTTACTAAGACACTTTATGTTGTTTTTTCCTGACACTCATCTGTCCATCTGCCTATTCAGTCTACTGCAGCTGAGCTCCACCCATTTATGCTGGATCTCAGAGATAACAAAAGATAGATAGATAGATAGATAGATAGATAGATATAGATAGATAGATAGATACTTTGTTGATCCTGAAGGAAATTTAGCAAAACTAAATTTTTAAAATAAAAAAAAATCTTTAAATTAAAAATTAGCAAAAATAAAATATAAGAAAAATGTAAGATATTTAAAGCTGCACTATGCAACATTTTTGTTAATAATTGAAAGAAGCGGAGAAATAATATGCTAAAATATGCTGCGAGTCACCCTGTAAATCCTGAAATAATAATTCAAAAGTCACGTAATTTATAAGAGGCATCAGGATCGATTCGGCAGGTGTTTCTCAGACTACGTCATACATCTTTACATATTAACGTCATATGTGCAGACTCAAAAAGAAGATCTGGCTCCATGTTTAGGTCTCAAATGCAAAATCAACGTTACACTGATGAACATGATAACAATATTAGATAATTCACTTACATCCTTGGAAGACACGTCCTTCGCCAAGTTTTGACTAAGTTCTCTTTGAAACATCTTTCAACACACTTGCAATCACCAGATTCATCCACTCGGGCAAGAAGTCTAAAGCACAACCCACATTACAAAATGTTCTTCCACACATTGCGTGCCATTACACCTTTCCACCAGAGAGGTCTCCAAATCCCCAAAAGTTACATAGTGCAGCTTTAAGAAATAAATTTAGACATAGCCATCAACTTAAATGCATTTAAGCATAAATTGGAGAAACATACATCAGGTGTGTCCAAACATTTGTCTAGTGCTGTGTATTAGCAATGCAGTCAATCATCAAACTATAAGCCTTTGCTCTGCTAGCTTTTTGGATAAAGGTTTTCAATTCTTAATGAAATTAACTGATCACACAACGATGCGCATGCTCGCACCTACACCAGGACGGTAAAAGAAGTGAGACACAAAAGATAACACGCACCACGTTTCCCACAACACCTGGCAATGATCCCCATTCTCTGTGAGAATGATGCATGCAGTGGTGGATTGGTACGGCTGTGAGAGAGGTCCATAAAACGCAGCGTGACTCGACACGGGTGAAGCCACTGTGAGGTCAAAGGTCATAGAAGAGGAACTTACAGCATGGTGTGTGCGCGCGAGCGCCATTATAGTCCCCAGGGAGCAGTGAGTAAGACAGTATGGTTCTGGAGGCAACCCGGAGAGGGAGACAGGGGAAAACACTCATCAGCACAAAACACAATCGCATCAGATACAGGAGATGACTGGCAAAAAGGGCCTGTGTGATAAGACTCCATGACGAAAGATCACTGCAGCCTACAGGTGGTCCACTCCTCTTTCTGTGGAACCTGTAAAAGGGGCGAGGGGGGTTTTGGCATGACCATCCTCACTGTCCATTCAGAGGAATAACACATTAAGTGTACTGTACATGAGATGTTACATCTGAACACTATGCACACTATGAACACTATGGTAGCTACTGTGTATCAGGGCCTGACCGATATGAACCTTTTGTGACCCATATGGATACTGATTTTAAAGGGGAAGTCCAACAATTTTTCAAAATTTCTGTACAATTACACAGTTGAGATGTAAACATCTTAAAAGTCGTTTCAGAGTCTGTTAATGTGTTCCCTGCATTTCAATTGTAGAGAAACTCATCAAGTCAGAATTGTTTGGAGTGGCGGTGATAGAAACCAGATGCCCGAAGTGTTTAATGCCTCTATAAGCTACGTCATAGAAAGTTATTACACAAAATGGTTATGAATGCATTGGTAGATGCCTGAGACATTGTTTTTATACGTTTTGCCATGAAATTTAATTTTCAAAGTATATGAAGGGCAGAGGTAAATGAGCATAGGCAAAATAGTACATCAATAAAATATTTTTTTTGGATTTTACCACCAACACTATTTTATCACGAACAATTTTACATGCAAAAACGTGTAGGTTCACTGGTCATTTGGGATAGTTTGTGTTGCTGATATCGCAACCCCTCGTTCACCCATCACAACTGTAAATAAATCAGAGTCAGTAAATTTCTCTACAATGAACCATTTCACATCAAATCACACTTTGTTTACATCACAAAACTTTTGAAAAAAAAAATGGTGGAATTCCCCTTTCTAAAAATTCAGATATCTGAAAATATTTCAACTGACAGCATTTCTTAAACTGAAATAAAGAGTGGAAACACACTTCTAAAGCATAAATATACAGCAAAATTCATAATGATAACCTTTTTTTTTTAACAATGATTGAACTCAGCTATTAGAAATACACACAGTTTTCATTTACAAGACTATTTAGGTATTTTGGTATTTCTTCTGATTGTATTTCAGTAACGTTTAAGCTAGCTGCACAGCGTTTCTCTGTGAATTTGCACACATCAGGATACCTAAACTACAAGTTTCACCTCCTCCTTACACGGCTTCTTATTTCTCAGTAAAGTAAATATTAGATGAATTAGTAGTGTAACTGCAAATAGGCATTCTTTCACGTTCTCTCGCTGTCTTCTTTCCTCTCTCTCACTCTCCTGCTGCCCCGACCCTAGCTGCAATCATGTAGCGGTCGAATTCAAAGCACGTTGTTTTTTTGAAGCACGCTGTTTTTCTTTGTAAATGGATAGAAATATACCTGTCATACACCCGGCTGTACCGCCAAGGTATAACCTATGTGCGGGAAACACTGTGTTTATGTCTCAACGCAGTATCGGCATTGGTAGATATATACATGAGAAATATATTGGATATCGAAATCGGCCAACAGTTCGTTTCATATCGGCGCATCCCTAGAATCTGAATTCCAGTCGGGTGGACTGTGTGAACTGTAATTTTACTGATCCAGATCCTGACCTGTTTATCTACTTATTGTGGTTTGTTTTTTTGTCATAATCCACATTCAGCATTTCTAGTTACTGTACTGAGTGCTGTCAAGCATCAGACTTACTGATGGGCTCTTTAAAGATTAGTGGACTCATCACTCAACTTAACAACAATACCATTTCCAAACATTAATGCCTTGTACTTAAACCAATGATCTGTTAGTTAAACCCCGCTACATCATGATCTGCCATTCTGACCTAAAATATAAAAGCCGATTGTAAAAATTATTATAAATGAATCATCCAATCACGATACTATATAACGTTACCCTCCAATCATACAGTCTATATGTGTTGACAAACATCTCTCAAGTTCACTCAATGTGTTGGTCTTCCAAATGGACCATATTTAACAACTGACACCAACAGTAGCTACACAATTCATATAATCAGCAAGCATTAAAGCAACTGTGTTTCCTGTAGGCAGAAGCACAAGTGCGCAGCAATAAAATGATAAGCAACATACATTACTAACTGTTAAGCTGCAGCACAGCATTGCGGTCCCATGCTTTTCAGCCAGAGGCGCACAAAGGCATGCGGTTTAGATCCATCAATATATGGGGTTTACACCATCAGCATGATGGGATCAAAGCAGCTGACACTGGCTACGGGCCACTGGCATTCCACTTGTCATTTAGGACAATATAAACCCTTAAACCGCAAGGGCTCACATGTGGATCCACACTTCAATTTCTCAGCCATGTAACTGTATAATAATTTTATAGTAGTTACTGAAGTACAGTTATATGCAAATGTTTGAACACCACTCAGTCTAATTACTATCTAATTTTGTTGATTTTCTAAATGAAAGTATGTCTTACATTATCAGAACAAAATGAAATATTCCATTCTTCTACAAATTTTAGTGCACAATTTCTATTTGCTGAGTTTAACATATTGTAAAAAAAATTACCAAACATACAAAATGATAAAAAATTAAATATATAAAACGTGCCACACTTTTTGCACCGTCCACATTTATTTTTTGATGTTAAATTAAGCGAATGAACAGTAATTGTGCATTAAAGCGTGCAGTAGTGCGTTCCCTGTAGATGATGTGTTAACTTATTTTCACTCAGAAAATCAACAAAACATGTAATTTAACCAGGGGTGCCTACACTTTTGCATTCAACTGCAGCAGTTATTACAGCTGGCCCGAATAATTTGAATACTCAAGTCCTTGTTTGTTAGGTTGGTATTCATTTCTCTATTTAGTATTTGAAAGCTTTGTCTTTTTAAGCCATAAATTATAGTCCAAACTAAACTTCATTAGCGAAGGCCTTTAGATAAACCGGTGATTGTTAATATATGCAAAATGTTAATTATATCTGGTTTAGTTTAGAATACATCACCAGGCTTCTACATCACCTCACCACATAGTGCAAACCACTTTCATTGTGACTAATGAAGCTAAAACAACAAAGAAGCCTCAGAAAGGATTTGCGTTATGTTGGAACACTTTCTTATTGCTAATAAGAAAAATGATCGGTGAAAACTTTGTAGTATGAGATTGTTATGCCATGGAGGCACGACATGTCTGATAAATTTTTTCACAAAATTACTATTACAAGATACCGTGTATCAGAGGACAGTTTCCTTCACACATTGTTAGTACAGCGCAGGAGCTGCTCTGCAACTACCACACCAAAAAGATCATCATATTTTAGTAAATTATTATTTTATATAAAATTTAGAATGCAGTTAAATGTTCCAATGTGTGATTTGACTGTGTGTCTTGGAGACATGGCTTCTTAATAAAAACAATGCATGACCACAAATTACTAAGCATAGGAATGGGATCCTAATACCCTGGCCACGACTCAGTAAGGCATGGCAACGAGATAGTTAAGTTGCGGCCACAACTTACTAAGGTATGGGAACTACTTTGTTATCTCATTCCCACAACTTAGAAACATGCACAGGTACTCAAGTACTCAGTTAACTGCTGGAGGTGCCAGGATTTGAATACTGAAATCAGTAGTCAGGTATTTGTTCCGTTTCAGCACAGGAAGACTGAGAAAATATACAGACTAACAGTCCAACAAAATGCCAATCTTATGTTTTAAAAGGACTGTAAAATGTTATGGTTTTGCTCGCATTTGTGAGCTGTGAGTGTTGCCAAGGATGCATTGTTAAGGATGTGAGAACGCAAATGTAGCACAGCATTACTGCTAACTAAGCTAACTACTCTAGCTGATGTTGGCTAGGTCCAGAAACAGTAGAAATATGTTACTGACAAGCTGGCGCATCGTCCTCATCAGCATTCAGTTTTGTAACCGCTGTAATTTTAGCTCATCTGAAGAGGCCTCTGTTTTATCAAACACGAAAACTACTGATCTCCCTCTGCGTTTTTTAATAATAATGTGTTTTTAAATGTATTCTGACCAAAGTACCTGTTTTGGGTGTTCCTCACGGTTACTCGACATGCGTTCATTAACTCTTAGGGATATTCGAATTTCAAAATTAGAATTAAAAGAAATAAAAAAATCTGAATGCACATTCATAGACTTTATGATCTTAATTATCTTGTTCCTATGTCTTACAAAGTCATGGCCACACCTATCCTATTTATATGCCTTAGTAAGTTGTGGGCATGCAAGAATGGATGTCACCAGTAGGGCTCCTGAGTGTGAACTGAAACATTGATCAAGATGGAATAGTATCTGTTCCAAATGCCGACTACAAACGCTTTAAATATTATTGTTTTTAAGGGTAATTTTGAGAACAAGTATGCAGCGACTCATTCTGCAATATCTGCAATATTCAAGTATTTGAAGCCTGCAAAATGGTATTCGGGCCAGCCAGAGTTTATTATAGTGGATAATATGTCTAAAGATTAATAATACACCAAGAGTTTAAGGGGTTTCAAAGTTGCACATTGCTTAAGAAAGCAATCTCACAGAACGTGTGATTGTGTGCTTGAGTACAGTCTATTTTTACCTCAATGCATCCAGGTTTGTCCGCGTCTCCTGTCCTGCTCTGGGATGTCCCGCCTGAACTGGGCGGCCTCTTCTCGTCCCTGAAGCCCTGCTCCAGCATTTTCTTATTCAGAATCCGTGCTGCGTTCTCCGCTAGCGTGTAGCCGGGCGGAGCTGATAGATCCTGTCTGATGCTAACTGTTTCGAGGGTCTTCTCGTCCTGCGATTCGACTATGAGCTGCACAGGGCTGGGCGAGCGGCCCCGGGACACTTTCAACAACTCCTGTGCTGCTCCGTAACTACCCGTGGGCCCGCTTTCAACAGGCCGGGAGCGGCTAGGTGACCTGTTAAACTTTTGTTGTGAGTCGTAGGTAACAGGTGTGTGGTCAATGATGTTGAAGAGGCTTGACAGACCGTCGTTGATGGTGGTGTGGACGGGGCTGTCACGGGTGGTGGTGGAGCGGGCCCAAGCTGACTCACTGTTGCCCTTGGGTGGCTGGGAGGCGACTGCAGGTGTCGGGGCTCGGGATGGGCCACCGGATGCCTCAGGTTTAGCTGTGGGGGCAGTGGAGGAGGGTTTGCGCTGCAGCTTGGGAGAGCCATATTTCGGTGAGCAGCAGGGGCGCTCGAACTTGCCCTGTGCCACAGGAGAGTACTGCACCTTCCTGAGGCTACGTGAGGGTGAGGAAACTGGTGTGGAGCCACCCCCCTTTGGCGTGAGGCAGCGATGGGGGCTGCTGGTGAGGGCTCGAAGGGCCTCAGTCTGCAGGCCCACGCTGATGGTCTGGGTGGTCTGTGTCCCACGTGTGGTGAAGCCATTGGTCTGGCAGGATGCATCCCGTAGCTGGGTGGGGGCGGAGGCCGTGCTGGAGCGGATAGCGTTGCGGACAGAAAAGGCCACCTCCTTCATGTCATCGCTCAGATTGCGGGACAGCTCCAGCTCCAGCGAGGATGCATAACCCAGACCCGTCTCCAGATGGTGTCCCCTCAGCTCACAAGGCCATCTGCCTCCAAAAACGTCCTCCCCCTCCCCTGCCTTGGCTTTGCTCACTTTGGAAAACATGTACTCCTGCTCTGAAGGCCCAGGGGCTGCCCTCTCGCCCCGAGTAGGGCTGTGAAGGACGCGGACCCCAAAATGTTCGGATCCAGAGGCACCCCTCAGAGGCAGCCTCTGGCAGTGCTCTGGGCTGCTCATGGTGTTGGTGGTCAAGGTGGCGCTTGTGGTCAGGTACCAGGAGGCCGGCTGAAAGGCTTCTGATGGAGGGTCCGGGGGTCTGCGGGAATCTGCCCGCTCTGCCCAGGCCTCCACTACCGTTGGGGGCAGCGCAGGGCCTGGGATGGGGCAGGAGGCGAGAGATGCTGCAGGGAGGTCCCAACCTTTGTTGTTGAACTCCTCAATGTATTTGAGGTCATCTGGAGAGAGAGGTGGGGTGGCCTCGTCCCGTCCGTGCTCACCCGACTTGCTCTTGTCTGGCAGGAAGGGAGAGCTGTCCATCAAACGCTGGAAATCACTCATGGAGCAGACAGACTTCGCCCTGTGGAGACAGTTTGATAGTGTTGGCACAAGGTTAGAGCAGAGTAGTGTTACTGTGACCTCCAATTGAGAATATTTAAAAGGAAGGATATCCAGTTCTGGTCCTGGAGGGCTGGTATCCAGAACAATTTGGTGATTTTCCTGTTCAAACACACCTAGTTCAACTCTATTAGCATGTTCAATTGGTGTGTTTGAGCAGCCAATCGCTAAACTCTGCTGGACAGCAGCCCTCTAAAACAAGAATGGAAAACTCCTGTTCTAAAGAGTTCTAAAGTGTCATCTTTAGTTTAGTAGAACCTATCCCAAGCTCAAGGTCGCATATTCTCCCTTTCAACCATCCAATAAACCATCTTCTATTTTGTTTTTTCAATATTAATCACTTGAAAGTATGTCATTCTACATGATCATGTGATGTGTTATTGCAAATTTGATTGGCTCCATGAAGCTGGGACGCTTGCAACTGTTGCAGGTGAGTTTCACATGAGTTGCAGGATGCAATTTATTTTCATGTAGTTTGCATATTTGAAAATGAAATGATAGATAATATCGCTAACGTGGATAGATAATATTACTAATGTGAATATTTAATATATACAGTCTAAATGTATTACTAATGTGGATATATATTAAAGCCTGTCAAGACTACTGAATAAAGATGTGTTTGGGAGCTGACAGTGCCAACACTATCTGATCTGCCTTAGCGAAAAAAAAGCCAGAATGCCCATTATTTCCAAAACATTGCATGCATTTTTTTTCACATCTTTAGTGGTCAAATACTTGAGTGGGCATCCATATACCTGGGCAGACTTACAAAGTATAACTTGAAATATAAAAGTGTGGGAAACTCTCATCAACAACATGATTCAACATTAGAGAGAGGGTGAAAACAAAGAAAAAGACAAGCCTTGAGTAAAAATGATACTGAAGAATTGGTGACTCATGGAAGCTGAACTACAAAGAGTCTACTCTTAGTATACTTTTGGGTGTGAGTGGTATGTTTGTGATATATGTTTCTTTCTATTTAATTATTCCCTGTTTAGCTCTAGCTTGATGACAAGACAGCAGCACCAATGTGGAAGGACATGCACTTCCTCCAGTGCGTGGGAATTCAGCCTCTGCATCTCGCTGAAGCGCTGAGCACACAGAACTGCAGAGAATGCTTAGCGCTTGACTGCGCAATATGATGCAGACGCCCGACTGGCGGGCAACACTGCATACCAATGACAGAAACAAGGGAGAAAGTTTTCTTCTCCTAGTGAAAATCGGGCCCAGCTGGGATTCAAAGCTGAAGCCCAGCTCCTAAGGTACATCTTTTAAAAGTCTGAGGGAGATTCTTTAGGCCTGTGTTTAAGTCAGTCACTACCCAAATGATTGCTGATGAGATCTGTGGGCCATTATATAGAACGTGATTAAACATTTGGCCAGCTGGCTGAGATTATCTGGGCCATATCCTTTCTGAAAGCTTTTCATTCACATCCTCCAGGGAGGCTAGAAAAGCAGCACCAAAAAAATAAATACTACATAAATAATACACTCTTATTCCTGAACTCCTTTGGCAGGAAAACTAGTATCACATCACTTTATGATGTTTGTATTGGTCAGAACCAATGCCACCATACCACGGACAAAATACAGAAAACTGTCGAGTTAATATCACAATTCAGTTTAATTAATTTTTTTATCTAAATCTTCCTCTTTAGTTTAGTTGTGGCCAGCTCCTCCCCACTAATTAGGTTAGGCCTCCCTCCATATGATGCTACCAAGCTGGGATGGTGAAGGTTAGTACATGCGTGAAGCACCACCACATCTTTTCAAACTGCAGCTAATGCAATGTCACTAGACAGCTCAACACACTTAGAGAACACTAAACTATCAATTCTGTCACATCAGCTAACAGACAGCCGCGATGGCTAGCACTGCACTGTGTGGAGGGAGGAGAAAGTGAGGCCAATTACACTCTCTTCGACTCCTGGCCATGGATGGCTGTGGCATCAAACTCATGACTATTTCGTCTTTATTCCACAAAATATTGAAAATCTGGTCAGTAAGCATTCATTTACAGAGAAAAACACTACATACCTCTCCTAAAGCAAGCCCAGACGTATCATTTAGATTGGTTAGCTGTACTTTATTATGTTAAATCAAGTGCACTGCTGCAGGAATTTGAACAAATTTACGAGGTCTAGGAAATCTGGAGGTGTCCAGGTAAAATTTGTAACCAAATTTTGTTCTTCAAACTAGCTCATATCAACTACTATTTTCAAAATAATATTTTTGTTACTTCTTTTTAAATGTATGTTTACTGCCAAGATAAATGGTTTTAAACAATGTGCTTCGGTACACGTTTGCACATTAATACATATATGTATATGTATTGCATGGGTAATCTTCTGATTATCCAGCAATTTTAATTTTGATTCAAAAATGTAGGAAAGGTTCGGCAAAGAGATAAAGTCCTAGATCTAGATTGTGTAAGGGGTTTATTCTTAGGGTTAAATATGAATCAAAGCTGCTGTAACCTAATATAAACAAGCAGTGGGGAACACTGAGTGATAACTGTGTTCTTTGGTGACACTGCAAAAAATAATATCTTGTCAGGTGAAATCACTTTATATCTAATTTTTCGTTATGAGACTGCAGTAACCATAAAATTATTCAATTTATTTCTAGACTTTTAACATGTTTTAAGTGATTTTATCAAGTGATTATCTAACTAAATTGGCAGATAATCTATCTTGTTTTAAGAAATATGCTTGAAACAAGCCAAATTTTCTGTAAATATGTGAGATAATCACTTGGTAAAATAATTTAAGACAAGTCTAGAAATAGGTTACATATTTTGTATCCTACAACAATCTCAAAATGGGAAATTTTAGATATATCACAATACTTCATTTAGATTAATTTACCCAAAAAGATATAATTTCTTGCAGTGTAGAACATGCACACAGACACATGAACACACAGAGTACCTGAGGAGGCTCCCACTGCTCAGCTCTTCCTCCCCATACAGTGCAGGATCTGCTCTCTCAGAGATTTCATTCAGCGCCTGTAACACAGACCACAGTTAGAGCATGTGCACACACACTTTTACATTCATACGCATTCGACACACACGGGTAGACTAAGGCTGTGTTCAGACCTGGCAGGCTTGTTGATTAAAATGAACCCTGGTGTGATTGTTCTGTTCAGTAGAGCAAGTGAAAACACTGCCATCCGAACTATAGTGCACAACAAATAAGTGGACTGAGACCGTTTAACAGGTCAGTCTCAGTTTGCTTCAAATGCACTCTGATACGGCTTCTTTAAAGTATGAACACAACACAGACCAAAGATGTCTAAACGGACCAAAGACAGAATCTACCGCTGCTTTGTGGAATAGGTGAGTTTCTGATGCTGTTTTGACACGTTCATGTGTTTCATCATCACTTCATAAGCTCTGAATCGGTAAACATAGAATGGATAGTTTGGGTTTTAAAACGAGGCTGAGGCACATTTGAAGTCATTATAAAACAGTTGATATACACAATTGACTACACACATAAATTAGATTATGTAGTGAGGCGCCAACGTTTCTCCGTTTTGTAAAAGCAGTAAGCCACTCATCTTATCTCATGCTGCTCCGTGTTGTGCAAAATCATGGTAACACAGTGGCTTATTGCTATAATATCACAAGACAGATAAAACAAGACATAAATAAAACCAATGAGCCCAGACAGAACAGAAAACGGCATGACTCAGAAAGTTTGGTGGACAGCTATTGTAAATCATAAAATCTGCCCATGCAGTTGTGACCTTTCACCTTTTGTTTACATCTTTTGGTTCGATGTTAAATATGTCAGTGTGAAAGGTAAGCAAACCTGAACTAAAGTGTAACAATGTATCATTTTCTGCTTGGTTCTGCAAGTATAAATGCACCCTAACAGTCATATCTGCAGCATTTTGACCAATAATTAGCTCATCAGGTGACCCTTAGCAGTCACAGCTGTTTCCAGCAATAATATATCAACTATTTCTCATAGCTCATAGAAAAAATCAGAGAAATTATGGTGAAAGTGTGGATTCTTAATGTTCAGTCAATACCACATCTGTGTCTGTAAGTAGATGAGATATTTTATTATGATTTGAATTTGATGAGAAGTTAGGATTGTGTGTATGCTTTTGTTCTGCAGGTCAAAAAAACAGTTTACATATTTATTTATATTTTTTTAATTCTTGCATTAGCCACGTTTACATGCAGCCTAATAATCCGTTAATAATCCGAACAATAGCTCAGTTGGAATAGCATGCGTCCATGTATACACCTCAAGCAGAATGGACTAATCCGAATTGAGGCTATTCGGAATACAACTTCTATCCAATTGAACAAGGTGGGTAATCGTGTAAATAATCTGTTAAAAGGAAGAATAATAACCATGTAAACGCCTGTATCCAATTACATCCCCAATCGGAAAGTTTAAGTACGATCTGCGCATGTGCGCTCACATCATAGCGAAAGTTCAACATAGCGGGAGCAAAAACTGGTCTGCAGAGGAGACAAAGTTTATGCTTTGAACTATAAAAGACTGCGGTGGGACGGGCGTCCAACCCATGTGCCTCAGAACACGACGTCTTCCTCTCACCTTTCTTTAATAAGTACATCTGAAGTAAATTATCCTAAATCTGCCGTAATTTTAAGCAATTTGAAAACACAAGCACTACTCACTGCTGCTCGTCTCACTCTGACTGGACTCATGCGATGCTTGTTGTCATGGTAACATCTATACTAAGTGGTACTCTACATGTGCATAATTTTGTATTGGATTACTTGTAGTGTGCATGTAAAAGGCGATTTGTATCAGACTGTTGAGCAGAGGGAGCATATAAACACCTCAGTCTTAATCTATTATTGGAATGGATTCAATCTGATTGGCAAAAATCTTTGTATGTAAACAGCCATTAAAACAAATGGCATGTTGACAGTGCAGACTCAGACCTGTCAATACACAATGTAAATCACATGCAAATGTTATTCATTGCATATGTAAGTGCACTAAAAAGTGATGCAGTGAATTTACTTGACTTAAATATGTACATAATTGCCATATTAATAAAATACATTGTCAACATTATCATATTATCAACAGAATTATTGCCAAAAGTAAGGAAACCGAAGGATAAAATGTGTTGCTGCAATATATTTCAGTCATGTGAACATGATATGAACAATTACATCAAGTAAACTCAATGCATCACTTCAGTCTAATGTAAATATGTGATTTTCTTTAAATAATTCTGTAATGTTGATACAACGTATATGACAAAAGCACTCTACACTTTTTAGTGCTAAACCATTCAGCTCTTAAAAAAAACACTGTCTTATGGACCTTCCTCCTACAGCAGTGTCTTACCTCATTTAGGCAGGGGAACCTCTTCTCACTCTCCAGTCTGGATGGAGGAGGCACCTCTGCTTCGCTGGGTGGGTCCAGGGATAGAGCATCCAGGAAGAGGCTCTCTGGGGGTCGGAGGCCCTCACTGGGCCGCGTCCTCCCCAGCCCCCTCTCTTCCAGAGTGGCTTCTGAGTCCGAGTGGGAGCGGGACGGCACGCAAGGAGCTGCACGGGGAGATCGAGGAGACCTGGGGGCCTTACAGGGACTGTCCTGAGGTGAGAAGACATGTGGGACTCCGCCTTCTGACAGAGGAACCCCCTCAGAGTGACGGAATGGGAGCTCCCGCTGCATCTATAGGGGAGAGATGAGAGAAAAAAGAGGGAGGCAGAGAGGAGAGGTTGTCAGATTTACTTCACAGGTACACTTTGTTTGGTTACAGTTTGTAAAAGATTTACAGCTGCTTAGTTAAATAAAAGCTGCATGCACAGTAAATCTTGCAGATTATGAGGATGTAAAACAGTGAGTTATGATTACAGAATAATCTCTCGTTTATAAGGATGTCAACAAATCACCCAATATAGCCTTTTCTTCCTGACCTCTTCCTGCACTCACTGAGTCAGCTAACACTAACTCAGCTATCGCTTACAGACAGACACTACAGGTCAAAAGTTTTACAACATCCCCATTTTTCCAGTTTTTATTGACATTTTAGAAATTTAAGTCCAGTGAATAACCTGAAATAGTACAAAGGTAAGTTGTTAACTGCAAAAAAACAAAAACAAAAAACAAAACTGAACAATAAACTGGCACATTTTACAATAACAAAAAAGGTCTTTCTTCAAGGCACAAGTCACTGATTGGTTAACAACTTACAGTTGTTCTGCAGCAATGAAAGTTCCAACTTTTGTTGAAAACTTACAAACCCTCTGTCTGCTGTCTTTGAGTTTTTGCATGTAATGCTGATAGTAAATAATGGTAAATCTGAAAAAATATGTTTTCTTTGGGGACCATTTTACTTTACAACTCTCTGCACGTACCCCTCCGCCATGAATGGATATAGCAAAACATGTTTTATGCCAAAACGATATCTCAAAACTATCACAAAACAACGTCTCAGGCATTTATTTCAGCACTCAGTGAGTTTCTGCCAGTAGATCACCTTATAACTTTAGAACAAATAAAAATAAACATCTATTTAATAAAAAGTAACAATAATTTCTTTTTTTTTTTAGTTTGTTAGATGTTAGCAGGCACTAAAAGGGAGCTTTTAGAGGCACTAAACTCTTCAGACGTCTGCCCTGTCACCACCCTTTGAACAATTCTGACTTGGTAAGTTTCACATTAAACCACTTTGAATGCCGTGTTTAAACTTTTTGTGATCAACTTTTTTTTACCTTTTAACAGATATGTAACTTACATTCCTGTTCACTGCAGACAAACATGAATAGGTACGGTCAAGATCACAGTCTATGCTAGTACAAATATAAACACTGTCACAACAAATAAGAAATTAAGTGTAGGGTGAGTTTTGTGGGCATTTATTTTATGGGATAGTACTAAACTCTTAAGAGCTGATTTAAGCCACATATTCGGATTAAACCAATTTTTAGCAGCAGTTAGACCCGCAAGATTAATCGTTTTTGAGTTAATGTGAAGGTGAAGAGACTATCATCATTTACTGAAATGAGACATGGATTTTTGTTAATAGGAATTTCAAGCATATCAGACAATGTGGACAATATATAGTCCCAGAATTTGCTAATCTCACTGCAATCCCAAAACATATGCAGAAAAGTGCCGACAGAATCTGTGTTCCAAACAGTACAATAAGGTCTGAGAACCCTGCCCAAGTATGGTGTGGAAGTTAAATCAGGTGTGGTAGTGACAGATTTGAACAAACAGTGCAATGGTTGGAAGCATGGAGGAAAAATCAGGAACCAAATCTGTGATCTTCTACTAGCTCAAAACATCTAAGTTTTTCAAAACAAGAAATTCTTTTCACTTTTTCTTAAATAGGTGTTTATTTAGAAGTTATAAAGTGTTCTACTGGGAGAAACTCAGTGACTGCTGAGATAAACTGTCTAGGTATCTAAGTACTGTACTGTATTTGAACTACATTTAGAGATGGTACAGATCTGATACAAGGTATTGCAAGGTATCAGGGCAAAATCAATAGAAAATCCTGTAACAAATCTATCCTGAAACAGCTCACACTCACACTGTGAGATGTGACGTTGCTAGCTGTGTATTTCTCCCTGTGGGGGAGTAGACTGTTTGAGTAGTTTGAGGATGATGGGCTACTTTTAGATGCTCATCTGAAGTGAAGTGCTTGAATTAAGAACAGCTAATTTTCAAGTGTAGTAGTTGTAAAAGAAACAATAATGGGTTGCTCAAAGTTTCAAAAAAGTGGTATCACATCATCTTTAGACTTCATCATCAAAGTATTTTAATAAGAGCACTGCAGTGCAAAACAACAGTATCTTAGGAAGTGAAATGATCTTAAATTTAGTCAACATATTTTAATATTTCTCATTTTGAGCTTACTATAAGATTATTTCTTGACATTACAATTTACTTGTTTTAAGTTTATGAAGTAAAATCGTCTTCCTATATTGTCAGAACATTTTGCTTGTTGTGAGAAATATGCTTGAAACAAGCAAAATTATCTGCTGATACAGTAAGATAAATGTACATAAATAAAATTATTTGAAACAAGTAAAAATGGTCTAGAAATAAGTTTATGATATGCTTATGATAAGCTTACAACAATCTTAAAATGAGAAATATTAGATATATTGACTAGATTTGAGATCATTTCACTTACTAATATATTATTTGTTGCAGTATGTGACTATCAGGTTATGAGGCACTGCCTGACCTTCTCCATTTTGTGGCGCAGGTCGCGGATGCTGCGGTCCCACTCCTGCCGCTCCCTCTCGAACCTCTCGAGAAGTTCACTCCTTTCCCGGCTCCAGCGCAGCTCCCCGTGCTGCAGCTTCCAGCGCAGCTCCATAGCCAGGCTGTGGCTGTCCGCCAGGAGCCTCTGCTGCTCCTCTCGCTCTCTCTCACGCTCCTGCCGGGATGAGTCCGCCCCGCCCGCTGACCCTGACGCTCCTGTTCTCGACTCCTCTAGCTAGCGAGAGAACATACAATCATACACAGGCATACAATCATGCACTCACATATGCAGACAGAGATTCATCATTTTTATCTCCAGGTTACAGATTTCTTAGCAGCACAATATCCTTTAATAAGTTTAAAATCTGCCTCTTCAGAAATTTTAATTGAAAGCTAATGGGGAGCTGCAGGGATAAATGGAATATGAGATAAAAGTCCAATCATTTAGTTTTCACAAAGGACTAGGCCAGGATTTTTAACACAGACACGGCCTTTAAATGATCTGCCCATTGATTGAGTTATAAGGTTAAGTTCTTATTCATTTTAGATTTTCTAAAACGTCTGGCCAGAAAATGCTGCTGTTAAGCACTGAAATGTCAAGTCACATACTATTTGTTTAAAGATTCAGACTTGGTGAGTAACAGAACACATCTAATAATGTTACCCTATTAAGATACAAAAAGGTAACTGTTTATGTTGCAGCTTCAGAAAAAAATATAATACTCAGATTAGATATGATATTAAAAAAACAGGTAATTAGCATGACTGTATTCAAACCATTCTTACACAGAGCACTCCTGATGATTTTCTTGCCTATAGTCATCTCCATGACATATACCTTTACTTTATAAGCAATCTTTGCTTATCACCTTTACAGTGATGCTAATTTCTCCCAGCATTCTACTAGCCCTATGAGGATATAATATGTTATGTTAGCACCAAGCAAATTATGTTGTACATTCATTGTCTCACTCTGGGTTTATTAACACTTATGGCAGCTGTGGCTTAATTACAAATATTTAAAGCTAAAGCAAAACATTCAAGTAGCGCAATCTTAAAGTGCGTTGCATCTTTGAAATTAATTAAACAGTAAATATATTCTGAAAGGAGAATTCTGTAAAATTTTCTGCATAATCCAGTCACTGAGATGGAAACAAAGTTATTCAGAGTAGTTTGATGTGAAATCATGATGTTCATTGTAGAGAAACTTACCCACTCAGGTTTCTTTACAGTGGCGTATTACAGAAACTTATTAACTTTGAAATCTTATCTGTTTAGTCGCCATGATGACTTCAGTTAGGACTGAAGCTATTACAGAACAACAGTTCTTAAGTTCTTAATCTTTTTTATCTTTCAGATAACAAAACAGTATTACAGAAACATCCTAAATTCTGTCTTAACTTTAAGACAACCCCAGGGGTGTCCTAACTTCTGTTTCAATAGTTTTATGCAGTGACAGGCAGATTAGTTCACTATAACCAGGATAATGACATTAAATTTATGAAAATGGTGCTTTGAGTTTTTTTTTTCTCACAGCCTTTTTAGAAACTGAAACTGGAGAGCAGTGACGCTCTGATAAACAGCATGAAGTGCTGTCACAATATTCTTAACTTCAACTTTATTGTGCTTTAGTTCTGTTTGCCCCTTTTTACATCAGTAACACACATTGTTACATCAGTAGCTAGCTGTCTGGATAACTTGATTATTTTGATTATATACTTAAGTTTCAGCTGTGTGCTTATGTTGGGTTGCTGGGTAACAGACATGACAGTTGCTTATCAATGATTAAGATTTCCTAATCTGAGATAAAACACTGTAAGATAAGGTTCCTAAATTGAGATAAGATTTGCTTCTGTTAAACACATTAGTGAAAAATCTTGTCTTGACCTGTCAGATCTTAAGACAAAAAGATAGGAAGTTTCTGTAATACGGCCCCTGGTCTGAAACGCAACGTCTACAACGCTGATATAGGCATTTTATTTACTATCCAAAACTACCAGTGAACCTCCATGTGTCTTCTGAGTTTTTATATGTAAAGCTAAAAATGGTAAAACAGTGGTAAATTTGAAGAAAATTCATTTTGAGGACTATTTTGCCTTACAACGCCCTGCATGTAGACCACCACCATGAATGGATTAAAGAAAACATATTCTAAGCCAAAATCATATCTCAAAGCTATTGTAAAACAATGTCTCAGGCATCAAGCAGTGTATAACCATTCTACATAATAGATTTCTGTGAGGTAACTTTTAGAAGCATTAAACTCTTCAGACGTCTGTTTCCTATTAACACCACCGTGAACTGTTCTGACTCCTAAGTGTCTCTAAAACAGAGCATGTCACACCAAACCACACTGAATGACTTTGCTGACACCTGAACCACTTAATCACGTAGAAATTAAAAAAAAATGCATTGCCTTTGTGATTTATACTTTTAGTTTGTATTCATCCTGTAGGTTTCTGGTTTGGATTTGTCTTCCTTGATGTTTGGTTCTATGTTTTATTTCTATTGTTTGGTTTACTTTTGTTCTTTTGTTTAATTCTGTTCACTAAGGATATCTCTTTTTTCACCACAGCTACTAAGTTCTTGCATTCTGTTAAATCTGATATAAATAAAAGCAACTCACACTTGCATCCAGCCTCATTGCCTACACTCTCAGAAAAAAAGAATGCAAGACCAAACACAGATGCAGCGAGATGCCTGTTCAAACAACAGGAATAAAACATAGAACCAAACACAGATGAAGACAAATCTAAACCAAAAACCTACAGAATGAATACAAACTAAAGGCACAAATCACAAAGCCAAGACACAAAGTAAACACGGGGTATAATATACCGAGAACAAACAACAAACACCTGGGACTAATGAGTGGGCAGAGCTACAGACAAGAAATAGGTGAGTGGCATAACAAAAGGGTGGAACAAGGGAGAAGCCAAAAAACAAAAACAGAAGCACATGGAAGTGACACAGGGGAGAACGTAAACAAGGACATGGCAAAATGGGCAAGGCAGGGCAATGTGTTACAAATACAGTACTTTTCTGAATAAGTTACAGATTACATTTTAACAGGTAATCAGTAATCTGTATCTGAATACATTTTAAAAATAACCCTATCAACCCTAGAAGCACTGAGTCATTAATGACAGCAGCAGTGAATGAAGGAGGTTGATGTCTTATGAGAATCCTACATCCTTTTGTGTTACTCCACATCACTCTACATATTTTCATTTGTCTGTCTGTTGCCATAAAACAAACAGGGACAGAGCAGGACGACAGCCTAATCGTTCCCATCAGATCAGTGAGACAGAAAGCGGCTTATAGCGCATGCAGCATTTGACTCAGACACATGCTCACTTTTAATAGACTATGACTTCTTTTGAGAGCCAAGCCATGTAAATATAGCCAGCTATTCATAGAGGTCCCCTTACTGCTGATGACCAAAAGCTTCCAAAGTCATCTTAACCACAGAGTAAAACAAGTGAAGAGTGGTTAGTAGCTAGTAGGTAGTAACTGTTGAGACATACAACTGTTGGTATAACAACCATTTTTTAATCATTTGACAATGCTGGACTTTCAAATATTTGTTTCTCCATCTTAAACTCTACAGAATGATATTTATTTTATTGATTAACAAAGGGGATGTTGAATATTCATGCACTTTGCTCTGTACATAAACAGGGACACGGCTCTGAACATGACCGCTGTATGCACTACGAGTTTATACCCTGGTGTAGAGTGTGATATGGTTGGTCTAAAGCAGTGGTTCCCAAGCCTATTTCTGTAGTAGCCCTGCTCTGTGTAGTGTAGTGTTTCCTCTGCTGAAACAAACCACTACAGCTCAGGAAGGGCTTGTTAATTAGCTAACTCATTGCTTTTTTCATTGCTTTCATTTCTTGCATTTTTATTATTTTTGCCTGTTTTACTCTTTAATGTTCTGACAATTTTCTGTGTATTTTGCCAGTTTTTCAGTCAATATGGGATTGCTGGAGCCCTGCACGAGGCGCATAGCTTTAGTCCCATAGTCACGGGATCCTGCAGTTCCTCCATCAGCTGATAAGTGGAAACACATTTGCAGTTTTGGGACTGTGAAATGAAGAAGTAAATTGTTTTGCCCAGCAATAAAACAGCTATTTTCTTTCTAGGGAAACTAAATGTCTAGGTCAATTACTTTTTATCTAGCTGATTTAGCCAAAATCAGCCAGTTTTCCAAGCTGCCAGTGGGCTAAAAGGACAATGTTAGGCGTAACGAACCGGCGCTAGCTGTCTAATATTTGATCAACTAGTGGCTGAATCTCAAATGGAATCTCAAATACTCCCTTGCACAGCATGTAAGTCTTCCACATTCACATGGTGCATTATATATCTAATAGAGAGCCATTTATATTCAACCATAGTCTGCATGATGTAACATTTACTGCACTATTTGGGTGTAGAAGGCATGGGTTTATGATTTATGTAGTGCATTATATAGGAATTTAGCCAGTGTTTTGTTTTCTTGTTCTTCTTATACCTTCTTATATTGTTATTCCTTTAGTGACGGCCATAGTGTGTAATATTTTTTCATATTTTATAATATAAAGGAACACAGCTGATTAAATACACTGCTGCTAATGAATAATAAACAGATGTGATGCCAATTTGTAGTAAGGTAAGTTAGATATATTTGGGTCATAATCACTGATACTAACTTGCGACCTGTCTGCAATGATTATATTCAATGTGCCAGTTCTACTTTGTTGAAATGTCCTACCAAAGCATTTATTTATAGGTGACTATAAGTGAGATATTTTGATAGACTAAATCACTTGATCGGAAAATAGTATAGGTATATGTAGGTTATTTTGATAGTCTTATTCACCATATTGGAGATAGTAATATAAAGAGTCTGTTAAATACACTTGAAGTAAGGCTGAATTGGCATCAAAAACACAATAAAACCTTTGTAGAATGAAGTTACTATACTGACGACATGTAATCGTGCTATGGGATTACTCGGTGGACAAACTGTCCGATAACCTTGTTCCCAATTCTCTGGGTTTTGTGTTCACGGTCCAAAAACTGCTAAGTGTTTCCACTTAGCAGTTGATGGAGGAACTCTAGCTAGGTCTCTCTCACACAACGCTACGCCATGTTGGATGTCCGGGCCTAGCATCACGCTGGGTGGGAAGTGGTGTAGTACTGTGCTGTTTCTGTATGGTGTTTGGGAACAGACATCACATTGCGCTGCATTATGGACCTCATTTACATGTTGATTTTGATTGGTTCTTGATTAAAACACTGGTGATATTGCAGCGTTAAAAGACACCCGTACACTAATCACCGAATAGGTTTTATTCACTGTGCCGCTTTGCAGGGCATAGTGCTGTTGCCACTGAGTTTTATGAATTTGGCCCTCTGTGTCCAGCTGTGTGGTACTGTTGCTCAGCATTGTGGGAGTGGCTGTACCTGTGCTATGTGGCTCCTCATCTCGATGCGCTGTATTTCCCAGGCTGCTCTCTCACTGGCCAGCGTCTGCTGCAGCTGACAGCGTCTCTGTGCCTCCTCCCGCAGCTCCGCCCTCAGCTCCTCCAGCAGCAAGCGCAGGGCATGTAGCACCCGCCTGCTGTCCCCCACCTGGGAGAAGAGACAGAAGAGGAGGGGAGAGAGTATGATAAGGTTCCAATATTCAAATAGTTCTCATGGGACATAAATATTTGTCACAGTTATTGCCAGGTACTGCAAAAGAGCAGTTATTTTATGTGTAGCTCTTTGAAACAAATGGAGAAATTCTGTGAAAAGTGTAGGCTTTAAACTTTTAATTGACACCACATGAAACAGAAATTTTGGTAAGACATTGGTAGAAATTTTCCTATGAATACTTTATTCATTATGCTTTATAAATGCATTTATAATGTGTTTTATTTTATACATAATACGTTAAAATGCCTGGCATTTGCTTGTATAGAATTACATGCATAACATGCGTAAAACAAGACTGTATAGCTTATAATGTCAGGTTTTGTAACACACTATGATCTGCACTCTTAAAAACAGTGTCAGCATAACCAGGCAAATCCAGGCAAACATTTGTTGGGTATAATCAATTCTGCCCCTAACAGCCATGGGAGACACGGAATCTGACCTTATAAAGTCATATATTCTAGCTTTATAAAGTCTTATGCATGCAACTATAACTACTTAAGAACAATGATACAAGCTTATGCCCAGTATTATAATGTATTATATATACCAAAGAATGTCTTATAAATATCTAATGCATTTTGAATACAGGATTCAAAGGAAGTGTTACCGAAATTGTAATATAATATGGAGTCGATGAATTGTAATGGAAAGAAAAAAATACATTTGCCATGTTTTTGCTATGCACTGAAACAAATGGAAAAAAAGTTGGAAGCGCAAAGTCAAACTTGTCGATACAGTCAGAGACCAACCACTGATTTATCTAATTTCCGGTCAAAACGGTCAAAGAACAAATTTAATCACTCTCAGGGTCAGAAAAATCTTCATTATTTAAAAATTTTCATTATTTAGTGTGTCCACCTACTGCCTTTATTCTATTCTTTTTGGGAGACTCACTTTCAGTTTTTCAAAGAAATCTGCAGGGATATTTTTCCACACCTCCAAAGTTCAGTCTTAGCAGTTGGTTGCATTTTCTGCTTCTCACAATCCAAATAATCCCAAACACATTCAGGGATGCTGAGATCTGGACTCTGCCCTGTTTCTGTGCTCCTGTGCAAATGTTCTTCTTTTTCTCTATTTCCTTTTCTCAGTAATAGCTTGGCAGCTACACATCCTTTCAGACTCATAGCGTTGAGGTGTCTTCTCACAGTGGAAGGATGGACAGAAACACCTGTGGATTTTTTTCAGATCTGAAACAAGAGTGGAACTTGATTTTCTCCTCTCTCTCCAAGATGAAAGCTTTAAGTGCTGGTTATCTGATAGTGACTTTTTGGCCTACCAGGTCTTGCATGGACATTAGAAATCTCATTTCTCTGTTTTTAATCATTTGTTAATCATTTTTTGACCTCTACTTATTTAACTTTGACTTTCCTTTTTCTTACACAAGCAGAATATCTTACATCTAATCTCCTCAGACAGTGAGCTTATGTGAATGTCAGTATGAAGGGGAACATAATGTCAGTGAGAGCTCTGGGAACAGCTTTTGTTGGGAGGACACAGCTGTAACTCGGTAAGATTGGAAGAATTGAAGTGGCAGCAGGGTGCACAAAACTAAAGAATGGAAAAATTAAATACTAATAGATTTGATATTATACTTACTGTTGGAGGATTATGTGTCATTTTCTGCTAAATATCTATCCTGCTTTTTTAATTTTAATACTGAAAATAAATAACTTGTACTTAACTTGTTCTTCATGGCTGATTAGTACAAATCATTACAAATGATTACTACAAAACAATCTCAGCCCTGTGCATATATACAGTGCTGTATGCTTGTGATATATAGAGACACCACAGTTATGTGCATGACTGCGTATGTGTGAAGAGAAGGTGTAGGAGTTGGGAGGTTAATCAGAATACAATAACTAACTCCACCTCTCTTGAGGTATTTAATTAGCACCACTCGAATGCCTGCCAGCCTACCAAGCAGCAGCCGTAGACATAAGCGATCCACTCCTGCTTGTTCTGTAGTGCCTGTGAGAGCTCTTATCAGCCTCCTCTATCAGTCTGCCTCTGTTCAGTCCCACATTGGGAGCTCTCTGCCTGCCTAAGAATGCATTACATACAGTGCAATTGCAATGGAGCACTGTCTGTACACAGACTCAGCAAGACTGTAGCCTGCTGCTTCAGGAGTGCTGCCTTAGAGGTAGAGTGTTACAGTCCAGTCAAATGCAAAAGTCTGAATGCCCCTGGTCAAATTACATGTTTTGTTGGGGCACCTGAGTGGAGATTGCGAGTTCAATGCCTAGGGATGCCACAGCCATCCGTGGCTGGGAGTCGAGGAGAGCATCGTTGGCTTCATTCTCTCTAGGTGGTTGGGATCGTCCTCCTTTTGAAAAAGATGTGGTGGCTGACCTTACATGACAAGTTTTGGGTAGGTTTTATTTTACCCCAATATATTAAATTCAGAAAATAAACACTAATATTGCATTAAAATCCTCTTTATAGAGGATTTTTCCTCTTAGGTTGGCAAAAATTTACTACTCCCTATTACAAATTTATTCTATCAGCCAAGACACGTTTGGTGTTTAAAATTTGTTTCTTTAGTTTTGATATGTAGCTATGTGGCTAATGTAAATAACATGAATGGAATCTTATCTAAACCAATTACCGTTGCTTAAAACTTTGAAGATACACATAAAATAATTAACTTCAGATAACCCTTAAACTGCTATTGTTTAATAATGTGTATGTACTCTCTGCTGTACAGTATCAGCAGCTCTGATGTGTCATAGTCATGCAATAGTTTTATGTGGATAGGCAAGGCAAATTAGCCTCGATAAACATCCATTTAAGGAATGTTAAAGAGTTATAACTACACAAGAGGGCGGGAAATGAAATAAACGTGTTAACACCCTTAGTGGTTGCTATTAAACTTGATTGTCTTTGATGTACTTCAAACAGCTGCCACACAGTCTTCACTTATTTTCTTTCAAATCTGCGTAATTAACAGTGTAGGAGCAAAGCTCAATATCAAAGCAAGATAAAAAAATGATGTGCCGTTTAGAGTAGTGCTGTACTGAGAATGATCCACCACCCACATAACACCTGGACAACAGTGGTCCTTAATTCTAGGGAGCACACACTTGTACGTGTGTGTGAGTAAGGTGGTAATCAAAATGTTGATGGTGATTTGTTGAGATATTGGCCCATTTTATCACTTCATGAGATGAGTAGAACATTTTTTCATGAAAATATGTAAAACATGCACAAAAAGTAACTCCTTTGGAAGACCGAAAAAGTCCAACAGGAAAATGACTCTCATACGAAAACTACAAAAAGATGGACTATAAAAAGGTACGACCTGAATTAGAACGAGTCAAACTACAATAATATATGGGTAATTTGTGGATATATGTGGATAACAAAATTACTGTCTGGAGTTACTTTAGGAACTGTTCCTTTTTCCCCAAAAAATTTCAATGAAATATGTGGGTTATTAAAATTTTCAAATACTGGTTGGATAGGGAGTGTCACGAAGTGGCCTCACACCAAATGAATACAGAAAAAAACTGTAGGCAGCTTCCTATATTTATACTTTTTTAAATCTTTGTGCGTGTTTTTTATTTTAAAGGTGTTTTAATTTACTACAAATATCATAATGGCATTGAATACGGCACATGTTGCTGTACAGATTTGATTATATAACAAAAAAAAATCCTTTCTGACTGACATAACAATTCAGCATTTCAAGATGTATAAAATCAAAGCCGCATACAAAATGCAACACTTAGGCCTAATGAAAAATGGATGGGAACAGAGTGAGTGTTTTCTGCTTTTACCCAGACAAGGCAGCGGATTGCTGGGGCTGGAGCACTCAGCTCTGTTTCTAGTTTCACAGTGGGAAAATGTCCCTAGCGCTGAGACCAGTGGACACATTCAGCACTCACATTGCTTTCTCTTCCCTATCTTTACTTAGGACTCTCCATTACCCTGTCAAAATGCAATAAAACAGGAGAATGAAAGCACAGCAAGTGACTAACAGGGGCCATAGTTATAGCCTACAGTTTTCTAATGTATTATTTTTTCCCCCTAATGTCCACTTATGACATTTGTTTGGTTTTATGTAACAAATACAGTAATTCATTCTAAAGGTCTTTACACATTGAGCTCAGTTTATTTGTGCGATTTATTCAGATGCCAACAATGATTTCCAGCACGTGTAACTGATGATAAGCCACACACTAAACGTGATTTTTCAGATGCTGCAATATTAATATTTTTGCCCTCTTTTGCCAGCGACATGAACTCTCTGACCAATCACGGTCATCTCTTTCATTGGCATGGCTATACCAAGATGACAGATCAGCTGTGTTCCAGCAACTGGAACATTTTTGCAAATGTCATAATGATCACAATCTCCAAAAGCAGCTCAAACAGGGCTAAAACACTCCTACAGCATTTTAATTCACAAAAACCGCAGCACAGCAATGTTTCGCTTTGCAGACTGTGTCATACTGTCATGCAGTTTGAAGCTAAATGCGCGCATAGAATTTGCCAGTAGATTACATCCACTTTCTTCTGGTTGCTATAAAGAAGCAAAGGAAGACAACCAACTCTGTCCGGGACTGATAACCTAATAACCAATCAACTACCAACTTTAGTGAGGGGGAACCAATGGTGGCCAAATTTCTATGGGGATCAGTGCTACTCCAGGCCCCTCTCAGACATGTTAAAGAAATTGACACATTAAACTAGCAGTGCTGTGGCCTTCCAGACCTGAAAGTGCTCTTTATATCTTATGGTATTGTATATTAGCACTAGAGGTTGGCGATATGGCAAAATGTAATATCACGATACACGCTATGACATGATACACATTTTTTCTGGCATCTGATACATTGGAACAAACAAAGTAGCTGCACAGTTAAAGAAAATACTAACAAAAACTATGCAAAATGCATTTAAACAGGACTACCTTCTGCTCTTTTATAATGAAATGTATCCACGACATACTCAGAAAAGTGCATTGTTATGTATTGTGACATAACTTATCACCATAACAATAAATATTGCCATATTGCCCAGCCCTATTTAGAACTTAATATCAGCATCACAATGTGGATTCTTGCCAAAGCCATGATAGAAAACAGTACAGTACCTGTTTCTGATACTGGAATCTTTCCGGTGAGGGCAGGAGCGGTCCAGGTTCAGAGACGTCTCCCCACATCGGCTGGGGACACACTTTATCCTCCCGCTCTGTTTCCCCCTCTCCATGCTCCACCACCACTCCCACCTCTGGAATACTCTCCAACCGCTCATACTGAACAACAGAGTGACACAGACGGTTGAATTATTTAAGGTAACACTTTATTGTAGGGTACTGTTCATAAACCTACATAACCATTTCTGAAGGTGGATTTTAATAGGATTAATTTGTCACAAAGGCTGCTTTGATGATGAGTTGACATAACACCTATTTCAGGTGACATTGTTTTTTTTCCTTACATTGGGTTGTTTGTTTTTTGAATGTTGTGGCATGTTATGGCATGTAGTTGGCATATTATGACATATTATGACAACTACATCCTTAGCAGATGTACCAACAGCTGCAGGGAAACACAGGGAAAAGCCTGTATTCTAGGACTGTTGTAAGACTGGGCTACTGCAGACTGATGGACAGTGCACACCCAAATAAATACTTCATAATTGCATCTCCAGTCTCCTGGCTCGCTCCTTGGCATGGAAAACATTGGCAAATATAAAGCACATTACGTCCTCAGTAAAACTCAAATTATAAATGGACTGTAATTGCTTAATGTAGTTTTGTTTTCACACTCAGGTTTATAATATAATCTATTTTTTACACCAGCTTACAAATGTTGAGTTTATTGGTTAGCACGTTAAACAACTTAGATACTTAGCTGTGTCAAAGCTACAGCACTGGTATAAGGATTTTACCTAAAGGCCATAGAAAATACACACCTCTGCAATTACAATGTCATGATATCTGCATAATAGTAAGAGGAAACTCACTTCATCTAAGGGTAGAGAATATACAGAACTCTGTCATTACAGGGTAAAGACTGTCAGTGTGAAAACCTTCACTGTATAGGAGTTTTACAGCAGCTTGTCATGTCCCTGTTACCACAGAGAATGCTACAGAGAACCTTTTTGAAGTACCACAAGCCTAGCCATGAGTAGGCCTGGCTAAGCCTGGGCCTACCCAGATGCTGTGCCAGTATACTTTAGCCTAGGATTATTAGGTTTAGGTTTTTTAAGGTTGCTGTCTGATTTTAACTCAATCATGTCTTTTTCAGGCCCACCCATTATGCCATCATGCTTTAGCCTATGATAAATACCTTTAAGTTTGCTGTGTTATTTTTTCTTGTCTTTGTACATCACAGCTGTCTGATTTTTGCTCGGTTATGCTGTCTTCATTCGGCAAAAAATGTGCTTTTCACGAGTTGACATGCTTTATAGTGAAGGGTGTTGCAGTATTGGTCGGATTTATGTGAAACCAGCATTCTGGTTGATGTGTACACAGTCTCGCTATTGTTTTGTATCACCACAGGGTGTTAGCATTGGAATACTTTGGGCGATGACTGCACTGCTGTCAGCAATAGGCTATAGCCTGATGTTATGACATTGTAGTATTATGTGCATTTGGAAAAGTTGCTAATTTTTGCCTATGCCACTGTGAAGTACTTACTTTTGTTCAGACATTCTGACTTGGCAAGCTATGTCACATCATCAGCATTATGCCACTGAGTTACAAAGTAAGATGCCATAATGTGCTGTCATTTCAACCCTGAAATGACAACCTAATGACAGAAAAAAAAATGTCACCTGACAGATGGTATTACACCTATTGGAATAAGTGTTTATAAATGTTTGTGTAGGTCTGTGTCAGTTGTCATGAAGGTCTTATGCAGGTGTCATGTAGCCTTATGAACATACGTTCTACAGTACTTCACTATAAAGACTATACAAATGCTTTATGAACTGTACAAATGCTTTAATAACTGTGGTATAGACTGCCTAAGACAAATATGTCTTCAGTGTTCTCTGGATAAATGTCAGTAAGTGAGACTGTTCACAGTAATCAATGTGGTCTGTTTTCATGCTTCATGCAGCCATTATATAAATCACTTTGAGCAATACTGCAGTTCAATTCAGTGACTAGCCTTCTAGCCGAATGACTCCAAACATTATTGATTTGCTTTACAGGGATGTGGGAAATGAACATTTGTTTACTGAGGAGCACAGCAGCTGCTGGACCCGACAGGCTGTGAAATTAGAACATCATGCAAGATATGCAAAAAGAAAATGTTGATTGTTCATTATATGATCTAATCAAGTACAAACTGACTTGGCTGAGTGAAGATTACATCAATGCATTATAAAAGAAATATGACATGGGAAGTCTTTCCAAAGTTAAACATGGCTTTGCATCAGCATTCATTTCAGCATTTGCATAGTTTCATCATCTCTTGAAAGTGGAATTCCTCAAATTTTTCAAAATTTCTACATAATTCAATCAGAGTGGTTTAACTTAAAATGTCACAAGTCATTCAGAGTGGTTTAATGTAAAATGGTTCATTGTAATGTAACTTACCGATGCATAATTCTTTACAGTGATGGTGACTGGAACTAGGGGTTAAGCTGGCTACAGCACTAATATAGCTATTCTTTTAACAATACAAAACCACCAGTAACCTACACATCTTCTGAGTTTTAATATGTAATGTTGATAATGGTAAAAAAAAGAAAAAAGTTTGGTCTGCCTTACATTGCCCTGTATGTACCTCTCTGCCATTACTGCACTTTAAAAAATGTTTTAATCCAAAACTCTCATAACGATGGTAAAACAATGCCTCCTCAGGCATGACACAGCATATTCATAATAATTTCATGCCCTAACTTTCTGTGAGGGGGCTTTTAGAGGCATTAAACTCTTCAGACGTCTGGTTTCTATCACCCCTCCTGTGAAAAATTCTGACTTGATAAGTGTCTCTACAATGAATCATTTTACATTAAACCACTCTGAATGACTCTGATAAGATCTTAATGAATTAATAATCCCAATTTTTTTGAAAAATTATACTTAAGCACTGTGAAGCTGTTAAGGTTTTCCCATTCCCTATCATAGAAATGACCGTCCCACTGGCAGCCACATCTTTCCGTGCCATTGGCTCATACCTAACACTCATTTCTGGCTTAGGCCACACCCACTTCTACTTTGTACACAAGTAAAGCCCTAACGCACTGTTTATGTGAACTGCCACTGTGGACTGTAATCTCTTCACAATGTGGCTTTTACTATCATCACTTTTACTATAATCACTTTGGAAACCACTTTGGCTCGAGCAGACGTGTGGTTTTGTTTCCTCACTGAGCTTCACCTCAGCGTGCGCCCCCTCCTCAGCAATGTCGGTCCTGCGACCGAGCCTCCAGTGCTTGAGGATCCAGCGGAGCTTCATGTACACGATGATGGTGTTCTGCCGGAACAGACGTACTTCCTGCTGCAGCAGAGCTCTTTCCTGAGGCCATGCCAGCTCGTGCGACTGCAGCCCCTGCAGCTCCAGGCACCGTCGTGCCTCCAAGCGTCTCCTCTCCTCCTCCTGCAGAGAGAAAGAGAGAAAAGGAGTCAGTGGAAATATTAAGGCCATCACAGTATCAATATAATACTGAAAAAAGTTGTGGCCAAATTAAAGCAGAATTAAGTGTTCTGCTGCTAGCATCTTAGTACCAAATACCACAGGGCACCTTCAGAGGTCTTGTAGAGTCCATGCCTTGACCTCATCGACACAGAGGACCAACAGCATACTAGGCATAATATAAATATTCGGTTTATATGTGTAGTATTTAATTAGTGCTCCACAGAATCTCAAAAACCAGAATTAAAAATTGTGCCAAACCTAAAAAACAATAGTATGGATTCACCCCTAGTAAAAACATAGTCTGTATAAAGCAAATGAACAGAACACGATTTTCATAATGCAGGTTACTGGAAAATGCAATGCAGGTTAAAATCAACCTGGAATCAAAATAACCTTTTTCACCTTGTTAGTTTCTGTCCTTGGTCATATTAAGAATGATCCATCATATCATATAATTTAAAAGACAAAATTCTTGTGAAGATGTAACGATTTTTGCCTGCCTCTAAAATGCCTTCTGAATTTTGATTACATCACCATGCATCTGTGGGGGTGGAAAGGTAAAATTAACCAATAATATTTAAGATAACATTTTACAACCCCTACCATCATTGAACAAAAATGCTGAGCTAGCTTTGAGACCCCCATATTTCTCTCGTAAAGATAGCACGTTACAGACAGAAAATGCGTTTTGATTTCAAATTCAAGGCTGCACTAATAGGGACAAGAAAAGAGAAGCTCTTTTAAGCTGAGTCTATCTTGTGCTTTCTTTATGTACACTGAGATTAAGGACTTTTACCCACAGCAAACATAAATAACATGACAACATTATGTGGCGTCATACATATGAGTCTATGGTTAAACTACATTCCCATAAACTCTTAAAAGATTTTTTTAATTCTTCAGCCCTAAATCTATATATGGGCAATGTGTTTACTGTTAAGCAGGTCTAGTTCATCATTAAGCACCTGGCCCTGAGGAGTTCCTTACACACTCACCCAAAAGTGTGAACTCAGTCATATTATCCTCTCACTACAGTTACAGGATCTGCTTTGAAAAGTCCACGGGCAAAATACAGCCACAGAGCAGGTCACTGACATTTAATCTTATCTCTGTGCTGCACAATGAAAAATCTGAACCTGTGACCTTGTTGTTATGGATCTGAACAGGGCTGGCGCCAGTTATAGGCAGAACAGGCAATTGCCTAGAGCCTCTACCTTGTCGTGGGCTTCCACTTCATTGCTCGGCATCAACAAAAAAGAGTAAATGAATATTAATTTTCTTATTAGTTGTTCGCCACTGGTCATAAAACCAATCAATGGCACAGTCTGTCCGTCATAGACCCTCCTATATAAAGAGATCTGATATGCCCCTGAAGAGCAAGCCCCAGTCGCGTAATCATTACTGCTGCTAGTGTTATGATGCTGCACTTTTTTTCCTCAAAAGAAAAATCAACAGCAGCTTAAATCATGCACTGAGAAAAAAAATTCAGAAACAAATTAGATGAAATCCCTTAAACTAGGGACTGAATTGTGGAAACTGTATTGTGTATCATAATGAAAAAATATTTTAAATGGTTATGAGTACAAGTAAAATATTTAACTTTTTTGTATTATGTAACAGTATTACAGTCAATAACTACCCACAAACTAGAGATGGAGCGTTCAGTGTTTTTGAGGCCGATACTGACCGCTGATTGCCTTTCAGCACAGTCGGCCGATAGCCGATATCGATCAAGGGCAGGGCTGAATGCCAGAATTATAGGCACAGAAGCGAATCTCAACAGCAAAACAAACAGACCCCTCCCTTCAGTGCTCCTTCAGAAGCTCTGACCCCCAAATTTGCGCATTGCAAACGACACTTTTTAGATCTCTGTGGCCATAAAACCCCTCGCAAACGTTGTTCAGACAAATGCCATGATATAACGTTAGAGCGAACAACAACACAGCAAGTAACGTAACTAACGTTAGCTGGGTTGTAGGTTGGCAAACTCACTGCAATCGCTACTGTAAAGCTAATCACAAACATAACCTACCGACCTACTGATTCTGTGAAATAGCTAAAAATAAAATTAATGTTACTCATACCCATCAAGCAGAAACAGAGAAACCTGCAGTGTAAGCTAAGCTAAGATTAGCACTCGGATGCTAACATGCTAACAGAAATGAATCCTCGAAGCTTTGACAACAAACCACAATCATTACAGCTCACGTTCACACAGCGAGTTTACAGCAAGATAGGAGTCAAATATACAGCAAGATAGGAGCCAAAAAAATGTTTTTCATTAGTGAAATAGACATGATGAGGCTAAAGTTGGCTTCCAATTTGCCAGCTTTTTGTTTAAATTTTCCTGTTGGGTACTCCTGTGGAGTAAGTAACTTCAGCCTGCTAAACACATGTGAGTGTGTTACAGGCCAGGTCAATGAGGTGCTTAGCATCTAAAAAAGCTTTTTTTGCATACAGTTACAATAAGAGATCCTGTACCCGAAGTTCATTTAGTGCTTTATTAATCTCTGTGGTTTAGGCATTTGTTATTTAATACACCTACAGAACAATGACTCACTCAAATTATAGTTTACAGCCATATAGTCTCAGATCAGTGAATATGGCGAACATGAAAAGCCCAGCACTCTTACTTTGAGATGGTAGATATAAAATCTCATTAATCATTTATCACACTGTAAAAAAGTGGGGGCAAAAAAACAAATCGAATATTTATTATGTTTAGATACTGTAAGAAGCACATCTAGGGCAAAGCTGGATGTTAAAAATAGTCTAATCTCCATAAGATCAACGAACATGAACATCTTATTTGTAGTGTCTCAAAATAAATTTCATATAAGCAACTTCAAAAATACAAGAATTAAACCCTCCTTGGTTAATATTTCAGTTCTCAACATGTTTACACTCAAACACATTAGGCTTGAATATTTGTAGATGTATATTCACCCTTGATATGCACTTCTGTTCATATCTTAATAAGAACAGTGTAGTGTTGGGTTTTACACAACGTAAGCTTAGATATATGCAGCTTACTGATAATATCATGTGCTTGAGGTTTGTTTGAAATCACTTAAATCTCTTCACATCTATTTCCATACCTGAAGGCTTGCAGTTCATTTATCTAGAATGGGATCTGTAGATAAAGCAGCCCTTTAGCTGAACATAAGCCCACTGTAATTAGCAGCTGGTGGGCTGTGGATGACCTTGTGGAAGCTGTGGAATATGCAGCCATGCAGACAGTTTGTCCTACCTGAGTGATGGCAGAGGACAGGCTCTCTCTCTCCTCCTGTCCTGCTCTCAGTCTCCTTTCCGGGTCCAGGCAGAATTGCATTTCCCTGGCAGGGGTCCCCACATCTGGCAGGCTTGGGTCCCGGAGCTGAACCCACCACAACACAGAACGTATATCTCAGAATATGTTCTAACATGATACGAGATATTTTTACAACCTAAACTTCACCCTCTTCTTGTGAGCAAATGCCATCTTATCATTACTGTCTTTAACAGCCTATAATCTATTAGTCTAACGTCATATTGTTGTTGTAGTGGTCTGCCATTAATATTTGCCAAGAATTTTCAGTCATAATTGTGCTTTGCTAATGTTAGCACTATTAACTAAGTTAAACGATTAAGGCTCTAACTAACTAGGCCGACTGTTTTCTAGCTAGACCCAGATAGCAAGCATGTATCAGTCCGCTGACTTAATAAGGTCAGCACCTACTGACTGTATGCCACTGCTGGTCCACATTCGGACCCCCCAGATTACTGTCCTGCACACAAGGTCTAACAAGTTTTTAATCTCCTCAAACTGATTTTAAATGCACATAACCTTTTATTTTGGAAAATAAACTAACAATTATTACAAACAGTTGAGAAAAAAAATCATGAAAATTATTTTGTTGAAAATGTTGTTGCTGACACTGTGCTGGATTGATTACAGCTGCATAACTGACTTTATTTGTGATATTGCTCTTAAAATTCTTTACTAAAGCAATGTACAATGGACATCAAACGAAGGGAAATAAGTTAACCGGATTGTGAGTGGAAAAGAGACAATAAAAAGTAGCTTTGTCTCTAATACTCTGCTTAACCAACAACTTTGCTGCCCAGAAAATGCTGAGCAAAAAGCTAGTTGGCCACCAGCTTTACCGTTAGCAGGCCAACAGTGGCCCGCTATCCTCTTGCTATCTGGGGACATGCTGTTTTGGAGAGTCTACATTGCTAATGTTAACATCAGTATTGACTATTGGCTAAAAGAGGATTTTCCCCTTACCTCAAATTAATTTTCCCCTTCCGTTTTTTTAGTTTAGCAGTGGAGCTAAGAGGCTGACACTACATGAAACAAAAAAAGATTTTTGGTGACAGACTTCCATTACTTTTTTAGCTATATTAGCCTCATAACTCCAGTGAATAAATTAAAGAAGCAAACTTTTGACACCAAACATGTCTTGGCCAGTCATCTACATTTGAGAAAAGAGGTAAACTGTGCAGATCTGATTTAGCTAGGCTAACAGTGTGACTGTTGGCGAGCCATGCTAATGATTTGGACTCTGAAGGTCACAGTAAATAAACATCTATTTATTGTTGCATTATTTGATGTTATTTAACTTATTTAATAACCCTGAAATAATACATTTATTCTGTGTGCATGACAAACATATTTGGTGGGCACCAAAATGTGGTCACTGTTCAAATATCACTATGCCTATCATGATGGGGACCCCAGAACCAAAAGAGCAGGCCAAAAATGATCTTTTTTCATGATTATCACAAAAAGGTTCTGCTTTGAGGGTATTTTTAAGAGTAAACTGTATTTTGACTTCTTTGACTTCACTGCGTATCAATTACTGTAGCTCTTTTGAATTATTCTCTGTATCTCCAACATATTCATTAAGCTTGCATTTTCTACTTATTGCCAAAATTTGCAAAATCATTTTTCCCTCCTTTAAAATGAATTTAACTGTGAAGTAAGCAGTGGCCTGGTTCTTAGCAGCTGCTCTGTGGGGAGCTGGTGTCCTAATAACATCCTCTCAGGATCCTCAATGTCAGACGCAAACAGACAGAAATGCAGAAGAGCTAATTCGACGTGCCAGTCGAATCCTACAGCCGTGAAACAAGCTTTGATTTTGCCTTCCACAGAAACAGATTTAATTCTCTTTCTTTCTTCTGAAGGAGGAATTTCAGACAGACATAATGTCCCATTGAGTTAGACACATAATGTTCTATGAGTTCAGGCAAATTTGCATGAGAAGCATTAATATGTAGGCTACAGCAAAACAGCACACTTGGCGAGAAGGGTCTAGCCGCAGAGCCGCAGTACTGCACTCTCAGACCCATACTCTCAGCTCTGTTTTTAGAAACCCTTAAACATTATAGCTGAGTCCCAAATGGCTCCTTACTCCCTGCATAGTGCCCTGTGTGAGTTATGTACTTTCGACTCCTACACAAAAATAGTGCAGCACATATCACGAGGGGAATTGTGCACTTGTGGCTGAATCTCAAATGGCTCTTTGTTAGACACATTATGCACTGTTTGGGTGCTGGCATCATTACTTTAAGACCTACGTAGTGCACTACACAGGGAGTAGGGAGTCTTTGCGATTCAGCCTAAGTGATTATGAAATAAAGGAGGTTTGTCGTGCGGTCGAGCTGGAGAGGCTGGCTGTGTGAACAGTGGTGATTTACACCTGTGCTCGCTTAATAGCAGCCTAGGACCAAAATATACTTTAGTACTGAAAGTACCAAAGGTGTTATTATAAATACAAACAGTTTCTCTGTTAGTATGGTTTTTCTCATCTAATCAGAGTAAGGTAGTAGATGTTCAGTCCATTGTTTACTTCCACACTCAGGCATGCTAAAAGTGTGGCTGCGGTTCCTAAACGGAGGTGTAGGGAGCTGAAAGTGCAGGTCTGAAAGTGTCCATGCTAAAGTTGTGGTGCTGCGGCTCTGCAGGTGGATACAACTGCTCTTGGCGCTAACTGGTGCTAACTATGCTTTTTCTTGGCAAGTTTTTCCATGGCACACAGATGTGCTGTTATGTCCCAATACACATACTATACTATAAAATAGAATATATTATATCATTTGATGCATGTAAGACCGTCAAACGTTAAATATTCTTTTTTTTTTTGGTCAAATTTGAATCATAAGCAGTATTTGGTAATACCATAATACAATATAATACAAGCTTTCATCACAAATTTGAGTCAAGATGGCATACTGAGGCAATGTTCAATCTTTAATTGTACGTTATTTCACTCAGTGTATCATGTTTTACTTGTTTCTTTTTTTCTAACATTCATTCAAGAAGGCTGACGGAGGAGATGTAGTGAGTTTTACGTTTCATAAAAGTGTACAGATATAATTTTATTTACAATTTTATAGCCGTAAATAATTTATTTATGATTTCTTAGCTTAGCACTAGGTTCATGTTGTCAAGCTGTATTTGCTGGTTAGTGTTACCAAATCATTGTCCCAACTTGTGTAACATAACTGTGTAACATACTGTGGCATCAGAGCACACTTGTGTTCTGTTTCATTTAAAAATAATAAAGTAACCTTTATTATTCATAAATTCATTGAACCTGTTCATAAATGTTTGTGCAGGATAATTTTAGGTTAGTTCTGCTGCATTTATTATAAGTGTATTCATTGTGGACTCGTTCTGAAGGCTGGAGCTAGGAACTGTCAGGGCTGTGTGTTATAGGAAGCTATAGAGAGCTAGAGCAAGTTAACAGGAAGAACCTGAGAACTGTGTTTATCCCACTTCTGACACCAATGTGACATGAGGGTGTTCTCAGCTTGGACGCATTGAGGTTCTGGTCTATAACTCAGCTTTACGTGATATACTCAGCATACAGAAACAGTAAAAACACAGTTCTCATGCTAGCGCTTGGCTCTTACTGTCAGCTCAATCTTGCTACAGCACACAGCTGCCCTTCAGAATAGTCCACAAAGGATAAACCTAGAGAATAAACCCAGGAGAACTAAAATAGCCTAAAATTAGCATGAACAAACATCCATAAACATGCTACCTTTTATTTTTAGACTAAACAAAACACAGGCATTCTCAACTTTCTTGTATAACTAGGATAATGAGGATTCACTGTTAACTGCTAGCTGGGTATTCAGCTTGCAGTGTTTTACATAAAATTTTGACAAGAACACTGAGCTGAGTAAACCGCTGTCATATTTAGGGAGTGAGAATGATTGATGTCTATCTAAGTAAAGTGTCACAGCCATTTTTGTTTAAGCTAAAATGCTACCTATCTAGCTGTCTATGAAGACAATGGGAAGCAAACTGACTAGGTATCTGACTGGGTAAGTGTGTAATTATAACGGGCCCTGACCATTTAAGTGGTTATACCAAGTGCACTCTACTATTTTAGCACTGGCTAAGTAGAAACCATTCAGTGTTGAATGTGACAGTGTTCTTTTAAATGCTAATCGTGGACTTTTTATGAAATTGCTGAAACATAAATGCAGATTTAACACACAGTACCACACACTTTGTGGTAATTTTCACTTATTAACGTAACAAAAGCCTTTTCAGATACCAGAACCATGAGCGGTAAATGTGAAACATAGTACAAGCTAGCCCAAAATGCCTGTGGTGAATGAGTGGCAAATGAACACAAGTAATGAGAAATCAAAGCGACCTTAAATTAAGAGCAGTGGCTGTGAGTGGAGTGACCTTCACAGACAGAAAGTGCACCACGGATGATGACGTGAGATTGTGTGACCGCCAGTACTGCATAGCAGACTGAGTTGTAATATATATGTTTTCTTTTTTCCTTTTTTTTAAACCTAAACTGGTGTTTTTTAAATGAAAAATTGTTTTTGGATTTGCATCTTTTCTAATATATTAAACTGCTGAACTACCTTGCATTTGCTTCACTGGGTGATATCAAATATATGCATAATAGTGCACAGAATCTTCCTTTTTGGGGGCTTTTTCTAGAATACTTTTAACAAGACCATAATACAACAAGACCCTAAGATAATTTTCTCAATTTAATGACCCAAATGCATTGTGTGTTCTATAATTTGTCTCTCTTTTCCTTTTTGCAAAGATGCATTAGAGAATAAGGTAAAGTTACATTTAATAAACACCACTCAACATAAAAACAAAGCATAAACAATCTCTATCTTGAAATTTGGAGCAAAGAAAACAACATTCTACTTTATATTGCTCTCAGAAGACTTCTTTGCTCCTTGATGCTGTTCTGAATTTAGCATATTTAAGTTATAACGGCCTAAAAAAACTCCTTTTTCGGAAATTCATAGAGGCACTACAGAAGTCAAGCACATGATTAAAAGGCATCAGAGCTATCTGAAGGCTGGGAGGGAGATGGACGAGGCACTGACCTCGGGTCTGACACTGTGGGGCCTGGCGTATCTACTGAGTGCGGGGGCTCCCCTGGGTGCGGCGGGCCCTGGGGCCTCCGGGCCAGTCTGCCGGCCTAGGGACCACTCCAGCTCCTGCCTCCGCCCGGACTGTGAGTGAGGGAGGGGGGGACAGGGAGGGAGGAAAGGGGTGGATGGGGTCAGGAGTGAGGGGGTGGGGGTGGAGAAGGGGGGAGGGTAACGAGGGGAAGGAGATGCATGGAGTCGATTGGTGAACGACAAAACGGAAACGACGCACGAGAAGACACGGAATTTAAAAAGGGGTGGGGCAGTAAAGGCGGAACTTAATGTGTAAAAAAATAGTAAAAGAAATGGAACTGATCAACACACACAGTTTAAAAAAAGAGATGATGATGATGGAATAAAACCATGGCAGAGACAGAAACAGAGGCAGAGCGGGCTACAAGACGAAGAAAAGCGCAAAAAGGAAAACCAACTTAAAGATAATGCCGTAGGAGAGTGATGAGAAAAGGACGAGTATGAGGATGAACAGAATCATGGGCTGAAACATCTGAAGGAAACACAAAGAGAACGAGGGAGAGAGACAGACGAAGAGAGAGGAGAGAGAGAGGAGAGAGAGAAAAAGAGAGAGAGAAAGAGAGGGAGAAAAGGGGCAAGGGAGGGAAAAAAGAATGCAAAACTCTTGTTATGAAGCGCATGCAATGAGGGATACATGAGTCTAAAAAACCAACAACCAAAAAACTGTGCAGTGAACACTATGCTAAGCGCTAAAGGCATGCACGCACATGTGTCGCTTGCCCGTGAGTGTGTATGTGTGTGCGTGTGTGCACCTCGGCCATGCTGTGGAAGCAGCGTGCAAGTGAGATGTAGTTATTTGTCAAAGGCCTTTATTGGTTACCAGTGATTTGTATCTGACTCCATCTTAATGTATGATGTACAGGCCATGGCTTTGTGCTTGATGCCGAGACAGTCTGTATTTATTTGTTGGTTTAAGTGTTGTGTCCAAAAGCATTAGCCACCCAGCTTCACCAATGGGTTCCACCAATGAACATGAGCCAAAATGTGACACCATCAGAAATAAATACGAAAAAACCTTTCCAAAGCTCTGTGTGAATGTTTGCATTTCCAGAATAAAAAAAACTTAAGTTGGAATATAGAAGCTTTAATTTTTTTACCCAACAAGTAAATTGTTGACTTGTTGACTCATGTTTTCTTCTGCGGAAGCACAAAGCAGAGGAAAGGTGAGAAGCTACAAGCAAAAGCAGCTGTGTGTATCAGTGATAAGAACACTGAAACATAACAGACGGATCCCATAACGGTTTATTAAAAAAAGCTGTATTTCTTATTCTGCTTTTAAAGAAACAGTATGTTTACATGCACACCAATGATTCAGTATTAGTCTGACTTGTATAACTAAGCTAGAATGATGTAAAGAGCATGGTTAAATTGTTATGGTCTGAAGAAGATCTTAAGTACTATTCGGACGGGACTGAAGTGGTGGGGTAGAGCAAGTTTACCTCACCTCCTCTGTAATATGTATGACTGACTCACACTGAATGAGAAAACTTGCTGCAAATTACAGCAATGAGAGAGGCTACTCAATTTATGCATTGCCATCATACCAAAAGTTTGGGGAGGCCTGGACGGCGCTCTGTTAGCGAGTACATTTAAGCTCCACCTCAAACTTTTGCAGATTTTGCAGTTAACAAACTGCTATGGACCACTTAAGCTGTGTCATCACTCTGGATTTGGTGTCATGCCCAATTTAGAAACTCTAGGCCTGACCTATGGCAAAATGAAAAGGGATTTTCGATGCTACATGCAAGCAAACACTGCTGCGCACTGAACTGACATCATAAGACAGACAAATGCACAAAAATACCCCACACAAACTAGCAAGCTTTGCCAAGTGTGGTAGTTAAGCTGTTTTGGAAGTAATAAAGCAAATTAGGAGTGTCTGGTGTTATTATATAAAAGTGTTTGATAGTAGATTTTCATGCAATGCCATTTCATTGCGCTGGAGTGTTAGCTCGCTACTAGCATGGATGCACCAATGTTTAAATTTTAATTCTTTACCAACCTTGTTATTCAGAGATTCCAGTGACATTCAGTTGAAAAATGCATGTATGACTAAAATATCAGATTTGGAAACTTTTGTGTACCACAGAGTGTGATAGTGGCAATTTGTGAAAATCCCATTCATTTTTATCATAGAGAAAACCAGCATAGACCAGGAGTTGCTAATATGGGCATGACGTGAACTACAGAATGACGCACGGCTTCAGAGATCTATGTAACCATTTCATGCAAAAGAAGTGCCAAGTAAGTCAATAACTGCATGTGGCACAGTAATTAGATCTAAACTTAACTTTTAATGGGCAAAAAAACCAGCGTCCAACAATAGCTGCGGAAATGTTAGTCACAGCAGAATTAGCTACTCTGACGTACGATGAGTCAGCTCCCCTGCTGGCAATCCCCAACAAAGATCCACCAGAAAAAAAGTTTATATGTACAAACCATGTCCAAACATTTTATTTCACTGTAATTTTTTAAACCTTGACCATCTACAAAGACGTCTTAAGTAATTGCAGTGTGTCATTAGCTTGGGAATTTATAGTCAACGGCTTTTAATGTTTGGAACCGTACACTTGAGGTAGGACAATACATATGAGCTAGATATGAGCCACAGAGAATGGCAGTAAAAAAACTACTATTTGTTTGTAGTGGGTAAAAGCTGCCAAAATCTTTACTGACGTGATGTTGCGTAACCTGTAAAAAAGGCTGACATGGCAGATTTAGATAGTAATAAAAATGCTGAGAAATTCCAGTAATATATACATTACCCCACCTCCCCATGTAAGACGAATCCCATCCAAATAGTACTTAGACCTCAACTTAGCCTGATATGCAGCCCAGGTCGATGGTGGGACCATATTGCTGTGTTCAGACCACAAGCAAACTGGATTTGTTTCTCAAATCAGATCTTTTGAAACAACTGCAGTGATCAGATCAGATTTGTGTGTCCAAACATCACCAATCTATCTGCATGGGTTGCTGTGGTAACGAAGCAGGCGTAACTCTGTAGCTATGCTGGTGACATGGATGAGGCAAGATGGAAGTGCATCATTTCGCCCTCCAAACTCAGAATTTTCTGGCATAAGCAAGAATCTCTGGCGCTCTTCTTGAATCCCAGCACTTCCGTCACTCTGGATTTGACATCGTCGTTGTTTGTCGCCTTGCGAGTGACGCAAAAGACACTTTGAAATTTGATTTGTGCAGGCACAGCGTCCAGACTGAGACGCACCAGTGAAAATCCGATTGGAATCACAATCACAAATCACCCCCAAATGTGGTTCAGGTTCAATTAGCAAAAATCTGATTGTTTTTTTTAGCTATCAAAAACCAATCTGGATACAATCTAGATATGTCAAAAATTGCATTTAGGCTGGCAGTCTGAACATAGCCTATGAGATGAGATTTGGATGTGTAAACGCTTTGCGACACCAAAAGAATTATGTTTCACAGTCAAAAGGCGGCAGTTCTGCACTTTTGCGGAGAGGAACAAATGTCCATCGTGTTAATCATTTAGTCAGAAATAGGCATCATTAGATATTTTAATGTAAGGAGAAAAAAGGAACAAAGGACACGGTGGAAACGCAGTCACGTTATAAAGTCTGTCTATGCTGGCATGCATGTAAACAAAACCATAAATGAACTAGTTTTATATGTCTTTTGGTTCAGTCCAGTTTCTTAGGCAAAATAAGAACTTAGTCGGGGCACTCTATGCATGCAAGCCTAGTTATTAAGCATTTTGAGTGAAATGTTCCTTTATATTCTCAGTAAAATTAACAGAATGGATATAATAAATTGCTTTTCATTCTTAAAATTGTCAATGCAGTCTTAATTCATAATTCAGTCATTGAGATTGAACTGTACAAAGTCATTCAGAGTGGTTTAATGTGAAATGATTTACTGTAGAGGAATTTAAAGAGAGATTTTCTTCACAGTGATGACAGGAACCAGTAATCATGATGACTACAATGAATATACAGCCATTTCATCCTGGGCAGGGTCTTCCCCCAAGTAACTCTATCCATAATAGGGCTGCATGATCATGGCAAAAATCATAATCACGATTATTTTGGTCAATATTGAGATCATGATTATTTAGCACATTTACTCATATATATATACTATATATATATACTAATTAAAAATAAATAAGACAAAAATAAATTAGATGAACTTGGGCTTTTTTGGGGGGGAGACGCACCACTGTAAAGTGCGCTGGATTTATAACACAAGACAAAACGAGAGCAACATTGCACAACGGATTGCAGCTCAATAATCATTTTATCTCGATTATCATGTCTTCAGAATTGTTGGAAGCCAAAATCGTAGCTGAAAACAAATTTCAATTAATCACCCAGCCCTAATTCGGAACCATTTTGTGTAATAACTTTTTATGAAGTCTTTAGACGCCAGGTTCCTAACACCACCATTGTGAACAATTCTGCCTCGGCATGTGCCTCTACAACAGAACATTTCACATCACGCCACTCTGAATGACTTAAAAAATCCCCCTTTAACAACTGGACATCAAAGATGGAAGGAAATCATAGCACAACTGGAGACTGGAGTTATCACTCAAAGTTTTAAAAGCAAGGTAGACCTCATTGAGGTTTTGAATCAAAATCAGCTGTCATGCAGAGTCAAGCTGTGCCTGTTACGGCATAAAAGCTTTGCTTTTAAAAGGGTCTCATGCACCACTCGCTTGCTGCAACAGGCTTATGAAGCCATGCAGGCAACAATGGCTCTTCTCTCATTCTGTACTCTGAACCTGACACAGCAGTTCAGCAAGCAGCCACGGGTGGGTAAGACAGTGGGCATAAGGGTAGAAATGGAGGAGGGCAGGTGTGGACGCAGGGGTGGGTACAGGTGTGTGCAATGTGGGGTGTGGGCATGATTGTGGGAAACTGGTTCAGGGTGTGGGGGCAGGTTGGAGGGTTGGCAGGATTGGTCTTTGGCTGAGCTGGGTGGTGTATGGAACTATATATGAGTGTAACAGTGTAGTTATCTGGCGAATCGTGAAGCATTGTGGAGGTATAAAGGCCTACAAAACCTCCATGCACCTCCAACTCTAGTAATCCTGTGGGTATATGTGTACAGTCGTATGCATAAGTTTGAACACCCTCAACATGCTTTCTTCATTTTCTTAGTGAAAATAAGCACACATCCTCTACAGAGAACAAACTGAAATAAGGCTTAAACTTAAATATTTTAGTGCACAATTCCTATTTTCCTGATCTTGGGAAAAGAATTGTTTTTTTTACTTTTGTAAAGGCCACATTTTATGTCCTCCTCAACAGCTCCAGCAATTAATTACATTTTTAGCAGATCAGCAGTAACTGTGCACTAAAATGTACAGATGTGTGTTTTCTATAGAGGATGTATGAACTTATTTTCACTTAGAAAATTAACAACACGTAAACTGACCGGGGGCACGGAACGTTTGCATACTACTGTATATTGTCTTATGACTTTGATTATGAGACTATCACACTGTGGCATTCTGTGCTGCACTAATAAATTGCTCTTTAAAAGTGAGGTATATCAGAAATATCAAGTCTTCAAGGTAATACTTAGGGACGGACTAATCCTTAAGCTTTTTCTCTGGCTGACTGAATAAATGTTTGGTTATCTTCAAATACAAGAACAAAACAACAGATTTTCCAATTTTTGAAGTGAAAACAACAGAAAATATGGAGTGTATAAGCCAAACGTCCATGACTGAAGCATACAGAAGCAATGGAGCTGCACTGCGGGCTGTCAGTCTGTACATGATACGCATGCTTAGACATGCCATTACATATATCTACACCCAACTAACTAACTTCTCTTCTACATAACATGAACACAACCGAAACAGTGAAGAGGCAACAAATCACCCACTGATTATAGTAGCGTTACCTAGTGTATTAAACTTGATGAGACCACTGACATTTTTAACATAGTTTCACCTAAGTGTACATCATGGTGCGGGTGTACATGTAAGCCCTGGTAGTAATGAGTCCTGTTGTATAATTTTGATTTTGGTACATGATGGGCATCGAGTAATTTTGTTATTAAGTACTCAAACAAGAGTAACTTATTATTTGAAAATTATATAATTATAAATTAAATAATTTAGAAACAGCCTGGCATGCATGTGAAACTTATACTGTGCTTTATTTACAGCATTAATAATAACAGAAATAGAGCTGTTTTTTTGTTGTTCAGTAGGTGTTAGCTTCAAAAAAAAGGAAATTAACAAATTTCAGCCTTTACTAAGCTACATGGTAACTAGTCACAAGTATTCCGTACACAGTGCCAAAAACGTACGGTACAATTAAAAATGTGTTGCAAATTCATGAATGTGATGCAAATTCAGAAAACATTTTCATCAGCAAAACAGAAGCAAGCCCCAACACATCAGAAATGTTTCTGGAAGACTCTCAAAGGGAATGGAACATCTGTGATGAAAGTCCCTGACAGAGGTTAATAAGTCTCAATAAGACTCACTTTCCAGTATGTTCATGGTTACCTTAGCTGGCTTGTTAGCTATATGACATGTCATAGCAGTAATACAGTCATATCTGGTATTGCTGTTTGAAATTTTACAGTTACAGTTAGCTAATTTTCTTTTACGATACAGTGATATTAGTTACCTGTTCAAGTATAAGTTAACTTACTTTTACAGGTGAATGTTTATACTTAAATGGAAACATTTCCACTGTGTTGTGACTTTGAGTGTTTTCTGAGTTTGCAGAGCATCTACGAATTTGCCCCACATTTTATTATTTTGCGGAGTATGTGTAAAACGCAGAACGTATGCTGTCATATTGATGAAAGTGTTTTCTGAGTTTGCAGCTCATTTTTATTTTGCATTGTGTTGGGTCTTGTTGGCCACTGTAAAAAATGTGCCTTTTGAGAATGACACCTGTTTGAATTACAAAACAGGTAGTCTAATGACAGATTTCATGCTATGGATTCTGTTGTAACTCAGCGAATCAGCTATGTATGAGATACGAATATTTCTTTAAATAAAAATACAGATATGAGAGATTTATGTGGTCTCTAGCTTTGCAGGGCAAGAAATGATCTTGTAACAGGAATACACATATGGAGACGACCTTTTCAAAATTTTGGAGGTGGATGGTGGCAAAATCTGCCACTAAAAGGCTTCACCCACAGACTTTTCCTCTAAAACCCACCACCAAATTTCTTCAGTCTGATGCATCCTTTAGGTATTCGATAAAAAAACAAATACACCTCACTAGCAAGTGAAATAGATTCTGGAAACATAGTGGCCAAATCTGTCCACGTTACATTTACTCTGGCTGCTGTAACTGCGAACAGCAGAGGAAACAGCTATTCATACCATTAACTTTTATCACCTGTCCTTAAAGTGTACTCTGGCTTAAGGCAAAATTGATCTTTGATAGCTTGTTAGTTCATGTACCTGGTCATATTAAGCACAATTAATAAAATCATACCATATTTGGCAGCAATGCCAAATTACTGAAGTTTCTGATTGTTTTGGTGTATGTTACAGTATTTATTTCTTATCAAAAACAATCATTTTAGAAGTTTAACTAAATATTTTTGTAATTTAAAAGTGGCTTATTATTCTGGGATATATTATTCTTCATTTAATAGGAACTATTTTTAACAACCAAAGCAAATCAGATTTTTTATTGGGCAAAATAGTAAAAACAACACCGCAAAATATATAGATATACTCTGTCAATATTGCTTTAACACTAGCCCTGCAGGCCTCGCAAAAACGGTGCTAAATGTTGCTCCACATTTTCTTTTCTACACGGCTGAAAATGGCTTCTTATTTGCCAGCTTTTTGTTAGAATTTTCCGTTCCACCTTAAATAGAGCAGTGTTTAGGTTCTTGTTGTGTGCACAAACCCCGAGAAGCACTCTAGTGTCCTTACCTCAAAAAACTGGCCACTCCTTTATGTCCGCTGCCTCGAAAACAAAGTCACATGCAGCGGACTAGACAGTGGGAGGTGATCAAGGGTCTGTCGCATTTTTATTTTCATTATATTATAGTGGACAACAAGCACACTATCCACCTACTTTCAGCTCTGCCTTCATGAGGTTTAGTTGGTTTAGAAATTTCAAACTCCACCAAAACAAACCTAAGTTTCTATCTTCTTTTAAGCCAGGTTAATTACAGTTATCTCTAGATGTGTACTCTCATCATGACATCATCTCTGGCCCTGCGAGACTATTTGAGTCTCAATGCAGAATCATTTGTGGATTCTCAGTAGTACTTTACCAGTGGAATAGACGGTTATGTTACGGGTACTTGTTAGTCAATTACTCGTGCCCATCCCTAGTTTTGATTAAGCAGTTTGATTGATACAGAGATTAAGATTCACTTAGTCATTCTCTCTGGTGGATATCAGGCTCAGAAAGTAAGCAGCAGGTGGACATAATCATGTCTCAGGTAGCATGTGACAGCAGACGAAAGACAGCATGATGTACGACCTACCTGAAAGTCTGTCACCAGGTCTCTTCCCAGAGTGCCGATGGGCGAGTCGCGAGACATGGAGGTGACAGTGGACAGGAAGCTGCTGGACTCCGTGAGGTTGGGCATGGGGTGAAAGGTCATCAGTGCGTTCTTTCAGACCCTCACCCAAGTGGTCCACTTTCTCCACAAAGGAATGGAGTTCTGCCCGTAATGCCCGCATGCGGGTGTTGATGGCATCCAGCACCTGAGAGTCGGGCTTGGGTTCGGCAGTGTCTCCGTCGCCCCTGAACTCGTAACCTTCCCCAGCAGTCTGGAAGAGAAAATAACATGTTTTAAGCAAGATATCATATTGATGAAAATACCATGGTCCTTTCCTTACGTAGTAAAATATTTCAGTTGAATTAATTACAGTTCTGTTAATTACAGTAATTGACCGTTAATTTACAGTAATAGTGCTTTATTATAAAATTCCAATACTTTACAAGTGATTACTGTCAGTTGTCTTGCTCCCCTGTATTTCTTATGCACAGCTCACATGTGTTCTATTGTACACCCCCAGCTGTCTGAAGGCCCTCTATTTTGCTACATTATGTTGTACAACCTGTAAAGATATAGGCAAACGCTCCACTAGCTAACTTCTGTTAGCAAACATTTGAATGTTCATGAACACAAAATTATAAGCATAGTTAGGAGACCAATCACACTATTTTTCACAACAGTGTAGTATTGTTTATCCTTCACACCCTGAACTGAACATCGCATTACAGCAGTTATACACACTGTTGCTAGTCATTAAGACTACGACAACAGCAGTAACCAAATATCCATTAATTATAACATTACAAAATGAAGTAGTTAACTGAAACACAAACACCATCATGGTTGGAAGACCAAAATATGTAAAATGCATTCAAACGTATCTTTACGGAAAGAATAACACATTAAAACAACAACAATGAAAACATCTAAAAAGAACTGTAGATGAAAAAACGAACAATATTTCAAGGAATGCTGGGAAGCTCCACCCCCCCACACACACTACAATATTCAGAGACATTCTGCTCAAGACCGCAAAGTGCTCTCACTTTCCCAACATGCTTTGCAAATAACAGCTAATTACTGTAAAGTCCAAAATTTTAACCTCTTTAACAAAGAGCCTGACCTGTATCTCTCAGAATGCACCATTTTTACAGCAGTCTGCTGTATTTAAGGAGTACAGTAGGTTATTTCTAGATTTCTGTTTGGAAGAAGTTTAATCAATTCAATTAATTTTATCAAAATTAATCAATTCCTTTAAAGTGCTGTCCTGGAATACAATGGAGAACATCCATTCAGAATGCTGTAGTCCATGACTAGGCTTAATCCCTGTCCTGGAAACCAGGAGATTTACTAAGAGAGACACTAATTAATGACACTCTACCGATGCTTTGCGCAGGTGGGTTTGTGGGTAATTTAGCAGGTTATCTACTAAGAACTTCCATGCAAAGTGCAACTTTGTAATTAACATTTGATCAGTGCAATATAATAATGTGTTTGGTTCACATGCTTTTTGTATGACAGCCACCACATATCATTGCTTGATTATTATAGATTACTATAATCTCAAAGGCAAAAGCAAAAAAAGAGAAGCGACCACCTCTTTGATCTTACTATGGGCGGTAAAGTGCCATAGCAACTATTTAGAAAATTGTGACAGCTACTTTTTAACGACAAAACAGAGTTAGGGATGTCCCAAAACATAATTAAATCTGGCCCTAGTGTCTAAGATGCGCTATGTACTGAGAAATGACCAATGACTAATGCTTATATTTTTCCACTGTCTGACTGAGTAAATGTCTGGATGAGTTCACATATGACAACAGAAACAACAACAGAAAGTATGTGATGCATGAGCCAAAACAGCTGGACCAAAGCACTCAATGTACAGTAATGTTTGTATGCTAAACTGAAATAGTGAACTGGCATCAAATCTCTCATTATAGTATCTTTGCCTACCCCGACAGAGTCTGCTCCTGTCACGACCAGGCGCCCCTCGCAGATCAGACTGTTTGTGTCCACAATGAGGCGCTCCACTGTTTTTCCCAGCCGCTCCGCCTCCCTTTTAATACCCATGAGCATCTCCCGATCCTCCCGCCTCCGCTGCGCTAGCTCCGCTCCTCCCAGCTCGCAGACGTCCGACGCTTTCCCACCACTCCCAAACCCAGAAGTGGCTGTCTTCTCGAATGGGTCCTCAGAGTCGCTCTCGCCGCCCACAGGACCCTCCCGTTTGGGATGGAGTAGCAGGAGCCGTCCTGCCTCCTCATCTTCAGCTTCCCTGCTCTCAGCATCGCTGTCCCTGGGGCTCCCAGAGCGCAAGCCCAAGTGGGCGGCCAGATCGCAACGCTGTACATTGGAGATTAGCACACGGTTCTCGTACTGCAGCTTCATCACCTTCCCACTCAGTTCATCAATCTGCAGACGGGCGGCTTTCAGCTCCTCCTGCAGGAGACCAGCACCACTTGGTGGGACGCTTGCCCCATTACCACCATTGCCCCCATTTCCAGGCTTCAAGACACCTAAGGTGCCTCCGCCCTCAGCCTCTCCATCACCTTGCCCAGGCCCAAACTTAAAGCGGTTGAGCTCGGTGGTAAGCTGCCTGTTATGGTCCTCAATCTCGGAGATGGAACGTCGCAGCAGCTCGGCCTCCTCTTCCACAAACTGCAGGTGGCGCCGCAGTTCACTGGCCGACTCCAGTGCCCCATCGGTGCCATATGGAGATGTAGGCACGCTGGAAAAGGGCTCGCGGCCGAAGCAGTCACGCTCGTACTGTGAACGTAGGTCCTCATTCTCGGCCCGGAGGCCACGGTTCTCCACCTCCAGCTCCACGATCTTGCGCCCCAGGATGTTGGCCTCCTCCTCCACCAGCCTGAGCCGCAGTCGCAGCTCAGCCTCCCGTGTGCTGTGCGGCCCGCCGCCCGTCACCTCAGCCAGGGGCAGGGGGCTGTCCACGTCCCCGTACACAGACTTGTACTTCTGGAGCTCCTGCTCCAGCTCGTCCTTTTCCCGGCCCAGTTTGGCCATCTTCTTGCGCATCAAGGCCGATTCTTCTTTAGCAAACTGCAGCTGACAGCGTAGGTCTGCACTGTCCTCCTGTGGAGAAGGATTGGAGCAAAGGGGCTTTTCATTATGTCAGTTTTATCATCAGCTTCCGTTTTCATCTAAAGCCTACTTGTGATTTCAATCCTTAAATAGGTGAGTATTTTGCCAACCACTTGTACATATTCTGTCAGGTCGTTAGCAACTTATATCCAACTTAAACTAATCTATGATGAATCCTTACAATGAAAAATTGTCAAAACATTTCATTGACAGTAACAAAATACACACACACACACACACACATTTTCTAAGCCACTTATCCTTCTGGGTTGGAGGGGGGAAGTGGAACCTATCCCAGCGGTCATTGGGCAGAGGAGAACTCTTAGGGCCTTCTAGGCCTTTGGAGAAGGCCTAATGATTGCAGGGAATTAAAGAATACATGTCTGTAATTTTTAGTTAATTTTTATTCAATAGAATCATGCTTGAATTTAAACTCTGCGAGTATTACAGTACTACTTTGGTTTCATTGTAAAGTTCTGGATGGAAACAAAAGGGTTACTTTCTTGAAACACTGAATGGAAAATTGGGCAATCAGGAATTGTGTTTGTGGTATATAGGTAGAAGTGAGCTCTCCTACTGGTTAAGACTTCGAAAGTTCTAACATTTAAGATTAACAATCAGTATAATTACGGAATGACAGGGCAATCAACGAATCACGTTTGGATTTCCAATAGGCAGGACCAATTTATGGGCCATCTGGAAGTCCTAGATATATTACTGACTGTAAATACAAGTGGCATCCTAATCAATGGGTAGTTAGAAATGGAAAAAGCGTCGACAGCTCTACACCAGGGCTCTCTACAGAAAGAGACATTGTGAACCTACTACAAGGTACAACATATGCTAAAATGTCTGTCATAAACTTCAGATACAACATAAAATGTCTTTTAGAAGATTCAAATGTCTGTATTTAATCTAGAACTGCCAAAAAGTGTTCATGCAAAAAGCAGATAGCTTATTGCTAACAAACTACTAGAATTCTATAGAGAAGCTAGCAGAAGTTAGCATTATCATAGAGGCAGGTTTTTCTTCTTTTCCTTTTGATCAAGTTATGACATTTGTATCCTGAATTGAAGGCCTAGCTCTGATAGTCATAGTTTCCCAGTGGCATTCAATAGCTTCGCATTATTATAACCAATCAGGTTTTTACAGTGAAAATGTAAAAAAAAAAAGTTATCAGTGACATTTCAGCAGTATATGTATGTTGTGTATGTGTGGCATTGAAAACACAAACCTGAGTAAGAGATTTCTTATCCTTGAAGGTTTCCCTACTCCCTCGTCTCCTCAGTGCCATCTGAAAGAACGAGGAGAAGCAACGACGTGAGAAGAGAAAAGAGCAACTATGAAGCTGATGTGTCAACAGATGATACAGCATAGTTTGACACCTCAACAGAATGCATTTGTTTTAGTATTAGCAATGTCAGTTTCAGCATGAGCTCTGAATGCTGATAGTGTGCTATTATGTAAGAACAGCATTAGAGAACGCTGCCTATAAGAATGTGCTTTTCCATAGCAGCATTCTCATTCAGCACATTACTCTATAGACCTATAGAGACACAGCTTATGCCTTTATCTGTGCAGACCTTTAACATGTGATACATGTATTTAGAACCAAGCATCAGAGGTCATCTGAAACACATTACAAAGTCAGATCGAAATGCATGCAGTTATCTGATTATTTAACACCCCCCTCCCCCCCACTGTCCTGGTAACAGATTTTTTATCTCTTCATGTGACACTGAGACTTCTGTTTAGGTTTACATGTGTATGTGCACATGTACTTAGATAAGAGTGGACTTACACAAGACATTACACAACCTATCTATAAAAGCACCCAGCTCTCATGATCATAATGTACAGCCTGTTAAAGTAATAGTCGAAAAATGTAATTTACACAATTGTACCCTTACCCTAAATGTAGTTAATAAGCCAAAAAAATCAGTCTTGTTTATTTTTCTTCTTAACAGTATGCCATCCATGAGTTTTTCCCAAACTATGGCTTTGAAATAATGGTGAAAAATTAAATTTACAAATTTCACTTATTCCAGATATAGTCAGTAAACTTTTGGTGTCCAAAATTTGTTTCTTTAGTTTAGCTCTGGAGCTGACAAGGATAACATTGCTAATAAACACCAGAAGTCAACAGTCTCCCAAATCTTTTACATAAATACATCTCCAAAACTACTTTGAACCAGCGTAAATCGCATTCAGGTCTTCATTACAGTCATGCAGGCTTGCCAATGTGGTTTAGAGCACAGTATGTTTTATAGTCTTATTGTAAACTATAAAAATCAACAAAATGTTGCAATGTAGCTGAATACACACGCAGCAAATTTAGAAAAAAAAACAAAAATATGGATTTAAATATTACCAACTATTCATCGAATGGTATTCTTAGAGGGTTTTTTATTACATCATCGGCCTTGAGATTTAATCTCCACTTTTGAAATGTGATGAATTCTGGATATTCATTTATTATAATTAAATTATCAATGCTATCTCAGTTTTCTTATTCATTTTTCTGCAGACTTTAGTGCACAACATTAACATATTGTGGGAAAAACACTTTTACACAAGCCACATGTTATGTTTTATTTTTCCAGTTTGTTAAACTCAGTAAATAAACAGTAATTGTGCACTTAAATGTGCAGAAGTGTTTCCCATAGAGGATGTGTTCACTAATTTTCATTCAGAAAATCAAAAAAAAAAAGCCATTTGACCAAGGGGTGCCCAAACCTTTGCATACAACTATATTTTACATTTCTTAATTTAATATTTACAGACTTAATGTCCTATGAATTAACCAAAGTCCGTGTAGTTGCACAAGACATACATATTAGAATCATTTTATACATTCATATGATATACGTCATTGGTTCGTTATTACTGAAAGGCAGTATCTGAATATATGCCATCAGATCAACGACCCACCAATGAAAACTCAAGGAAATGACTGTCACACAAGACCATATTTGACCAGATACCCTTTGTGAATGTGCCATAGCATTCTGCAGGAGGGATCTGGTTTGTGAGCACAGTCAGCATTGTCATGCTGAGGCATCTGTGTACAGGGAGGGAAAAGCTAGTGTAATGCAGGGAGGCTGGACACAAAACGCACGCAAAGCCAGGATCAAGAGTGACCTCTGCACGCAACACACAGGCTTAAGGCCTGACCTGTAAAAATCACACATGGCAAAAGAGTCAGTTAAATGCTGTTTTGTGCAGTGTGTGCAGTCATTGATTTTCATGGATATATTCTTTCATCAAAGCAGTGAATGCATAAGGTCCCTTCATCTATTAAAATTACAGTGAAAATGGCCATTAAGTACAAGCTATTCATTTTTTCTAATCATTAGGTATTAGATATATTAGATTAGATATACGATAATACACTTGCATAAGGAAGGAGAAAGTCAAGAAAAAAAGAACAGGAGCTTCGAAAAAATGATTAAAAGTCCCAGAGAAAATGAGGCTCCTAATAACCGAGCAGGAGCTGGTAGACCTCCAAAACCGACACCATCAGATAAACAGTACTTAAAACTTTCATCTTTGAGAGAGAGGAGAAAATCAAGCTCCACTTTTGCTTCAGATCTGAAAAAATCCACAGGCTATCAATAAGCTCTTACTGAAAAAAGAGATCTGTCAAAAAGGAAGAAATTTGCAAATCAAACAAAAGAGCTGCTGGTGTTCTCAGAGGAATGGACTGACCACCCCAGAGTCCAGACCTTAACGTCACTGAATGTGTTAGTATTACTTGGATCAAACTTGAGTGTTGTATTTAGCGTCCAGCAAAGATTGAACGAAAATATAAAATATAAATATGGCCTAAAACTGATCAGACATACCTGAGAAATGTGTGGGAGTGGCGGGAGTGGCTAATGAGCAGCTTGATTGACAGCTCGTTGTTCAACACTGCTAGCCTGCTCTGCCACTCATACAGAACTAAAATTATTATCCAGCTTTTATGTGACGGTAACTGGATGAAAAAAGTCATGGACAAACAGATATGCAAATGGACAAATGGACCAACAAATGAACAGATGAAGCAATGCACGAACCAATGGACAAACAAACAAACAGATAGACAAAGCAAAGCTTGAACGACCGATGCTCACGTATGTATAAATGAATGCATGTGCAACAGGCCTCTACAGGCAGGTGGTCTAGCTTGCTAGCTTTTGGTTATGCTGGGTTAGCTTTAGCTCGCCAAGTTTCTCTGACTCAAATTGTTTTGTGTGGGCAGATCAAGAGATGTCAGCCTTGTGACTGGTGAGGGGAATGTTTACGGAAGTGTGACCCAAGATTAGGCCCACCCAGTTTACATTGTGGGAAGAGACATATGGTGAAATATATTGGTTATTTATTTGTCACTGGAACAATATTCAAAGTGTATAATTGGTACATGTTTACTGTTTGTCTGCAAGAACAAAATGAACCTAATTAGTCTTTTAAGATTGAACTTTGTTCATGTGGAAAAATATCCCTGCAGATTTCTTTAGAAAACTACGGAGCCCTGCTGGTGACATCTCGTATAAATATTGCGTGGCCACAACTTAGTAAGGCGTGGGAACAAGATCCTGTGTGACCATAACTTAGTAAGGCGTGGGAATGAGACACTAATGCATGGCCATGATTTAGTAAGGTGGGGGAATGAGATAATTAAGCCATGACCACAGCTTAAAAAGGCATGATTTCGTTCCCACACCTTACTAAATCGTGGCCATGCATTAGGCTCTTGTTCACACGCCTTAATAAGTTGTGGCCACAACTTAATTGTCTCGTTCCCACGCCTTATCAAATACGTATTATTTTTATTCATACAAGATGTCACCAGCAGGGCTTCAAAGAAAACTGAAAGCAAGTCTCCTGAAAAAAATGGAAGCTGTAATGAAGGCAAAGGTTGGACACATTATATATAATATAATCAGATGGTATGGGAGAGAGAGAGAGAGAGATAGAGGGAGAGTGCAGTGAGTTTATCTGATGTCAGAACAGCGTTAGCGCTACTGTGGTTATATTTAAAGTCTTCTGATGTGTCTTCCTGCACTGGAATCTTTTTTAGGAAGTACATCTAGCTGATGCATCTGATCAGAGCGCTGATGGGGTGACATTCGTAGTGATCCTAACACTGCAGGCCAGCGTTAGCCTGGCTCTGAACTGGGTTTAAGAACAGAGTACATGGAGCTTAAATAGTCCACAGCTGATGGAGTTTGAATCATTTATGGCCAGAAGTATGGAAAGACTGAGGAAGAGCAAGGAGTTTAATCATTTCCCATCTTCAGTGAGAGAGAGAGAGAGAGAGAGAGAGAGAGAGAGATGCAGCCCACCTAGATACAGCACCAAAACATGCTTAGAAACACAGAGGCTAAAGTGATGTCATGTTTTATGTAAGTGAACTGGCTAATGCAAAGCTGTGGATTCAAACTGCCTGAGTCACTGCACACCCAGCTCTCAGAGGCGTGTCCTGTTTCATTTCTACGATTACGGAGCTGACCAGAAAACACTTCTACATGTGGAAAGGAGATGGCTTTTAGCCAGTAAGGGCATGATTTTAGTCTTCAACTCACAAAAGGCAGCAACTAATGCATTTAAATTAAGACCGCTGCCACATTATGAGCATTTCTAGCTTTCAGAAGCCTGTTAAAACGTGCTGTGCTGTGATTATAGAGTTGGGCAAAATACACAATATTTGTTTTTTCAGAAGTTTGATAAGTTGGAGCGGACAGAATCCACCAGCAGTGTCACATTTACAAAATGCCATTATTACAATGGTTTTAATTCATTGTTTACACACAGAGCTGCACTAAATCTAATACAACAGGACCGATTATGATCTATTTGTAACGAAATATGCAGTCGGTCCGTATTGACAATATCTACAATGTGCTCAGAAAAGACTACTGAGATTAGCGGCGAATTAGAATCTTTGAATTTTTCAAATAGTCATTAAAGTCTTAAACATTTACTGTTACATCAGCTTCTGTCTATAGGCTACTGCACACTGGACAAGAGATGTTGCGCAATGTTGTGAAGCAGACAGCAGGAAAAATATCCTGCACAGACAAAGTCCTTATAGGACAGTCTGTCCACTTGGTGGCCTTCATGGAAATGCCCCCAGGCTCTATTTCTTTGAATATGGAGGGGCCTATAATCCTGAAACTAAAAGGGAAAGAATTTCTCCATAAACTGATGTCATGTACAAGCTTTCACACTCATTTTTCACTCAGTGAACTGGTTTCTCCTTTATAATGTGTAATAATCTAAAGTATAATAAAATAACATATAAGATATATATAACAATATAATATAATACCACACAGTAAGCTCCGCAGTGAGAGCATAGCACCGATAAACAACATGCTCAGACTTCTTTTACACTCCACTACTATGGATTTAATGATATTAATTTAAAGGAACTTTCAATATAATTTCATAAATTTATCACATTTGGTATCTATCTCTTCAAAGTTAAAGCTGCTGGTGTTTTTAGAACAGTGGCCTGGCCACCCCAGTGTCCAGACCTCAGTGCCACTGAAAGCTTCTAAAGTCCTTCATGAGCTGGGTGATTGAGTGGAGATTAAGTAAATGAAGGGTGGTCTGTAGCTTTTGCACAGTACAGTCCAAATGCAAGAATATTTACATACAATTATGTAATTATATAATTAACTACACAGTTAGGTATGTAATAATTTCATTTACATTTAATTTACATTCCACATCAATCGTCTCAAGTCTACACATCCAGCTTTATTTATTTTGTTTAAGGACTCATTCACAACACATGCAAATCTCACTGCAGGGACATCTTCATCCCATCACTGAAACAATGTTACTGACCGGGCATTTTCAGCCAGTGCAGTATCTTTTAGTATTCTTACCGTTGCTTATTCAAGGTTTGGGCTAGGGCTGGGATATCAGTAGTGCTTGTAGAACACTGACCAACTGCATGTTTCATTATAAAGAGAGCAAAATTAGTCTTATTTAACTGGATACAGTACAACACAGTAGGTCAAATATTGAATAAAATCATTGTATGAAGATGGACAGCAGTGGCAAGAATGACAAAAACGTAGGTGGCTCTAAGAAGACAAGAATATATCATAGACATATCCGAGCAGGTGGGCATTAATTTACTTAGGCAGGATTAGTTTGTAGCATATTGAGTGTCATGATTGTGTTACATTTAAGATAAAAATATTCACCAGTTTGAATGAAGAAGATGAAAATACACAGATTTTACAAACAAAGTTATTTTGCACACGAGCTGGTCTGCATCATGTAACTACCAGTCTGAGAACAAGTCCCACTCTGGCCCTGAGACAGCTCTGAAGGACAAAATGAGAGGCAGCAGGATGTTAGGCAATAATGAGGGAGATAAAAAAATATTTAGATTTGTTTTCAGTGAGAGATGTGTTTTGTTTGCTATTTTTGCACATATGGCATCTCACATTTTATGTGCCCTGGGTGGCATTTTTTCTCCACAGCATGGAGACTTGAAGCAGGTTGTTTACAGGGCAGTGCACCTGGCATTTTTAGCTTTCAGGATAATGCAATGTGTTGCTGTCATTAAAGCATTCCTGGCTGGTAAAGTTTCTGTTATTTTCAAATAAGCAACTGCTCCCCCTCCACTGACTATTGGCTGCATCCACCCTGCAAAGAGGAGTCAAGCAGAGGATTAGGGTAGAAGAAAGAAGAGGGAGCATGAGGAGTAACCCACAGGGGACGTGTGGAGGGAGGGCGGAGAGGTGTGTGATGGACCGTGGCCCACAGTAGCTGTTCATTCAGGCTTGGATAATCACAGTCTAACTACGGCCTGCTAATCCTGCTGCCTGGCCTTGTCCCAAATCAGCTCCTAACAGCCTCCACATGTCCACCCTCCCGAATCACACCACCATTTGAGATAGAAAACTGCACATCAAAATTTTGGGGACACCTAGCTTTTCAAAACGTTTATGATACGAACGAACATGTTTTATTTTGTCGGTTTGCAATAACTAAAGACAAAGCAGGTTTATTTTAAGCACACGAGTCAATGTGTGTGTAAATATTTATGATGACACTTCCTTGACAATAAATCCAAAGCCCATACAAATGCCTTTGTTATGATGTCGCCACTCATCAGCACTCAAATCTTTCAGGTGTTTAATATTTACAACATGTGCTTTTAACAATAGTTGAAAAATGTTAACAATCATTGTATGAGGAAAACTTTATACTGATAACATTTTCTTTAGTTTTAGGTCTTAACCAGAAGTATAAGGTACAAATTTCAAAGTACAAGGTAACTAGTTTGTGTAATAATACATACAACTTAAAGGACTACAAAAGAAAGTGTTACCCTCATACCAAGGCACTTTGATAAACATGATAAACAGATGCTAATACTTATATTTCTAATACTTAATACATATTATAGGTATTACAGCAGCTATTACCAAAAACCTTGCAGGTGTTTTCCTAAATGCAAACAAATACGAGAAAATTGAAATTTCTAAAGAAGATAAAGTGTCCCTAAACTTTTGATGGTCATTATTTGTTGTGGACACTTCAATTGTTCTTCAAAAGCAAAGTGAAATAGTCTGTAAAATATCGTAAAACGTCCTAATCAGAAGGATTAATTAAAATGATAAATTCTTACCAAAAGCTAGGGACCCATGTGAGTGGAACCAAACTACAACATAACCCAAAGTTCCACTGCTATCACATTCATCCTGATGCAACTGTCCCAAAGCCCCAGGTGTCCAAAGCCCCCCTGTCATGTTTTCCTATAAAACATTTAGTGAAGGGCAAATCTGGCTAGCTTTGCTGCTTCTTTGTGCACTGCCTGGAGCAGCTTATCATCCCCTTGAATACTATTATGCACTAACAGGAGCCAATACACCAGACCAGAGCTAAAGCAGATTAGCAGCTGGCTCGGTCTCCCGTCAGTCCAGCAGTGAGAACCACCTACTCCACCCTTCCTCACCATGGAACCAGTTGGGATCTAAGTATAAACTGCTAAATATGAGTGCAGAACGGCTTTGCTCAGTCAAGTTGTTTGTTTATTGATGAGGCTGATTATTGAAAAATGTACATGCACCAATTACTAAAAAGAAAATAGCAATTTATAATTTTTTAACAGGTGCAAAAAAGGGTTTGTTGAAGGGATGCCATAGGAGGACAATTTTTAATTCCCTAAAAACTTTCAATAGATCTGAACCTTTCTCTAATTTAAAGAACCTTCACTTAAAATCATAGCTGATAATTAATTACTATATAAATGATTGCAACTAAATTAATTGTTTATGCAAGTAAATAAAGTCTAAAACGTCCATATTGGCTGATTATTAGCTATCTTCTATATTCCTAGCTGTCAATTCTTAATAGCTCCCAAACGTCAACATAAACAGTTTGAGCTCAAATAAACAAACATTTCCAATTGCTACTCCAGCATCGGCCAGACGTGACTGATCCACTATCAAGACTGGTTTATTAGACACAGCTGACATTCCAAAACATCACACATAAAATTTTCACTTGGTGGTTTTATTTATGGAAATGAACACTATACATACAGCTATTAATTATTAGGGAAGCACCAAAATGTTAGGCCAAAAATGGTAAAGATAAAATATGGCACTTTCAGTTTTTGGCCCAAGGACAAACTGATAATTTTGACTGACTATACAAAGACTAAACAGGCCTACAACGAAATACATTTAAAGGTAATATGCTAATATGAGAAATAATTATTTGAAACTACTTACCAAAAATAATAGAGGCAGTAAGAAAATGCTGAAGACAATCACAAATGACAGCCAAAGTGTACAATAATACTTAAAAAAAAAACAGAATTCGTTGTCTTGGATGACCAACTGTTCTCCATTGTCGAGGACGTTGGATTTTGTCGCACATACTGTAGCCTATAAACTATAATAATTTTAGTACGTAGGCTCTGCTGATAGGGCCAACGCTTAGACGACTGCACCACTCAGGAGCTAATTTCAAGTAAGTTTACTCTTTGCAAACTGCTTTAATGTATTATTTGTTTTTTCAGTTTTCTACCCAGTGTGTTCTGAATTTCGGTTTCTGTTTCAGCCAAAAACTTTCATTTCAGTGCATTACTAAAATTATCAGTGATCAGAGGCAGACTTCTTCTAGAAAATGAAACAAGAATTGCTTTGAAAACATGTAATAGACCCCTGTAGTCGTGCGTCATTCTGTAGTCCTCGTTATGCCCATATTAGGAACTCCGGGTCTGAGCTCCATTTCTCTATGGCCAGAATGAATAAGGTTTTCGAGAAATCGCCTCTATACATTTTTCTCCGGAATATCACTGGATCCTCTGAACTACGAGGTCGTTAAAGAGCCTGAATACTAGTTTCATGTAGCTTAGTGACGTCAAATTGATGCGCAGTAGCTTTAGCTCACATGTAGCAATATTCATATTTCAACACTTCAACAACCTTGTAATTTGGAGGATCCAGTGATATTCGGGTGAAAAATGTAAACAGGACAAAACGTATCGGGTTCTGAACATTTTTATTTAACACAGGGTGAGATAGAGGCGATTTTTCGAAAACCCTATTCATTCTGCCCATAGGGAAATGAAGCTTAGACCCGGAGTTCCTAATATGGGTATAAGAACATGGCGCCGACTACAAAATGATGACACGACTACAGTGTTCTATGTGCCATGTGTTTCTCTACAAAGCGCTGCAATGTGACAAAATAAAAGCACTTTTTCACAAAGTGCATCAGAATAAAAGCCCTGTGCAGGAATTATTTTCTAATTCTGTTGTGCTTTACACCAACATATTCAATCACTTCAATAACTGTCTCAGACATTTACATCTTTTAGTAATTTAGGCTAAACAATTACTTTTGGGTGATTCTGAGAAAATAAAAGTGACAGATAAGATGTGTACAGTTATGATTAGACTTCATAGTCATAAAATAAATTAGAAGAATATGGTTGAATATGAAATATTTGTTCAGTGTACCTCATTTTAGAAATCCTTAATTAGCAAAATGTCTTAAAATAGATATATCATGTTTGTAGTGAACCCTTCAGTTGTAACAGCACATTATATGATGTATACAGATTTTAAATTGAAGAAGATATTGAATAAATCTCAGAAAATACTGGACCGGTACTCTGTACCGGACGACATCTCAAGTTCAGGTAGTGGAATCAGTGGATCGGTGCATCCCTAACATAAATATGGACAAGCAGAGACACAGACACAGACAAAACCACTTCAACCTCATTTGAGTAAACAGCCTCTCATTTAAATATGTTTTTAAAAATGCAACAGCTTGGCCTATTTTCCCCTTTTTGAGTCAGACAGGCCGTGTCTGTGTATGTGTTAGCATGCATGAGCAGGAGGTTTGCTGCGACCGTGAGAGGCTTAGGAGGGATGATATTACACACAAAAGAGACCGTTAAACGCTCTGCAACAGGCGCATACATCAGCCTATTCACCAGCGGCACAAAGCGCCAGTCACAAGCCTCTACTCCCGCCATCTCCCTCGCTGAAAAAAGCAGTTCAGCCTCTGCTGTTCCAGGTCCAGTTTCACATCTTGTCTGGACTGCAGTGAATTTCCAACACAGGTTCTAGATCAGCTTTTGTCTTTTCATTCTAAATACAAGCCTAAAACTGGATCGTCCGCAGGACGGCTTTGTGAGGGCGGCTGCAGCACACGTTTCCCCATTTATCACCCAAAACCTTTCAATGAGATTAGTAACGAGGCTCCACAAAAGGGGGAATTAGCCATTTAGGTGCAGTGGGACGAGTTCTCATCTCACTTATTTGAATGTCGCCCACTTAAACCTTCTGCTCCTTTCTGGACCACTGGAAAAGAACCTTTATTATGTGTTTTGTTAACGTGTTCAATCATTCAAACTGGTTCTTGCTTAAATACCATATTCCATCAGTGGAATATTCAAGTCTTTGCCCACAAAATGCACTAACAAGAAAATCAAAATGGTCAAGGATGGCCAAAATGGTATCTCTAGCAAAAACATCAAAAGACTGCCCAGTACAGCTTCTTCCTAATTACAAGAAGTACAAGTGCCGCAGCAAAAGGAGTTTAGAACAAACAAAGGACTACTGGGTGAAAAATGCAAGAGAATGGATCTGATTACTGTATGAAATGCATACACCAGAGATGGGGACTCGAGTCACATGTTGAAGTGACTCACAACCCGACTTGGACTTGGGGTTAACAGACTCGCAGCTCGACTCAGACTCGCACTTAAGTGACTTGCAAATTGACTCACAACTTGGAAGCAGAACTCAGGAAAAGGAAGCAGCAGTAATTAGTGTAATGCTGCTCTCCTCATAGCTCACAACAGTGTCAGGTTCAATACAGCTTCAAATAACGAGCCTTTCATTACAGAAAAACCTGCTACATTCAGTAAATGCACCATTTAAGGCAAGAGACTTTACTCAGACTCGCAATCCAGAGACTTGAGACTTGACTCAGACTCGAACATAGAGACTTAAGACTCATCTCAGACTTGCAATCCAGAGACTTGGGACTTGACTCAGACTCGCAACCTAGAGACTTTAGAGTCGACTCAGGCTTGCACTTCAAAGACTCGACTCAGACTCGTACCTCAGAGACTCGAGGCTCAACTGAAATTCGCAGCTCAGAGACTCCAGGGTTGACTCAGACTCGCACCCCAGAGACTCAAGACTGGACTCAAACTTGCTTCCCAAAGTCTTGAGACTAGACTCAGACTCACACCTCAGAGCCTCTAGACTGGACTCAGACTTGTACCCCAGAGACTCAAGACTGGAAGTGGACTCATGCCTCAGAGATTCGCGTGGATTTGGAATCATGCCTCTGAGACTCAAAACTGGACTCAGACTTGCACCTTAGAGACGTGAGACTTGATTTGGACTCAAGACTTGATTAGGACTCACACTTTAGAGACTCGACTCGGACACGCAAACACAGTAATTTCAAATTTTTTGTGCTGTTGGTCTGTAGTGGCCTTTGGGGGAAAAAAATCAACTGAATTGATCTGGCACCTGTATCAAACAGACTTGAAGCAACTGAACAATCATATGGACCGACTTCCTTTGACACTCCATCAGTGCAAAACTCAAGTCTTTACTCACAAGACCTACAAACAAGAAGAAAGAAACTGTCCAGGATGGCCAAAATGATACTGTACCTCTAGCAAAATCAGGAGGACACTGCTCCATGTAGTAAGAACAAGATAAAAAAGAAATTCAGATCAAACAAACTTGCTGGAGAAGGCCAACTGAACAGATCTGACAATTGAGTCAAATAGACATGAACTGAGTGAATCATCTATCTGGACTATCTTCCTTTGATGTTGCATCAGTGCATGACTCGACTCATTTCTCACAAGACAAACACGAAGACTGAAAAAGTCCAGTATAGTCAAAAAATGGTGTCTCTAACAAAAGGCATAAAGAGACCGCTCAATAAAGCTTCTAATATCTGAAGTAAGAACACAATGTCAGAAGTACAAAGTCATAAGGGGGATAAACTGAATGAACCTGACAATGGAATCAAATAGACTTGACTGAATTATTCACGTGAACCAACTTCCCTTTGATGGAAGGAATCAAAAGTGGCTGAATCATCTGAGTATAGCCCACTAAATATACTGAACTGAAGGAGATGCTCTCCTGAATCTTGACTCTAATGATGGCTGACTGGACTAAATACCCTCAATTTCTATAAACTTAAGTTTATATTTATAGCATTTAGCAGGCACTCTTAGTCAGAAGATAACAGTAGTTTGTTATCTTCTTGGGAAAAAATATCTGCAAATCAAAGGCACCATCAAACTGAGCTGCCAGAAACAGGAACCAATATTTAAAATCTGTCAGATAATCATTAAGCAGAGATCAGCTACTTAATAAGGTGCTCCTTATCTAAAGGAACTAGGCTACATCTTGTAGATCTTGATCTAATGATTAAGATTAAGATATTCATAAGAAACAAATGAAAGTTCATTGATAACAAACAGTTTTCTCTCTGTGAAATTACTCAGTGATGTTCTTAATGAAGATCTCCATGACCTGATGTATTTTCTTCTTAATGTATGCGTCTGAGAGAGAGATTATTTTGGCATGAATCACTGGCTAATAACCATGCCTGTATCCTCTAAGCAGCCGTCGCAGTCTTTCACTTATCACTGGTCCTTGCGGACCGTTTAACATTGTGTACTGTGCTAATTGGTAGCGAGTGAAAAGAAATGGCTTTGCACACGGTGTCCCGAAAACCCATGTTAGCTCATTATATGCTGCATATTTTGGACTAAATATCAGGATTAAAGATCCAGGATACAGTTATGTTATCCAGGGTTACGTTGGACAAATATTCACACTCCTTATATACTCTCTGAAGGCAATGTAGGCTCTGCAAAGCTTGCTTAAGATCTGCCTCTGCGCTTCAAAACAAAAACAACAAACTGTCTGTGTGGGCTCTGTAGTGGAGATGGATGGAGGTTGTTTACAGCATTGTTCACGTTCCCGTGGTGATCGGTGATTAAGAGCTGCCTTCTGGTTGACACCGACTGTAAAGTGCTGGAGTCTGAAGGACCATTCCACTATGACAGTGAGTCAGTAACCAGGCCCACTAGAATAAATCCAGCAATACAAGCTTGCCCAACACACACATTACCTGTATACAATTAAGACAACTGCACCAGATTAAATCTTCAAATTTTGCATGTAAGTAGCACTTTGTAGTAGCACACATCACATAACAACTCATACCAACCAGCCAATGCCAATGTAATTCATTCTTTCTATGTATTTTCTCAAGCTGAAGGCAATAGTTTGGCCCAAAATCAATTTTATACATTTTTTCTTTTCCTCCCAGATGTAGTTAACCAGTAAATACATGATAATAATGTAGCTAAGAAGTAAAGGGAGCTCATGTACGATTCTCATTGTACAAACTGCTTACCTGAATCAACAGTTTCCTAAAAATCATGTTGAGTTGCAAAGTACAGTGCCAGGAAAATGATTTTCCCCCATCTAATTTCCTCTATTTGTGCATATTTGTCATAGAAAATGGTTTCGGATTCTCACACAGAATGGACAAGGGCACACAAGGACAACACGAGGAAACAGAAAAACATTGGTTTTAAAAGTCTGGCCCCCTCTTTTTTTCGCAGGATTGCTTTAATTCAGCCATAATGGAGTGCTTTGAGCATGAACTGCCCTGAACTGTTTAAGGGAATAATTTGCCAAAAAATCACATTTACTAAATGTTCCCACTTAGACCAGACATAGTTAATACATAATAATAATTTTGTAGTTAATTTTTTTTTTTTAGTTTAAAACTGGCACTACAAGACTAACACTGTTAACAAACACTAGAACTCAATAGTCACCTAAATCTTTTCCAAAAATATATCCCCATAATTTCTCTTGACATTCTATTTGACAGGGTGAGGAGCTCGGTCATCCGAGAGGAGCTCAGAGTAGAGCTGCTACTCCTCCACATTGAGAGGAGCCAGGTGAGGTGGTACGCCTGGACGCCTCCTGGTGAGGCACGGCCTACTTGGACCAGATCCCAGGGTCATCCTAGGAACGCTGGAGGGATTATATCTCCAAGTTGGCCGGGGAGCGGCTTGGGGTCCCCGGGAATGAGCTGGAGGAAAATGCCGGGGACAGGGTCGTCTGGGATTCTCTGCTCTCCCAACTGCTACCTATACTGCTACCTATAACCTACCTCTGTTCCAGCTGCTACCTACAACCTATATGGATTTTACATACTGAAAAACTGTAAAATAATTAGGCTTCAACATGGATGCTACGACCGTTTGACTACTGTTTTTAGTTACATTACCTATTTTATCTATTTTATTATATAACAGTATCTTGTACAGAGTCAGAACCCACAACACCAAGTCTACTGTCAGCTTGTTAGCTACATTACCAAAAAGAAGGAAGCTTTGGACACTAAAAGTCTTGGCTGATGGACTACATTTAGGGGTGATAAGAACATTGATCTTTCACTGAACCATCACAACTTATCAATTTATTGATAATTTTCGATAATGGCAGGATAATGTCCTTCATTTACACACACATTGAGTCGTCCTGATGCTACCAGAGACACTATGTTTCGTCCTCAGTTATAGTTTCACGTTTAGTTGTCATTAAGTCTTTTCAAACTCGCTCTGCGCCAAAGCCTTCACATCAAGTCTGACTAGCTTTTTTAAAACAGCACATCATCCACTGAGGCTGCAGTCAGAGCGCAGACGTCTCTCTGTGTACTGTCTCATCACCTTTAACTTCTTTCTCTCATTTCTGTTTTCTCTCTTTGCTTTCCATCTCTCTCTCTCTCTCTCTCCCTTTCATCTCTGTTTTTCACTCACTTTCTGTTGTCTTTCCCTCTCTCCATTGCTGTTTTCTCTTTTCCCCCTCTCTTTCTTTCCCTCATCATCCTGTTTTCTCTCTCTTTCTTCCTTTCTCCCCTCTCACTTTCTGTTTTCTCCTTCCCTTCCCATCATTTTTCTGTTTTCTCTGTCTTCCTCTCTCTCTGTTTTCTCTTTCTTTCCTTCTACCCCCTTCATTATCTCTCCCTCTGTCTCTCGACACATCTCCATTTCTGTTTTCTGATTCTCTTTCTTTGTTTCCTTTCTGCCTCTCCTTTCCCCTCCCTCCCTCACTCTTTCCCTCCTTCTTCCTTCCCCTCCTTCTCTTTCTTCCCCTCCCTCCCTCTCTCCTTTACCCCCTCTCTCTTTCTTTCCCTTCCCTCCCTCTCTCTTTCTTTCCCTCCTTCCCTTTCTCCTTCCCCTCCCTCCCTCTGTCTCTCTCCCTCTACCTTTTTCTTCCTCCCTCCATCTCTCTCCCTTTCTACCTTCCCCTTCCTCTCTGTTATCCTTTCCATTCCTCCCTGTCTCTTTCTCCCTCTCTTTTCCTTCCCCTCCATCCCTCCGTCTCTCTCTTTCAGCACCCCCCCCACTCCCTCTCTCTCTGCCCCCCCCCTCTCGCTCTCCCTCTCTCTCTCGCTCTCCCTCCCTCTCTCACTCTCCCTCTGTCTCTCTGAGGGTCAGGTCTCTGTTGTTCCTCTTCACTGCTCTCTCTGAGAGTGCAGCTTGTCTCTGCTATCACAGAATACAGACACTACACACACAAAAGAGGCCTCGCTCACCCGCTCGCACACAGAACGCCTTTCACCCCATCACAACAAAGCACTCCGCTCGCCCTGTACGGGCACAGCGTGCCCAAAAATGCCACCCCCTCCTCCCTCTGCCTCTCCCTCTCTCTCGCTTTCACTCTCCACCTCTGTTACCCTGCATTTCTTCCACTGGCATTGCGTGGCAACCAGCTGTCCTCTCTGCACTGAACAGACATGTGACAGGGTTTAGAACACATTTCACAAGATTCGGTGGACAGATTTAGATTACAGACCGATTTAAAGCCCTCAAGAAAATAATCTCTGAACCGGATATCTTTTAATTAAATGGATTTATGAGAGGAAAAACAATCGAGGCCACTGGATAACGAGCTAGCCACTGATTTGTAAAGACTTTATAATCCTTATCTGCCACCCAAATGCCTAATACCCTCCTAAATACACCCTGAAGAACTGGAGTATAATTAGGAGGTAATACATTCATGAATGGGTTGATTCTTTATACACGGCACCCTGTAGACACGAGTGGTCTAAGTGCACAAAGTGCAAAAACGAATGATAAAGTCTATATGAGTCTTTTCCCTTTCACACATGCACTTTTATGTGGGAATTTAAAGGGGCACTGCAGCCAAAATGAAAATTATACATCAGCTGTAAACATGCCTGCTTGCTCTCTATAGTAATGGATAATTAGATCATATTCAGAGAGTGAGATTTTCTGGTTTAAATTTTTTAAAATAATTGTTTTTTTCCACTACCTTGCTAATGCAAGAGGAAGCCAGACTGCTGTTACTGCGAGGAAGCAGAATAATCATGTGAGTATTTATTAGCCTCTATTTATGGCCCAATCCCATTTCACCTCTTGCCCCACCACTAAGCCCTTACCCCTTTATTTTGCACATTCATGCCTAGGGGTAGGGTATCCCGATATTTGTTGAGATAGAGGGGTAGGGCCAAGTGCTAGGGCTACATGGCCCCCCAGACAGAGGTTTCTCAGAGGCACACTCCAGATGGAGTGTTATGAGAAAAAAAAGGAAAAAACAGCAAGATGGCTGCAAAAGCGACCAAAGAAACCCACAAATGTAAGTATTTTCTCCATTACAAAATACAATAACCATTGTATTACCTTAGTTTAATGTCATTTCAATGTATTATGACCCTTTTGTTCATAACAACCATAAAAAAATCGCTAGTAGTACACTGATGTCTCGTTAGCTAGCTAGCTAAATTTCCCCTTCCACCTTAAATGGTGCAGCAGTTCTGATTCCTGAGGAGCCAGAATGTAACTACTGCACCATTTAAGGTGGAACAGGAAAATTTGCATGAGAAGCTGGCGAATAGCTGACTTTAGCTTCATATGACTGAAGAATTAGGGGTGATAATAGCCTGTTAATGAAGTAATGTTCTTCTTTATTTGAGGGTTGTCCCATTTCAAAGGGGAAGATTTCAACCACTACCCCTTGTAGTGACAAATGACACTCGAGAACAAGGGGTAGGGGTGAAAATAAGAAATGGGATTGGGCCTAAGTGTGAAATAGGGTTATGGATAACTAACACTATTACTAAAATGAAAACTAGCAGTGAAAAAATGTGCTTATTATCTCCACTAAAAATAAAAATGACAGTGTTTAAAAACACAAAAACTAAATCAGAACTATAAGGTCCACTGCAGAACTAACAAAAACTAGCTTTTTTTCTTTTTTGTTTTCTCAGTTCATGAATGAGACTTGAAGTGGATCTCTTCTGTGTTTGACTGACTTTATGAAAAGCTGAAGGTGAGCCGAGCTCAGTCTTCTGTTGTTCTAATTTTGTTCTGAAAATTTCAAAAATATAGTCACCCTGTTGTAATGCAAGCCAGTGTTGAAATCCTAGTAAGACTGAGGCAGAAATTTAACTAAAACAATTCTGATACATTGAGATGTCGTGATTAAGGCCGACAAAGCTGAGCATGTCTGTGATGCTTTTGTTTTTACTGTCAGGTTTTGAGTTTTTTTTAATGAAAAGCTTCCCAGGTGTGTTTTGGTGTAATTCTAATGCCATACTGCTTTTGAAAAGCAGCAAAATATGCCTGTCTTGCGTGCGTAGCTGCTACTATGAATGCATTTTATAGGTGACTGAGAAATAGCGGGCCTCTTGGCCATTCATGCTGAAGAAGTCGTCTTCTATGACAGGATGCATTTTGTTTAATGGCTGCAAGCTTAAGTGACGCAAAGCCCGAACATTAGTGGTAAAGACGGTAAAGCACGCCATTAGAATAGCAATTCATCTCAAGGACCTCCCTTTAAATAAGCAAACTGATAATGATACAGATCATAAAAACTGACCGCTCACTCTCTCACCCTCTATCCCTCTTCTTCTCCCTCTGTCTCCATGGATATACCTCTCTGTGCCCCTATCTCTCTCTCTCCCTCTCTCTCTTAAAATAAGCAAACGGATAATGATACAGATCATAAAAACTGACTGCTCACTCTCTCACCCTCTATCCCTCTTCTTCTCCCTCTGTTTCTATGGATATACCCCTCTGTGCTCCTATCTCTCTCTCTCCCTTTCTCTCTTAAAATAAGCAAACAGATAATGATACAGATCATAACAACTGACCAAACACTTACTTGGATACATTTCATCAACACACATTCTTCAGTACTGCTAAACCTGGTAGTCATCACAAAACAGCAGTGGTAGGAGTAGCTTTTTGTTTTGTGTACCAATTCGTAATTCATAGTTTTACATGACTATTTGACTATCTGCAGTAACAACACTCCTCACCACTTCAGCACGGATGGGCGGGCTAAACTGTTATAGGCTAAACTGGGCAGTCATATTTATATATGTTCATGGTTGTGACATCACAACCTAAGGAATTCAAGACCATGCTGTTTTTTCAGCTTAGTGTCCATATATGTACTAGGAAGTAAAATCTTTTTCAGCCTATTTACCACAGTATACCAAAACCCTCCCCTACCCCTGACATCACTCTCCTAAAATTACAAAAATCAGGCATGTTTGAGACCGAATGATCCCAGCCTTCCATCATGCATGTTCCCAATACCCTGCAATCGATACACGACCACTTAACCAGGCCATACATGCAGCATGGGGAGAGAGAGAGGTAGAGAGAAGGAGATAATATGAACATAACAAGCTTTTGGCTCAGGAAGTGAACCGCCACGGGAGCTGCGGCAAACATTAATGCATCAGACAGGAACTGCAACATTAATATTTTACATGTTATTAAATTATCTACCAACTCTGTCGCTAAAAAAGGCTAAAAAAGGATTAATGTGGCTTGTGATTGTTGTCTGAGAACAGTTAAGGTAATGAGCAAGACTCTGTGCTGCTGCTTCAATACGCTCTAGGACAAGCTAGAATGCATCCTTTATCCAGATCAAAGCTAAGGATTTAGAATCAACTAATCAGCTCCTGGTTTTCCCCGAGCATCCTCACACAAAAATCCTCAGACGACTCTAAAGCAAGTGTCTTAATGAACAGTGTTCTTCACAGTAACATTGAGCTTAATACTAGTAAAGAGACTGGGCTCTATCCACCCTATTACCAGCTTCTTTAAAATTCCAAATTAGCCGCAGATCAGTAGCTTGGCATAATGCAGGCTTACGTCCATCAGCAGAGCTAAGAAGCACCGGGTCATTAACCAGCCAATGTATCCCCCAGTGTACTCACTGGATTCAGACCAACGCTAGAGTAGCCTCCACACCGCACAGCAATACAGCTGTCTCTCTCTTTCTCCATCATGCTCGCTCTCCCTTCATCCCTGTCTCTTTCACTCAACCTGTCTTTCTGCCTGTCTCTCTCTCACCTTTCTCACTTTTCTCTCATTTACTCCCCACTCACCCTCTATTCCTCTTTCTATCTCTCTGTGCCTCTATCTCTCTCTCTCTCTCTCCCTTTCTCTCTTATTCAGTCGCTGTCTTCTACCTATCTCTCTCTCTCTCTCTTTCTCCCTCTGCCTATGTCTCTCTCTCCTTCTGTCTCTCTTTTTCTCTCTCTTTCTTGTCTCTTTCTCAGTCTCTCTCACTAATTTAGTCTCTTTCTCACTCTCTCTCACTCACTCACTCTCTCTCTCTCTCTCTCTCTCTCTCTCTCTCTCTATCTCTCTCTCTCTCTCTCTCTCTCTGTGACTGGTGACTAAACATCGTCTGACAACGTCACTATCTGTCAGACAACAAGTTTGCGGCACGTCACGACTGAGGAAAGGAAGGAGGGAGGAGAAGAGCATAAGAAAACTAAAACAAGAAGAGACAGAGAGACAGAGAGAGGGAGGAGGAGAGGGAAGTTAGGAGAAGGAGGTGGAGAGTCAATAGCAAAAACACATCAACATGATTTTCTTCGCTACACAGAGTTGCTATTTCAGTCCATGTGATGCCAACCAAAGCCAACGATAATAATTCACACACACTTTTCCTATATCACAGTTCACACTCTCACTCAAGAGGAGTGAAGCCCTCAGTGTTGGTAGTAAAACGTGTTAAGTGTGGAGGAGGCAGTGCGGATGAACTGAGCCGAGTCCAGGCTGAGAGGCAGCAGAGAGAGCGTGTCTCTGTGGAGAAGAGGGCGGACTCCGAGCTCGACTAATTTAGCTGCTGACTAACGGGAGGCTGGAGCAACACAGCAGGCCTGGAGCAAACCACTACTTATTTCATTCTACATATCAGTTCTTAACTGCAGCTGACCATTAATATATTACCACATATAATAAATCAACTGTTAAGCAGCTCTAAAATGTGTAGGAGTCAAGATCTTTTTATTAACAAAAAGGGGGGCATTTCTGCTGTTTAACTTGCTCTTCTCTGTTAATAACCCAATTCATTTTTGTATCAATTTAATATGCAGAATGTGATCTAACAAGGCCAAAAGTCTGATAATAGCTAACATGTAATAGGCCTAGATAACAAAATAGAATCGTATGACTATGACAGATAATAGATAACAAGAAGTATAAAAAATACAAGTAAAGAAATATTGTTTTGTATATATTTAAAATTTAACCTGAAGTCAAAATTGATCCTTCCCACCTTGTTAGTTAATATCCTTGGTAATTTTAAGCACAATTCATCATACGATATCAATTAAAGGACAAAAATTCTGTTTTTTGCTCTAAAAAGTCCATTTTTTACGTACAATAAATCAATAATATTGTGTTTTACCTCCCCCTCTGAGAACCCCCACCTATCATCAAGTGAAACCATGATACCCTGTTTTACTTGGAAATGTCATTATATGGAAGGAAAATTCATATTGCTATGATTTCTGATTCACGGTGATGTTAAAATTGAAGCTTATTTTCTAAGTGGTTTTGGTGGATCCAGTGGATTGTTTGAGAAGCCTCACAACTGTCCCAACTCAAACATTTGAAAAAGACCAATTTGTGGTGCCCATTATCAAGCAAGTGTGTCTGACCACAGAAAGATTAGGGCTAATGAGAGGTCAATCCATGGTTTTTTGAATAACACTGCACAGCCAAACATGAACTTTGAAATGTGAAGGCAAATTATTTTAGTCTTTGACTAAAAAAGGAGCAAGCAAAATAACATTTCAGATTAACAAAAGCAATATTCTTCATCAATCTAATTTTCATAAACACTTCAAATCAACCTCTGCCCCGTTCCACTTTTACACTGTACTGATAAATAAGCCAACAAACATCTGATGGAAAGCATGGTCCAAAGCCAGAACAGGTCATGCAGGTTCATATCTAATTAAAGATAAGGCCGGGCGGTGCAAGAACAGTTTGCTGGAGTGATGCATAAATGTCCTCGATTTCCTTGAGCTGCCTTGGTTTGTACAACAGACCTGATATCTCGACTGAGTAGAGGATGGCCATTTCCAAAGCCTAACACAAATAAACAATGTCAGTCTGAGCTAGAGAAAAAAGTTGCTGCATCCTTGACTGCAGTGATCTGCGACATAACCTGCTATGGCAGTATGCTTTAGCCTAGATTGCTTGACGGTTTAGTATTTTAAGTTTGTTGTTTTTTCGTCATCTTTGTTCTCTACATGCATGCATTGGTTGCTGGGTTTATGTTAACCTGTGTTCCTTGTTAATTCGTGTACAATTTTGCTATTGTTTAGTTTGTTTTGTAGCACTGTAGGGTGTTTGATGATACTGTTTGTCAGGAATAAGCTAAAACCTCACATCATGCCACAGGATACAGCATATTTGGAAAATTAATTGTTTGTTTTACTACTGACTTTATGCAGCCAGGCGAGAACAACATAGTCCCCTAGATGACAACAAATAAATGACTATCATACTTAATATTATGATAGGAATATTTAATTCAATTTGTTTCTAGAAGCACTTGAAATAAGCATGAAATAACCTGGTAACAGTTTTGTACACAGCAAGTCCCAGACTTATGCAGCTTGGTCAGAACATTCCAAAACATTCTTTCATAATCAAACAAACAAACAAACAAATAAGCAAGCATCCAAGCTTTTATAGCAATCATGTACCCAATACTGTAGTTATCATGCTGCCATCATGATGCTACCCAGCCTCATGTAACCTGCTATATTATCAGAAAAAAATTCATCACCACCAACAAAGGCCCTTCAAACATTTGTGTTCAGGGGTTTATAATATAATGATCCAGGCCTGGCCCTACTTTTCACTTTTATACATTGTTAGCAGTATTAGGCTTTTTAGACGAAACTATTTCCTTAAATGATTCAAATAAGCCAATCCACTCATCTTCCATAAGCCACTGCAGTGCCCTCAACCAATCCCGTTTTCCAGTGTATCATTTCTCAGCAATACGGCTCAAACCACAGCACGACACACCTGCCACAACTCATACATCAAAAAACTCTGCCTCAGGGAACATCCAGCATTACAGGACCTGCTTCCAAACGCTACTGACTTCTTAAAGGTGAAATACAGAAACTGAACGATATGGTTTTTCTGCAGAGAAGTGCCTAAGTCATCCCACTTTAGCCTGCCCTCAATGCCACTGTAAATTAAATCAACCCCGAGAGAAAAAGATCACATTCTGCTTTCAGGCAGCTTTAGTGCAGGTCCTGCAGATCGCCCTGCGCAGAGTGTCTGATATCCAGAAGGAGGTAGAGGACGAGGAGCATGTGTTCAGTCGGCCCTAAAGCTACAAACATACACTGCATTCATTTTCAATTACTCTGAAAAGAGAAAAAGAACAGATACAGAGGAAAGTGAAGTGGGTTATTAAAACAGAGATAACAGATCTTCACAAGTCAGCCGCTTTCATCATTATCACCTCCGCTTTATTCACTCTCCTCCAGCTGTGACCCACAGCACTGAGATCACATGCTTCACAGATACACAACAGAAAAATTAATCAGGGGAAAAATCTATTTAACAAAATTGACACAGAAACTTCAACAACTAAGTATATTATATTAGATATATATCAGGTTCTTCAGTATTCAGTGTCTATTCTTTGCCTTTATTACAGCTTCCATTCTTTTCAGGAGACACGCCTTCAGTTTTTCAAAGAAATCTGCAGGGATATTTTTCCACACCTCCAAAGTTCAGTCTTAGAAGTCGTCCACTTTTGGTGTTCTTGTGCAAAATTTCTTCTTTTTGTCTATTTCCTTTTCTCAGTAACAGCTTCTTAAAGGTACACATCCTTTCAGACTCATAGTGTTGAGTTGTTTTCTCACAGTGGAAGGATGAACAGAAACACCTGTGGATTTTTTCAGATCTGAAGCAAGAGTGGAGCTTGATCTTCTCCTCTCTCTCAAAGATCAAAGTACTGTAATTACATATTAAGTACTACAATTGTATGTAGCACCAAAAAGGGTTCTTCTATTGTTACAAGCCTGACATAGTTACAATAGCAGAATCCTTGTTGTTGCTAACCTTTCAAAAAAATTCTATATAAAACCATATACAACACATTCTCCATCAATTTGAAGAACTATTTCACCATACAAAGAACCATTTAAACATGAAATGGTTCTATATAGAACTCATAGTTGTAAACAGAACCATTACCTACTACTAAAGAAGCTTGAAGAACCATAGTTGAAATACCAGTATTGCTCTCTGAGTGTTTATTCACCCATTGTGTCTTAATGGACACATAATTATGATAGCTTGCCTCCAACCTGCACCCTGCTCTCCCACAACTACTTCAAAACTGCTACATACAGGCTATAATCACATATTTATGTGATTTAATTGACATCACTAAGTTGCGTGAAAGAGAGGCTACTACTACTATACACTCCTTCAATACAGCAGCTCGAACTGTGGCCTACTCATTTGACTAGCCCTCTTGACAAAGCCTGCTGGTTTATGTGGGGTATTTTGGTGAAGTTGCTAGTCTTATTATATGAATTAAATGCGCGGGAGCAGGAAATCAAGCTCAGATCTGGCTTCAGATCTGAAAAAATCCAACCTTCTGGCCAACCTTCCACTGTGAGGAGACGACTCAGTGCTATGAGTAGGGCTGGGAGTTGATCCAAAAAATAATCAATTCTCCGATTCCAGGCATTGGGCTATGGAGAGTCTACTTCAAAGCCTTGGACTCAGTTCCATACAGAGAAGTCTGCCTGTACCTGCGCGCAAGCGGAGAGTGAGATATTCCGCCGTCTCTCTTTGGACAGCCTGCCTGAAAGTTTTGTCCTTCCACAACACGTACATCAGTATATTGGTTGTATTTTACTTTGGACCAAATCAAAAACAGAGTAAAATGTAAAGTTTGTAACAAAAAAAGTGACTTACAGACAACTCTACCAGTGCTGAAACATCTACCCAGCAGGTACAGTTTAGCCAGCCCGCATTACTCGGTTAAGCTAATTTTGTTTCAGGTAACTCACCAAATGTCCTTCCTAAGGTTAATTAAAATTAATGCAGTATTTTTGCCGGATGTACTTCTCTATGTCTTGGTTTTTTGGAATTGAGATTATTGTGCATGCACTCCATAGATTCCTATCACTTGGAATTAGAGTCCAATTCTAAGTTTCTGGAATCTAATAGCTCTAGCTATGTGTCTGAAAGGTTACTGAGAAAAGGTAAACGAAAGAAAAAACTTTGCAAATCTAACAAAAGACCTTCTGGTGTTCTCAGAACGGACTGGTCACTCCAAAGACCTGACCTCAACATCATGTGTTTGAGAATGTGTGGATCGTGAAAAGAAGAAAAAGTTCTAAGACTGAACTTTGGAGGTGTGGAAAAAATATCCCTGCAGATTGCTTTGAAAACTGAAAGCAAGTCTCCTAAAAAAGAATGTACACTCTAATAAAAGCCGTCACTGAAGAATGAATACCTTGTACTTAATGGCTGTTTTAAATGTCTCGGACTTTTGCTCAGCACTGTATATATAAAGGAGAAAAGTACATAAGATGACACACAGGTTTTGGAACTTTGTTAACGACAAGGCGCAACAGGAACGATATTCAAAAACACCATTCATTTTTCCCATCGATGAAAACGGCTTAGACCCATGTCTCATCTGGATGCTAATAGCAGGTGGATGTACCTGGGGAGGCTGAAAGTCGTGAGGAACGAGCAGTAATGCGCTGAAAGTGGAAAACATGAGTTCCCTGTCACTGGTGTGTGGCTCTGTTGTTGTGTGTGTATGAAGATAAGGGCTGTGTTGCTGTGTGTTGGGAGACGGGGGGATTCCTCTAAGCTTTTAATCTCTGTCTGTGAGCCTGCAGGATCAGGGTGCTGTGTTTAACACTGTCCCTGTGTATTGCACACATAGGGCTCTCTCTCTCTCTTCTGCTGTCACTCCAGGGACAAAACACAATAACACAATAGATTCTTTTCTCTAATCTGGGGGGCTGTGGTCCTCCGGAGAGTTGAGAGGGAGACAGTGTGTATGTGTGTGAGTCGGCCTTTTGGGAGGGGGCTCACTTTGGCCCAGCTGGTTAATGAGAGGCTTGCCTTTGCCCCATAGACCACCTTCTCTCTCTCACGCTCACCCTCACTCTCTCTCACACACACAAACATCTGTGGTCAGTGGGGTCCCCATTGTGAGCGGGTAATAAGGGGGTTGGACATCTAATCAGGCAGTCTGAGTGGCTCTTTGGCAGTGGACAGCTGGTGCAGTAGACAAGCGCCGCTATTTGAATATTCAGCACCAGCCGCTTATTGGCCTCCACAGACCAGCTCAGTGCAGCTCAGTGGATTAGACAATGTAATTAAAAATAACAACAAATAAGATATACTTCGAAGAGGTATTCAACAACAACAACAACAACGATAATAATAATAATAATGCTAGGGGTGTAGGTGAAGGGGAATTCCACCAATTTTTCAAACATTCTGCATAACTATGTCATTAAGATGAAAATAAAGTCATTTAGTCAAATTACAGAAACAGAATTGCTCACAGTGGTGGTGACCGGAACCAGACATCTGAAATGCTTAATGTCTTCATCATAGAAAGTTATTAAGTGAAATGAATAGATTTAATGCTATTTTACCATAATCAAACTTTACATAAAAACTCAGAAGACATGCAGGATTACTGGTCGTTTTGGCAAGTAATAAAATGAGTATATTTTCATTGTAGACAGGTTCCTATTACCACCACTGTAAAGTAATCTGACTCCGTAGGTTTCTCTACAATTAACCATTTCAAACCACTGAATGTCTGGGCTTACATCTCAATCACTGAATTGTGCAGAAATTTTGAAAATTGGTGGAATTCCCCTTTCTTGATTCAATGTTTTGTTTAAGGTTTAATTTGATCTAATTCTACCCTAAAGAAAGGTTTAGTTTTTTGTTTTAAAGCTGTGTTTCTTGTTATAGCTACATGAATGGGCAAATAAGCTTCATCAAAATGTATATTTTACTTTTTATATTTCAATAACATTATTATCAGAATATATATATATATATATATATATATATATATATATATATATATAAAACATCAATAAATAAGATATTAATCTGTACATATTCTGTTGAAGTACTCCACAAACACAGTTTAACACAGTTTTGAAATACATAGAAATTGTTAAATCAACTCTAAAATAAACAGCTTCAGTGTAGTAAAACACTAAAATCACTATAGCAAATCATGAGGTCACAAATTATTATACTCTAATCTATTGCCTCCATTGACCACAGGACAGAATTTTAACCAAGCAAAAGAAAGACCTCTCCCAGTGGCCCCTGTTTGCATATCCAAAACAGATTCAAAGTGATCATTCTAAAGTCAATACCATCAACAGTGTATGCTTTGGGAGATCAGTTTTAAGACACACGATCCTCTCAGAAACCTGTCTAATTAACTCAATGCATGTCTGGCTCTTGCCATGTTGATTACAGCTCACTAGTCCAGGTGGAGCCACCATCTTGCTATAACTACACCTCCCAGGCTTTAGTCCAGATGGCAGTCCGCTAACCAGGGCCCAGGGTGACATAATGGGGCTTAAACGGACATCTCAAGGGGATAGATCTCTTATGCCATCCCAAACCAGTTTACATGACACTTCAGGTTGGATTTCCCTCAGTGCTGAGTGTTACAGAAAACAATACAATCTGGCCAGATGTCGCCGCTTCACACTGATGTAGGGCACCATGATTTCCAGCTAAATCTTCTTTTTTACTATGGGAGAAGCTACAAAAGCGACCTCAGATCAATGTAAAAGAGCTTCCTCTAAGCTGAAATGAAGACAGATGGTTAAAATCAGACCAGCTCTTCCATGTGGAGCAGAGGGAACATCAGAGACTCATAAATCAGGCTAGTTTGGATCACCATATCAAACAAAGACTGCTCTGGGCATTGTGGACAATATCAGTAATGAGAACAGGGGATTAAGCTAGTTCTGATAAACAGGTTCAGGCCTGTAAATTGAATGTTATGTAATTGCAAAAATCCCTTTCCACTGAATAAGAAATTGTAGCCATTGTTGTATAGAGTTTCTATATAACGTTGAGTAGGGGTGGGCAATATGACAATATTTTACCGCTATCATGATATGTTACATAAACATAAATATAAACATAAACTAAATATTGTGATACATATCATGTATCATGAAAATGTTGTGAAATTACAGCGATGTTATATTTTTGCCATATCGCCCACCCCTAATGTTGAGTATCAGGTTTAAATTGCTACACCACTGTTCTTGACTATGTTGTTGTAGCTAATCAAAACTAGGCAAAAACTAGGAAGTGTCAAACATCCCTCCGGCTCTGACATTCGTAAAGACTCTATTTCCCAGAATGCTCTGGGAGATCACATGAACCTCCACAATCCACCACTCACCATTCCAGTTCACCTGAGTACCAACCTGTTTCACCTGTTGTGTGTATCATATGACTAGATCTAGCTTTGTATTTAAGCCTGGGCTTTAGTATAGGTTCTTTGCGATGTATCCCTTCTCTCTGTAGAGCTACTGAGCATGTCTGTCTGTTATATTGCCTTCGTGTTTTCCTGACCGGGTTTTGGACTTCCTGACTTTGCCTTTTTGTCTATGCCCTTTTGGATCTGGTTACCTGATTTTCTTTGTTATGTTTGTCATTCTCTGTATTTTGGGCTTTTTGGATTTGACCACCGCCTGTCTACCAACTACGAATATTGTCAAACCCTTTTCAAGTAAAGCCTCATTTCTTGTTTTTTATCACGAGCGTCTGCCTTGTTCTGTCCTGTTACAGGAAGCAGCAAGGACACAGTAATGTTAGCTCAATGACACAACAAAAAATGAGATCTGATCCATCCTAACAGCTTGATATTTCACACGCATACAAAATAAACATCATTTGACATTAATAACACTCTACATTTACATCTTTTGACAGTTTCTCATTCATTTCAATGTTTTTTTTACGAATGCTCTGAAAAGTTTGTCCAACTTCACAACAGTCGCTGCGAAAGAATGCATTTGTACAGACCAACTGAACTGGACAGGCCAAAAATAATTGGACAATCAGCTGCTCAGTTGTTTCTTGAAATTTAGAGATGTCATTTTTTTCAGATTTGAAATTCAGAGATATGCAGAGCCTCATGAGCATGCAGGTAGTGAGCAGGGCTATACAGTTTTTCATGATTAGCTGCAGTCTTAGTAAATTGAACAGTCTGAATATTCAGAAATTATCTTTCTTACCTTGGCAGGACATGAAGTGATAGCTATATTACGCCATTATTTGCCAGATGACAAACATTTCCCCTGACAGTTGAAATAAAAGGAAGGCACAAGAAGGAAGCAGAAAAAAGGGGAGAGCCTCTGAAGGAAGCTAAGTGGAGCTCACCCAGGCAAGAGACAGATTCATCTATGAAATCATAACTTAATTATCACTGTCAGTGCAAAAAGCTGCTGAGTATTTCAGTCTAGTCTGTGCTCCACAATAACCAATCCATTCATCATCCATCCATCAATTTCGAAAGTATATGAGGTTAAAATGATAGAACGTTTATCCACTGATCCATCAATCCAAACATGTCATCTAGCATTGTGCAAACCACATGCCTAATGTCTGGATCTACAAGGCAAATAAGGCTAACAAGTAATTGAAGCTTACAGCCACTAGTGAGCATTGTGCAAACCTCATATCTAAATTATTACAGGTGTGTAAAAGTGCAACAAACATTGCGCAGTATCCTCTTCCCATCTGTTTCACCCCAGCAGCCTTTCCATTTGTCTAGTCTTTCTGAGGACCAGTAGCTGTGCACTGCAGTGGAAGTCATAAAAAAGGCTTTAATGGGAACATTAGGCCGCTTTGACTGTGGCTTCTTCTCGTTATGCTCTAATATGCACTACAATGTATTACATAATATTGAAGTCAGACGAATATCTTGGAATTTATCTTTTTCAGTTGTTTTTTTGCACTTTCACATTGTGTGAACATTTCATAACAAATGGATCAATATAAACAGTCTGAAATTACATTATTACATTTTACAATAAAGAGCCACTATCCTGCATTCATCTTTCATTTTTTCAGCTGAGGTCACCTTATGACATTTATGTGGTTTAATGTACCAAAAACAGTCATAATTCATTTTTACCTGGCCGTTGCCTACCTCTCTTTGTCCCTTAGACAGCTGGTTTTGTTACTGTACCTCCAAGACTCATGTATGTTAATTTGTTCTGATTGGCTGCCCTGTACTGTGCCTCATTTAAAAAGTAGTGTGGGCTGAAACACTCCATGCGAATGGGTTTGTTTAACCTACAGTAAGCTGAAGTGGCAGATATATGCAAATGTAAATATGTAAACGGCTGTTTTTTGTGACATCACAGTTCAGTGTGGTGGACTGTATGGACAGAGAAGTGAATGGTACATTTTGAAATTTTCACAGGGTTTAAACTGAACATAGTACACTCATTTATTTCAAAAGTGTGATTTTGATTTTCCATGATTTGGGCCTTTTAAGACTGATGGATTGATTCTTTCATTCGTTTATTGATTCATTCATTCATTTATATATTTATTTATTTTTAATGTATGTATTTATTTATTTATACTTCTTCTATAAAGTTCCCATAACCACTGTTGTTCAGAAGTTAAGCAGAAACAATATTGCATTCTCATTCTTCTCAATAACAGCAGTTGTCCTGTTCATAAAAGCTAACAAATGCTAACGGTACACAGGCCCATCCTTCCCTTAACCAACGTCCAGCTTCTCAGTCAGTTACAGTGTCAACATTGTAACCTTTAACAACTTCCTCTGCCCACCCCCCACCCGTTTTTCCTTCTATATCCCTCTCTTTTTCTCTTTCTCTCAAAAAGCCACTCACTCAATCTAAATGGCTGAGCGTCAATCCGTTCTCTCCTAGTCAAATACTATAAAGCTATGAAGTACCACTTTCCACTCTCAGGAAGAGCTGGGCCTGAAATAATGTTTACAGTATGGTGGACTTCCGATTCAACTGTCTTTCTTTCAGTCTCTTCCCCAGCACTGAATGATGACTGAGAGACAGAAACAGAAAGACTGACACACACTGTAGGAAAGAGCGAGGGAGCGAGAGAGCACTAATGGACGACCGATGTCCACATTCTAAGGCTTATTATTCAGTAACTGCATGGAAAACAAAATGATCTAGTCAACCAGATTTAAAGTTAATTAACAAATTTTCCCCCTTACCATGAATTTAGTCGATCAGTTAAGACATGTTTGTTGTCCAAAGTTCACTTCTTTAATTTTGCACTGGAGCTATGAGGCTAATTAAGCTAATAAATAAAAAAATATGTCATTGCTGTTAGTTACTGTTATGGTGCTCAAACTCATGGTTTGAGGCAAGTGTGCTTTGCTAACTGGTGGCTATACTTCCTTTACTTGTTAGCTACAGGAGATGGGGCCGCATGTTGACTGACTCGTGACTTCACTCTGACTTGCCCTTAAATGACTCATGACTCAATTCGTACTCAAGGCTTACAACTTTTTAGCCACAAAATAAGACAAAAAAACACAAAACAACCCTGATAAAATTTGTGTTTGACACTGCATGTCAGTTTTGCTACAGTTGTGCAGTCATTACTGAAATGCTGCTCTCCCACAGCTCACAGCAGCACCAGGTTCAACACATCTTCAAATAATGAGACTTTCTTTATAGAAAAATGTTCTATATCAAGTGATACACACCATGAAAGCAGTTTTAAAGAAAGAGAAAAAACAACTTTATTGGCTGGCTAACATGAAGTTTGGATAGCAAGTATGCTATGATAGCATAATAACTATTATAGCTGAAGTTGCCAGTTAATCTAACTGACATTTTAGTAAGTTACACATCAGATTCTTTTAAAAATACAAATAAATCAGCTGGATTAGCTGTTGTGCTAGCTAGCATAAGTCCTATATAAACAACGAACTAACAAACCATTTCAAGTTGTTTTGCCTCTTTCCTTTAACATCACATTTACTGTGTGTAGCGCTTCAGTTCTGTCTTTCAGGTTCCTCTATAACAAAAGGCTCATTTTTTGAAGCCATTGAATGAAAAGTTTACAGAAGGGATTAAATTTTGTGCAATGCAACACCTGCAGCTAATAAGAAGACTACACTAAAATTGTCTACTAAAGATGAGTCTTGACTCACACTTGTGAACATCTGTTAGCTACATTTGTGCATACTGTACAAACCACTTGCCTTAACCATCACACATTCGTCTGAAACCATTTTGTGTTTGAGCACCACAATGCTAACAGGTTTAGCTTCCACTGCTCACTTGCTACATTAGCCTCGTAGCTCGAGCACAAAACTAAAGAAACAACCCTGCTAGAAAAACCAGCACAGCCTGGTCACCAGCAATTCCAGCGTTCCAGTGTTTTGGATGCTGATATGCTGGTCAGCAGCAATGGAAGTTAATATGCTGGTCACCAGCAAAACAGCATATGTTGTGTTTTGGATGCTGGTATGCTGGTCAACTAGCTTGAACATGCTGGGTGACCAACTAGACCAGCACTAGACCAGCATAAACCAGCTCAGACCAGCACTGAGTTCATGCTGGTCTGTTTGGAAACTCCAAACATATCTTGACTGATGAATTACATGTGTGAGTGAGATAGTAGCGAATTGGGTAAATTTGATTTTTGTCCAAACACACCAGAAAGAGAGGTGTGTGAAGTCAGCTACACCACTCTGTTCCGTGCCAAAGCGCAGTCACCGCCTCTGAATAGACCTCAAGCTCTTCCGCAGCCCGTGTGAGGCAGACGGGCTGGAAAACAGCTCCCTGGTTTTATATTTAGAAAGCGCTAATGCTAGGTGCTATCGCCAGAATACAGCTCTTTCGAATTACAGACAGAATTTAATTAACAACATCAAGGCAGCTTGCTGATGTTTGGAGCAGCGCAATGAAATCTGAGGGCATTTGATTCACTGCTCACACACTCCACATTCCACATTTCTGATCAAGAGTATCAGGGGTCACTAATGGACTGCAACTTATTTGATGCTGATGGAGATATTGCGGCTCTAGCGTACAGTCATGACTATATTACACTTCTTTCCCATATGTGTTCATCTACACCTTCCGTGGTGTTTCAAACGCCTTCCTTTATATCTACTGTCTTACAGTTTGTTTAGCGCATTGTTTATTGTTTATTGCTGATGTACACAGAGCTGCACCAAATCCAAATACCACCACATCGTTGTGCGCCAACAAAGAGCCCTGCAATATAGAAAACTCAAGAGGGATTTCACTGCCTGCCTGCGAGATGCTATTGAAAACGTCGCCCTTCAGTCTTTAATGTCCACACACAGCTTTTGTTCTATGCAGCAAAGAGTGTTTTTCCCTCTGTAGAGGAGATTATCCAAACCATGAAAAGTATTCATCATTTTCAGCTCTATAAATATAGACACCAACACAAAAAATGACTCCACTAAGACTCGGTTCTCACTGCTCACACACTATCACACGCTTACTCATTTTAAAATCTTCACACTCTCGAGTCTGTAAATCATGCACAATCAAACCTCCCTGACTCAAATGATATGTAAATATTAACCACTGTTCAAATTCTCCAAATCACTTTCACAATGGCAGCAAACATGCTACTGTACGATTTAAGATTGTTTACTTGTGCCAATGGATTTTAAACAGATCACACTAATGGATCTAATTCCAGATGGCTTTTCGAGAGGATTGTTTCAGACTGTGTAGGCCTTTGCAAGGAACAATAAGAAAAAAGGAAGTCTGGTTATATTAGCCCATGTGGGCAAACATTCATATCACAATGATAGATGATAAATGTATGATAATCTGACATGGTATAATATACTACTGTATAAGTGCATCAAACAGATATGAAGTACTCTATTTATTTCAGCTGAACAATTAATATCATTTTGTATGTATGGACTCTTAAAAAAGACTGTTCTTTAAGGGTTCTTTTGTAGAGATAATGGTTGCAAATAGAATCATGAACACTTCAAGAACCATTTGCATGCTTAACCCTCAATTGCACGATGTTGCCTCAGGGCAACAAACTAATTTTCCTCACTTTACAAAAACATTATACAATGACAGGGTTAACAATAAAGGGAAGAGTTTAAGTAAGTCAATAAAAAGCATGTACTTGGTCATACTGTATCTTAGTGGGCACTTTTAAACCTCTTTTTTACATTCAGTATCAATTATTTTGTTATGAGAACTTGCAGAAGTATGCTGCCTAGAAGCAACATTGTGTGACAGTGAAATGGATTTAGCAAGTCACAAGCTAGGTCTCACCTCTTTAGGGAACACGGCTCTATACAATTTTTTCTCATTGTCGCATAATGTTGCCTAAAGGCAACATACTCCAAAAGGACCCCTGCACACATACTTTTTTTCTAATGTTTTTGAATTTAATAATCGGGTCCATTTAATGCAAGAAAAGTGAATACATTTTTTTAATTGCTCTCATAATGTGTGCAGTAGAGGGTTAAAGGGTCCTTTGCCTCATGAAATGGTGTATCACATTGAAGGAGAATGTGTTGTATATGGTTCTACTTAGAACCTTTTTGAAAATGGCTCTACGTAGCACCAAAAAATTTTTATAGTTACAAGCTTGACATCGTAACAATTGCAGAACCCTTTTTGGTGCTATGTAGATTCATTCTCAAGAAAGGTTCTATACAGAACCACATACAACACATTCTCCATCAATCTGAAGAACAATTTCATGATGCAAAGAACACTTCAAGCATGCAAATGGTTCTTTGGGTGTTCATGGTTCTATATAAAACCATTGTGTTTACTAAAGAACCCTTGAAGAACCATCTTTTTTAGAGTGTAGTTTATAGCATTGTGTAAAAGTGACTGCGTCCAGATCTCATCAGCATGTGGAGAATGTTCCAGCACTCTTATGTAAGAAATGTAGAATATTAGACGGTTCTTTGTTCCCCCCTCTTCACAACCCTCCGCTCTTCACATCAAAGCCTGAGCTGATGCTGCAATTACAGCACTGTGCTCTTGGATACGAACATCTCCTCATTTCTCACCTCCCAGTGCAGATACGCAGGGGGACACATCCTTTGAAAAACCAACATCTAAACACAGAAAGCACACACTCCTAAACGTACAGTAGAATTCACTAATAATGTATTCACTTCATTTGCTTTAAAGGGGAATTCTGCCCATTTCTCACAACGTCTGCATAATTTTATATGTTCAGATGTAAACAAAGTCACTCAGAATAGTTTTATGTGAAACTGACTTTACAGTGGTTGTCATAGGAACCTGAGGCCGTATTACAGAAACTTCCTATCTTTTTGTCTTAGGTTAAGATCTGAAAGGTCAAGATAAGATTTTTCACAAATTTATATTACAGAAGCAAATTTTATCGTAATTTAGGATTTTTTTCTTATCTTACAGCATCTTATCTCAAGTTAGGAAATCTACTCGATCAAAGTCGACAATTAACTGTCATTCTGTTATCTAGCAACCGACCATACGCACACAGCTGAAATGCAATCAAAATAACGTTAAAAATGTAAGTTACACCGTCATTGTAATATTTTATCTGACAAGGTTTGATCATCATTAACACACAGTGGTAATATGATGGGACGGTGGAGACTGTGTCTGCTGTGTCTGGAATTTCTAAAAAAGATCTCACAACTGAAACCACCATTTAGCTACATAAATAAATGTAACATCATTATGCTAGTATTGAACTGAGCTGCCAGTCAGAGCTGCCTAAAAACATTAGAAATGGAAGATTAAAACAGAAGTTAAGACACCTCTGGGGTTGTCGTCAGGACAGAATTTAGGAAATTTTGTCTAGTTAGAATGTTACCCTGATACTGTTTTCTTATCTGGAGTTAGGATAAGATCTTATTCTGTTTAGTCACTCTTATCTATTTAGTCATGATAACAATACAGAGTTTAGAAGTTTCTGTAACACAGATAACACATTTTTTACAATACCCTGTATGTATATATATAAATAAATACAGGGTATATATTGCCTTTTACATTGTGTGTAAATCATCATAATGTGCTCTGAACCACTTTGACTTGTCTGCACAACCTGAATTAAGGCCTGGATGTGGTTGAGAGAAGTTTTGGGGATGTATTTACAAAAACAGCTTGGGTGACTCCTGATTTCCAGTGTTTAGAATGTGCACTGTTAGCCTAGTCGCTCCAGTTCTAAACTAAAAAAGCAAAATTGCTGCATTTGCGGTAAGTGGAAAATTATGTAAATTTGATTTTTCGCTGACCTAGTCCTTTAATGGTTCTACTTCATGTCAGTATAGCATAATTCACTGTAACGACAGACACCTTACGCAGCTGCTGGCCCTGCCCCTCTGCACTGGCAGAGATGGAAAGAAGATACTAACTAGGTCAATGAGATTCCTTCTCCCTAAAACATCAGCCACAGCAAGAAGGGGGTTCATTGTCTTTGTCTTTTGTGCTGCACTGAAACTGCAGTATATCTCCTGTGCTGAAGAATTCAGTATCTACTTTATGAATCATGCTATCAAACGCAGTATTGCAGCTGTAATGGGATTAAGGCGACTGTGGGAATGTATGTGCATGCTGTATGTGCATGCTGTGATATGGCTGATATGGCTGAGTGTTCTGTAGTGCCACAGCGTCGTCAACAGCTCTGTTACGGGTCACATTCTGTATTATACTGTACTGTGTCATGATATAGGCTTTTTCACCCTTTTACACAGAGGGGGAAAAAGGTTAATTCTGTAAATTAAAAGTTAATAATAATTTACACCTCTTTATAAGCAACGTAATCTCAACATGTTCCTATGTTGGTGTTATTTAGGGAAAGTATATGAATAAATAGGAATATGCTATCTTGAACTAGGGGGGCTGCATGAACTGCATGAGGCTACAAGAAAGCAGATCTATCGCAATGTTACATTAACATTCTGATGATCTGTGGGTTCTTACTGGTGCTTAAAAAGAAAAGCCATAATCAAGTTCTGAGATATCCTCAAAAATGTCAAATACAACCAAAGATATAGGCACTTGAAATATCAAATATATATATTTGGTTATTACTTTATTTGTCCTTTGATCTAATTTGATCTAATCTTTAGCTGTGCTATCCTTATTTGCACTTGTTTGGGGTCAGTTTCAAACATAATTCTCTAGGACCTGAGTCAGTTTCAGACTCAAAACTTGGTGATGTGGGTTGGTTGGATTTGTACAGAATTTTAATGATTTCAGACTTAGAATGTAACGTTGTATTGTGGGTCTGGTTGAGTCAGACTAGGATAAAAAATTCTCTGCCTGTATTCGTGTTTGGACCAATATTTCAGGCCTGAATAAATAAAAAAAATATTTTTAGTTTGAAATTCTTGTCTTTTGCTATCAGTCAGTACACTAGCAGGCAACCTGTGTCAAAGCCATTATAATTGTTACAGAACTACATCAATGCGCCACTGTGAGCACACGTACCAACAGTGCAAATATTCCAGCGCATGCACAACTCATAGCCTGTTGACAAAAACCTCCATAAGCTGTTGCCATATTACAGCCAGAGAGATATATAAACCCATCAGCCTCTCTCGCTCTCTCTCTCTCACTTACACATTCTCTTTCTTCCTCTCTCTCTCTGTGTCGCTCCATCTCTCTCCTTCCTCCTCCCCTGTGAAAGCCAAACCTGCCAAGAGGTTTCATAACAGTCCGCTGGGTTGGATTAATGCTGATCTGGGTGCCAGTCCTACAGCTAGCTGTGCAGTCGGCCGAAACCCGTGCCGACCCACCAATCCCAGTTCAGACAGTGTAGTCCACTACAGCTTCAGCTAGCATCCTAAAATACTTTCCCCTGAGAGAACACAGTGCAGGATTTATTACAATTAATATGCCAGACATGACACAGGTTATTATTAACTTGATGATGTTCAAGCTCAGTTAACCTCTTAAACTGAAATGGTCCATATGTGGACCCTCACAACTCCCAGAATTACATGACTCACAAATCACATTCATAAAAACTACTGGATTCATAATAGTTATTAAATAATAAGTCTAATAAGTTTAATAATAATAATATGCCTTCAGTTTAAGGGGTTAAATATAACTGTGCATTTAAGCAAAGCGAGCCTGTTAGCAAGTCATGCTAACTAGCACTACTAGCTTTGTTTCACTGTGAGTCACATTAGCATTTTCAGCTGAACTAATCCCTTAATCCAGTATAGACACTTATTGCACAGACACGCTTCCTTTCCTGCCATGATCCTCAAATTCAATGGGATAATATGTAAATTAAAGTCCAGTAATTTGAACTTTTTTGTTTTGAAATGTTAAGCAATTTAAAGTAGTCTATTACTTTGGCTTATAGACAGCCTTGTCCACCATTGTGGTTTGAAAAGGAAAATACATTAGATTGCAATGACTTTTGGGCAAGTTGCTGCTGCTGAAGCCGACACTGGTGTTCGCTCAATCTATCACCCCTCTGAGGGCTCGGGTAACACCCTTCACTTCAGCTAAAAAGGTAATGAAACAGCCCTTAAGATGGCACTGCGGATTCCCATGAGGAGAAATGGTGAGACCAAGTAGATGAGGGCTTGTCACAACCTGTATTGAAACGGGGGGCTGATTTCTCATAGCCTTTTCACGTCGTCTCCCCATTGCATAAATGTTAGCATCTACACTTGAAGGTAAAGTCTTATTGACTTGTCTTTTCAAGCACCAAGCAGAGGTCAGTTAGACATAACAAAGCCACATGTCAAAATATATGTTAATGTCTCCTACCAGCTTCGAATAAAACAAATACAATGTCTTTTACAAGCTTCAAACGCCTGAGTTTAATCTAGAACGGCCAAAAAATTTTCATGCGAATCGCCGTTAGCTTAAGTGCTAACATGCTACCAGAAATCCCTTAGGGGCACTGGCAGAGATTATTGTAGAGATGTATTTTTTGACTGAGTTTTGACATTTATGGCTGAAGGCCTGGCTCTGACAGTTGGCCACTGCAATTATGTTATTACTGTGACACGACTACTGATACATTGATGTACTGTTGCACCCCTCACCTCAACACAGAACAGCAAACAGCAGTAGATACAGCACATGCAGCTGAGGTATACAAACAGCTCACAGCAGCACAGTAACTCAGCCCCGCTAATTCTAGCCCAGGCAGCATTCACACTAAAGCACTGCCAGCACATCAGCTGAGGCACGGGCTAGCAAAGTCATAACGTAACGCAAGCATGCAGTGCGTCAATAGGCACATGCTTCGGCCAGGCTCGCAAGCAAAGGGTCTGATTTACTGGCCTTAGTATGTGTTTCTGGTGGTTTGTTTCATTTGGTCCTTGGAAATGTGTTGTGTTAGTTAAAAAAGCATGTCTGCTCGGTCTACACAGCATTACTGCTTTAGCCTAACCAGCCTCAACCCTTAGAGTTCAAGCATTATTACTATGTAATACTATGTTTACACATTACATAATTATTTGATTGTAACTACATGATTGTGTTATGTCAGAAAATAAAAAATATGCACAAATGTAAAGCATAATCTTTCTTTCTACAAAACAAGACTGTACAACAATAACTTTTCACATCCCCTATTTTTTATTTAAATCTCACGCTATGGATTGAAAGTTTAGAATCCACACTTTCGAGAGAATGTGTCCATTTATTTCAGTGAGCTGCATGAGAAATAATTAATAAAAAGTTATAGCATGTTTTTGTAATCGCTAGCACTAACTGAGACTTCTAAAGGTTAATTATCAAGAAACAGGCATAACAGAGAAGGAAAACATACTGTTGTGGGACTACTATCCATGAGGAGTGGGGCTGAGTTACAGAATATCAAATTCATGAGATTCACAGGAGGATTATTCACATGAACATGTGGCCCAACTTGACAAAATTAAAAAGACTAATACTTAATGTTTTCAATTTCGTTTTGCTGGAATATACAAGCAGTGATGCCTGGAAAAATGATTAAAAACAAACCTCAGTGATTTTATTGATTCTAAACCATTTTTTGGAGTAACCTTTTCTAATTTAAGAGACCAAATTCTCTTAACTGAATTTTTCAAGTATTATTAAAAAATATATATTTTGCAAAATGTTTTGCAATTTTTTCTCACTACGACAACACACTGACAGCCATTTTATTTTTAACTTGTGCCACATAACACTGTTGTTTTAGTTTCCGTCCTTACAGTTTACAAAGAAAACATTAAGAGACTCAACAGTTAAAAATAATACAAACACGTTTTTGTTCAATGAACAAAGGCAGAAAAATGATAATATATAATAGGTAATGGGAAATACATATCTGGACACATTTAGGTAATAAGAATTAGAGTAAAAAAAAAGCAAAAAATAATTTAAATAGAAAAATGAACTTATTTCTGTACCTTATAAAGCTCCAACTGGTTTACTAAATGATATGATGATATGAATCTGCCTGATGCTTATGACGCTCAATATTTACAGAGATGTTTTGAGGCTGTTTCATTATGTGACTGCGATACTTTGCAACCTATTAAAAAGCAGTGATGAACCTAAATGTGCGACAAAGACTGACCTGCATTATTTTGACAAAAAAATTGTTTACTATTGTTTGATTACATGAATACCTTGATTCATCAATACCCCCACAGAAACACTCATCTGGAGGTTTCCTCTGCATAGATATCAATATCATAACATCCCCTATTGTGATTATGCTTTACAAACACCTGATAATTAGCAACTTTTTTGGTTGTGGCATCACCAAGATTCAAACTCGCCATCTCCCAATGATAGGGTAAAACCTTAGATGGCTGTGTCACTTGGGAGCCCAATATGAGTATGAATAAGACCCTTTGTTTAACTATGGCAACTAGTATATTTAAACACAAAACACCATCATAATTTAAATAACAAAAACATATCCAAAATATCCAAATGTAATCACTGAACATGAGAACAAGTATTTAAGTATTTAAGACTGTGAGTTTGTGTTTTTCTTTGCATTTAGGAAAAAGTGCCAGTGTATCAGTTAGTGAAGCACTGTTTAACAAATATAAGAGTATAAAATTAAAATCTAAAATCTAAATATAAAATGTTATCAGCCAAAATTATAGCCTTCTGGCTCATCAGTCCCTTAAAATCGGTATCAGCCACAAAACGTTCATATCGGCTGGGCCCTGGTTTACACACAGCGTTCACTATCAATTCACCTTCACTGAAGTGAGCAGTAAACTCTCTATGTGGCTGTACTGGATCGAACTATGTTGACATCTGATGTGTGAAAGTGATATTTTTAGTGAAGGGCAAGGCTGTCAGGGCAGTTCTCAGGGCAGACAGCATCCTGTTGGCCTGGCTTAACCACATTCCAGTCTGTTTAGGGATACTCTACTCCATATGAATGAGGCACCTTTCATCGCAGGTGCCCACAGGTATTGTGTGTATTTTTAACTCTGAAACATACCAGAGTAATCCAGAGTCACGACTCATTTAATGACTATTTAATGACACATTAAACAGCGCACACAGAGATGCAGATAAGTAGTGTAGTATAGAGTACTGTATGCAGCAGCAGCATAAATAGGACATTAAATTATTCCCCATTTGAGAGATGTGGAACATCTGGTTTCAGCACCTCTGGCAGAGCGAGATAGGAGAATGCATGCATAGCGGGATGGAGGGATTGATGGATGAAGGGATGGAGCGAGTCCCATGATAAATGTAAGAGAAATGGAGCTCGCTGTTTTCTGGGGCAAACCTGAGGCACGGTTAGAAGAGAGGAGGGGGGTGGGCTCACAGCAGAACAGCAACTCCACATAAGCTCTCTTATTCTTTTCCCTCCCTCTCTCTACCCCACTGCCTCTCTCTCACAGCGACCCTGTAGGGAACTCTACCATTTGGAGTTGGTAGTGGAGGTGTTTGACTGCGAGAGCGAGAGAGGTCAGACAGACAGTCAAGATAAATGCGAAAGGCTGCTATGGCACAAACTGACCAGACCCAACCACTTACTGTGTGCACACACACGCACACACATACCCCCACCAAAGGCCAACACACTCCTTACATTGATCATAACATGATGCTAAATCTTATCACCGCCTTATAAACACATCACGGTACATCACACATCTACTAAGGCCTGTGCCGATAACAGAATTTGTGTAGATTCGGGGTATTAAACCAAAGCTTGCGAAGGTCCAGTTGCATTAAAGGTCCGGATAAACAAACTAACACGAATGAATAGTGACGTTTTCAAGTGACGAACTAATAAAGAATGGTGGTAAGTTTAACACTTTAATGCCCATGTGTCAAACACAAGGCCCGCTGGCCAAGTCACAGACCTGTGACTTTTTTTTTTTAGCCAGCGAAATGATTTTAATTTTCTATTCTTAGTAGCCCGTTTCACCCTGAGATGCACTACAGTCCCCAGCAGGTACTGCAACACAGTGTACATTCTGAACCCTTTCCCAAAAAACAATCTATGGGTCAGTGGCGGCAGCATGGTGGCGCAGTGGGTAGCGCTGTTGCCTCACAGCAAGAATGGCCTGGGTTCGATTCCCGGCCGGGTGACCAGGGTCATTTCTGTGTGGTGTTTGCATGTTCTCCCCGTGTCTGCGTGGGTTTCCTCCCACGGTCCAAAGACATGCAGTCAGGCCAATTGGACGTGCTAAATTGCCCCTAGGTGTGAGTGAGTGTGTGTGTGAATGTGTATGTCTGTCTGTCTGTCTGCCCTGCGATGGACTGGCGACCTGTCCAGGGTGTATCCTGCCTTCCGCCCAATGACAGCTGGGATAGGCTCCAGCACCCCACCGCGACCCAGAAGGATAAGCGGTTTAGATGATGGATGGGTCAGTGGTTACACAAAAAGAAAAGATGTATAATTTAAAAAAACTGTTGAAAACAATTCATTTTTATTTAGAAATATTTTTGAATAAGTATTGAATGCCTATTTTGCTATTGCAGTTTTGGCATATTTTAAATATCAATGGCCCACAGTGCATCCAAGAATAAAGGCAGCATAGAGCTTCTTTTATACAGTGAGATAAAATACAGTAGCACACAGAATGCTCCTATTCTGCATGCTGATCCATTTCACTATGGCCAGCTGGGAACAGATTTAATGAGTTAAAGAGGACAAAGTCTCTCAGTGTATCACTGACAACATATGTAAAACTTGTTAAACTGTGTTACTACATATGAACAAAATAACAAAATCTATTAATATGACCACATAAGGCTGTACAATGACAGCAGTATAAAGCCACTGTACTTGTAGGCCCTAACTGGAAATTCTCACTAATTTGCAGCATGGTGAGACACTGAGAGAACAATGTCAGACCATGCAGTAGATCAGTCAGATTGCAGGGCAGCTGCTTTGAAAAAATTCAAGCTGATCTGATCCCTCGCCTGCTTTGATAGGTACGGTCCCTGCAGGGTTTTGTATTTTATACTGTCACCGAACCCAAAATAGGCCCTGGCACTGCAGCAGCGGACTGGATAAAAACACTGCACACGTTTCACCAGACGATGCGACTGCCTCATAATCAGTAAGCATAGAACAACAGGAAAAAAGCAGAATGAAAGCTCACAGTCTAAACGTTCTGTCAAAAAGTTTCTCATGATAAGAGCGTAATACATGGAGCAGAACGGAATGCATGTGGGCTTTGCGGCAATCCATCACCACCTTTTCACCAGAAATCTAAACCTGTTTTGTCCTTCATCTCTGGTAGTAAATACATTCATAAATCACTCAGCAACCATCTCACACCAGCTGCTTGCGACTGGGGACAACTTCTTACAGTGTTTGCAATATTCATATTCAGCCTCTGTTCAAAATAAACTCTGCGAGATGCTGGCGACTCTTTTTCCATGTCTTGGCGTGATTACATCTCTTGCCTAATCTGAATAAAAACTAACACCTTACCTTTCACACATGGAAAGACTGACTGTAGAATGCATTTTCAACACACATAATGAAACGGTTGTATGCAAGTGTGCTTCATCACAGTCACACTGTAGCCGTGTCTCAAAAGCTTTCATGCTACAAAATAATCAGGAACTCTCTACATAGGCTTTGCTCTAGACTGCCACTCTGGCTGTGTCATCCTCCTCTACACTGACAGTCTGCAGAGTGCTGACTCGCATTATGAGCCACTTCTACCCATGATGCTGTTCTTCCTGATTAGCTTAAGCTTACCTCGCAAGCCCTGGAATAACTCTTCCTCATCCCATTACTCCACAGCACAACACTACAGCCTGTGAATGTACAAAAAGGCCCCAAGGCTGCGAAGGGTGATGAAGGACTTTCTGTCCGAAACACCCTGTGTCTTCACAAACTCTATACCATATATATACATATATATATATATATATATATATATATATATATATATATATATATATGTATGTATATGCGTGTGTGTGTGTGTGTGTGTGTGTATGTGTATATATAATATGTCTTGGAAATGTTCCAGTATATGCATATATGTGTATCGGTTTGCCATCTGAATGACAAACTGAGTATTCGCTGGCCATTATAAAGTTACACATCACCTCCATGGGTGTCTGTCCTGTTTGCAATTTGTCTAAAAGCTGTGCCCGGGTCGGGAGAAGAATCTGAAAGTTCTGTACCTCTTTGGCTCTCTCCAGCTCGTTGTGCAGGGCCTGCTTGGAGATCTCCACCTCAATGATCTTCTGCCTGAGCATCTCGTTCTCATCCTCCGCCCGAGTGCGCTGGTCCTCCACACTCTCCAGCTCATTGTGCAGACGCACTGACACATCTTTGGCCACCTGTGGTCAGACGGACGCAGATGTGTAAGTGATTGTGGGAAACATCCAATTTAAGGTATACTCTGAAATGCCTTTTACATTTTTGAAAGTATCTCTCACTTGTAGCTCATTGAAAAGTGGAGAACGTTTGCCACAAGTGCAGGTTCTAAACTTTCAATTGATACTGCACTTTAAGGCCAGAGCACACCGGTGCAATGTTCTCCAAAAAACAATATGTTGGTTGGTGTCCTGTACCTGTATTTGATTCAGGTTCTAGACTTTTCTCCTCATTTCACATTGTTCAAGAATGTTCTACCCTATTCACACTGCTTTAAAAGGTTCTGCACGATTCACACTGTTCTACAATTTTCTCCATTCGTAATGTTCTAGAATGTTGCTGGCCAATGTTGATTTGGTGAGCATGATTTGAATTTGTCACTTTACAATACCTAACCAATAAAAAAGGTTGGAAGTGCAGACCTTAAGCTTTTGATACAGAATGTAAACCAAATATAAATGTAATTCATTATGTAACTACACATGTGATTAATTATGTAATTCTATAGAAATATGTAATTTAAACTGAAGTTATATCAAAATCACAATAATCAGCCTAAACATCCAGCAGTAACAGTAGAGAGGTAGATATGCTTTTATCACCATTACTGCACTTTTCTAAGGAGGATATGAAAGTTAACAGCAAAAAGCACATTTTTTGTTATTCTGTGGAAGAACGCATCAAAACACAAACATACACACACACCTTGAGGTCCTGCTCTAGGTTGCGGAGCAGTTCTCCATCCACATGGCCGGTCTGTGCTACACGCAGGCTCTTCTGCTCGGCCTTGCGCAGACGGTACTGGAGGATGCGGCAGTTCTTATTGGAGCGGTCCAACTCCCTGCGTAGCTCCTGCAGCTGATACACCTCCTCCTCCAGGTAACTGTCCCTGATCTCCTCCATCTCAGCTCGCAGCTCGTCCACTTCATCCTGACCACAAGCATGAGAGGCAGAATAGCAATCAGCATCAGAGTCAGTGTAAGAATCAACACATCAGAATTTGAAGCAATATCAGTACGACAGTATTAGAATCAGAACTGACGGATATAAAATCAATTTTCAAAATGAATCAGCATTAGAATCAGAACTGATGTCAGAATCGGAATCAGTATTCAAAATGAATCAGCATTAGAATCAGAATTGATAGAATCCAAATCAGTATTTAAAATGAATCAGCATTAGAATCAGAATTGATGTCAGGATCAGAATCAGTATTCAAAATGAATCAGCATTAGAATCAGAATTGATATCAGAATCTGAATCAGTATTCAAAATGAATCAGCATTAGAATCAGAATCATTATCGGAATCAGTATCAGAATCAGTATCAGCCTCAGCCACAGCATTAGGATTAGCAACTCTGAATCTGTATCGAGATCAAAATAAGCATTAGAATCAAAATCAGTATTAGAATCAATATCGGAAGCACAATTAGAATTATAATCTGCATAAGTATGAGAATCAGTACAAGAATCAAAATTAGCATTTGAATCTGAATTAGTCTCAGAATCAGAATTATAATCAGTATCACAATTGGAATAGTATCAGACTCAACATCAGAATTGGAATCATATCAGCATCAGAATCAGAATCTGCTTTCAAACAACTCAACATGTATATTTATCAACGAACCAGATCAAAATCAAGGCCAAGTTCTGCTCTCCCTGCTAGTCTACTGTTCGAATAACAACATGCAGCTCAAATATCCAAAACAAGGCTTAAATAGTGTGATATAGTGTAGACTCATTCTGTTAAAGTAACAGATTATACAGTCAGAAAGTACAGTAATCTTTATATATCTGGATTCCATAAGGATGCTGTATGAAAGGGGGCAGTATTCGGTACAGTGTCCTCTGATATGGGTGCACCTGAGGGCAGTGCCTTCATTATTTACACCACAACATCCAAACCATCATATACGACCTTCATGGGATGCTGGGGGACAGAGTCACATGACAGCATCACACTGCCATGTTCTCTCAGTCCACAGATGCGCCTGCAAAGCACTACTGTACTCTAAGTAGTTCATAGACAATATTGTGCAGAGTAAGTCCAGCTTTGTAACCAGGATTCGCCAGGATCATCATGGTTTCTGGCTCTGTAATATCAGGACTCAGGTGAATACTAGCCAGCTGGTTAATACTGGCTCATTGGGTCAATTAATGTGCACTGTCCCTGACAAACTGTCCCTGAAATTGTCTGATTAATACTGACAGATTAAGTGATAAATAGATATATAGACAGATGGATTCATTGATGATGGAATGAAGAAACAACAATTTTAAACAAACAAACAAATAGACAAACAATCATAAACAGGTGTAGCATGTACACATAATGTCTGCATAATTTTCTGCTACTGTAGCACCCAAATCCCCCCCTTAGGGATTAGTAAAGAACACCTAACTATATCCATCTACTAGGGATGTAACTATACAATGTATCATATCGTACAATAACATATCATATTACTCTTCTATATCATGGCTAGCTTGGGGCTAACATATTGGCCTGTGGCAAGCACGTTAGCACTTTAGCTTAGTTTTGAAGCTGCTAAGCCAGAAACCAGTATGAATAGGTCACACAATTCAAGTCTCAAATACTTTAGTATTAATAATGTTGAGTGAGCTAATAAACATATTAACATAAGCCACATTGTCAGGCACTCCTTATTTTTCAGCATCAAAAAATGAATGAAGACACCATTGTATGTTATCGTATGATGGATTTTGCTTACTTATCACCCATACACATCTAGCCTTGAAGGATGCATCATATTGATATCAGCAGATAATTGCTTAAAGAATATATAAGGACATATGTTTAGAATTGACCGATATTTCGAACTGATATTACATAATGTATTTACTGTACTCTGGAAGAGCAGAATGTTTTGGTGATGCTGGGCTACTGTGCTAAACTATGTGTATTTTATTCACTTTACTGATTTTGCAACCATAAAGAAATAAACGTTACATTTCTCTACAATGATAATCCAAGTAGACTGTTTATGTATTTACATTGACAAATATGCAAATGAAAAGTATTGGCAATCAGCATCAGCACACAGTTCACAACTGGTGCACTCCTACCATCCATCTATCCATCTGTCTATCTGTGCGATGTAGACTAAGACAGAGAGAGAGAGAGAATGAGACAAAGAGAGAGAACACACTGTACAATAAGTCATGGCAGGCTGCATCAGAGGGCTGGAAAGACATCAAATCTATCATCCCAAGCAGGGTAGCGTCCTATTAATTATCACACCATACCGCAAGCACTCAGGCTCATCCACAGCCGCTTCACTCTGCAGCACACAGTGCTACTGTCTGTCATACAGATGCAGAAATTCACCCAGGCTGGTCCCTGTAGACCAATATGACCTAAAAACCACTGGCTTACAATTCAAGGGTTTGGACCTTCTGTAGGTTTTACTGGGGCCAGTTTCTCAGACCCAGATTAAACTTGAACTAAATGGATTTCTAATGGTAAAATGCATTGGCATTGTAGTTTAGCCTAAGACAAAGCCTAATCCCTGTCCACGAAACCGGCCCTGGGAGTCATTTAGTGGTTGAGTGTGTAGGTTTAATGTGAGAGAGCAGAACATGAGGGATGGTTTATACTAGTCATAGACAAATTAAACAGAAATGTGTTAGTGGTTAAATCCTTCTTTCTGGAATTCTGACTTCCGATTCACTCGGAACAGATCAGAGCAGCAGTTACATTTTGACAATCAGCCCTTGGCCCTGTTAGAAATAGAGAACCAGCAGACTGTGTTGCAGACTGCAGTCAGACACTTACAGGCACTGCAGACCAGCCTGAGGAGAGGAGAGACGGAAGAGCACAGAAGAGTAGGAGAAGGAGAGCAGAAGGTGGCAGCTGGAGGAAAGAAGGAGAAGGAGAGCATGTGGAAGAGACAAGTAGAATGAAAGAAAGCAAATAGGTGGAGAAGAAGAGCAGAGGAGAAGGCAGTGGGGAAGAGGAAAAAGAGAGCAGGTGGAGGAGAGGAGGAGAACATTAGAAGAGAGCAGGAGAAAGAGAAAGAGAAGCAAGCTGGAGGAGACGTAGAGTGAATGGAAGAGAAAAAGAGCAAGAAGGAGGAGAAAGAGATCAGGTCAAAAAGAAGAATAGAGAAGAAGAAAAAGATGGAGGTGGAGAGGAGAAGGAGGAGAGAGGGAGCTAGAGGAGAAGACGGAGAGAAGGTGAAAGAGAGCAGAAAGAAAGCAGAAGAGCAGGTGAAGTGGAGTAGAGACGAGGGAAGAGAGAAGGAGAAAGTGGAGAAGAAGAGTACAGGAGAGGAAGGAGAGGAAGTGGAGGAGAGCAGGAAAAGATCTGGTGGAAGAGAGTAGTAAGAGAGAGGGAGAAAACGAACAGGTCGGGGGAGACGGGGGAAGAAAAGGGAGAGGAGGGTAAGGAGCAGATGAGAAGAAGGAGAAGAGAACCGGTGGAGGAGAACGAGGAGAACAAGAACAGGTGGAGAGCGAAGCCCTGCGCGCGCCCTTCACACGGGATTTACTCAGCCAGGCGGGAGCGCGCGCTTCCAGCAGTGCTAAACGCATATGGAGCAATACAGACAGTTGTAAGGCGCGTGCAGTGCAATGCAGAGCAGTGCAGTGGTCGACTCTCGCGCGCAGGTTACCTTGAGGTAGTCGTTTTCTGAGCGCAGCTCCTCGATCTCGCGCAGCAGCTCGTCCTCGCTCAGCTCTGGTCTGGCCGGTGCGCTCGCGCCCTGTTTGTCCGCTTTGCATTTGTCCGCCTGTCCTGGCGCGGGTGACGCTGGCGCCGCGGCTGCTCTAGTTGCTGCTGCTGATGTGGATGTGGCCGTTGGCGCGCGCGCCCGAGCCCCCGAGCTCGACGTCCCTTCGGCGGCGGCCGCATTGTGCTCGGAGCCCGAGCCGGAAGCGGCGGAGCCTGAGCACGAGCCGGACTCGGCGTCACTGCTGGCGGCCTGCGCGAGCCTTTGCTCGTCGGAGAGCGGCTCCGAGGCGCAGTCGGACAGATCCGAGCTGCTGTCGGTGCGAGCCACGCCAGTGCTGCCGGTGGGCACGCGCACCGGCGAGGCGAGGGCGAACGGGGGCGCGCGGGGCGGCGCGCTCGCTCTCCTGCCGCCCGTCTTGCTCTTGGCAGCCGGTCCAAGCGGCGGCGGCGGTTGCGCCGGCGCGGTGACTTTGCGCTCTGTTTGCGCGACCTTCGCGGCTTTTTTCGCCGCCGTCGCCCTCGCGCCGCTCTTCACCGCTGCGGTGGATTTGTCTGGAGTTCCAGCGCGTCGCGGAGGAGCTGTCACGCGCTGCTGCTGATGCGCGAGCGGCCTGGGCGACTTGGGCGGCGCGGAGGGAGGCGGCTTGGACGCGCGCGGATAGTGCGCCTCCTTCAACGCGGGTCTGGCCGGCGAGGGCGCGCGGTTCGGCCTGCGCTTGTGCGGCGGCGGCGGCGGCGGCGGCGCGTCTCCGCCAGAGCCATCGGCCGCGCGGTCGCGCTCCATCAAGGGCGACGGCCGGAGGTAGAAGAGAAGGAGGAGGAGGAGGAGGAGGAGAAGAGGAGGAGCGCGCGCTGCTCTTCTTCACTCCGGCCTCTCATCACCTCAGCACCGATTCAAATAAGCACGAGGGGAAAAGGAAGAGGAAAAGCAGAAGCAGAAAGAATCAGCGCGCGCTCATTATGAGTCCCGTATCAGAGCCGCGCGCTGCCTCCCTCACACATTCACACACGAATCATCCGCTCGGGATTCGCATCAGTCTGGAAATCGAGATGTGTGTGTTTCCGCTCCTCCCACTTTACGGTGTCCCCCGATCTCCGCTCGCGAGCTCTTCCTTCTTTCCTTCCGTCTCTTCTTCACTCACTCGCTCCTCCGTGTCTCTGAGATCTGACGGCGAAAAGGAAGAAAAAAACACTCTGCAGCCGCTGCGGTGTGACGCCCGTGCCGTGGTTTGCGCGGCGCGCATGCGCAGCAGCCTCCTGTAGATTCACGCACACACTCGCACACACCGTACACGCCCCTCGCGCTCGCTTTCAGCACATGCACGCGTGCGTGCGCGTGTGACGCGGTAGGGGTGAGGGGGTGCAGATCACTCTCGCTTTCTCACACATATACACGCGAGCACACACACACACACATACATATACATACAAACACACACACAAACGGTTATGTATACCTGTGCTGGTGGGGTGTTTTGTTGTCCTGTAGTCGATTCTTCATCATTTCTACATAGTTCAGTGTTTGAGATGTAAACAGTCATTCAGTGGTTTGATGTGAAGCGGTTCACTGTATAGAATCTTACAGACTTCGTTTACAGTGGAGCTGATCGGAACCAGAGGTTGTGATGATTACAACACTAATGCAGTCATTTTATTAACTACCCAAAACCACTAGTGAACATGACACATCTATTTTTTATCTGTAGTCTTGAAATAGTAGAGATGGAGAGAAGGTGAAAGAGCATGAGGAGAGAAGGAGAAGAGCAGGTGAAGTGGAGTAGAGATGAGAAGAGAGAGAGAGAGAGAGAGAGAGAGAGAGAGAGGTGAAGAAGAAGAGTATAGCAGAAGAAGGAGTGGTAGAGAGTAATAGAGAGTGAGAAGAAGAACAGGTGGTGGAGATGGGGGAAGAGGGAGAGGAGGGTAAGGAGCAGATGAGAAGAAGGAGAAGAGAACCGGTAGAGGAGAACAAGGAGAATAAGAACAGGTGGAGGGCAGGAGTCAAGAGAAAGAGAAGAACAGCAGATGGAGGAGAGCAAAACTCTGCGCAAGCCCTTCACACAGGATTTACCAATGTCTGCAACACAAACAACCAATTTATTAACTACCCAAAACGACTAGTGAACCTACCTGTCTTCTGATTTTCATATGTAATGTTCAAAATGGTGGTAAACCTGGGAAAAATATCTTTGGAGACTGTTTTGATTGCGTGTATCTCTCTGCCATGAACAGCTTTTAGAAATATGTATCAGGCCTAAAATTCCCTCTCAGAATTACTGTAAAAGTCAAACATCAGCTTATTCATAACCACTTCATGGTTCTGATTCAGTAACTTTCTCTAGAACAACGCATTTCACAGCAAACTACTCTGCAAGATTTTGTTTACGTTTTAATGATTCAATTATTGTGAAAATTTGAGAAATCAGTGGGATTCCTTTTTAACTGTTACATCTAAGTCAATCCTAACTTTTAACCTTGTTTACCTTTTTAAATAAAAACTGCATTTTTTAAACAAGTAATTATTATATATATAGCAGGTAGCTAAATGTCCTCATATGTAGAACTGAGTTCTAACCTTAACCATGTTTACGTTTTCAAATAAAAGCTACATTTTTTTAAATCAATTAATCAACTAATTAATAACCATAAACATTAGGTTTCCTCAGAAGGACCTGCTAAATGTCCAAACATGTTAAAATGGTTTGTGGTTTCCATCAACTTCATTTGCCTTAGAGGGCCAAAGTGCAATGTTTCTTATGAGCTGAGGGACAAAAAGACAAAACAGTATAGACAAAAAATTAAATTTAAGTTTTAAAAATGTATTTTATGGCTGTACACTATATTTTGTATTTATTTATTTTTTTTACTTTCTAGCGGGGAAAATCAAACCACCTCATGGGCAAATAATTCTGGGCAGCCCTGAACCAAACACACATGCACACACACGCAAACACACAGGGAAGAGAGGCGGTCTTTAGTTGTATTCAAATTCTGAACAGGCGTCTCTAATCACGTTTCACATTGAGAATAAATGAGATTAACAGTAGCTCCCTCGTGCCACTCAGCAGGATGAATGAGCAGGTGGTTTAAGGTCACTGTTCAGGACTGCACATGTCCAGCTCCTGCACACTGACTGCCCTTTTCTCCTGCAAATCCAAAAACACAACATGACGCCTGTGGTGAGATGCAAATGTATCCTCGGATCCACATACAGCAGATACAGACTCGATAAAGGACCCCAAATAAAAGCCAGCAGTGTCTTCCCTTCTCACAGAGCACTTAAACGCAGCTCGGCCGGTATGAAAGTGTGCAGCACTGTTCAACTATCTCCAGTTTACCACACCATCAGTGATTGATCCTGTCACAGAATTGCAGGATTCAGTACAATCTGATAGCACCATCTGTTGGCTTAAGAGAGGTACTGCATCTCTAAACAACATTAAAGAATATTTGTTTCAACATAATCTGAATCTGCTGCATGTCTTTTAGCAAGACATATTTCATTGAAAAGAAAAGCCACTGATTCATAACACATCTATTACATAGAAGCCAATGGGCAGGAGCTTTATTGTTGTTTTGCTTCTTTCACCAAGAACACGAAAACATGTTAAAATGATTGTCCCAGGTAATCGACTTACAGATCCAGATCGAGCAGATAGAGATTAAGTTGAAGAATTCAAGCTCTCAGAAAGAATCTCAGAATGTGCTCATATAGGTAATAAATATAATCTTTATTTGCACTTCATTAGTTCAAGAATGCCACAAGTTATAAATACCACAAAACTGCTTAAACATGCCAAACTGCTTCAAAAACCTAAAGTCAACCAAAATTTCTCAAACAAAATACTGTTCTTCTCCTTCACGTCTTAATGAGGGCACATTTTCTGTATTCCTTTCATTTCTGTATCATGGAGATTTGGAAAGGCAACAGTTATTGCTACTCAGGAAATTCTCAAAGTGGGCTGAACATTTTTTAAAAGTATAACTGATGAGGTGATGTGGGTTTTCCACGACACGCCCAATAACACAAGTCAAAACCACGGTACAGATTTACTGAGCTTAAAGGGGCTATTGCGCCATCATTAGATTAACAGCGGTTTAGCTTAATTGAACGCATAATTAACCCTGATTGCTCTGTCAAAACACACACAAGTCTAGTGATCTGCAGCTGAACTGCAGGTTCACCTATCAAGTAACATCATAATCTGCCAATGTGTTATATTTCCTTTTCCACACAACTAAACATTAGACCAAAATTTTGCACCATACTGTTAAATACAAACGATAAAACAGTTCCAGTTCTAAAATCTGATGGGTGAAGCGCCTTCAAAGGTGTTTAATTTTATCCTGTATTCATTTGCCAAGGTATTGAAACCATTTATGTGGCTTGGTGACCTTAGCCTACTCCCAATCAACTACACTGTTTGGCAGAAGAATTTTATTGTGATAATTATTAGTAAAATATTTATTTCTTGTTACTAAGAATGAGGCTAGGTGGAGGTCCATCCCCTGACATGGACAACACACTGCCTTTCATGCCTTATTCAATATTTGCATGAAAAAAAGTAATATTTATGTTTGATCCCTGTAGAGGATCTGTTAACATATTTTCACTTCAGCAAAACATGTCATTTGATCTGGGCTGTTCAAACTTTTGCATATGACTATAAGCCTAACTCCGCGATGGAAATTATTCCTAATTGTGAATAATATTCTTAATTCCTTTTTCCTTTGTAGCCATCACTGTAAAATATACATATTACAAAAACTTTAAGTCTACACGAAACTTAACCCCATTGTTTTAGCTGACAGAAAGTTCTCTGGCCTGATTAGGCTAATTTACACCCATCAAATTACCTGGGAAAAACACCCTAATCAATGATGCAACAGTTAACATTTTTGTCCTTATCAAATAATTCTGTCTTTAATTAATACTAGCCTGAAGCCTGCAAAACATGGTGATGGCAGTCCTACAGGTCTAAGTATGGAATATTAAAATGCTTGATTACAATCATCTTCCCTTAAACCTCAGCACAGCCTGTCTGTAGCAGGTTGAAGATAAACCTCAAAAACAGCGTCCAGTGGCGGATGTGTTATTTCTAAATGACTTGCATTAAACTACACCAGGTTTAGTTTGTATTTAAACCGAAGCTAAGCTAACGGCAGCGCAATTGCCCCAGTGTGTTTGATTACAAACTGACAAACTTGTTTCTTAAAAAAGGTGTAAAAATGAGATCAACTTCAAATAAAAACAGGTCAAATCAATAGTTTTTTTTTCCCTTTACAAAACAGGCAAAGGATCTGAGAACAGAAGCAGAAAACCAATACTGTAAACAGCTTAGTAAATCTGACTCATGGGGCTTCAAGGATCCCGAGTACAAAGAAAGAAAAAAACAAAACAGGAAAAACAATGATCTGCACAGTATAAGTAAAGTAAAAAGCACTTAGTGATGAACAAAGGCCCTTCATCAACTAAGCCAACATTTTCACAACATGGCACAAGCTGGCAAAAGACAATATTAAAAGGTTAGTATACGTTTCCTAAATCTGTCAGGAAATAAGCGAAACATGGTCAGTTTTAGGCTGCTTCGTAATACTTTGTATGGTAGGAAATCATAAAGTAAACATGAAGACCAAACGTGTGGTCTCCTAACAGCAGAAACACATGGAGCTGTGTGAAAGCAAACCACGTACCGCTATGCAAGGGGTAGGTGTTCACTAGAGAAACAGCCAGACATCTTTCTCTTAAAGAGAAGGGGAAAAACTGACACGCCAAATCACACGACTGTGGAGTTAATCTGCTAAACACATGAGCATGCACTCATTCACACCTGCGTTATTTCATGTGAACTCATCCAGGACCTGTCAGGTTGTCATGGATTTCCATTTTAAAAATCAAGCAGAAACTCTGATTTAAGTCATACGACTACCACAATTTTAAAACTGTGCTCATAATAGGTTCTTCTTCTACACTGCAGGTTTGAATTAAGCTGCTAACAGAATGACTGAACTGAGCTGAAACTTCATCTGCGTATAAATACAACAAAAAGAGTAATATTTTAAATCAACTATTTTTTTAAAAATGTACCATTCAGAAGTTTGGAATAGTAAAAGTCACTTGTAATATTATATTCAGTAATAACTTATACAGTGTAGAATAAAATACTATAAGCTCTCCATATGAAGGTATTTGAAGATGTTTTATTGAAGATTTTTATGTTTTTTTTTTGGTTTTGGAAACAGCAAGATTTGAGCATTATTAAGTGACATACTGTGATAAGTTATTTTTAATTATTTTGTTACCTGCCTCGAAATTTGATTACCACCTATTAAAAAACAAGGCATTCTGGATGTTAACTTTCTATTTTAAACTTCATATTAAGTGTTAAACATTCTTGTTTTTACAGCTTCCTACAAATTACTTGAAACTTCTAAAGTTGTAGAGTAGAATAATCATAATCAATTTATACATCTGCAAAAATGTTTTATATGATTGAAAACAACAACAAATTGATTCCAAATGTTTAAACAGTACTGCACGTATTCACCCATTTCACATTTCAGCTCAGTTCAGTCATGCTGTTTACTCAAAATTTACAATGCAACTTTGAACTTTCGTAACTAAAAAAACTTTATGGAGTACAGGTTTGAAATTCTGCATGGTTCTATGAATTAAATCAAAGGTTTAAATTGATTTTTTTCCCATGTAAATCGATGTCATGACATGCCAGGCTCTAGGGGATTTGGTGTGGAATGACCTGTGCATGTTTTTCTGCACATTCCAAAAAATTAATAAGAAAACAACACTATAAACAGACTAACTTATCAACGCCTTCCTCCCAACTTCATATAGTTCTGTGTATTATACTAATTTGTGATACAAGAGGCACAATGGGAAATTTGGGTAAGGCCAAAATAGTATGAAAATATTGAGAAATACTGACAGCCTGGTTTAGGACTCAATTCAAGAAACATTGATGGGTCTTGTTCCAAAAAAGCTGCCATCTTGACAGACTAACATTAAAGAAATACTCCAGCATTTTTCAACCTAATCTCTATCTACACACAGTCAGTTACCACAGACACTCTCTGAAACACCTTCTCATTGGTTTCTACCGTAAGTGATCTGTGATATACATTGAAATGACTGCCTGTGGAAACTAAATGAACACGACATTAGACAGAGATTACACTGAATGCCAGAGTATTGCTTTAAATCACTGTCTTGTGAAACACTGGCTAGCTGGGCAAATATCCTTCTGTTCCCATGGCATTCTCCGCAAAACTTAGGACTTTATAAGATGTACTGAAAAAAAGGTGCAACATTTATATTTGATAGTTCAACTGTCCTTTACAAAGCATTACTATATAATCCCTAAACTACGGTCAATGTTAATTACTATTTACTCAAACAATGTGGGCGCCTGTTTAGTCAGCAACCACCAAAGACAGAAAGATCCATGTTCTTGCTGTTGAAGTGGAGAGCCCTGGAGACACTGAAACTGCCATCGTAAAATGTTTTTTCTTCTATCCAGCTCACTATTTCTCTGAAGTGGTAGCCCTTTCAATTCCAGTTCTGAAGCACAGAGCAGTGCCTCTCTCCATGGAAGCCTCTATTAGTGTCATTCTGTTGCTCCACTTGCAGCAAAAGTCAAAAACGGCACTAGTAGTGGACAACACTGCAGCGACAAGGTTATTAGTGCGGTGTAATCATCTGTACACAGTCCGCCTAGTAAAAGTTCAGCATTTCAGCTTGTTTGTGAACTAGCTACAAGTGTGGATTGTAGTGCAAAAACATGATGTGGGCTGTCCGGCCCCTTCGTAATAAAAAAAAAAAAAACGACTGACAGACTGTGTAACACATGCGGACACTGTAAATCTGACCACCACCCCCAAAACAGGCAACTGCTAATAGCCTATGACAGCCACCACAGAAACAAACAGCTTATGGACATCTGCTGAAGTGAAAAGCTCTTGTCTCTTTGCATTTATACTCACTGTTCCAAATGAATCACTGGTCAGATAACCTAGACACAAGGGCTGCACAATATACTGTAAATAGCTATTGTAATATTGGCAATTTCAGCCTTAGAAATACCAATATTGTAGAATGCTGCAGAACGCAAATGACCCATCTAAATCAGAAAACATTTCATCGGGTGTTGTGAGCATCCTGACTAATCTTAGACCCCATTTACACCTGGTCGCTTTACTGAGTAATAGGATTACATCCAGATAGAGACAATCCACATAAAAAATGCAGGTGTAAACACACCAAAGACGCATGAAATCTGATTTATCGCTTTCGATCGCTCGAAATCGGTCTGAGACGCATTTTAGCCAGATGTTATAAAGTGTAAATGCATCCGTCCCTCCAAGCAACAACCCCAATACTGCGATGGTGTCTCCCCCGGCTGTGAGGAATAAAACACCCTCTGAACCAAGGCAACCCTGCTCCTTCACTTCAACTCCTCACATGAGTTTCTCCTTAGCTTTTACTAATACATGAGGCTAAATATTTGAACAGCTGTCGCCTTGTAAACAATGATGAAAAGCCGACGTAAGGAAATGAATACCACCAGGAAAAACTGTAATTTTTAAGGTGACAACCACCTTTATAAATACAACAGGCAAAAACGATAAACAGCTCAGGCAATAGCTGATCTACTTATTGCGAGCGCATTGCTATCAACCGATGCGATTTACCTGTATAACTGTGTAAGTTTTCACAATTTTGGAAGTAAACGGCCATGAAAGCCTGGGATACAAGGAGTCTAGTCTAATACCATTTCCCCATAAACTTTCGCCAGTCAACATTAACTATTCAATCACACTTTGTTTTTTTTTGTTTTTTTTAGACTTAATTGCCAAATAATTAAGAGATCAGACTGTGGGTGGTGTGGTGGCAGTGTAGGCAGATATCCCCTCATGTGAGGAAAAAGCCCTTAGAGCACAACCAGAATTTTAAAAAGTGTTATGGGATTAGTTTCCGTGCCCATAACCTACACTTTGTCAACTGAGGTCCATTTATGATGATTGTGTTCTACATTTGTTATAATTGATTTTTCCATAACCTTCAGAATTAAAAAGGCCTTTTTTTGTTACTGTGCCTGACTGATCTGTGTAAAAGAACTCTGTTCTGATTGGCTGCACTATACTATGCCCCAAAAATCCCAAACACTCCTTACAACTTCAATTTAAATAGGGGTATACAAAATAGGCGTTTTCATATATATATATATATTTATATATATAGAGACAGTTTTATTATCATATATATATATATATATATATATATATATATATATATATTATATATTCATATGCATGGGCTGGGTAAAAAATGTCACTCCTTCTACGACAAATAAGTAAGCAAAAATGTGTTATCCATGATGTGCGTCCTTTAAAAATTGCTGCATCTGGTGTAACTTACTTAAATATGCTACCGAGCGCACATAGCACAAGGATCGAGGTTTCAGTTCATTTATACAGTTTGGAGGCAATGTAAGGTTGACACCTATGCCTACCATACAGCAATCGGTTCGCAGGCTGACCAACCAAGACACATTTGATTAACAAGTGGAAATGTAGGTGGTTAATATTTTAATCAGGTTATAATCTGCATTCTAGTCACATGAAACGACCAGGTGTAAACAGGGTCTTGGATGTTCTAGATGTTTCTAAGGTTGTCGGGACGAATCAAGGCTTTTTCATGATCCAACAAACGTGTATCATTTCGATCAAAACAGTACAGGTCAATCTTTGATCATATTTCATCAAAGGTTGACTGCAGGCTCTACATTGCGTTTTTAACATACTGCGTGGCTCATAATCAGAAAATATAGCTATATAATCATATTGTGGTATGCTGTTCATATTGTGCAGCCATACACACTTGATGCTGATCTTTGCGAAAGGTGTTTAGAGGAGCCCTCACTAACACTGCAAATGCTACAGAGTGAGATGCTACAAATGAGATACAGAGACAAACCTTTAGGGTTTGTATTACACTTGTACAGAAGTGTGAATATTAAACTAAATAAGTTCATGTGTGAAGAGACTCAGTCGTCTTCTACCTACCCCCTGTCTTCTCCATGTGTTGGCGCAGCATCAAAAGAGAGGGGATGTTTACCTAGAAGGCACCTGTAGGACACCCCGACCAAGGGCCTCCTGGATATGAGGTAGAGCGGGTGGGGTAGTATAGTAAAGGGGTGATGAATGCCTTCCACATCTAAATGTACAGAGCTGGAGCAGAATACATTTGCCCAGCGTGGGGAGTTTTATGTACTTGTGAATGCGCGACCTAAAGGTTACACTCTACAGAGGACATGGCTAGTAGTGGTGGATTCTTACAGGGGATGGAGACAACAGAAGCTTTTAGTTGTTTTGCAGAGTCTTCTCTCACTCTGGGCACTGCATGACTGACAATTCACCCACATGCTCCACATGAGCTGGAGTCCACAGCCCCCTGCTGGTAGGAGGTTGTCAGTGCAGGTGCATTTCACCCTCTGGTGGTCAGAAGCTGGAACTGCAGGTGCCCAGGGCGGACAACAGGAGACAGTGGGGTTTGTGGGGGTTCAGAAAAGACAGGGAGTGGTATCAACAGCAGCGCATACGAGGAGGGGGCAGCTCCGGGGGCACTTCTGGCTCCGGCTGGAGAGAAAGGACACTGTTGGAAAGCTCCCTGCTGGGCACTTCAAGAGGCATCTGCAGAAACAAAAAATATGATATGAAACAACACATAAATGCCTACAGAGTAGGGCTGTACGACATGGACATAAAATGTCCAATGTTCGATAAAGCTGAGGGATATCACAGTGATGATATGAGAAGTGATAAATCATTATTATCAATAATGTGCCTCTGACTGGATGTGATGCAAGTTTTTTTGGATGTGTGAACATAAATCTAACTTCTCTTTTAAGCAAACAGCAAAATACAAAATTACAAAAGCTACAATCACTACTGTACAAAATAAAGACAGCTACTTACATCAGAAGTGCAAGCACATTTTTTGTGCACTGAAAGGCTGAGAAACAGTCAGCATTATACGTACTTTGATCTGTTCTGCCATAGCAGCTCTTAAAGACGTGTTCATCATGGAAACTCATGCCGTGATAACAATAAAACATCGAACAGCCCCACTAAAAACCTTGTATCTCCAAAGTGGTAACTTTATAGAGCTATATATTTATTTAAAAAAAAACAAAAAAACAAAAAAAAACGTACCATGACCATATAAAAAACAGTCTTTAACTTTTAAGGGGAGGATAATGTACAGACTCTTTCAAGCAATTTTGGGCCACTTCTATATTACCATAAACATTTTAATGTAATGCAATGGGTAACTGAGTTTTCAAATTGAAAAATTAAAAGCCATCATAATGGAACACAATTAAAACGGACCAGTACTAACCTTACTCAAAATGTCATCCACTAGTTTGAGGAAGATCTCATCCACATTAAAGTTATCCTTAGCACTGGCTTCACAGAAACGCATTCCTGATATCCGGGAAGCAAACTGCCAATCAGGAGAGAGAAGAGGTGCGCTAGCTTGAATGAAAGAGCTTCACAACTCAACAATGTACAATTCAGTATTTACATTCAGGTTCTCCAGGAAAACAAGCAGACACTCATTTAACTGAATCCAATGCATGCAAAAGGTGCCTGGCAGCATACTGTCGCTGTCAAAACAAAACCTTGTATCTCCAAGAAAGTAACTTTACATGAAAAGAAAAAACACATTCTTAACTTTAAATGAAAATTTAAGTAAAAAGATTGCATTCCAAGTCATTTTACAGATACGCACACACAAACACAGACATTATTATTAACACGTATATATGTATTTTTATCAAGCCATAATAAGGCAAACATACATCTCCTTATGTTTCAAAAGGAATGACTCAAAATTAAGCCCAGTGGTCACCAATCCCGTCCTGGAGGTCTACCTTCCTGTGAAGTCTCGTTCCAACCATCTGCTAGACGAGCTTCAGCTAATTAATGTCATAGTTAGGCTGGATCAAATGCTTTGGTGTTAAGTAAAAGGAGGGGAGGGCAGCTTGTTAGATGCAGGTTGGAACTAAACTCTGCTGGAAAGTAGATCTCCAGGAGGAGGGCTGGTGACCACTGGCTTAAAATTTTGCAAACTACTGGGCACAATAAAAACAGATAAGATGGTTGGTCAGGAACTTTTTTCCCCCCTGACTTGACACTCACCCTCTCGGCCTGTTGTCGTGTGATGATACGGTCTGCCTCACAGTCCAGCTTGTTCCCAACCAACAGGAGCTCAGCATCCTCTGACGCGTACTGTAGAATACACAACTCTAAAGTTCAGTGCTAATTAAACCCCAAAAAACCTCTCAGACCGCACGTCAGCAGCATTCATACTCTTTGCATACATAACTACACACCTAAAGGAAACAGATACATACAAAATCTTAGGTATGGAGTGAGTCATTTTTGTTCAGAGCATAAGTAACAAATCTTTCATGATCATAATCAAAGACATTATCATCATAGTATAGCCAACTGATATAGTATGATATACGGATATAGCACATCATGCTGTTCGTATAGTTGCTGCTGTACATACCTTGTCGATCATTTTCATCCATTTGGGCAGATCGTCAAATGTCTCCTGCTTGGTGATATCATACACTATTATGATGCCCTTAGCGCCTCGGTAATAGGCTGAGGTGATGCTGTTAAACCTCTCCTGACCAGCTGTGTCCCTAGAAAACACCACCACATTACTGCATTTCTGCAAATTATGGCATTCCTACATAACACCACTACATTACTGGATCACTATAATCATCACTTCATTACTGTATCACTGAAAAACATCTCAATAATACACACAGAGACAAAACACTAACTGTTCATCTGCTACAATGTAATTACTCACACATTACACAAGATTCCTGCAGAGTTTGGTGATTTTTCTGCTCGAAACACATCCAATTCAAGTCGTCAGTTAATTAAAAGGTTTAGTTGGAGTGGTACAACAGGGAAAACACCAAACTGTGCTGGACTCCGGCCCACAGTTTCCTACCCCTGGACTACACAATGCTACTTACTCAGAAGGAAAATGTCATGCATGACTTCACAATGTTTTTGATACGTTGCTGGAGTCTAAGGTTTTAGCTAAATTAAAGTTCTAAGGATTAGCAGTAAGTAAGCAATAAGGAATGACTCAGATCAGAACAGTGTCACAGTAAAAAACTCAATTTTAAGATCACAACAAAAAGAAACCTGTTAAACCAATAAAACACTGCTGCAGTGATTTCCAACGGATCCATTGGAAATTGTAGATTAATTTTAGTTAAATCATGGAAAAAGACCTCCACTTCAATACTGTTTTAACATGCCTTTAACTTGCCTCACGACTCAAAAATGCACCACCTACAAGTGGCTACTTGTGTGCCACCTACAAGTGCAGCACAATGGATCAAGGGGAAAATGAAAAGAGCATAATTCATTAGGAACACACTTGCCCTTGGTCTCAGTGAACTAATCAGCCAGGCAAGCAAACTTTGAAAAGCAAAACATTTTTTGAGTTCAAGCGTAGCTTACATAAGCTTTGTGCTTTGACTGGCTTAAGCTTCAGATTCAGAAGCATGATGCATCGGCCTTATTGCTATTGCTATTTGAATTATTATTAAAAGATTTTTACTATAGTGCCTTTAACTAGAAAGCGAGTAGAGTAAGGTAACAAAGTTGCATCAGCAGTCACAACAGACAGAACAGTCTGCCACAGAAAGCCTAGTTTGACTGTAGCAGATCAAATGATATGCTGCGTTCCCATGTTGGTGGTAGACAGTCTATGGCAAACCTGATATTCCATTATTTTCAACAGAGCCACGATGGAAAATTCCACGATCCATCTACAGTTCAGTGAAAGGCAGTATTAAGCAGAGGCAGTGGTAAAACAATGTTGATGTTTTAAGATCCATGAATGGCGAACTTCTCATTGTTGAAGTCCAGGATCTCCCAGTATTGTACAGAAAACAGAAAAAATAAAAGAGCATAGAACTCTTGCCTTTTTTTTTTTTACCTTAAATAAGGAACTGACATTGCTAAAGCTTTTCTCTGATAATCATCTGAATAGCCAGTAACAGTGGCATCGTTACTTCTGTACACTCTCAGAAAAAAGGTATGAAACTGTCACTAGGGCAGTACCCCTCTTGTCACTGGGGTGGTACCCTCAAAGGCACATCTCAGTACCTTCAGTCAGAGAACATAATGGCACCATAATCCATTTAAATTTAAAAAGTTGTATTGACTCCACACACCCCGTCTCGTCTCCAGGCTTTTTATTTTATTGTTCTACTTCAAAACATTAGGTTATGAAAAGATAGAAGTATGTACTTTTTACCTAGGAAACGTATTTAAGGTTCACAATTGGACCTTAAAACCACTGTTGTACCTTTGAGGGTAATTTACACTGTTTGTACCTTGATGAATAAAAATGTACCTGCACAGCACCCTTTTTTCTAGCAGTGCGATGCGTACGGCTATGAAGCAAGGAGTGACAGTATTTTCAATGCCAATGTGAATGCAGCACTAAAGTTTTAAAATATCAAGGATTTTAAGTATTTTAGTGCTCTGGTTGCTTTGCTTTGTCTGCTGTTTTTTTGGGTCATCTAACTTAATACAATGTACTTAATACAAATACCATCAAACTAATACAGTTACTGACTGGCATAGGTGATTCTCCCAAGGGGAAATGGTGAGGCCTACATGGTGAGGTCACGTTAAAACAGTTATTAAAATGGAGGTAAAAATTCCTTTCACTTAGTCTTCTTACTTTATAGAAGCATAAAAACAGCCTTTGATAAAATCTGATTAATGATTCCTTCAGAGAGCTGCTGCTATTTCACTGGATTCAGAGAATAATTATATCCTTTGATTTTACTGTACCTTATCCACCCTAGCCTGGTTGCACTTTCCAAAAACAGGGCATGAGGTCACAAAAACGAACGGTGAGGCGTCACATGGCAGTGATGACATGTTAAGGCGAACAGTGGTGGAGCCAAGGATGCTGGGTTGCTGGATGTGAGTGGACATGTGACACAGACAATGTTAGAGGCAGCCATCTGCAGAGATGGAGGCAAGATAGGCTGGGGTGGGTGTGGGGGTGGTGGGGGTTAGAGGTTAACATAAACAGCAGGAAGAATGGAGTGTTAGAGGGGTTCCGTTCAATGATTTCTGACATGTTAAGAAGCCGATGGTCCACATATTTGTTGAACACAAGAACTCACATTAAGTGTACAGGAATTAAAGGAGCTACATACTGGTTGCAAAAAGTACATTTGCTCCATTAAGCAGCATGCCACAGACGTTGTCCTAATTATTTCTAATTAGATAGCTTTCCAAAAGTTTCTGACAAATGTAATAAGCATGTACCAATGAAATGTGAAAAAATCTCCCCCTTTTTAACAACAGCAGCGGATTTTAATCTTAGATGCGTCTTGAGTTGATAAGTTGGTATGGGTTTCTCTAGATCAGTGGTCGGCAAAATGCGGCTCCAAACTGGTTCCACACCAGAATTAGATATTTAGGTAAAAAAATAATCCTGCTTTGCAGTAAAATAAAGCTCTGCTGATCGTTCAACACAGTTTTAACACTAAATGGTCTAAAATGCTGGAGTTAATGTAGCATATATCTGCTAATTCAACAACCTCTAACCATAAAGACTGGAACACAGACTGCTGGTCACATAGCAATGGAGACAATAATCTCGCCTAGCTTGTAGCTAACGAAGAGGCAAAGAGAAAGATTTAAAACGAACATCGGTAATTTAGAGACAAATGGACTTATTTGCATTTATAAGCACTCAGCTGGTTTCCTGATACGTTTAATCTGCAAAGAAAAACTGTCAAACACTAAAAAGTCGTGAAGATGAAGTCAGTTTCTCGTTAAATGGTGCTGCAGTTGCATTCTGGCGCTCTGGCACCATTTAAGGTGGAACGGAAACATTAGAACAACAAGCTAGAGAATGAGATGCTGACTTCAGCTTCATAAAAAGTTGAATGTTGAGATACATTTTATAAGACACTATTCTACTGTTTGAGGAAAAGTTTCCTGCCAGAGATGTGAGAAATGTGGCTATAGCTGAGCTAAAGCTTAGAGCAGAGCGTTTTCGTTTATATTATATTTTTAGCCTATACTAGGACATTAACATGTACTGAGACAAGCCAAGATGTTAAAATGGACATAAAATGTTACGGCTCCCAAGGTATGATTTTAGATTTTTGTTGAAAGGACAAAACGGCTCTTCTTAACATTTGGGTTGCCGACCCCTGCTCTAGATACTTTCTTCAATGATGATACAGTCAAAAATCGAAATTACACAATTTCTCCCCTAACCTCAGATCAGCCAAGACATACTCAGTTTCCGAAGTTTGCTTCTTTAGGGTTTACATAGTAGCTAAACAGTACTGGAACCTCAGCACTGTGCAAACTTCATGCCTAAATGCTGATCTGGGGTGCTTATACACTAGACATCGCAAAAATAGAGTGCTAGATGCAAATGCATGCAGATCTTGTCTGTCTAGGAGGCATGTACCCAGCTGGAGCAGGGGTGGAGTTTGTATGGTTCAAATTCAACTAAACAAATCAGATTTCTGTCTTTACCCATCCATGCATGTTTTCATTGGTTGATGTGCCTCTACAGCACTCCACCACAATCCACTCTGAGTGAATTATCAAACTCTTTACTACCTATTTTTTGCCACAGCCTCCAGGTACTAACAGGGGTCTGGTAAATGTGCATATTACGCACTTGTTACACAGTGGCACCAACCTCACAGTATTGTTATCCCACTTGTGGAGATTCGCAATTAGTTTTTAATAACAGCTGTGCACTGAGCATATGTAGAAGAGAGGAAACTCATGAAAGAGTTAACAGCTGGTTTAGGACTGAATATAAAAGCATAGATGTAAGTGAGAGGGTACAAAGATCTGATGTTAGACCAAAGCAGCAGGGAGAAAGATGAAGAGGGAGAAAGCAATTTAGAGAGAAGGACCCAAAGGAAGGTCAGCAACACAGAAAGGGGCACAGGGGAGGTCAGTAAACATGACATGTTATTATGATCCACCAGACTCAAGCACACTGCAGTCATACTTCACACGGCTGCAAACTCGTTATCAGAAGCAAGCGAGCATGACCTCCCCTAATGGAAGCGGTGATGAGTGGGCTATGGTAGATAAGTGAGGATAAGTGATAAGTGGGGATGCTCTGATGGTTCAACTGCACTGATTTCAGAATGTTAGAATTGATGATCATCCAATGCAGTAATGTTCAATATAAAGTATGAGTTCACGTTTTGGCCAAAATTGTATTCTCAGGCAATTTTCCAAGGTAATGAACGTTTGCGTATTTTTGCAATTAATTCTGAATTGTACCAAAAAACAAAGCCGTCCAAAAGTTCAGAATTATTTGGAATGTTAACCATTTCGGTTATTATATAAAACAAGAAACTTATTCAATATGGATATAAACACTATTCTATTCTAAACTATTCTACAAAAGATAGTTTTAAATGTTGTATTCAATATTTCAAGAAATCTGTGAAAAAGAAGTGAATAAAATGATAATATGCTATAATTATCTATTTACATTTATTTACAAGTTATCTGCCCTGGGATTTAATCTCATCTATGATGTGATGAACTTTGGGTATTAAAGCTACACTACATAAGTTTCTTGTGCATGTGCGATGGCAATATGTGAAGACATATGAGGTGGTCTGATAACTTCTAAAATATTATTTCAGGCTTTACAGTGAGACTTGCAGCAGCATACGCACACCATACTTTAGCATGTCTTTCTTCTTACTCAGTAACGCTCCTTTTTTCAATTTTAACACAAAATCTTACAAAGTGCAGCTTTCATTTTGTGATAACTTCATTTGTGATGCTATCTCAGTTTTCTCAGTCATCTTTTAATCTTCTATGATGCCAGTCATCATTCTAGAAACATCTAAAATTTCTAAATTCTTATTAACAGCTTCCTTGTGTCTTACTAATTATTTGAAATCTGTAAAGTCCCACAGGACTGTCATATTCAAATCATTTTATACACTTCTCTGCAACCAATTAAGTTTTATATTATTGATTTTAAGAGTAATCAAAACTAATTTCAGTGAAATTTAAGATTTGTGATGTACTGAATGATTTCCTAAAGAACCTTAGTCAAATTCGTGGTCAGGTTTTATCTTTACCCCCCCAGGTAGATAATGCAGCTTCAGAACATTATTCTCTGATCCTGTTCACATCACAGGAACACATGTTGAGAGAAACTAACAGTTATATTCACTGATGCGCTGCTGAAAGTCAGCCAGTTCCAACAATGATTCAGCTTCTGGACAAAGCTAGAGACTGGAACAGATTAGTCTCAGACTGTGACAATGAGCGAAGGGGGCCTTATGCGCTAGACTTCCTGGCTGAGAGCAGAGCTAAGTCGATCTTGTGCTTCTGAGACACAGGAAGTGAAATGGTCAGGGTGAGTCAGTGATAAAGACAGAGCACTTCCTGTCCACTTACCAGATCTGCAACCTTATCTTCTTCCCTCTTAGCTCCACTGTTTTGATTTTAAAATCCACACCTTGATGCGTAGAGAGACAGACAGGGAGAGAGAGGGAGAGAGAGAGAGAGAGAGAGAGAGAGAGAGAGAGAGAGAGAGAGAGAGAGAGAGACAACCGCACAGAGAAAGCAAGTGTGACAGAATTTTAGAAGAACATATGACACTTGCATAAGCTTGAGAGCAGAAAAAAACAGTTCTGGAGGTTGAGAAGACACAAATGTATACATTAGTGCTAAATTCATTAGCTAATACGCTATGAACTCAAATTTGTGGCCAAGAGAAGAAAGAATGAAATAAAAGAGAGGAAATACAAGGCTTGCAAAATTTTCAGACATGCTCAATAAAAAGTTCCTCCCACCACCTGAGAAATCTTAAGAGTTAATGGGCGGTTATGACAGACCTATTACACAATGGGGAAATCCTCAGGACCTTCTAGGCCTTCAGAGCAGCCAATCTTTTTTAAACATCCCATTTAAAACCAATCAATTTTTTCTGTGGTATCTAGGTAGATACAGCTAAGCCACGCTCTCTCACTAGTTAAGACTTCAGAAGCTGAACTGAAGGCCTAACATGTAAGATTAACCACTAGCATAATAAGGAATTTACAGTGGAATCAACCATTCATGTTTTTTCTAAGGGTGGGACCATTTCCAAAGGGTGGGACCAAGTTTGTGAGAAAAAAAAAAAAAACACATCACTCTAGGCCTTATAGAAGTTCCAGATATGTCACTGACTGAAAGTATAATGCATTTCGCTCAGATGGACAACAGTGGCTGCTCTATGTTAAGGCTCTAAAGGTGTCAAGGTACCTGCCTGAGTTTTTTAAATGATAACACCTTTACTTCTACTACAGACGTTTATACGTTACCCAGTTACATTTAAATCTTAAAAATTTGTTACAATATGTTAGTTGCTGGAAACAGCATCTGCACTTTGCGATCGGTCACATCTCTGAGTTTTAGCATTTTACTTTAGACCAAGATTGCAAATAGAAGAACAGAGCCTGAAAGATGTTCGTTCCTGCACTGATTATTTTTATTTTGGCTGATCTCTGTTGCAGTTTCATTACGTATGTAATGTGATGCAGGTCCGTGCACTTGCTCTGTATTTGAGTGCTGCTGCTAAATCTGTACCAAACTGTAGCATAATTACGTTCACCTCATTTGCTAAATTGCCACTTGCCTCTTTTACTTTCAATGTAGCACTTTATGTCATTCACGCTATTTGAATAGGCAAGTTATTTTACATTCAAGAATTTATAATGCCTGTTTGGCAAATAATGCTACTTATACTGGGGCTAAGAAATTACTGAAGATGTGCTAATTTGTTCAGCCTAAACAGTTTGGGCTTTGGGTTTAAGAAAAAAAAAAGCCTACTAAAATAGCCAAAAAAAAATCAGCCATCAGCCAGTATGGCTGTCAAGAAACTGGAAACAGCCATTAATGACACAAGTATCCCTGGCACTTTTACTTGTGTCAGTTCTTCACTAAAATAACAATAAAACACAACTTTTACTTGAGTGCAGTTTTGGTCTTCTGAAACCACCTCAGGCCAATAACATTTGAGCAGCAGTGTAGAGGTGAAGCTACCAGTGGTTTGTGTTCTGGCAAAGGCTGCTGGTGGAGTGCTTGTGAGATAAACAGGGGCACTACAGGCTAATATAACAGCCTGTTTGGCCTGTGTCACAGGGGTGACAGTGCAGAAAATGGAGGCCAAGCCATGCCATGGCAGCTGTGTGTGAGCCTGACTATTTTGGGAAATTAGTCTGGTGGACCACCGATCTGATCTGAAGGCTTGTCGTTACTGAGTAATATGTACCAGTGTGAGGTTTCATAAACATACTGCGCTGGAATCAAGGTATTAGAAAATTTCCACATTTAGCTGATCTTTGAGGTTTTTTAACTTATAACTATAAATATAACCGCATTAACATTCATCTAACTGGACATAAATTCCTGAATGTGTCAGTTTGTTGTTACTGCCATTACTCCCATCAGTGGTGATCATATGAGTGAGAAAACAAACGATTTAGCTTGTGATTAGATCAGACAGTTAAGTGTCTCGCACATTTAAGTTTTTCTTTTGTATTTCACCGGCTTTGTTGATGTTCTGGTTTAAACTCCCCTAAATTTACTATTATTAGTAGTAAAATTCCACAATATCAAAAGAACTGTTCATCATCTACATGCTAGCCGTTTTTTTATTTATCGCCCTGAATGCAGATTGAGCTCATAGAATCTTTATAGAAATTAGACTGAAACTCACAAAGTCAGTACAATGTCAGAGATTCAAAACTTAAACTCCCACAGCATTATTAGTCTAAGTTTGACTTCATTTTTGCTCAGATATGGCTAAAATCTATAAAAAGAGAAGCAACACAGGCGCCCCCTTGACCTCTGAGGTGTTGTTGAGTTCTCAAATTGCTGTGCCAGTAATTGAGACTACACAAAAAAGGCTGTTCAAGGGTTCTTTAGTAAAGAGAAATGTTCTAATTAGAGTTCTAAAAAGAGTACTGCTATTGTTACAAGCTTGACATCGCAACAGTACAGAACCATTTTTGGTGCTATATAGAACCACTTTCAAATACTACTACTATATAGAGCCATACACAACACATTCTCCATCAATCTGAAGAACCATTTCACCATGTAAAGAACCATTTAAGTCCGTAATGGTCCGTTATAGAACTATGGTTCCAAATAGAACCATTCCCTTCACTAAAAAAACCTTGAAAAAAAACATCTTTTTGAGAGAAAGAACAAAACGGCAATGGGAAGTTTGGTCTCACACTGAAAACTAGTGTCTGAGGTCGTTAAACTCAGAATACAACAGTACAAAAGTGATTAACATATCAAAAGCGACATTAAACACAGCTGCCCAGCTTTGAGCGCACAACTGGTGGAGTTTGTGAAAACAAGGTTTCTTGGTTAGCCAGACAGCTTAAGAGAAAATGTCAGCTAAGGGGCACTTTGAATGGACAGTCCTCACTTCAGTTTTAGTTTTAGTCAGGTACTAAAGTTCCCAGCTTTCGATAAGAACCCTGTTTTTTTTAAATAGTGAGGTAACGTTACCCTCCGCTGACAGCATTAGCCGGACAGCGGCAGTTAGCGAGTGAGCGAGCGTTCAACTTTTTCCTCTCTTTCTTACCGACAGTCGACTTGCAGGCTTCACAGAAAGTGTCGTCTGTGAATCTCTCCATAAGGCTCGTCTTTCCCACACCCCGGGAGCCAATAATGATGACCTGTAGTTTGTAATCCGCCGGTCTGGGCGGTGTTTTCCTGCGGCGAGCCGAGGCTCCGAGAGCCGGGGAGCCAGTGGCGGAGCCCCCGCCGAACCCAGCAGCGCCTCCGCCGGCCCTCCGCTGGATCTCATAGCGCGACTCCATCAGTACAGACTTACTTCCACATCCGTGACGCTGTTCCTGCTTAGAATGAAGTCTGCATAGCGTGGAAATGTTTGAAGGAACTTTCTAAAGTGCCTTGTGTCGAGTTTGTTAAAGTTTTGTTTGTTTGTTGTCTTCTTCTCTTCTCGGTTTGTTGTCCTGCGCTGGGAACGGAGAGAGCGGCCGATTACGTCATTGCGCCTTCCGGTTCCGTCGAGCTCCGTAGGGATTCATATAATGGGAAGCTCGAGTCAGTTCATCGAACCGATTCTTTCGAACTGTCCGATTCAATGAATCGAACGTTCACTTCAACGCTTAAATCGCGTTTGTATAGATCTTTTTACAGCGGACACTGTCGACATTGTCATAATATTAACATTGGGCATCTGTAAATACGGAATCCGAATCGATATCTGTATTTTTGTAGATCAAAAAATACATAGTTCATACTTCAACTATAATAAAATTAATACCAATCCAGTTTAGGTAAGACATTCTAGGCTACTAATCACTTTGAAATGCAGCAGTAAAATGACTAATTTTATGATGTGCATAATATGAAGCTAAACTTTTTGCCTTCTTTTTTAAATTGCAATTTTAAATGTGTTTAATATGATTCACTTTAACTTCATCAAATCACATGATCATAGATACCACTTTAAAATGCTAAATGAACTTAATTTTGTGCATTGAATTATACAGGGGTTAAATTGGGATTTCAGATACTTACTGCCAGGAGAGTTCCTGGAACTTTTAGAATGGGGTGGCCAGGTTAGACCCTGAGACTTTATTGGGGTGGCAAACAGATAGGAAATAAAACTGAATAAAAAGTGTTACTGCATTAAAATAACATAAAAGATGTGTTATTTTCGTCTGTGCTTATCTAAGTCTATCTATCATGGCAGATTTTCACCATAAAGCATAACCGATGCTATACTGATGATGGCTGGCTAATGGTGTTTCACTGTCTCACTTTCCTTAACTGGGGTGACCAGAAGGGTAGTCATGCTTCATTCCAGGGTTGCACTTTCCACCCCTTGGCTATGTCTCTGCTTACTGCCAAGTGTTCAATGCTATTCAGTCAGATTTGGAAGCATGCTTCACAAACTACTGAAAACTCCTGCCTTCCTACCTAACATCTCTAACCAATTTAACCAACTGAACTGATGGCTGTTGGGAGCTGATTGGCAATTACACAAATCAGAGGTGCTCTCTGGCCCAATTTAGCCTCTGGGCTTACGCTCTGACACAATATATAATCTGACATAGGATATTTTGAAAGCCAAATCAGAAGATGCTCTGACAACTGAAATGGGAGATATTTTGATATTTTGATAAAGTAAATCTCCTTATCAGAAAATTTTACCAGCATTTAAAGAATAATTAAGATATTGTGACAGCTTAACTCACCCTCTCAGGAGGTAAGTAGTTATATTAAGTCTGTACTGAATTAACATTAAAAACATAATTAAATGTTTTTTATATTAAAACACAAAGTTACTACGCTGTACTAATAATATGGGCATGCTCAGTAGGACAGCTCCATGGGTAGGACAATATAATTAATTAGAACAGACAAAGAAGTGCCACAAATAAAAAAAAACCTTCAAAAACTATTAATCCAATTACTTGTATTCAACATTTCACACACTGTGCTGCACTAAATCCAGTTAAACAGGACTTTTTTGCTCTCTTTGTAATCAAACATGCAGTTGGGAAGTTATTTTATATATTGTGATGTACTTTATAACAATAACGATAAATATTTTCGTATTTCTCAGCTGTAATATATTTTAATAATATGAAATGTATTCAGTAAAGCATTCCATTACAACATGTGAAACAGTAACATATTCAAAATACATTTGAAGTACATTTACAATACACACTGATAAGGCACTTAGGAAAAACCCTGCTGTTATTTAATTCATACTGTTCCTTCCTGATACTGGTTGGCAGTTTCCTTCATGTGATCCTTCTGTTAATATAAAAAAATTAATTGTTCAAATGAATACAAATAAATGCAAAATTCTCAATGTTATTTCAGCTCTCGTCGCTTGCTTCACTTCACTGCCACTCCCATAAATCCACTGCTGTGTCATAAACTAAGCAAACAATTCACCATATTCCAACAGCAAAAGCTCAGTGTGATTTTCAGTTAATGATGTGTACAGTATGTAACTTGCCACAGAACACATGCACAAGTCCAGTACAATAACAAAACTAAGCTTATCACTCGTGAGTGAACATGTCCACTACTGAGGAGACTGTTCAGTTCATAACTCAAAAGGTTTACTAACGCTCAGATTAGTAACTGCCTCATCACAGTGATTTATCAGTCCACTCAGTCTTTCAAGGACACTGTTTGTAAAGAAGCTATTCTTAGAGTTCATCTTTAGAGCAGGTCTACATCTTCACATTATAAATAAGTTAAACAAGATGTTTCTTTTGAAGACAGTGTGTGTGTGTATGTATGTATGTATTACAGACTGTAGTCCATCTGTTTCTCTGCATACTTTGTTAGCCCCCTTTTACCCTGTTCTTCAGTGGTCAGGACCTCCATGGACCCTCATAGAGCAGGTACTACTTGGGTGGTGGATCATTCTCAGCACTGCAGTAACACTGATGTGGTGTGATAGTGTGTGTTGTGCTGGTACGAGTGGATCAGACACAGCACCTCAGTGTCACTGCTGGACTGAGAATAGTCCACCAACCAAAAATATCCAGCCAACAGCGTCCTGTGGGCAGTGTCCTGTGACCACTGATGAAGGACTAGAGAATGACCAACACATACTGTGCAGCAGCAGATGAGCTATCATCTCTGACTTTACATCTACAAGGTGGACTGACAAGGTAAGAGTGTCTAATAGAGTGGACAGTGAGAGGACACAGTCTTTAAAAACTTCAGCAGCACTGCTGTGTCTGATCCACTCGCACCAGCACAACACACACTAACACACCACCACCATGGCAGTGTTACTGCAGTGCTGAGAATCAGCACTGTCTGTAATTGTGGAACTACAAAGTGCACCTATATAGTAAGTGGAGCTGATAAAATGGACAATGAGCGTAGAAACAAGGAGGTGGTCATAATGTTATGCCTGATTTGTGTGTGTATATATATATATATATATATATATATATATATATATATATATATATTTATATATACATACACACATATATATTTAGCAGGTAAGGGGTAAGTATCCCAAAAATATTCTTCTATATGTAAGTTGGACTGAGACCACATACACCATTTCTGTGTTCTGAATATCTATTCCCAGTTCTTGTTTTCCCTTACATCACAAACTTGGAAATACTGGAATCAGAATTCAGACCAGGGCTCATGGACACACAGGAACCATTTATTTTAGAGTATAATAAAAATAATAATGTGAATGTATGAGATATTTAAACGCATCGTTTTATTGCTTACGTTAAAATAAAGGGAATAACCATATTCAGGAATGAAATATAAGTTCATGCAGCATTTCACTTCGGCCCCCGTAGAAAAACAGTGTGACGCTGAGCTCCTGAGTAAAGTCGGATAATCTACGTAACGGCTCTGCTGCCATACTGTTTACCATCCATTGCTTTTTCTTCCCTTCCTCAACCCTCAAACCCGTCCGCTGCTCTCTGAGGGCTTCCCCTGCACCATGGCTGCGCAGAAGATAAACGAGGCTCATGAACACATCGCCAAAGCTGAGAAATGGTGAGAAAACAGTCATGTTTCAATTGTTTTCTATGAAGACTCGCCGTGAGAAGCGTTAAAGAGCCGTTAGCCGTGAGCTAACCTTGCTATCTGGGTACAGACAGAGCGCAGTGTCACTCGCTAGTGGAGCTCGTGTGTTCGGTATTTTAGGGCATGTACACTCGGCTGGTGACTACTTTAATCACTAATGTGCTGTAATTATGAAGAATATTAGGGTATTTAACGCTGTCCTGCTAGTACGCGGTGCAGCTTGTAGGTTAGATTAAGGAGACACTGTGCGGATTGCGTAATCGCGCGTGCACTGCCGTGGTTGCCCTGGTGACCGCTGTAGTGGTGCTGAGGTTGGTCGCGTGCAGCTGGCGATGTGAGACGTTCACTATTTCCCCAAAACTTTCAGAGATTCAGCTCCCTAAATGTTTCCTGTCCCACCAGTTTTTCAAAACATTCTACATGATTAAATGGTTAAGATGTAAACAAAGTAAATCTCTCTCACAGAAAGTTGATACACAAAATGGTTATGAATACTGCCTGATGGCTGATCCACTGTTTTGCAGTAGTTTTGTAATTAAGTTTTGGCCTTGTTAATCCATTTATCTTCATCCATTCATGGCGGAGGAGTACATGTAGGGCGTTTTAAGGCGAAACAGTCCCCAAAGAAAATACCAGATATTCTGGTAATTTACCATCATCACCACATATAAACACTCACAAGACGTGTAGATTCACTGGTGATTTAGAAAGTAAATAAATTAATTAAAAAAATCAAGCAAATTAAAGAGAGAGCTCCATGGCTTGCTTAGTGGTGTGGGTTTTAATCCATACACAGCAACTTGTCAGTGTTAAATCAATGCCATGAGTGTTACATTTAAAGGGGCACTCCATCCAAAATGAAAAAAAATGTAAATTGCTATTTCTCTGCTGAACATGCCTACTCATATCCTACAGTGCTGACACAGTAGAGTGAGTGAAATTTTCCAGTATAAGTATTATACTTAAACCTCTGATGATGCATGTTGAAGGTGGGAGGAAGTTTAAAAAAGTGCCTTGAGGCAGATACATTAGGGCAGGCTGTTTGAAATACTTTTTTTTGTATATTTGCTTGTTTTTTCACTAGGTTGTGATTTTTAAGAGGTTAATTTAGGAATTTTATTATAAACATTTTATTAGATGTCTTCAGCCTGTAAAGCTGGTGTAAAACATTGTGTTAATGCAAAACAAACAAACAAAAAATTAGGACTTGTTCAGTAAGTTTGTTGAAAAGAAAGTAAAAACATTCAAAAGAACCAACACAACAGTTACGTTAACTAACATCACAATTAGGAAGCTGAATATCACGTCTGTATTTAATAGCCTCTGCATCAATGGACTTCTTTATTGCCGAGGGGGAGATTACCAGTGGTTGTATGACATATTTGTGTAATATATGCTCGGTATTGATGCAAGATTGTGAATTGTGGCAAACTAATGAAACTTAGAGATGGAGTTTTAGGCTGGAATGCCCCTTTAATGCCTTCTCCAATCCAATTCAATTTACACTTTATGAAGTGTTGGTTTCTCACACGACTTTCATTGTTAAAATGTTTACAAAAATATTTACCTCAAGGAATGCTGGGAAGCTCCACCCCCAGTGCTAAAATACAGTTGACTTCTACCTTCACCTTCTTGTAAGAGTTCAGTGCTGACGCTCCACTGAAATGCCAGGCTCTTAGATTTATTAACGATCTGGGTATAAAATCAACTCCAGAATTAACTCTGTAAAATTAACACTTTTGAAAAGGAAATTCCACCAGTTTTTCAAAATGGCATAATTCAATTGTTGAGATGTAAACAAAGTCATCCGGAGTGTTTTGATGTGAAATGGTTCATTATAGAGAAATATATAACTATAAGAAAATTTAAATGTGCTTATCTACAGACAGTAACTCACAGACTCAGATTTCAGTACAGTGGTGGTGATAGGAACCAGGTGTTGCAATGTGTACAACAATGTTCGTAAAGGTAAATTAGTGATAAATCTGAAAAAAAGATTTCTTTTGGGACTATTTTGCCTTACAGGGTCATGCATATACAACTCTGCCATGAATGGTTTTAAAAATGTTTAAGGCCAAAAACTGTCATAATACAATGGCTTCGGCATCAGGTAGTGTGTTTGTAAAGTGATAACTTTTTTGTGATGTAGCTTTTAAAGGTGTTAATCACTTCCGGCGTCTGGTTCCTATCACCACCACTGTGATCAATTCTGACTCTGTAAGTTTCTTATATTTTGTTTACATCTCAGTGGTTTAATTATGCAGAAATAAAACAATGGATGGATTTCTCTATTAAGACTACATTTTGCTGTGTATGTTCATTCAAAGAGGAGGTGGACACACACGGCAGTTTACACACATGCATGTTGGCAGAAATGGATAATTGCATTCACACACTAAATATCTCAGAATAATAGTAAGAATTATAGAAATATAAGATGCTGACTAACCAAAACTTGTGAATTTAAAACAGTTTATCCTCAGCACTTCTGAATTTCTGAGTGGTCTTGTTTCAAACAGTGAAATGTTAGTATTTTGGTGTTAGCTGTTACAGAAACATGAGATCACTCACGGAAAGGTCTTACATGGTTCTTCTAAACAGCAGCAACATAAAGCTGTTGCTTAGAGTGACCAGCCTAGTTACTGAAGTTAGCTAGCTAGCCTGACCGCAGTAGATGTCATTGTGCTAGCTAATTAACCAAACGACAAATATAAATACAGACATGGCTGATGTTTTGAGTGTGTTTCTGCAGTTTGAAGACCAGCATGACAAAGTGGAAACCGGACTATGATGGAGCAGCATCTGAAATGGCAAAGGCTGGTGAGAACACCTCATTCAGACAATGTTAGCTTCAGCAGAGAGTTAATGTGGTTAAGAGTCTAAAAATGATTAAATGATGTCGTGACCATTGTGTGTCAATATCCACAGCTGTGGCTTTCAAGAATGCCAAGCAGTTTGAGCAAGCGAAGGACGCCTACCTGAAGGAGGCAGAATACCACACTGAGAACAAAGCGTATCCTTTCCCTCTGAGCCAGAATCAGACTCAGAGTGAATTAACTGCACTGTGACTTTATGCGGCTGAACCTCCTCAGTTCTGGAAAATGTACAAACTTGTGCTGTGTTGTGAAATGTTCAAAGTTGCACATGAAACAGCATCATCCATTAATTTTATATTCTTTTGGGTTGGAACTATAGAACATTCGGTATTTGGTATATCGCTGCTGTCGAAACAAAACCTTGTGTCTCCAAAATGGTAACTTTACAGGACAAGGAAAAAACATACTTTACTTTCAATGTAAGTCAGTGGAACCAGACTTTTTTCCAAGTAATTTTGGCCATTTCTTTTGGTCTATTCATCATGAAAATTACACACAATGTAAAGGACAACAGGCATTTTCAAATTATGTCAAAAACTGAAAAATGACAAAAATGAAGGTACAAGGTTTTGTTCCGACAGCAACGATATGGTATGTTTTGATTCATACACATAATCTGTGAGCGTTTGAAAAATGAACACATTTATTATCACTAATATATCAAAAATAAAGAGCAAGCACAGAGAACATCATTATTTCTGGGTACAATACCTTAATTTTTTTTAAAGGATAAAAATTTAAGCAAATTCGAAAGGCAGAGTTCTGTAGAAATGTGAAAAATTGGACCTGATGGCATAACTACTACAAAAGCAAATCTAGGACAAAACTGTATGCAATGAGGAGGTTAAGTAGGATGAAGAAATGGTAGAATATCCCTGTAGACACTGGATCAGTAGAAATTGACGTGTTTTGTGCTTCTGTGTATTTATACAGTACTGTGCAAAAGCTTTAGACAGCTGAGGTATTTAATTTGGCAGTAAGCTGGGTAGCTGCTCAGAAAAACACAAAGAACATACAATAAGTCGTGATTTTATGTAGGTCAATGTGTTCATTTAACCCAGGGATGCACAACTCCAGTCCTGGAAGGCCGGTGTTCAATGCAATTTGGTGATTTACCTACTCAAACACACCTATTGACGCTTATCTGTTAACTGCAAGGTCTAGTGAGTGTGCTTGAGTGGGGCAAGCTCCAAACGGTGCTGGACACTGGCCCTCCAGGACCGGAATTGTGCACCCCTGATTTAACAATTTTCCTCTCTTTGTTTCAGCTCATTATTATTATAGTATTCTATATATTATTATATTATATAGGTTATCATCCAATACCTGGTGTGGCTAATCAATACTTCATAATGTTAAAACAGGTGTGTGGAATTTAAAAACTCATGCAGTGACTGGGGGCTTTAAAATCTGAGACAAACTTTGTTCTTCAAACTCCTGTTTTTTTTATTTTATTTATGCATATTTGCATATTTATGTTATACAGTTACTCTTTACAATATAATGTATAATGTTATACAGTGTTGTTCCTGATCAGGTGTAATTTTAGAGGTCAGTGGTACCATGCTGAAAATAGTGACAGCAGAGACGTGTTATTGCAAAGCACAGTGCACTAATGTTTGGTGTTAAATCCCCAAATAAATCTCTTACAGACATCTGGCCTACACTCTTAAAAAGACTGTTCTTGAAGGGTTCTTTAGTAAAGAAAGTGGATCTAAATACAAGCATGAACACTCAAAAAACCATTTGCATGAATAAAGGGTTCTTTGCATCATAAACGGGTTCTTCATTAATGGAGACTGTGCGGTAGATGGTTCTTTATAGAACCTTTTCAAAAAGAACCAAAAAGGGGTCTTCTATTGTAACAAGTTTGGCATCGTAACAATAGAAGAACCCTTTTTGGTGCTATATAGAATCCTTTTCAAAAAGGTTCTATGTAGAGAGAACATATTCTCTTTCGATCTAAAGAACCTTTTATGATGCAAAGAACCCTTTAATCAAGCAAAGGGATCTTTGTTCATGGTTCTATAAAGAACCATTTCCTTTGCTAAAGAACCCTTGAAGAACCATCTTTTTGTAGAGTGTACACTATGGCCTTTGTTTTAAGGAGATGCTGAATTTTTAAAATGTTAACTTGTTTTCTATTATTCCTGCCAAGTTCTTTCCTTAACCTTAAACAACAGATTATTCCACGCTGCAAAGTGAGTATTCATATACACTGATCAGGCATAACATTATGACCACCTCCTTGTTTCTACGCTCATTGTCCTTTGTAGTTCTACAATTACAGACTGTAGTCCATCTGTTTCTCTGCATACTTTGTTAGCCCCCTTTTACCCTGTTCTTCAGTGGTCCCCCATGGACCCTCACAGAGCAGGTACTATTTGGGTGGTGGATCATTCTCAGCACTGCATTAACACTGATGTGGTGGTGGTGTGTTAGTGTGTGTTGTGCTGGTCTGAGTGGATCAGACACAGCAGTGCTGCTGGAGTTCTTAAGTTTTTAGACTGAGAATAGTCCACCAACCAAAAATATCCAGCCAACAGCGTCCTGTGGGCAGTGTCCTGTGACCACTGATGAAGGACTAGAGGACGAACAACACAAACTGTGCAGCAGCAGATGAGCTATCGTCTCTGACTTTACATCTACAAGGTGGACTGACAAGGTAGGAGTGTCTAATAGAGTGGACAGTGAGTGGACACAGTGTTTAAAAACTTCAGCAGCACTGCTGTGTCTGATCCACTCAGATCAGCGCAACACACACTAACACACCACCAACACGTCAGTGTTACTGCAGTGCTGAGAATGATCCACCACCCAAATAGTACCTGCTCTGTGAGGGTCCATGGGGGTCCTGACCACTGAAGAACAGGGTAAAAGGGGGCTAACAAATTACAGTCTGTAATTGTAGAACTACAAAGTGCACCTATATAGTAAGTGGAGCTGATAAAATGGACAATGAGCATAGAAACAAGGAGGTGGCCATAATGTTATGCCTGATCGTTGTATATACACCACAGTGGGTTGAAACAAGTATTCACACACTTCTGTTTTAGTTATTTAATACACTTCCAGTACCTTAAGCATCCCTATCAGTACAATTTATTTGAAAATATGCAATTGGAAACTTTATGGAAGCACAACTAATGATTTCCTGCTCCCAGGCTCATGATAATGATAAGAAAGCCGCAGAAACTCAGAAAAAATGGCAGAAACAAGTTACACAGAGAACAATAAGCAACAAACTGCAGCACAATCATCTTCATTCATACACGCCTCGCAGAATTTCTCTGCTAAAAAAAGAAGCACAGAGATGTGTGTCTAAAATTTGGACACGAGCATGTAGACAAATCAGAACTCTTGCAAACAATATACTCTGGTCTGACAAAAAAACAGAACTCTTTGGCAATAATATCGGCTAGATTATCGGCCATGAAAAGTGAGAAGATGGACTTTTCAACAAGACTTTTCAGTAACTCAAGACTGCTTTCTAAAATGATGAAGGTTCTTGCATGGCCAATATCCTGATAGGAATACCTTTGAAAACGTATAGAGGATTTTCAAAATCTGAATCCTACAGAGGGACTCTTGTAGCCTTGGGGAATTGAGCACGGTTTGCCAGGAATGAGCCAAATATAACCACAATGCTGCAAAAAAAAAACAAAAAAAAACCAACTAATTCTTATGATAGACATACTCAATGGCCATTAGGTGCACTTTGTAGTTCTACAATCACAGACTGTATTCAGTTTCTCTGCATAATTTAATAGTCTTTTTTACCCCATTCATCCATGGTCAGGAGCCCTCAGGGCACCAGAGAGCCGGTATTATTTGGGTGGTGGATCATTCTCAGCACTGCAGTGACACTAATGTGGTGGTAGTATGTTAGTCTGTGTTGCGCTGGTACAAGTGGATCAGACACAGCTTACTGTCCACTCTATTACCTTGCCCACCTTGTGGATGTAAAGTCAGATATGAAAGCCCATCTGTTCCTGCACAGTTTATGTTAGTCAACCTATAGTCCTTCATCAGTGGTCAGTTACTGGCCCCAGCATGCTGTTGGCTGGATATTTATGGTTCCTTTCTAATTGAACAGCTTTACAGCGCAGAGTTAATAAATAACTAATAATTAATTTTTGATAAAAATCCTGCAGCACTGCTGTGTGTGATCATGCCACTGCCACGTCACTGCAATGCTAAGAATGGCCCACCACCTGTTCGCTAAGAAGACTTAATAAAATGGACAAACTTAATAAAGTGTCCAGTGAGTATATGTATGTGTATAATTGTATTTTTATAATGGGAAACAATATAAGAACCTATGATAGTGATTAAATAAATACAGTTTTATTGTGTGGGATAATTTTGTAATTCTGTTTCTCCTTCAGGGCAATTGAAGCAGCAGGTATGATGCTAAAGGTAAGTTTTAATGTCTGCGCGAATTGTTATCAATCCTCTAGCGGCAGTATTGCAGTGCAACATCAGTTATAAGTCAGTTTAAAATAAAAAACATTGATTAACCAGAACACCATAATTCACCAAGAACACAATAACTGTCAGTATTTTTGGAAAATTGATTATATATTATATCTTTGCTTGATAGAAAAATAACTAGGTGCGATTATATGGTCAGCCTATGCCTTTTTCATGTAACTTGCTATGTCTACCTCATCTTCCATACACTTACTGTAAGCTGGAAAAACAAGAAGACGCCTGTGAATTCTGGACATTTCAGTTACTGTTCCTTTTTTGCATTTGCATTTTTGCAATTCCTTTTTCTGTATGTTTTAAGTATATAATAAACTCTTATTGCTTTGTTTAGTCTTGGTTCATAAAATTAAAGCGAAACAAAAATGCCTTTGGATGGAATCTATAGCCACTGAATACTAGTTAGAACTGAATCGCTGTTATTGCCGTGAGTAACAAAGTTGATATCCCCTCCCTGTAGGATATGAAGCGATTACCAGAGGCTGTCGAGCTGATTGAGAAAGCCAGTGTGATGTACGTGGAGAATGGGACATCTGGAACTGCAGGCATGGCTCTGGACAGGGCCGGCAAGTAGGTGAAATATTGAAGACTGATCATCATACCACAGGTTCTACATAAAGGAGAGTCAGAGAATTAGCCATAGCTTTAGTGTTTCCCAAACACATCTCCATTTATTGCATATTGCCAATTACCCTGGACAGCAGTTTTGATGTGCTTCCTTGTAAAGAACCGAAAACCTGTTGGTCATAAATCTCACTTATAATAGTAGTCATCTTAATGATAATATAACTCAGTAGGCAGTTGCTGAATTCTGTGAAAAAACATAAATATGTATTCTGTAAAACTCTTTCAGGAATTCTTAAGGTGTTTGTAATTGAAGCTTTAAATCTGTGTAATTTGCCTTCTCAAACATGGGACTAGCTTTCTAGAGAATGTGGTTATATGTTACCAGCATTGTGGTGTGGAGTGTTTAAAGGCTTCTGCCTGATCATCCATGAAAACCAGCCAGCCTTAAAGAAAGCAAAAAACCTGTATTGGTCCAGTGTTCAAAAATGGGATAAAACATCATGACCATGGCATTGTCTCATGTCTGTCGCATCCTAAGAACTGTATTGAATTTGTATTTGTGTTATGTAGTTATGCATTTCAAGGGTTTATTCACAGAATTTAGCAAATACCTATCAGCTTTTGTTGTAATTCTCTGTGTAATACAGATGTGGCAGATAGAGATTAGGTTGGAACATGCTGGGGCATTCCTTTATTTTGTCACAGACTGTCTATTTGGGGCCAGCCTTGCATTTGTGGTGGTTGTTTATCATGTGTATTGAATAATGTTATGCACACAGTTAAGAATTGTGTTTCTCACAGACTTATTGAACCAATGGATCTAGAGAAAGCGGTCGACTTGTATCAGAAAGCTGCTTCTGTTTTTGAGGTAAGAAAACTTAGTCCACTATAGTATGACTGTAATTATTATAGTCACTAGCATAGACTAATATTACTAGATCATTGCATCATCATGATGACATTTGAAATTTCAGTTGCTAAAATTGTACATTTCTGAGGTTGACATTTGAAATTTGTCCTAAAGACAGTACCTGTGTTAGCTGATATAAGTGAGCAATGTAGGCCTTAAAGAAGTGGTGCTGGTGCCACCCGACTGTCACTGGTTCTTTTTAAAAACAAGCCTTATACAAAGCTTCACATGTGGTATGTGTGTAGAATGAGGACCGTCTGAGACAGGCTGCAGAACTGCTGGGAAAAGCCTCCAGACTGCTGGTGCGACTACGCAGGTGAGCACGACAGTCTGATCTGGTTTGATGTGCAGCACAACATTTCCATTCTCTGTTCCTCTCATCTTCCCGCTTTTGTTTTCCTGTAAACAGTTGAGACTTGGTGCAGAGACTAAGGGCTAATTTTAGCCTCTTTACTGTGCAGTACAATGCAGTGCATCTCGTCTTACGTGTCCTCTGCTCCATAGGCTGGATGAAGCTGCAGTCTCCATCCAGAAAGAAAAAAACATGTACAAGGAAATTGAGAATTATCCCACTTGCTTTAAGGTACTATCAAACGTTCAAACCATATGATGGAAAAACTATAATCTGTTTCATGTTTATTTCTTAAATCACAACTATGAAACTGAACTCCATATTTATGGTTTTGCTGTGCAAAAGTACAGGCCTTTGATTTCTTGTAGACCATTTTCACAGATGTTATTTGTTCATAAGTAATTGTTAATCTGCTTTCTCTGTAGAAAACTATAGCCCAAGTGTTGGTCCATCTTCACAGAGGAGACTTTGTAGCAGCAGATAAGTGTGTGAGAGAAAGTTACAGGTATGAAAGAGTATTTATAGTGACTGTGTGCTGCATTACAATAGGTGTGTGTGTGTGTATACATATATACACACACATGATATCTATAAGATTTTTGATTCAGAGAAAGAGATTCAATTTGATTTCCAATATTTTTGTCTTGTTTTGATTGCAGAGATCAAATTATAAAAGCATTTCCTAGATCACTACCTTTGAGATATCTGATAAATATTGTTGCTCTTGGACAAGATCTTGTATTGTCATTTTTTTTTTCTTATTATTTTACATAAGTTGATTCCAGCTGCTAGACATGGTCCAGAATTACTTAGAAAACAGTCTTGGTGCATTAAAGTACATCAAAGCTATGAATGTTTGTCCTTCTCCTGTAAACTTACTTTTTTGGAGAAATTACTTTTTTGTTGTGACAGTGATGATATGCATGTCTTATGCTTTTTCCTTCAAGTCTCCCAGGGTTCAGTGGCAGTGAGGACTGTGTTGCCATGGAGACATTATTGGCAGGTTATGATGAGCAAGATGAGGACCAGGTGTATCGTGTGTGTAACTCACCTCTTCTGAAGTACATGGACAATGATGTGAGTGTTGACTGACTTCTGCAGAACTTCATATAAAACATCTATATAGAAATGTGAAATAAATTTTATGTTTTTGCATTGGATGGTTATACATGTACTTTACATTTGCAAACATGTATGTAACATTATGGAAAGAAAAGTTCAACAGTGCTCTTTTCCCTTCTTTTGAACAGTATGCAAAGCTGGCCATCTCTCTGAAGGTGCCAGGGGGAGGAGGGAAGAAAAAGAAATCACCCTCTGCTCCACAGGGGGGCGCTGGAGGAGCACCACCAGCAGAGGAGGAGGATGAGTATGAAGGAGGACTGTGTTAATCTGAAACATTTCAGCCCTTCCAAGAGTATGAGTGTGTGAATGTGAGAGATATACATGTGGGCGTACGTGTGCGTGTTTGCGTATTTGGTGACTTAATGTGACCTTCCCCATTGTGCAAGGTGGATTCATTCCAAGTCCTGACAAATTCCTTTTTTGTCTAAACCTTCTGGAGCTTGGAGGTCCACTCAGAACAAACAAGCTGTAATGTGAACGGTGTACATTTACCTTTAAAAATACTTAAGAGGATACTTAAGAGAAGCTAAATCTATTTTAAGTTTTAGATATAAATGTTAAATGTCAGTTTATTTATGAAAATGTCTTTCAAGATGTATTTTCATTTACTTTCAATGATAAAACAAATGTATTGTCATGTTTACAGTATCAGTTTATGTATTATGTATGATTTAAATATTGACAGGTCTGTAAGACAGTGAAGACGTCTCGTATCAAATATGTTTATGTAGTTTCTGCAATCATATTTAAATGACCATAACGTACAGTGACTTATTCATAGTGTTGTTTGAACTGGAAGGGTTTGTTTAGCCAAAAATGCTAACGTGCATGACAGTGAATACCAGGCACAGTAATCCAACAGTTAGCATGATAATGCTAGGTGGGGGCTTTTGTGTCCATCTAATCTCAATTCACAGTTAGCCACACTGCCATTTTTTGGCCCAACTACTCCTTCAGTGTGTAGCTATGTTTAGTGCAAGGCACAGTGCACAACATCCAGAAATATGACTGAGCAAAAGTCTGTTTGTTGTGTTTGAGTCAAATAAGCCAACCAAACCAGCTTTGGGTTATTTGCAATCAGTGCCACTGTAAGTCCAGAAGCTCTGCGCTGCTGTGAACTCCAGTACGATAGCATACCACTACAATAGCAGTATATGAATATTTTGCCAGTATATTTGGCTGTTCACTTTTGGAAGCACTGCCTTGTTTTCTTCAAATCACATCTAGTCCATTCGAAAACAACTACATTAAAAAAGTGTATCAAATGTACTTGAATCGACTGTGTAAATAATGTCCACATGAATACAATTATATTATATTATATATAATAACACAGTTTTGACTATAGTAAGTAAACAGAAAGGCAAAACTGTGTTGATGTATTTTATTTATGTGGTAATGATGTACACATCTGTTGAATCAAGTACCTTAAGTGCATAACCTTTTTGAGTGTATAATCACGGCTTGCTTTCCTGACAGTTTCAGTGTAAAGAGCATCGTAACTGTTAGTAAGAATGTTCTGCAAGTCTGTATGCAGTAACAGTGATACTGTATATACTGTATATATTAAGTCAAAACAGCACTGATTAGGCTCAGCTAATAGCTAGGCTGCAGCTGAGGAGGGTGGGTCCTCAGTAGTGCTGTTCTCTGAAAGTTTTGTTTGTATTAATGCAAAATAGAATGGTTTAACAAAGCTGCTTTGTACAGTCGGCACACAAAATTTGCTGGAGAAAATATAGTTGATTTGAATGATAATAAGCTGGCAAGCAAAGCATTGATGTGAATGATGTAATGTCGCAAAACATGAATTTGTTGGTAATGAAATACTACCTGCAAGCTAAAAACTGTTCAGCTCACTAAAAGCAGGTGCATTTTACACCCTGCATTCAATGTACAATCTCTTAAACAGATATGACTAAAGAAATAGTGTATTGTATATTTTACTGTACATTACTGGACTTGTTAAACAACATGTAGTAGATGGTTTAATCTGCCAGCATGCATCTTTCTTCATGTGCACAAAGGATTATGGGTGACAGAAGACCGTGAAAGGTACTCTGGTAGCATCCTTGAAAATTTGAAGAATCCCTCGAATTGGAACAGCCTTCTCTGACGTAGCTGTGTAGAAATGCAGCCCATCTAGACTGCAGCCTAGGTTTTGGAACGCAGCTATATTTCAAGAAATTGCATAATTAAACAACAGGTCCTAACCAGGCAATACACAGGTAGAGTGAACATGAGGGCGGTGCTGTTATATTCTGTGTAGTTCTTGTCTGAATTATGTCTACAAGCACATAAAGATTTCTCTTCACAGCAGCAGAGTTATGACAGACAGTGGCATCAGAGCTACAATCCGAGATATATTTGAGATTATGGAAGTTGGAACACCCCAATCAAATACCATTTGTTGATTTTCTAAGTGAAAATATGTTAACACATGCTCTACAGAGAACACATTTAAATATGCCATTTTTTATATGTATTTATTTGTTTGTTTGTATTTATTATTTATTTTATTTTAATTTATTTGAGTTTAACATATTAGGAAAATCTAATATAAAATATAGAATATGTTAACTTTCGCACAGGCCACATTTTTTTTCACAGCATGTTAAATTTAGCAAATAAACAGTAAGTTTTCATAAGTGTATTCTCTGTAGATAATGTGCATTCATTTTTACTTAGAAAATCAACAAAACTGTATTTTGACCAGGGCCTCCCTAACTTTTCTTATGTATACTGTATGTTTAACACTACAACTTCACTGTAATCAAGACACATTGAACCACGTGGTTGTAAGACACAATCAAACATGTCTGTCTAATGCATTCCTCTACTGATGATGATGATTATGATGAACACATCTAAATGTATGCACAGCAATAAACCCCTCTGCTGGTGCACAGCTTATGCTCATTGTATTGTGTGGATAAGAGATATATTTTGCAGGTCAACCAGCCCCCAGTTGCTCACAATTACAGGTTACAGGATCAAACTGACCATATGTGGATTAACCTCTTGAAGAAAGGCTCCTACAAAATTAAACTCTGCAAAGCTTCAGGGTTGTTTAGAGTTGATGACGGGTTCTCAACAGTAATAGTCTGTTATAACGCACATCTACCTGATCATTTTCCACTTCAGCATTCATATGCATCTCTGCATACATCCTGTGCACTAAGAGCCCTTAGTACAGACATTAAACTTTTTTGTTCCTATTTATATTTGATGAGGGTGTAGAGTATGGAGCTGAACTCCCACCCTATTCCATCTTTAGTTCATCATTAATGTATGCAACTGCTGTTGCTGATGCTTTTTCCAATAGGTCTTTGATGTAAGAGTGCATTAGTGGGGTGCAGCAGAGCAGGGGATTGTTTAAGATATCGAAAATGCTATCAGCACCACACTTCTGCATCCTTCTCTAGACTCCAGTTAAACAGATTTACTGCAGCTTCCGACATCATAAGTTCCTGTGTATGCGTCTAACTTGTGTCCGACAGATTTTTTTTTGTTGCATACCTCTACACAGTATGCACATAAGCAAAGGACTGCTTCAGGGTTTACCTCATCTGAAGCAAATGCCCACTACTTTCTATTATAAATGTGTTGTGAGTTGTTTTTTTACTAAGTAGGAAAGAGGGAAATGACTCAAAATTCCTGTCCGTGATAATCGACTGTACGCTACAGATCCGACAGGTTTAATCAGGTTGAAAAAAGGAAAATAACAGTGCCCTTCTAATATGTGCTTTATTTGGAGGTCATTGCTCTTGTTCAGCTCCTTGTTTTCCATCCTTTCGTACCATTACATAGTAAACCTAATAATTTCACATTTCTTTGTCCCTGTAAAAGCTTATGTACATGTGATGTAATGAAAATGTCTCAAGTCAAATAGTAAGTATTCTCTCATGCTACAGTCGCTTTAAATAATGCATAGAAACGTAAGAGGTGTTTTTTCATTCAAAATCACATCTGATAAAGCTCTTCTCATTACTCCCAGCTTTCTTATGATGTCTTCATGATTGCATTAGAACGCTGGAGGTCATATTCAAAACAACACCAATTTTTTGTTGTTGTCTGTCGCTGCACCATTATATTCATGTAATCATGATACATTCAAAAACAGACCTTTCCTGCTCATTAAACTGGATATATATACAAATTAACGTATTACACTTTCCCGCCCGTCTTTTAATAATGTATTTTCATATTGCTTCACCCTTTTAATATAAGCAACTAGTCATTATCTCAACTTCACATATGGTCCTATATCTTTCTGTCTGACCAACACAAGAACTCCCAAGTCTTGTACAGCATAAATAGCATTACAGTAGCCACCTATGAAGAGTTCATGCTCCATCACTGTCGACCAGCCACAAACAATCAGTAATCAGCATTGCATCATCATGATATGTGCCTTGTTTTCTCCCTCCATAGACGCCATCTATTTGCATGTATCTATTTTGCGGCTCTACCCTAACGCGCATTGGAAAAAGCGAACATCTCGTAAAGAAATGACTGGTGTGTGTTCCTGAGAAAAGGATGGTGAATGAAAATGCAGTTATTTGTATAAACTAAATAAGGCAAGTGAATATTTTCAGGTGATTGCTGTTGGTGTTGATTTTCTTCAAACTTCTGCAAAACCAGAAGTTGTCTCTCTCCTCTTCAGGAAAAAAGCTTGATAAATAGGTCTCTTAAAAATCAGTTCTTAACACTTTAAAAGTCTCTGAATGTAATCACACTGGGATTTGTTGACTCGCCTGTCAATCAGCGCATGGTCATGATGGACCGCCTCCTTGGCTCATGCATTCCCAGTTGTGAAAAGTTTTGCAATTTTTATGCATGACAGGAAGACTTCATGTCCATTAAAAGCCCTTAAAAATACAAGTAGCCGCAGATCAGGCATCTCTCACTGGGCGGCTACTGCACGCTGCATGGTACTTTGTGTATGGTCAAGTAAGGTGCAGCTACAATTACTAATCGTAGCTATTGGCTGCTGTACTGTCCACCTGTTAAACAAATACACATAGGCAGCAGCATGGTCCGACACACAGCCTGGTGCTTTTCCATGTTCCATGTCTTCATGCCATGTGATCAGTGTCCTTTTCCCTGCCATTTCTTACTACCATCACCATCATCTTCACTGTTTTTTTTCTCTGGTCCATTTGATCATTGTCTCTGGAGAGCGATAGAGGAAGATGAGCTTAGCATAGAGATCTTCCTCCAGGTCCAGCTCTCCAGTCTCTCGCACGAGGAAGATGTCGGTGCAGAGTTTGAGGATGCGGTCCACGTTGGGCAGCTCCTCGAACATAATTGTGTGCGAGATTCCACTGAAGAACTCACGTACGAACTTGCCAATCACCAGTACAACGGACATGTACAGACCCATGATGCTGAGAGAGAAGAATTCAGCTCAGTTAAAACCAGTTACAGATCCCTCATACTGCATATAGCACAAGTGAATTTGGTAGTGATGCTGTAATTGATTCTATATATTTAGATTTAAAGATTTAAAATTTTGAAATACACAGTACAATGCATGCAAATGAAGAAAATGTCATGGAAGAAGTATGTATTTCAAATGCAGTCCTCTATGACGGTTGTATATTTATGTTTCTTGTTTATATTTGTGTGTTAGAGATGGATCGAACGACTATGATAATGCTTTCATGATAGACTGTGTCACAATATACTTTTCTGAGCATATCATGGATATCATCACAATTTAAAGAACAGTGACCGACCACATATTCAATTAAAAAGACATCTCCAACATGGGGCTCCATGATATTTATATAAAATGTGATGTTCGATAAAGCTTTTGGATATCATGTTGATGACAAAAGCTTTCTGGCTTGGGAAATGAGAGTGAGGTGTGTCTGGCTAAAAAAACATGTGAGCAGCTTTTTGTATTCTTAAGTGTAGTATACATATATGAATATATATAAAATATATACATATATATGTGTGTGTGTGTGTGTGTGTGTGTGTGTGTGTAAATACACACACAGTAGCGGCACATAACTTAAACCTCTTTAAATGTACCCAAGAAGTAGGATTTTTAAACCTTTGTGGTACAACCGCTGTCCCATAGACTGTTGCACTGCATGCTGGGGATTACAGTGCAGAGCACTGTGAAACAGGCTAATATTAATAGAAAATTAAAATCATTTCACAGGAGGGAAAGGATTGCGCTACGAGCCTGACTTGCCCGCGTGCCTTGTGTTTGACATATGGGGCTTAAATGTTTAATTGGATATGCTTTCACAGAAAAGTTGGATAAAGTCTTTATACTCATCTTTTACAGCATTTTTATAATGTAACACTTCTTTTGATGGTTCCAACTTATTAAACTTTATATTGTGTATGTTATATTTTTGCCATACTACCCACGTCTATGTCTGTGGCATTCTAAAGGCCAATTTATAGTCTAGGCGACAAGTGTTGCTCAACAAAAAAAACTGGTTGACAGATGTTGCAGTGCTGTAGGCTTTTATAGTTCTGTGCCAGCGACGAATTTTAGTTCTGAATAGCTGGCAACCCGTTTTGTTTCTGACAGCAGCGGAGCAGCAAGAAAGTAAACACAGCTGCACACCATGACCACTGACCCCAGAACTTAGAACATTAAGTTTCTATCCAATCAGAGTGTGCCTTAATGTACGCGGCAAGGTCTGATACATGTCACCTGGACAATATTTTGGCGTTAAGAGCAGAGCAGTGTTTTGAAAAATAATCATGGTTGAAGACAGAACAAGTCAGATCCAACTTGCAGCCACTTACCCGTATCCAGCCAGAAAGCCCAAGCTCGGAGGGCTGACCTGATCGCTGAAGATATAGAGCTCCAAACCCTGGGAATAGTTGACAGATTTCAGCTTGATGGAGCCTGCGTTGCTCTGGTTCACAGTCCACCATTCTTGAGGGTTTCCTTCACTGCCGTTCCCTCGTTTCAGAGACAGGTCAATATTTTCGAAATCTGGAGCAAACATAAAATTGTTAGTTCTTTGCCTGTTTTCAATCTCACTCCATTGTCAAAAAGACGTCAGATCTAGATATTATCAGATCTATGTCTGTTCGGTATCACACTGCTCTAGCATACTATAGTCTTTCACTGATAACTAGAAGCTGAGAAGCTTAATTACGTGTGTTAGAGCAAGGAAGCATGTGGTAGTATTCTGTGATCTATCAAGATTTAATCAGATCTAATGTCAAATGTGTTTTTTGTACTCAGTAACTCTCAAGTTAGCAGTTATCGCACATTAAAAAGCAAGGTGTAATTTGATATTATTCATTTCTCACTCATAACACAAGTGGACAAATTCTGTTGGTAGTGGTTCTAATCAATACCCCATTTGTGTTAACAAGTAGAATTCCAAGTAGAAAGTAGTATTTTGTTGTGATTAAAGTTGAGAAAAAGTCTGTTTTGCATTAAGTTTTGCATTCTAAAACTTTAAACCATCCTTGACCTTTTTGCCATGTTTTAGTCATTTGTTAAGAAATATATGTACAAAGTATACCTTTAAACAAATGTAAATAGTACAGCAAAACGACAGTACTAACTTCTGTTTTCTCAGGGTTCATTTTTAACCAGGGCTCATTTGCCTTGTACCAAACCATCAGTAGATGTTTACTAACTGAATTGGTCACTTACCATTTGGCCTGTGGGCTTGTTAAAGCTACACTAACTACATTGATGATTTACTTTGATATTGCATGAAAATGAATATGTAGAGACCCAGGGAGCAGAGGAGAGGTACACTATATGAACAAAAGCATTAGGACACACCTCTTAATCATTAAATTCAGGTATTTTATTCAGTCTCATTGCCACAGGTGTATAAAATCAAGCACCTAACCTTTACAAACATTTGTGAAAGAATGGGTCGTTCTAAAGAGCTCAATGAATTTGAGCATGGTTATGTAATAGGATGCCACCGTTGTAACAAGTCAGTTTGCCTCCTAGACATTCCACAAAGTATAAAAGCGGGATCGCTGAGTGCTGAGACACATCATGTGCAAAAGTTGCCAACGCTCTGCTGACTCAATAACCGCAGAGTTCCAAACGCCCTCTGGTGTTAACATCAGCACAATAACTGTGCGCTTGGGGCTTCATGGCATGGGTTTCCATGGCTGAGCAGCTGCGTGCCAGCCTTACATCACCAAGCAGAATGGCCTAGGCCCCTTAGTTCCAGTGAAGGAACTCTTAATGCTTTAGCGTACCAAGACATTTTGGACAACTTTATGCTTTCAACTTTGTGGGAACAGTTTGGGGAAGGCCCTTTTCTGTTCCAGCATGACTGTGCTCCAGTGCATAAGGCAAGGTCCATAAAGGCATGGTTGGGTGAGTTTGGTGTGGAAGAACTTGTCTGGCCCTAACAGAGCCCAGACCTCAACCCCATCGAACACCTTTGGGATGAACTAGAATGGAGATTGTGAGCCAGGCTGTCTCGTCTAACATCACTGTCTGACCTCACAAATGCTCTTCTGGATGAATAGGCAAATATTTCCCACAGACACGCTCCAAAATCTTGTAGAAAGAGTGGAAGATGTTATAACTGCAAAGGGGGGGACCAACTCCATATTAATGCCTATGGATTTAGAATGGGATGTCATAAAAGCTCCTGTAGATGTAATGTGTAGGTGTCCTAATACTTTTGTCCATATAGTATATATAAATCTTCTAAATATCCTTCAAGGTTGTTGACTCACTCATACATTTAGCATATGCCAGAAATGGGACACGAGTTAGCGTGTAGGACTTATAACCGCCTCTGAAACCTCTTAAAATCCCAGCCTTATTACATTCTAAAGTTTATTAGTGGGAGCTAGCCATTTAAGGGGTTAAAACATGTGTATTCAGCGAGTACAATAGCTGGACAGCCTGACAGCTAACATAGCTTATAAAGTTTTTTTTAGTAAGTTTCAGGTCATCACTAAAGAATAATGGGTTGAAATTATTTCTTTGTTGTTCAGGTATAAGATTACCTTTTACTTTCATATATTCAGTAAAGTGGTCAGTGGAACAGAGTAAGACGCTTTCTAGTCCATGACAGGTGTACAAGCATACAGCAAGGGCCATCAGAGACAGGAAGGCTGTTACTGTGGCCATAACTGAGGCCTTATACCACGCACACTGTAGTGCTTTCATTGCCTATGTGCAATGTAATGTCTACAGCTAATACAATTTGAGAGTGAACTGAAGCTCACAACTAAAGACTTCAGACTTGACTCAGACTTGCATAAAGTGATGTGTGAGTGTCTCTGGCACATGCCGTGCCAGTGAAAAATTATCAGGTTGGTAGTGGTAGTGGAAACAGCCTCTGTAATAGTTGTGTTAGGTAATGTAGGTTAGATCTAGGTGTGTTACTGAAATTGTATTTGATCACAGCTTAATGTGCTGAATCTCAAAGCCACTGTCTTACCTGCACTCAGCTGCTCAATGGGTTTGGTGTTGGAATCACTAGGTGCCCGAAGATATCTTGGAAAAATGTTTTTGATGAGCCTAAAAAAATGCATTTTGAAACAAATTATCACACATCAAAAACAATGCTAAAGTTGTAATAAATGTTAAATGTTAAATAAATGCTTAAACTGTTAAGTACAGACTCACACTTTATCTTTCGCTTCAGAATCATTCCGCAGTATTTTCTTAAGGTTTTCTTTTGTTTCCTGGTCCAAGGTGATGATGTGTTTGCCTGTTGCCACTTCTGCTTTGGCTCCTAAACTCATGTTCCTGTACAAAATCAACAACCAAAATATATTTAGAGAAAGCTTTCATACAGAGACAGTTCTTTTTAACTGCTCACTATATTACATTGTACAGGGAAAGTGAAAGTGTGAAAAGTGAAAGGGTGCTTAAGGTTTTACTTTAAAAGCCATTTAAAAGCTGTTTTTGAACAAGATTTTATCATAGCAACATACAGCGCATATGCAGCTGGGCTTCAGCCTGGAACTACATGGTTATATGGATGGCTTATATACACAAACCAATCACTTTATTAAGTACACCTCCTTGTATCTACACTAAGTGTCCATTTAACAGCTCCACTTACCATATAGTTGCACTCTGTAGTTCTACATCTACAGACTGTAGTCCACCTGTTTCTCTGCCTACTTTGTTAAAGAGCCATCTTTTACCCCATTCTTCATTGGTGGGGCCCCCACAAGACCACCACAGAGCAGGTATTGTTTGGGTGGTGATTCATTCTCAGAACTGCTGTGACACTGACGTGTTGGTGTGTTAGTGTGTGTTGCGCTGCTATTAGTGGATCAACACAGCAGTGCTGCTGGAGTTTTTAAACAATGTGTCCACTCACTGACACTCCTACTTTGTTGGTCCACCTTGTAGATATAAAGTCAAAGACAGTAGTTCATCTGTTGCTGCACAGTTTGTGTTGGTCATCCTCTAGTCCTTCATCAGTGGTCAGGGGATGCTGTTCACAGGACGCTGTTAACTCAATATTTTTGGTTGGTGTACTATTTTCAGTCCAGCAGTGACACTTAAGTGTTTAAAAACTCCAGCAGCACTGCTGTCCCAGATCATGACATAATATTCAAAATATTTTAAATTCACTGACAAGGATAGGTGGATAGGTGTGCAGAGGATTATGATGAAGAATTTCTGAGCAAAAGCCTAAAAGTAACCAAAGAACTCATATCCAGTTTTTCAAAAAAACTTTCTTTGTTAAATTGACAAAGGGAATGCTTATGATCTTGTATTGTTTTCTACACTTTCCCCTCTCTTTCTGCACTCTTTCAGTCTTTTCTGAACATAAAGGTGCTAAAAGGGGTTCTTGCCATGGAAGAACCAATTTTAGTACCCTAAAAAACTTTCAGAGTATAGTTCTTCAAAGCTGCGCTACAAAAAAATGTTAATAATTATGAAATTATTGAGTCAGAAAAACAGTTAAATGTGGTGTCTGAATGCTGTTGCAAGTCAACCTGTTAAGCCTGAAATATTCATTCAAAAGTCAATGCTACATCATTACATCATTTATGCTGCAAACTTAGGCTTAATGAAAAAGACAGTCCAGACAGATTGGCTAGACACCCAAATGGATTAAAGCGTTGTTAAGAATGGCAGTGTGGTTGTAGCATAGTGGTTAACACCACTGCCCTGCATGTTCCCCTTATAAGCAAGTCTACATTTGCAAATTACCATCGTATACTGCAACCACTACAGCTTGTTAAACATGGAGAACATGCTTAAAGTGTTTGTGTACAAGTTGCTTGCAAATGTACATTTTCACCAGAGGGATCGCCACCCTTACAAACTGCTCTTTTAAAGGACAATTTTCTTAGGAGTGTAATAGCGTTCACTAAACTCCTCTGTAAATTGTTCAGTGAGACAGTGAGTTGTACCTCTGTATAGACCAGGTCATGGTTAAAGGGAATTCGACATCTGGGGCCAGCCTTTCTATCAGGTTTTTCCTGCTGGGTGGGCTGATGGTCCACAGTGAGTTGGAGTTTCCCTCAAGGTGAGCTATAGTAAGATCCTGATGCACATATGCCTCAAGAAACTGCAAGGCTGTCTACACATGAAACAACACACTTTATTTAGAACTACTGTTCTCACATTTACTACTTAGCAGAATTGAAATTTACAGGAAGTAAGTAAAACTCATGCACTGTATTTACTTGCAGAGAGACAGGGTTAGGGTCAGTTCAATCAGGTTGTTTTCAGTTCAGTCACATTATTTATTTCAATGTCTGCTGTAAAGTTATGAGTCTTCAAGCTCAATATGGTTGAACTAAAACAGAACTGATCCCAACACAGACCAATGGGTATCATTCTAATTGGCATTTTCATGTAAAGCATTTTAAGCCTATTACAAACCCAGTTCCAAAACCGTCACACAGTTTTGGTAAATTTGCAGTGATTGGTAAATTTGACCTGTATTACATTGAAAACAGTACAAAAACACAATATTTTATTTTTTAGCTTATAAATTGCATTGTTTTTGTAAATATACTCTAATTCCAAATGTAATAACTAAAACACATTCCAACAAAGTTGTGAGGGGAGCACTGTCATGTTGAAATAAGCATGTGCATCCCTGAAAAAGACTCACTGATAATCTCCACACCATGAGAGAACCAGCCTTTTGAAATTTACACTAGTAACAATCCTTTTCTTCACTGACCCAGAGAACACGAGATCAATTACTCCCATAAACAATCTGAAAGGTTGACTTATCAGACCACAATACGTTTCCACTGTGCTGACTTTGAGCCCAGAAACGTCAATAGCGTTTCTGTATGTTGTTGACATTTGCCTTCCATTGTGCAAAGTACAGACTTAACTTGCATTTGTGGAAGCAGCGACAGACAATGTTTATTGACAACGCTTTGTCAAAGTATTTCCGGCTCATATGTTGATGTCCATCACAGAAGCATGCCAGCTTTTAATGCTGTGCAGTCTGAGTGGTCAAAGGTAACAGGCATTCATTGTAGTCTTCAGTCTTGCCCTTTATGCACAGAAATTCCTCCGGATTCCCTGAATCTTTTGATGATATTATGCACCTTTCAGGTCAAAGTCCTGCAAAGACTAGCGTTTACCCTTGTCTAACGGTCTGAATTCAGTCCATGAAGGCTTTGCAAATTAGCTGATGAGCTGTATCAGGTGTGTTTCATTAAGCAGCATGCTGAAGTCTGCAGTGTTTTGGCCTGTGAAGACTGGGGCTTGACACATGCTCTAGAGGGTAAAATATCTAAAATCCTTGCAATCCCCAGTTGAGGAATGCTCCTTTTAAACTGTTGCATTTTTGGCAAAGTGGTAAGCCTCAACCCATCCTTGCTCATAAAGGACTAGACATTTCCTGGATGCTCCTTCAAGCATAATTGAATCACCTGTTTCTGAACATTTCACAGTGTACATAGTCTTAAACTGACCTTGTCCCAATTCTTTTGGAACATGTTGCAGGAATCAATTTCAGTATGAGCATATATTTACATAAAACAGTGAAGTTGATATGGTAAAACATTACATATCTTGCCTTTTCAGTGCTTTAGTTTAAATACAGTCAAAGTGGATAAATAATTGCTTTCTGTTTTTATTTACATTTTACCTAGTGTCCCAACTCTTTTGGAATTGAGTTTGTATTTTTTAGCACCAAATATGTTAATGTTAACCCTCTGCTGGGGTCTTCTTAAATATCTTCTTAAATTCACTTTTAAAGGCACTTGCATATGACATGATACACACACATACACTATATTGCCACAAGTTTTCACTTGTTTGCCTTCACACGCATATAAGCTTGAGTGACATCACATTCTTAATCCATAGCGTTTAATATGATGTCGGCCCACCCTTTGAAGCTATAACAGCTTCAACTCTTCTGGGAAGGTTTTCCACAAGGTTTAGGAGTGTGTTTATGGGAATTTTTGACCATTCTTCCAGAAGTGCATTTGTGAGGTCAGACACTGATGCTGGACGAGAAGGCCTTGCTCATAGTCTCCGCTCTAATTCATCCCAAAAGTGTTATATCGAGTTAAGGTCAGGACTCTGTGCAGGCCAGTCAAGTTCTTCCACACCAAACTTGCTCATCCATGTCTTTATGGACCTTGCTTTGTGCACTGGTGTGCAATCATGTTGGAACAGGAAGGGGCCATCCCCAAACTGTTCCCACAAAGTTGGGAGCATGAAATTGTCCAAAATCTCTTGGTCTGCTGAAGCATTAAGAGTTCCTTTCACTGGAACTAAGGGGCCGAGCCCAACTCCTGAAAAACAACCCCACACCATAATCCCCCCTCCACCAAACTTTACACTTGGCACAATGCAGTCGGACAAGTGCCGTTCTCCTGGCAACCGCCAAACCCAGACTCGTCCATTGGATTGCCAGACGTAGAAGCCTGATTTGTCACTCCAGAGAACACGTCTCCACTGCTCTAGAGTCCAGTGGCGGCACTTTACACCACTGCATTCGACGCCTTGCATTGCGCTTGGTGACGTAAGGCTTGGATGCAGCTGCTTGGCCATGGAAACCCATTCCATGAAGCTCTCTACACAGTGTTCTTGAGCTAATCTGAAGGCCACATAAAGTTTGGAGGTCTGTAGCGATTGACTCTGCAGAAAGTTGCCGACCTCTGCGCACTATGTGCCTCAGCATCCGCTGACCCCGCTGCCATTTTACGTGGCCTTCCAACTCGTGGCTGAGTTGCTGTCGTTCCCAATCGCTTCCACTTTGTTATAATACCACTGACAGTTGACTGTGGAATATTTAGTAGCGAGAAAATTTCACGACTGGACTTGTTGCACAGGTGGCATCCTATCACGATACCACGCTGGAATTCACTGAGCTCCTGAGAGCGACCCATTCTTTCACAAATGTTTGTAGAAGCAGTCTGCATGCCTAGGTGCTTGGTTTTATACACCTGTGGCCACGGAAGTGATTGGAACACCTGAATTAAATGATTTGGATGGGTGAGTGAATACCTTTGGCAATATAGTGTATATAATACGATGCACAGGCAAGTTTGTGGACCCCAGAGGGTTAAACAAAATATATCACACATCCAATTCAAAATGTGAACTATTTATTTTGCCAGTTACTTACAGAATCTTTACTATACAGTTTAAGGAAAGAACGAAATTCTTCCTCTGTGACGTTGTTCAGGTTTTTCTGCTGAGCACTCATTGTGAAGATTGGCTAAATAAAAGCAAAAAGATGGAAAAGGTTAAATTGAACAAAACAAAACAGCATAAAAAATCTCAATATCATTGTACACAGCATTATAGGCCAATCAATCACACATGATGGATACCAAACATGCAGAAGAACATGTCATTGCTGACCATATATTAACAAAAAAAATGTTCTATTCTGACTTGAATTAGAAATTTTAATGTATAAGAATACTAGAAACTCCTGGTAGATTTTTAGCACATTAGGCACTCTGTAGCAGAGTGAGATAATAATAACAGTAAGCTGCTAGATTAGCTTCTTAGCAAAGGGGTGCTACACACTGCAGCTACAAATGCTGCATGGGTTTCATTGGCTTGGGAGATTTAATGGAAAAGTTATTTTTTTTTAAATGTAAAATTCTGTGAAGCTTGTTTTGGACTACTGTCATGTGACTCCAGGTTGAGAACCACTGTGTTCTAACACTGTGGGCATATGGGATGCTTGAAATTTATGAGATTCCACATATGTAATTAGAATACACTGTTGTAGAAAAATTACTTCTTCTAAATTACTTCTAAATCTTCCTGAAACAATAATGTAATTAGAATTCGAATTTCATTTCTGAGCCCAGGTGACAGCCTTACAGCATTATTGTATGTACGTGGCAGTAATATGCAATATAACGATTAGGAACACCAGGTAAGTAAGGGTTCTAATAATGCTGCAGATGAGTTGTTAAGAACCCTCAACTACCCACCCAAACACCAACCCACCCACATGCACACACACCTGGAATCCTCCGAGTGTGAGACTGACAGAGACATCCAGAGGTGTGTTGACGACACCGGCCACAGATTTAACTAGAGACATGAAGAGTAGGGGGAACCAGACAATGCAGATCAGCAACATCACAATCATACCACCCATCCCATACTTCACCACCTTCTTCTTCTTCTGGCCTCGTGGCTGAGGATAACGCTGGAACACAAACACAGACATACAGAAGAGGTCAGTACACACTCTCATTTTATCCCCTACATTTTATGTTTAAGGCTTTTAATTTCTCCCAAAACCTAGCGAAGCTGCAAGTTTTTACTTTAATTCTAAAGTTAATTTAAGGCTGTAAATTAACTTCCTGTTAGAGCAATACTGCAGCAATTTTCAACCTAATCTCTATCTACTGCATCTGTAGCAATCAGTAAGTTATCATGGACAATAAATTCGATGCATTTCCCTGTGCTTAGACAAAAAACAGAAAAACCAAACAACAAACACATTAACAAATTTTCTAAAGAACATTTTTATTAATTCTTCTGTCAAAAATTGTTACCATGTATAACGTGTTCTTTCTAAAATGGCACTAGTTGTCCCAAGGAAAGACAGTTTGTCATAATACATTACCATTACCAGTGTAGTAGTGTTATAGTACAGTTTGTCACAGGCCTCTGCCTGATCAAACACAGATCGCTAGAGCTGTCACAATCATGAAGTGTCACATCATTGCAATTAGCGATTTAACTGTCTATTTTTGTTCATTGTATATAACATTGAAAGTACAAGACTAAAGTGGCCAAATAAGCAGATCAGCTCTGTTTAGTAGCTATGTAAAAGCTATTCTACACTGTGTGCACACACTCAAATTAGTAGTTACGCAGGATCATGTGTACACTACAATTTTACTCAAGTGTTAAAATATAAGCAAAAACAAAAAAAAAACAAACAAAAAAACCCACTCATTATGCTAACATTCATGCCAATAATGGGCCTCATTCACCAATATCTTCTTACGTGTTTCTTAAATTTGTTCTTAAGAAAGGTCCTAAGAAAAAGTCTATGTCAGATTCATGACAGGTTCTTAAACTGCAGAACTGTTAGCACTTTTGTGCTCTTGAGTTTGCATAGATTCTGTTCATACCTAAGCACAAATCCCAAATAGGAAAACACTGGAGAATGTCAGAATCTTTGTGAAAAATAACTTTCTTCTTCTTAATGGTTGGTGAATAAGTTTCTAAGTTTCTGTTTCTAAATAAGTTACAGCACCAAATTTTGTTTTCATGAGCTCTATGTTGTGTCTTAATTAATGTATTTACTGCCTTCTTTTATTTACATTTACTTGGCCATATTACATTTTGCTTGTTGCAGCTAGTGAAATCTGACGACTGTGGTAAATGATTGTGGTCAGCTTAAATAATTACGATCACCTCAAATAAATAGGCAATTATGTAATAATTGTGACAGAGCTACATAGGGCATAAATGCATCATTTAAATAAATGTACACACGTTCACATTTCTTTCTATAAGCTTTCTTTGTGTTTCCACATCTGTACTACAGCATGCTTTTAGCCTCTTACCTTCTCTGACTCCCTCCAGCACTTAAGCACAAAGATGTGGGCGTAAATGTCCTCTACACAGATCCAACTGGACAAGCTGAGCGTGGTGTCTGTCCACACCCAGTCCATCACGGCCCGTAGCTCCGTCAGGAACGGAATCAAACGGAACCTTCACAACACAGTCAGAAAGTCATTTCCCTGCACAGCAGGCAGTGCTTATGTTCTGAGGCCAATCCACAGACTTCCAGCAGGCCATGTCGTTTTAGATAGAGATAAGACCGATAATTAAGAATTCTACAACACTAATTACTCAGCTCATGTCTACTGGGAGCTGGGAAATAATGGAAAAGTTCAGGAAGAAGACTACAGGCATTCTGACTGATTTCAGTTCAGATGAAATGCAATTTCTGTTAATAATTCAAAGTCATCTATCTGTTGGGAAGAATTTCACACTATTAACACCAAAAGCACAAGGAATATGATGTATAAAAAAGTCTGTGTGACACATTATCATAATAGTACATTCAGTGAATCCCTGATGCACTTTAATTAATTAAAATATGTCATGAGAATACAACCTTTGGTATACATTTTTTTTGTAAGATATTGTTGTACATATGAGTCAATTCAGAATTAGAATTTATGCTTGAAGCCTTAAACAATGAGTTCTGCCAATCCAATTGTAGTACTACATTAATTAGGCTGACTTTGTTTTGTTGTTTCCTGATTATTCTGTTCATTTCCCCCCTGATTGTTAAGCAAACTGTGGCTATACACCCAACCTGCCCCATATACACTGTACTCATTACCTTTGTAAATAACTAAGATGCTCTGATACATCATTTTACAAGCTTAGATGGAAACGATCCACCAGACCATTCCCTGGTAACTGACGCATGCTGGTTTACATCATGCAGCATTAAATAACTTTTCAATCTCCTTGTTACACTTTACTCCCTCTCTGGTAAGCAATGTCTGCACAAGTCAGGTTCCCAAAGTGCACACATAAATTTACCATCTTACCTTTATTGCTCATAACCACAAGCACATCTCAATCAATCTCAACCTCAATCAACCAAATCAATCATAATGCTTTCCAGTATTCCATCATGACTCCCGCCTTGACCACTATAGCTGCTTATGTTCTCACCCTTGGAAGAGGAAGAGGTTGACATAGTTGTAGCTTTTGGTCAGGAAGTTGCCCAGCACACGAGTGGGGTAACCACAGCGGATCTGATAGGCTGAGAGGCCGAAGTAAATACACTTCACAAAGTACCACAGCTGGGCTACGGTGTTCTGGCTGAAACGCCTGGAGGAGAGCAAAGAGGGGAGATGCTCTTTGTTTAAAATGTTTTAGCATAATTAATTATAAAACAACACCGCATGTGAAAGCATATAGTAGCTTTTAAATGATTTGCAACCGCACAAGAAAACGGTTCTGTACACAATGCTAAATAGCCTCATAAAAGAAATATACATTGTTAGTATGAACAAGCATTAAATGTCTGTGACTGTAGAGACAGTTTCTGGACTGTTTACCTCTCTGTCACCCCTGGGAGGATGAAGAACATCCAGAAGTGGATGCCGAACACTAGGATGACCTGAAAAATCACTTTTCCCATTACAGTTTTGCGGAGGTACAGGGCCCGGTCCACCACCATTGTCCCAAACTGAATCAGGACCATGACCAGGAACGCTCCTGGCACCTGGTCTTCGGACAGCGAAGACGTAATATCTGCTCCTCCTTGATGTTTCTGTGAGGCACATGTTAATGAGACGAAAAGATCACTGGCTTGACACACACAAAACATGATTTCCAATTAGCAGAACTAGAAGTGAAAGAATTAAATGGTAAATTATTTATTTCTTAAAAAACAACAGGTTTAGAGGGGTTGTCAACTTATTTCATTCATCCATTCTTTGCTGTTTGCTATAGGGCCCTGCAACTTACTGTTAACTATCAAATAAAGAACAATCATTGACTGAAATAACCGTCCAATTTTGTGTTTCCTCTGTTGGATTTCAGTTGGCAACCTTATGCTGGAAGAAACTGATGTTGATGCATCTTTCATCTATTAATGAGTTATGTTTTTGATTTGACAGCTCCTTTAATAATTAAATTCTATGTCACCTCCTAGTGGCATGCTTTCAAAGTTTTACTACATAACAAGTCTGATCTTAAATACCCCGAAAGCCCAGAAGCCAAAAACAATGATAATGAAGTCAACGGTGTCCGCCAAGAACATAAGGACATAGACGTCTGTCACAGCGCTATATTCAGGATGGATCAGATTATAGAAGAACTGACGAATGGGCAGGTAGATCTCCATCGCTCTGGTGAAAGTATAAAGAATAGCAAAGAGAAATGTCAACTGGATTATAATTAAATGAAACAGACAACCTGACATTACAGGTACATTTTTATTTATATTTACATCTGGCTGTAAACTTACAGAAAGCTAAAACCCAAAACAATGTAAGGGAAGACCCTATACCTTAGATTTACATATAAAACCCAAAATAATGATCTGTAGGATCTGTAGTGTTTGTTGTATGTACACTCACTTCCTAAGGAGAAAGACCTTGGCTTTGATAAGCTGCTCTCGAATCTTCTCGATGATAAGCTCTTTGCGGCTCTTTGGCTGCACGCCGGCCTCGCTGCCCTCTCTGCGAATGCTGTTTCTTGTACTCGTGCTGCCTGGGGGAGGCAAAGAACATGCAACATAACTATAATCATGCAAAAACAACATGTTTATACAAATAATCTCCTTAAATGTAGTGTCAGGAGATTTTTAATTTTCTTTTGTATCTGTTCAGGATATGTTTCATTTTAAATTAAAGCTTTATGTGCTTTTAAAGGAATGGCTTTTTTCTGTTGCCCAAACTTGATGTGAATAGTCATGTTCTGTCTGGTTTGGCCAAATATTCTGAGCGCTACCTTGACCCCTCACCTCTCTTTGAGCGCAGAGACGAATTGCGGGACACATGTGAGACCCCGCTGGAGCTTTTGCGTCGCTGGTACGTGCGCTGCTCAGGGAAGCGCATATGTACGTGCACCTGCATGGAGTCAACTGAGGTGCCCATGTTGATGGACTTCATGGAGTGAGTGGACAAGCTCTTCTTCTCTTCCTCAGCTGGGATCACCTTCGTTGTCATCTCTTCATCCTCAGACTCGTCACGATGAAGGGAGTGGTCTTTCTTTGTTGCTTTGGGGTCATCATCATCCCATAAACCATGGCACTGGAAAATGAGAAGACAAGTGGTTAAAAGTGGAAAGGTATTACTACCCATCAGAATAGACATATGTAAGTAATAAATGGAGCTGCATATAATTCATATTTTATACTGAATATAGTCACTGTCATATCAAAATCTTGTTGTATTTTCTTTTTTTAAAATACATTCTAAAATGTTAGCTTCCACTGTGTGAAAATTTTATGGGCAAATAGAAACATTGCAATTTTCTTGAAATTAATCATAAGATTAATGCACATTAAAATTAAAAACACTTTTATCTTCTTTTATAAAGTTACCTTTGGTGATATAAAGTGAACAACATGCCCTTGTGTGTATTTTGCACCAGTGGTTCTCAACCTAGTCCTTAGGAACCCCTGGCCAGTCTGCATTTTGTTCTGTTCTAGTATCCAATACACCCGTGTCAGCCAATCAGTATTTTACAGACTAATTACCAGAGGCAGGTGTGTTTGTAGCTGAAACAGAACAAAGATGTGGACTGGCTGACGGTCCCCTAGGACTCCGTTGGGAATCTCTGTTCTGGACTGCATGTGAATTTTGTTAAATAGCATCCCATCAATGAGATAAAAAAACAAATAAATATAGTATTCAAATGTACAGTCAATGTACAGTCAAATGTAGAGCTATAATACTCTCTATACTGTAAGGGTTAAGTCTTCCTTAAAATTTTGAGTTAAATGAATTTTGCATAGTAAGTTAACAGAACAAGAATCTACGTTTTATGCTCAGTTTATTGAAGAGTTTATTATTTGAAGTTTAAATAACTCAAAATATTAAGGCAGCCCAGACAAATTTTAAACCTCAATTTTTTTTCAGTGTAATACTCTCATTAATTGTGTCAAAATGTTGGTTATTGCCAGTTTTTGTCTTTTAACGCTGAAAAAAACATTGCTCTGAATTTACTTCAGTGTATACAATGGCTCCACATGAATGAAATCTATCAGATCAACTCAATTCATTTTACTTAATTTTGGCAAGAAACGTGTTGATGTGACATTTATGTGGAAAAGATGTACACATTTGAATCAAGTAAAAATAAAACAACACTTTTCAGTCTAGATTTTCTTAAGTACCATCTAAAAATGAAATATTAAGACAAAAAAATAAGCATAGGAAAGCACCTTGAGAATAGAGCGATGGAAGAAGAGGGCAAGCAGCTGGACAAGGTCATAATGGACGTAGCCATCTTTTTTCTCAACCCCAATGATGTTGGGGGGGTGGTACGGCTTATTTCTGTCCGCTAGGTTCTGGTTGAAGGGGAAGAAACTGAACTGGAAGAAGTATTTGATGACAATGGTAACCTGAAAGAAGAGTTTACCCACTTTTTTAATCTTCTGTAAAGTCCAGGCATTGCATATCATAATGAAATTTAATTATGTAGACTGTGTGTACTTTATTAGAAAGGCAGTAAAGAGAGAACGTTACCTGTCCAGATACAGGTACAGATACTCTAAACCTGTGTCTACTACAACATTCTCTAAATATGCTCTAAAAACTATCCAGTACTAAAAAGGCGCTTGCCTCTGTGTACACGATGGCGGTCATCCAGAAGCGTTTGCTGGGCCGTGGCACAGAGAGCATGGCCCACAGAAAGATGAGGATGGGCAACACCAGCGTTGCCATGTAGGCCGAGATCATGTGGTTTAGGATGATGACCAGGTAGCAGACCATTTCAGAGTGCGCCACCAGCAGGTTGTAGAGGGCATAGCACAGCTGTAGACCCAGTGGCTGGGACTTGTAGAACCGCTCAGAGCCTTCAAGCTCCTCGTCATAGAACATTCTGGAAAATGGAGAGAAACAAATTAAATTGTACAATGTACAATTGTATTATTTTAAAAAGTATAATCAAACTCTTTCATCCCCAATAGAGGTCTGCACATGGCGGGTTTACCCGCGGCTTCTGCGAGATGTGCTAAATAATTTGCGGGCGGGATTCAGTTTGAAGCATTTCGGTCATTGCAGGTAAACAGCCAACAGGTTGCGGGCTCGGGTGGGTATTATGGCTGGCTGACTTGGGTGGGCATGGACAATTATTGGCTGTTTGTAGAAGCAAACAAGCAACAAATAAGCTGCAAGTGGGCCACAGAGAAAAACACGTTGATAATCACAAGCAGCAAAACACATGGAGCTATAGAGCATCGAAGAAATATCTATGCACAAAATCACAGATTTGTCTCTGTGGCAATTCTTTTGGCCTTTTAACCTGTGCCGCGGCCTTAGTCTCTTTTTTGGCTTTAAATTAATTTCAGCTGACTTGTAGACATCTTATAGAGTAATTAGCAAACAATATAATGATGACACAGATAAAAATAATGTTAGTAGTGACATCAAGCTGCTACACAAAATATTACCTAAAATACACAAAATATTTACATTTCTTTTGCAACACTGAAGTGTTTATATGTGCTGCAGGGTGTGCAGAGGTGTGAAGGGCCTGGAGGCTGCTGCAGCGTGTCATGGGATTTGCACGAACACGTTCTATGTCAGTGTAGCTGATTGCAGTAAACACAGGTGGGAGCTGACGAGGACCACATGCATAGCCCAAAGTAGGTTGAACCAGGTGGGTGCAGGCAAAAATGGTGCTAGGTTTTTTTGGGTGGGAGTGGGCAAGAATTACACTAGATTCATAGACTAGACTATTTTGCGGGTGCAGGCGGACGTGATTAGTGGTTAAATCGAACAGGTGCAGGTATTAATAATCAGACCTATGCAGACCTCTAATCCCCAGCTTCAAAACATATAAACAGACACATATAATGTGTACAGTGTGTATGGCTCACTTGTTGAGGAGCAGCTCGCTGGCAGTGAGCTCGGTGGTCTGTGAAGGCAGCAGTGAGTCGTCCAAGTCTGACCTGCTGTCCGAGGTCATCAGCATCAGCCTCTTGTCGTTGTCACTTTCCTCCGAACTTACTGACAGCCTGTCAAAGCTTACGGCCTTGCTATAGCTGGGCGGTACATCTGCATCAGACGTGTTGGGGGCATCTGTGTCAGGGGTAAAGAGCTGGCCAGCTCCCCGATCTGCAGATATGTATTCTGGGCCAGAAGACTCACCGTCAGTCCTCCTGGGGCTCTGATCTCCGGCTTCTTGCTCCATCCTGTACTGCTCCTCATCCTGCTGATCTTCAGGTTCCCATTCAATTTGTCCAGGGGCTTTTTCTTCAGGTTCCTGCTCTGGTTCAAGCTCCTGGTCTGGTTTGGGCCCTTGCTCTGGTTTAAGCTCCTGCCCTAGTTCGATTTCCTGCTCTGGATCGGGCCCTTGCTCTGGTTCAGGCTCCTGCTCTGGTTCAAGCTCCTGCCCAGGTTCAATTTCCTGCTCTGGCTCAGGCTCCTGCTCTGGCTCAAGCTCCTGCTCTGTCTCAAGCTCCCGCTCTGGTTCAAACTCTTGCTCTAGTTTAGGCTCCTGCTCTGGTTCAAGCTCCTGCTCTACTTCAAGCTCCTGCTCTAGTTTGGGCTCCTGCTCTGGTTCAGGCTTCATGGAGCTCCAAGGGCCTTCCTCTCGTTCCTCGACTTGTTTAGGACTTTCCCGTTTGGTCTGCGCATGGTCCTGCTCATCCTCCGCCTCCTCGATAGTGTCACTGGTGCCTTGCCGTGAGAATAAAGTGATGCACTGAGTGGCTTCACTATTGGAAAAAACAGCAATTTTCACACACTCAATCCTAATAAACAGAAGTAAATTATGCAGTACAATTATAAACATCACAAGTTTTGGGACACCTTAACCTCTTTTGAAATTTGAATTTTCTTGCTGTTCCTTTTTTAATTTGGTAAGAAAGATTTCCTGCAAATGTGCTGTTAACATGAAACAGCTGTTTTCTAATACTTTAGAAATATTACACTATTCCTCATAGCAGAGTAGTACTCTATCAAATACTGTCACATATATTTACACCCAATAATGTTTTTTCCTCAAAATAAATTTACTTAAATTAAAATTCTCCTTTTTCAATAAAAGGAAAATTCTCATGTGTAGAGCATTTTGAAAAGTCAGGTGTCTGCAAACTTTAGCAGTACTGAAAACAGGCCTTATCCCTGTTCTTATCATACGTTTTCTAGCAGAGGAGATGGTGTGACGGTGTGAACAACCAAGGATGTGTAATTGCATTAAAGACCTGGAGATGGCACTGCTGCCGCTGTCCCCGGATGAGTTGGACATGTCCAGGCCATACATTTTGCGCAGTTTGGGCCGAGCACGCTCGCTTGTTTTGGGCACATTCTGAGGCATATCGTCCAGGTCATCCAGTGTGGACTGGCGGGAAAAGAGCATGGTGGCCTCTGTGTATGCGCTAATGGATGGAGACATAAGGAGATGGAGAGATGGAAACATGAAATGACTGAGGGGAACAAAGAAAGGATGAGCAAAATAACAATGTATAAATTATATAAACTGTATATAATTGATGAAATGTGACATTACCCTCAAAGCCATACATTTTAGACTCTTTGTTCTTTAAAGCATTAAAGTAATTTCACAATGTTATAGCTGGGCATGGGGTGTGATTCATATGAAGCATATGAATTTGAGAATTTGGCTGGGTATTGTTATCAAAAGCCTTACTGATGGAATGCAGCAAAATAAATGACCAATGGTTTCTAAGTGTAACCAGAGTGCGATACAGGCTTTTTCATATTACACCACTTTAACCATGACTTCACTGTTAAAAAAGCTCTCAGTGTCCTCAAGATATTGGAAGCGATTATTGTTTTGGAGGGATGTTCTGATATTTGAACCCCTTGAAATTATTGGCTTAATGAACTCCCTGGCTTACTAATCTGTTAATAATTTTAAAACAGTAAATTGAGGAAAAATCCAATACAAGAAAGGAATTAATGGTAGCTACAGATGTAGATCTGTGCTGTTCTGTTTCAAAAACAGGTCAACAACATAAAAGATATTCTCTGTTTATGGTGTCAGACATACCTTGAGATGCTGTCTCTGGACATCACAGAGTCTTGGCTCTCCATAGTGTAGCCCCTGCGTCTGCGACGGACCCTTTGAGAGCCTGAAGTTGAATCCTCCTCGCTGATCCTGTCTAGCCCTGACTCCCGGGACGCATTTAGACGCATCTGTTTCTGGTAGTACACATGGATGCTCTCACGTGATGGCACATTACCCTGTGGGATCAGATCAAATGTGAGCAGCTTTGGCAAATATTATTCTTCTCTGCATCAAAAAAAGCTCAAAACAACTGACTTTTCTTTTACTCTTGTGGATTTTTTTTGTGCAACACAGGACATTATGCATTCTCAAGACAAATTCTGAGACAGCAAGACTATGAAATTTCATTTCTCACAGAAATTAAACTGATAACATTACTATCTCTCCTGTAAGACACAATAACAGGCAAAGTGCCCTAAGAAAGTGTTACTTTTTATTAAAAGAGAAAGGCTACTAGATGACTGTTCATGCATAATTACCTTGATTCAGTCTAGTCTGAATTGCAAAACACAAAGACTGTATACTCCGAAGCAATTAATTGGAAAATGATGCTTATATGTTGTTTATTTTTGTGTTCAGCACCTTTTTGACCTCTCTGGTGAGCATACAGCGTTCAATGCGAAGGACAGTGGAGATATCAATGTACTCTTTACAGATGGAGTTGATCCACACAGTCAGGCTGTCCAGTGTGGTCAGGAACAGCACCCACGTGAATTTGATTATGTTGAAAACCCTCTTAATGATGTTGTCTGTTAGAAAAAGATGGGCATATTACTCATATAGCTTTGGAAAGACAGAACCATAAATACAAATAAACAGAAGTCTGTACTTTCTGAAAGAAGCTAAAAAGCCTTCCTTAGAGGTTTTTATTAGCATTAACGCTTGTTTTCATGCTCATCTGCAGGCATACCTGGCCCTTCTTTCTTCTCCTCTGTGGTCTGTTGTTCATCATCCCCTACCTCGATTGCTACATGCCCTGACACACATAAAAATGCATCTTATTATTGTCATATTGTGTTAAGTGTGTACTGTGTGTGAAATACTACGTAATGCTTTATTAGCTCTATGATGCACCTTCTTTCCTGTCCTTTTGATGTTTATGCCCTCTACCGTATCTTCTCCAGAAATGGCGCCTCTCCTTGCTTCGCTCTTTCAGTGCCGTTTTGGAGTCTGTGACCCACGCGTGGTATACAAACTGTGGAGTAACACAAGCTACACCAATCAAAGCATCTAAACAGATTTAGCTAATTACATGGACGAGTTGCAGGCAGCACATCACAATTTTTTTACATTGCCAAGCCTCAGCCTGAAGTCAAACAACCATTTTTCAGCTATTTGCTTTCAACTTTCATACTCTCTGTATCTTCATACCAACCAGCAAAGGTCTGGCGTCATATGAAATCATGATTACAACATCTTTGCATTTTTAAAGATTTTTATATGATTTTTTTCATTTTGATTGTTTGAATCCAGGCAACACAAGCCAACCAAGATGGAAAATGCCATGACTACAGTTTGTTTGCCCCACTGAGATAGAAATCACTTCTGAAATTTTGAATAAGCTTACTGGTGAGTTCTTTTGTTTGGTCTTATTATTATCATACAGTGAGGCAAGTCACATGGACTGAACCTTGACAAGACACATATTTATGGAAAAACACACTACACAACACAGTACAAATCACATATATAACAACATCAATAAAGGCAATGCCACATCTGAAATACATGCTAACCAAAGATTTTGGCACTCTAAATAAATAAACAAACCAATAAACAAACACAAGACTGCATATTTTACAGAGCTTTTCCATTCCATGCTGCTTCATCTGGGACAATATTTTAGAATCATTTTAAGACCCCATTAATACAACAAACAGCACCAAGGGAGGGAAAGGCTAAGCATTGCCAGCAGAACACCATAATCTAACACAAGCAACCAGACAGTGCTGCATAACTCTGGTGTGATACCTTGGCTGCCCTGATAATATACTGCAGGATAGTTTTGGGCAGTTTTATGATAGACCTGGGCAAAGCCAGGACAGCTGAGGCAAACTTTCCAATCGCTCGCTGAGGGAGAAGGACAGAGCCAGCCAGAGTTAGAGGGAACTTAAAGAAAACAGTCACGGAGTTAGTGGGTTTGACGAAGAAAAATAACACCTCCAGGGTGCCTTTAAAGGGATTGTTTGACTAAACAGTGCTAATATGACCAAATGCCAACAGCACAAACAATAAGGGTGTAGGTGGTGATTCCACTGTAACAATGTCTGAATGTTATAATAATTATAATTGATTATATTGACATTTAACAAAGATTCACTGAAATTTTAAAAATTTAACACAGTTTTTGTTAGGCCAGATATTTACACCACAGGTTTAAGCTTTTTTTTGGTTAAAGTATCCCTTTAGCAGGCTATGGATATGTACAGAGAACACAAGAGATTTCAGATCAATATTGTTCTGTATTAAAATTGATAAACCTAGGTAAAATAGATAAATACACATAGGTTGATATGATGCAAATGCTTGAGCAAAGCTTACAGTTAATAAATGTGAATACTAAAATTCATAGTATAGGAACAATGAAGCACTGTTCTCTTGAGTTATGTTAATGTTGGAACTCTTTGGTCCAAAACTTGTCATGAAAAGATGTTAATATGGCTACTCTGGCATTCAGCTGTATTTTTTTTCTCCTCTCAAACCTAGGGTTTCACCTGGAAAGCTGATTTCTTGGGAGGTTCGTCCTCTTTTTTCTCTTCCTCTTCTTCCTCCTCTTCGCTGTCAGTCTCAAACAGGTAATAATCCCCACTCCTCACCACTGAGAGAGGAAAAGTGTGAATAGTCACCTAAGGCATAGTCTCTAGCTAAAACAGTAGCACAGGACAACATCAAATGTGCAGGTTTAAAATGGTTTAACACAGAGATATTCACTTAACAGTCTACAGAGTCAATGATCTGATTTACATCAATCTCGGAATTAAGAATCTGTAGTATCTTATCATATGAGCCAAAAATGGATTGCAAAGGAAGGCAACATCTATCCAGTTTTTAACCAAATATATAACAGTATTCAAGGAAAATCTACAAACCTGGTAAATTTTACTAACACAACAGAGACCACAGACAGTACAATTTCAAAACTAAAATTATGAAAGCTCTGGCTTGAAGACAGCATGCAAAAGTCAAGGGAAATGAAAAGAAGCACTCTTAGATTAAAAGATTAACAGGCTTTAAGACACTTTAGCTTTCCTCTTAAAATGACAGATTAAGTCTGAAAATAGTAAGCAACTACTACTAGACATTATATAAGAATTCTGAGCAGTGCCCTGTAACTGACTAAACATGACAGTATCATGAATCAAGCCCTGCTTGAAGTTTGTCCTCATATGAAAGAAAATAATGGATCAACATATTTGTCCTCAGTTTCACAGTGCAGGACAGGAATTCGAGTAGGGAAACTGCCTTATGTCCTTGAACAGAAGAGCCACAATATAGAGGGGTGGGATAGGGGTGGGGGTGATGAAAGAAATCAAAACATGATAAGTCACAGAAACAGAATCAATTTCTATGGAAGAAGGAATAGAAACAATGAAAGCAAATTATGTCATATAATTCATCATAACATCATAACATCATATCATCATAACATGATATGAAACAGACAGGACCCCACGCAGATGAACTGTTCTGCTTCAAGGTTTCTGAACATTTTGATATTGTTCAATTGCCATTTATCTGGACTGGTTTGTAATTTATTTATTTACAACAGAAATGTTAATTGGGCTTAATATGACAAAGCTAGGACCCTGGAATCTACTATCATTCACTGCTAGCCAAACTAGCATTCCAGGTTGAACCATCCATAGTCTAGTAGAGTAGAACAACATCACTGTCAGATCAAAACCTCGTAACTCTTTTTTTCATGCTTTTTAAATACAATTTGAAAACGCCAGCTAGTCTTTAAATTGTGTGAATATTTCATGCTCCATGCAAAATAGTAATTCTGGACCAACAAAAAAGGTCCAAAATTACTTAGGATGAAATGTAACGTTTATTAACCATCAAGTTACATTTAAAGTTAAGAATGTTTTTTTCCTCTTCCTGAAAAATTACCATTTTGGAGACACAAGGTTTTGTTCAGACGTGACATAAAATATACACGTGAGAGCTATTTTTTATTCATCTTTATCATCTCTGTGTATGAAATTAAACCTTTCATCCACAGATATCAGTTCATTCCGCAGGTGTCTCTATCTCTATTTGTGAAAGAGAGAGATTGCAGTCATGATTCTTAATCTCTAAGAAGTACATGTGACTGGGAAAGATGAACTCTCTCTTTCTCTTCATGGGTTTGAGATTAATTTGAAACACAGCAGAGTGATTCTCAACTGTTGGATCTGGAGACCTGGTGATTTTTATAATCCATGTCACAACATGGTCAAAAAACCCGATACCACCCAGATTTGAACATTTTTCCTGTACTAAGAAGCTTTGTGTTACAAATCTATTTAAGGTACTTATTATTTTGTGTTATTTCAGATGTAAACACTTGATATGGACTGATTTCATAAATTTCAATTTCAAAACTTTGTAAGCATTAATCAAAAGTTTCTAATCACTCTTTTCTTTGATATATATATTTTCTTTAATATATATTTTCTTTAATAGTCATATGCAATGGTTTGAATACCTCTTGTGAAATCACGTTTTATTGCTTAGTAAAAAATTAAGTTAACTGATTCTCTACAGGGAACAAATTTAAATATGGCATTCACTTGCCAAGTTTAGCATATTGGTAAAAATAAAACAGAAAACAATAAATGTGCCATAATTTTTGCACATCTCATTTTTTGTTTTATTCTTCCTTCTAATATGTTAAATTCAGCAAACAAACAGTAATTATGCATTAAAATGTGCAGAAGTGTGTTCTCTGTAGCAGATGTGTTAACTTACTTTCACTTAGAAAATCAACAAAACATTTTGGCCAGGGCGCTCAAACCTTTGCACACAACTGTATAAACCCAATTCTGTTGCAAGTACATTTATAAAATGATTCTAATAAAAATGATTCTATGCTACGACGCTACCATGTCACAGGTTTTAACTTACTTGAATGGAGCAGTGAAAAATGAAGATGTATAACATTCAGAATTAAGAATGTTCCCATAAACCTTGAAATACTAAGTAAACATCTTAACTTCTCATGTGTAGCTTATAGTATGTCAAATTGTTATTGCATAAAATAACAGCAATAATTAATATGACAAGTGATTCCAAACTTTTGAACAGTAATGTCTATGAAATATCATATTCACTGTATATTTGCTGCATTCTTTGCCAGTGTGTAAGAAGCCTTAAATAGATGCAGGAGAAATGTAAGGCCTGGGTGATACGTGTTTGTTGACGGGTCAGTCTCAGAGCCCTGGTGCAGTATGAGAATCCTCTGAGTTCTGGTCAAGGACACGAGGAGCACTCAGAGCAGACGAAATGATGATGGTAAACCTACTGGAAGCATGGTCAACCCAAGGCCTCCACCACTGCTTTTTTTTGGCCTTGGTTTTCTCTTTCTCTGCTCCTAAAATAAAATGGTGGCAAGATCATTAACAAAACTGAAACCATGTGCACATGCAACAAGTAAGATTGTTTTGCTGTGTTTTCTTATGATGTAACAATTTATAACAATGTTATTTTTTAAGCATTGTCACTTCACACAGGCTTTATCATTAAACAGATGAAATCTTTCAGGACAAAGAAGATGATTCTGTTCAGTGAGGTCATTTTTGGTCTACAGTTTCCACTCTTGTTAGTAAAGGCCAGGCTTTTGATGAGACCATACACCACACACTCAATACAAACATATTCTCCTTTAATTCAGAGGCCTCCATCATACCATCATCGTCTTCTCCTTCGGGTGGGATAAGGTTCTGCCCGTCTCCAGATTCCTGGGCCATGCTCAGCATCTTCTCCTTCCCCTTCTTAAACTTCTGCTGCCGGGTCTTAATGCGGTCCATCCTGGGTTAATGCATTCACACTCAAAAATATGATTCTGATTTCAAGTCACAACGGTTTAATTGAGTTCTATGAAGTCACTTTTACTCTAAATTGTTCTACTTTATGTAATTATTTATTCCTTACATACAGTTGTATGCAAAAGTGTGGGCAACCCTGGTGTTTTGCTGATTTTCTAAGCGAAAATATACATCCTCTGAAGACATCCTCTGAAGAAAACACAGTTCTGAACATTTTAATGCACAATTACTGTTTATTTGTTGAATTTAACATATTGGAAAAAAAGAAAACATAAAATGTGGCAAGTACAAAAGTTATGGAACATTGAATATGTTATGATTTATTTTTTCCTAATATTTAAATTTGGCAAATAAATAGAAAAATGTGCTCTAAAATTTGCATATTTCAGTTTGTTTGCTGTAGAGGGTATGTTAACATGTTTTCACTTATAAAATCAACAAAACATAATTTGACTGGGGGTGTTCAAACTTTTGCATACGATTGTATCTGTATATACTGAGAGACTATAATTTAGCAGGGACAATGGACAGTATATTATCTAGTATATTATCTATTATATAGTACCATAATTTGCCGTGAGTTAAATTTCATGTCTGTCCCCCCAATACAATAATAGTGATAAATAAAATGAAGATTACAATTTTTGTACAATACTGAACTTACTGATGATTATTTATCATAATTTTATGCCAATTCAGAAACAAAAGAGTGTCACTGCACTTTAAAACATTTTAAATAAAAAACAAAGTCTTTTTTTCACACAGTAATTAAAAAAGCATATTTTCCTTCCAATGTCATCTTTGGATTAAAACAAGGTTGTAAGTCACTGTCATGCCTCCTTCCGACTCAGCTGCTACTTCACAGACTCTTATGCTCCTGAACTCCAACTCCCAGAATTCACAGGAGGATCACATGACTCAGAACTCTCAGGCACCAGCCTACCCCAGATCAGCTTCACCTGATTACTGATTTTCCTCACCTGTGTCTAGTGCTAAATATATTGTCTGTTTGCTCCTACTTTTTTGCCAATGCTGCCACAGTTTCATTGAGTGTACTGAGTGTTCTCTGCCTGTCCTGTTGTGTTTTTGACTTGATCTGTTTATGTATTTTTTGACCTTTCTCTGGATGTCCCTTTTGGCTTTTGTTCACTCTCTCTTGGTTTGGAGCTTGGCCTGTTTAATCACTGCGAGTTTGGATCTCCTTTTTTCATTAAAACCTCGAAACTGTTTTTTACCTGTGAGCATCTGATTTGTTCTTACTCGTTGCAGTCACATTATTTTAGTGTATCTTTTATATGCTAAATATGAACAAATTTAGACTCAAATAAATATGCCACTACTGTATGCAGCAAAGCCTTTTTGCCAGAAATCCAAGCCTGTCATGATATAATGCATCACAGTCAATAAATACTGATATCTGTCATTACCTAATTAACCCAAAAACACTCAGGTCATGATAGGAAGATGCTTAACTGTGAAGCTGTCCTCTCCATCACACATTAGCAACACTGTATTGGGAAACTGATGCACTTAAGGCATATCAATGCATCTATTCACCTAGTTCCCTCAACTCAGTGGGAGTAAAATGCTAATCGCTCTCCTCAAAATGAGTATACAAATACCTAATAAACAGGTTTGCCCAATTAAACTGAACAGCTGCTTTCTTTAGTGACTACACATATCACATGGCAAAGACCCGGAACTGAAACATCAGCACTTGTCTATTAACTACTTTTAACAATCCACTTCAGGGCATATTCCACAGCGTTTAACAAACGAGGTAAATGGCTATATGACTGGAGTCTCAAATGTCAAAGAAAGTTTATAGACAGAAGTGGAATGTAAAAGTATAGTATTTCACTTTATTATTTAATTTCTGAATGATTCAAGACCTTATGCCCTCAGGGTAATGTTTAATATGTTTGTTTCTCACTGTCTCTTGAGCTGTTCCATGGATTTGTTCTCCTCCTCTATTCGAGCTCTCACTGCCTTCACTATGGAAGCCTGGAACAGCTCTGCTCCTCTGAGAGACATAGAAAAAGAGAAAAAGAGAGAGAGAACGAGATATAAGATATACACAGTATAGTGCTAGTTTTACAGCATTATGATGATGCATTATAGAATTACAAAAAGAGAAATGGCAAGTTTAAGAAAGGCCCTGAAGAGTATATAAAAGTATATGTTTCTTTTATATATGTGTGTATTTGGACGCAGTTCACCTAGAAGCTAGTATCTGTCCAGCGCGGATATCAGCTACCACGTGCAAGAAGTAGTAGCTCATGAAGACGCGTCGCTGCAGTAGCAGGAAGCTGAAACAAATGCTGTCCCAGATGATCCCTGCTTCATCCCGGGGCAAGTCACAGTCAGTACTGGAGACTGGAAACACACACCAGTGACATTTTACAGAAAAAAACAGTAGATCAAATGTCTATAGTTTGGAAAATTTATGCTGTAGTTCAGTAAAAAACAGAAAATATTGATTGTAGTACAAATAGCATTAGGCAAATAATGTCTTCCAGATGCCTTATGAAAATAAGCAACAGTGATTAAAAATGCTGTTTTCTTTGTTGTCATATGCCACTCAGTAAAGATGCTTTCAAACAGTTTGAGCAGCAACAGAACAAAAGAAAACCACTGTCCATGTGGAACATTTCATGGTTTCTATGAGGGATAATCATGATAAGTGTATAATCAGTCAATAATAAGTGTATTTTCTGCATTAATTTGGAGTTTTTTACATTTAGTATGCAACACCCCTTAACATTGTGGGTTTATTACATACAAAGGCTTATTATTCAGTAACTACAGGGACTTCAGTGCAAATTAACTGAACTATTTTTAGGGTATAGAAGTGTGCAATAAAACTTTGGGCCCATTGGTGGGTCCATGGCTTGTTAAGAGGTTAAACAATCAAAATCAAAATGATAATCAATATCATCAGTATTTTATTAACAATAACAATAAATAGGAAATACAAATGAGAACACTAATAATTGTGTACACAGAAACTCTTTTACTAAAGTGGATGTACTTAATTTCTTTACCTGCACAATGATAGAAACAAATGTAACTTTACATTACTGGTGTAGTAAATAATTAGCTCCCTAAAAACACAATATGACAGAACCAGTTTCCCGAATCAGACAGCTCGGGCAGTTCATACGTCAAACAGGTCTGTAAAATCTGAACTCATTACTACACAACTTTGATGAATAAGGACCACTGAGGCTAAGCACTGAGGTTCATACCTGGCAGGTCTTCATATTCTTTGATGGTGCAGGCCAGACTCAGCAATTGTATCAGCCAGCAGGATTTCGCTATCAGGTGGCTGATACAGCCACACGCAAGAATCTGACCAAAACAATGACAATCAAGTTAGAACTTTACAATAGTGTCCAATATTAAACAGGAAATAAACACAATGGATGTCTGAATTTTAACAAGAAGTCTTTGTTACATTAAAATTATAGAGATTCAGCACTGCATTATGTAAACAATTTTGTGTCTCACAGAAAAGACGTTCTTCATTGTGATAACAAAGACGTTGTAGGCTATCAAGAAATCCCAGTAGCGCAGGATCTTTTTGATTGGTTTCAGGAGTAGCTCTCCCCCAAAGAGCAGGAAGTAGAAGCAGGCCACCAGGTAGCCCATACAGAAGATACTGATGCGTGTGGTGCCCGTGATGAAGATGATGGTGAGGACAAACCAGAACAGGTAGCTGAACACAATCACCTTAAACATGTCCAGATATGACCTGAAACACACCCATACCAAATTATCACAACCACTACAAAATGTGTGCACTGAATATCAAGCAACTGCTGACAAAGAGTAACAAAAACAATATTTTTCACTCACTGAATTATTTTGCTGCTTTCATTTACAATATAACATATAAGCTTTAAGTAACTATCCACCCTTAGAAGCCTAGACATATTATTGTCAAGTTGACAATAATTATTTAAATTATGTAATGATTACATCATTAACCATCCAGTAAAAGTAACTGGAATTACATTTAATTTACATTCTGTATAGACATGTTGAAACCTGACTTTTTCCATTAAAAAAATCAACACTGCATATGGACCAGAAGCATGAATGTAGCTTATTCAAAGCACAAAAGTAATTTAAAGGACCATGAAAAATTTGGTCAAAAAATAATGTTGTAAAGGGACTATCTGCCTTTTTATGTCTTATTTGTACATGAGCACTTCCCATGTACGTACATAAAGAAGGTGAATGCTTGCTATCCAGCCTCTAAAAGCTAGTATGTCTGGATCTTTATCAGCTGAGTGCACTCTAACCCACACCCACCTGGGTGTGAACTACATCCTTCTACACATTACCGCTCACAGCTGCTGAGAGCTGTGTGCAGAAACTCAGCAGATTAGATCGTGCTATTCAGCCTGCAATAAATATTCAAATGCAGAGGCAAAAAGTGACCATTTCTACCTTTTAATCTTGTCATGTCTATTGATAACTTGGCCTTAATGGTGTGTTTGCATTTTTTTTTATGTGTAAACATGTAACATGATCCAACAGAGCCAAAAATTCATAGATATTTATTTTGTGAGTGCCAAAAACTACAATCCTAAACTGGCAAACAAACAAACAGGAACACACTTCATACTCCAGTCCCTTATATTGTCACTCTGATTAAACAAATCAGTAATTAGTCCTTAGCAATCTGAATCCCATTGCTATCCCTGAACACCCATGAATGTGTGGGCACAATCACAGTAAACAGAAAACTCATAATGAATGTGGGACCAACGATACATAATATAAAACAGTGTCAAGGGCTCTGATGAAAAGCTGAGCTGTTATGAGATTTGTGTTGTTGATGACTCAGGATAAACAGATACCTCTTTCTCACCAAGCTCAACTGCCTCACAGAAAGAAAACAAGCCTCTTTGTACTTAAAAGCTGTTTATTGAGTTAAGGCTAAAATTGCAAGCGAGTGAGACAGTGATGGTGAGTTATAGGTAACGCTCTATCTGTGATTGGATCCATAAAAGAGCTTTGGAATGAGAATAGATGAAGGGCAAGTATGAGTGGTTTTAAGTTTGTCAACAGACAGCAGTTAATAAACAGAGCTCTCTGCTGTACACATTTACAAAGCAGCCAAAGTGTTTACAGTCCCAACAACCATAACAGGGTACCGCAAAGTGATGTAATATTCACATATTTTTGTGAATTCCAAATGTCCACTTTACAGTTTCACTGTTAACCTGGATAGGCTGTCACGCACTGAAAAAATAGTGTTTTGCATTAACTCAAATGTCAGTACTGACATAATTATTGTTATGGTTGTCCAGACTGTAAACACTCTGTCCTTTCAGCTACTTTGATATTGCGTAAAGCAGAGAGCTCTTTTTATTAATCACTGTCTTTTGACAAACATAAACCACTTCATCTGTTCTCATTCCAAGGCTCTTATATGGATTCGATTACAGTTATAAAAAAAGAGAAAGGTCTGCAGACATGCACTCTCAGCCTGACATGCATTGCCAGCCTATTAATGACGTCAGTGCATGCTCTGCCACGACAAGGTTTTCTCGGTTTGATGAGCAAAAACAGCGAACCACATACTGTTGGGCTACTTGAGTTACACTGAATGGATTTTAGCTTTGTCATACTGACAATAAAGGAATTAAATAATATGGTGATTTACAAAATAAAACCTACCATGATGATAACACGTTATGTCAGGTCTATTAGCAGAAAAAGCAAATACTACTCATTCAGCTACTGCTGAAACTCATGAAATATATAGCTATGTTATGTATGAAAAATGAATTAAGTAATAATGTGGCTATTGAGATAGAAAAAGAAAATTATGACGATGATACTGTTTTAAGATTCCTCTCGACTCGCTAGGCAAAAGCAGCTAAATGTTAATGTGTGGTTGAGCCGCTTCTGCCATTGTAGCAGACAGTGCATGTGCACATGACATCACTGGGGCTGAGAGTGCATCGGACTGAGAGTGCATATCTGCAGCTAGACTCTTAAAAAAAAAGCTAATTGTGTTGATGTAACATCTTGTTCATGTGGAAATTATGTACGTTTGAATCATGCAAACTCAAAGCACTGGAATGCTCACTGCGCAAAAATTTGTTGCATTTATAATTTCTTTTCTAATATCTTCTTGCCTTAATAACAGGACCAACCCTGCCAGGTAAGGATTACATCAGTCTAGAGATGTCCATTTTAGCCCTCTCTTCCACAAACTGGGAGCACATTTCAGCCTGAATTTGTGTCTATTTCAGAATTTCACCTGCTATTCCAAATTGAGCATTGCAATTGAGGTCAGGTGATTTTTCGGTCAGCCAAACTGTCCCAGTGGCCCATCATGTCTGTTGAACTGGTTACATACAGACACCGTACAGTTGACATCCTGGAATGTGGTAATGTCTACTAATGTCTCCTTACCTTACAGAATTGTCTCTTTCACAGGGGCAACTGGATGTTTTACCAAATATTAGATAAATGATGCACATGACCGATTTTTTGTTAGGGGAGCCTATTTTTAGTGTAATGCAGATCTCTCTGTCTTTCTCTTTCATATCTCATGGAATTTCCGTTCATTTACCTTCCCTCTTCTTATAATTATGTATTGCATTATAAGATATGATGCATTCTAATAATACTGTAAAACTAATACTTTACTGTATACGCCTCATACTCTGAATGCATGTGTGTGGGCTTGCACCTGCAGTGTATGAAGTCTGGCACAGGGTTGTGCACACTAAAAGAGGCGGCGTCTAGATCTCGGCAGATCTCCACATTGTCTCCTGCCAACAAACGCACCGCTGCCTTGTTCTCCTCATCAAACACCTGTCGCTGCAGAGAGGCACTCAGCAGCAACATGAAGTCATCTATAGCAGAAAGAGAGAAAGAGAGAATGAGGGAATGAGAGAATATGGGTAGAGGCAGGGGGTTTGGGAGAGATAACTGAATGTGATTTTTTTTACTTTTTAGTCACCTACATTTTAAATTATTGTATTGTTTTTGAGTCAACATTCAAGCCAGTCAAATTGGGTCAGTAGCTGTAAAACGTCTGTAATGATAATGACATTGACAAACTGACATAATATACCTAATACTACACATAACTAATATTCATAATAACTAATATACTGTAATAGTTGACTGCAATGACTCACAGAGGAGAAACTTGGGGTTTGGTTTGGTGCGGAAATCAGGCAGATAGAACCACTTAATGACGTTAGAAGCTGTTGAGTTAGGAAACCTCCAGGGATAGTCTGTGTAAACACAAACAAGTCAGTTATCTAAACTGAATTAACCTCAGTTAAGCTAGAAATATGCACTTAAGCTGCGAATAATAAAGCTAAGCTAAATATGTACAAGCTCATTTCCAAAAAAGTTGGGATGTGCAAAATGTAAATGAAAACAAAATGCAATGATGTGCAAATCATTTAAACCCATATTTGAAAATAGTAAAAAGACAACATATCAAATGCTAAAAAAAAAATACATGCCCATTTTGAATTTGATGGCAGCAACATATTCCAAAGAAGTTGGGACAGGTGCATGTTTACCAATGAAAGCTTTAGCGCAAGTTCTGCCAGGGAGACTCCAATGATATGTCTCTCATTACTCTAACCAATCACAAGCTTCCACCTGTCTATAAAATGACTCAACTTACACACCTGCTTTGCTGCTTTCAGATGCTGACGTTTCAACGTTCCCCTCTTTCCTCCCCGCCGCCACCAGTTGGTCCCTGCCCGGTTGCCCAGGGAGTAGGCTCCGCCCCCTGCCGTCCCTATACGGCAGGATCTGCAAAGCTCTACACGTTTGAAGATCTGGGCTGATAACGAGGCCTGCGCCAAGGACTTTAACTTACAAAAATTGTCATCTATGGAATTGTTAAATATTATTAAGCTTAAACTATTTTCCTTCCTTTCACGTTCGTCTCTGGAGTCTTTCTGGTAGAACTGTGTTTCATCACCTCTTCTTTTAACAACACTCTGTCAGCGTTTGGGAACTGAGGAGACCGACTGCTGTAGTTTTGAAAGTGAAATGTGTCTTTCACAGAGTGGTGAACCCCTCCCCATCTTAACTTCTGAAAGACGCAGCCTCTCTGGGATGCTCTTTTTCTACCCAGTGATGTTACTGACCTGTTGCCAATTAACCTTCAGGTGTTTTTTCAGCAGTACACAACTTTACCAGTCTTTTGTTGCCCCCGTCCCAACTTTTTTGAAACATGTTGCTGGCATCAAATTTAAAATGGGCAAATGTTTAAAAAAAACAATAGAATTTCTCAGTTTCAACATTTAATATGTTGTCTTTGTACTATTTTCAAATAAATACGGGGTTTAAATGAGTACATCATTGCATTTTGTTTTCATTTACATTTTGCACAGCATCCCAACTTTTTTGGAAATGGGGTTGTACTTTTAAATCTAATGTTTGCTTTAATTGCTTGCTTTAGCAGAATGCTAGCATCTGTTTATTGCTAGCAATGTTGTATCCTTATAAGTCACACAGAAAAAGCATTATTCATCTGAAAAATTAGAACACAAATTAACTGCACAGGCTCACACTAATGCTCACCTTTACAAGCTGCTGGTGGGATGCCTATACAAACAAAATATTGGAAGGTGATCACGCAGGCCAGGAAGCAGCAATATTTGGGCCAAATCTCAGCAATGGCCTTCCTCCTGCGCCGGTACATCACTGCTGCCAGTGCTATGGCATGCAGCATGGAGTAGAAGTCCATCCGCTGGCCAATCACATTCACTGCTAGCAGGAAACACACCTGAGACAGGAACCATTTGTAAATGTCAGCAGCCCTTTACACTGCATGAAGATTTGGAATAGAACAGAAATGGTCCAAAATAAAATCTGGTTACATGAACGTACATTAAAGCTAAAATAATTTTTCCTTCCTTTTCATTTTGGAGATAAGAGGTTTTATTATAAAGCGACAAACGATTTGACATACCTCTACCCCAAACTTGTAGAAGGAGTAGTTGATGAAGTATTTGATGCAGTTGACAATACCATTGTCAAGGTGTTGGCGAGTAATATCATGAAAAATGGTTCTAGAAGGGGGAGCGGAGAGTTTGTTGTGTAGCCGGAAATACTCCTGATGTCTGTAGATGGTCACTTCAAAAGCCAAGATGGCCAGTATTAGCAAGTTATTCTGGAAGACAGGACAGACAAGGATTGGTAAAACAGTATCAGCAATGATTTCCCATTCAGTGTCTTTACTATAAAAACTATTGTAAACAACACTAAAAAGAGGATACAGTAAGGTTTTCTTTTGTGTAAGAAACATCAAACATTCCAAAACCAAGCAATGTTTTGATAGAGAGTATATCTGAATAATAAACATTTGTTTGGATTTATGGAAACAGATTGCCTCGATTCATTTGAATCGTCTTCACTTTTAAGCCCTCTACCAATAGTGTACACAAAATAAATGATGCCAACACATCTCAAGACAAGTATTTTCATAAATCATTAAGGTTAACCCAAAAGATCAGGTTTTAGAACATAAGCCTTTTCCTCACCCTCAGATTTATCAAGAGATGTTCAAACTTCTTCAGTCCAACCCAGTTTGCAGGGTCCACTGGCTCACTGTACAGTAGAGACATCTTCATGTAATCTATCGCCTGGTCACTGTAGTTTGTAGGCTGATGGGAAATAAGTAAACAAATTCACAAAATCTAGAAGATGGATTCAAATAGTGGACCGGATTTTAGCTTGTAGAATTAGCCTGCAATTATGTGATTTGAATTAAACATAGTCAAAAACACCTTCTATGCATGAAGCGACATAAATACAACTATGATACAGGCCTCTGCAAATCTCTTAACATCAGGCACACACCATTGAGCAATTTTTGGAGTATGTTTCTGGTCGTATGGTCTGTAGCTGGTACAACATTTTGCAGATGATGATGACACAGGTCCACACAGTGCAGATACTGGAGGCCAATGGGCGGAACTGACGGTAGGGCAGAGCGAAGGCCCACGAGGCCAGAAACACATAATTCAGCAGAGACACCTGCAAACACCACAGAATTAGGGGCAGGGCTGGGAAGTAACGGAATACATGTAGTGGTGTCATGTAATCAGGATACAAAAAAGTAACTTTATTCTTTTACAATTACAGGACTGAAAGGTGTAAACAATGGATATTAATATGGAGTTGCCCCCCTTTGTCACTATAACAGCTTCCATTCCTCTGGAACGGCTTATCACACAATTATGGAGTGTGTCTGTGGGAATTTGTGCCCATTCTATCAAAAGGCATTTGTGATGTCAGGCACTGATGTTGGACAATAAGGCCTGGCTTGCAATCGGTGTTTAAATTCATCTTAAAGATGTTCAATGGAGGTAAAGTCTGGGCTCTGTGCAGGCCACTAGCCCAAGCAGACACAGGTTTCTTGTACTGATGTTGCTTCCAGAGGCAGTTTGGAACTCAGTTTGCTCCTAGACGCATCCATTTCACAAAAACAGGACTTGAGGAGTAAAGGACTAAAGGAATGTAAAGCACAATATACAATATTCTAATACATACATTTAGATTCCAAAATATGCATTCTTTTCTTGAATACCTGATTAACACCACCAAAATGTCTGACATTTTCAAATGGTCATACACAGCACACATACAGTACAAAAATTACATCACATGCAGTGTTTCCATGCTTTTCTGTTTATCCTGTGCTAGGAGGTCGTCCTGCTAAAATTGCTTTCCTCTGGTATTTATTTAATTATATGACATCAAAAAGACAAGTAATCCAAGAATATAGAAATGCGACTGGAGGAAATTTTCATACAGTACTGGAATACAGGCAATAAAAATACACCAAACGTCAAAATAGTCCTAGAACTGAAATGGTATAAAAATTGATTACTGATTTGAACGTTCTCAAATCAACGTACCACATATTACCCTACACGCAAGCATCAGTTAAAGTTTAATTTTTATATTTCATTTGGTTTGAACAACATGAGTGTTCCATACAAATCAACTAGTACTACACAATAAACGATAAGTAGATAAATGTGACAGCAGAAAGCGATCTTATTTTTCCTTTTAATTTATTAAATTTAGTCAAGTTGCTGTGTCAATATAGGACATTATACATACAACAGTAAATAAATACATTCAACCTGAATGTCTTATTTGTTATTAATACGACAGAATGAATCAGCTAGCCATTACCTCTGTAACAGACACCAGAATGATGTAGGAAGACACAATCTTGATGATGTGGATCTCCAGCAGCCACCATATGAAAAGCTGCAGTTTGTGGAAGTACTCCAGGAACTTCAAAAACAGCACAGTCAGACGATCCACCACCAAGTGCCACTTGCTCTTCAGATCTAAACACAAGCAACGAGCTTAGGGTTATTGCCAAGTGATTACCATCAGCATAGCTGGTGACTGTAATCAGTTTCACACATAACTGTATGGAGCACTCTTAAAAAGAAAACCTTTAAAATTAAAAATCCTGCTGAATGATCCTCAGGTTTGTTTACTATAAAAGGAACTGTGCCAACCTAGAATCAATTCTGGGAGCTTTAGTACAAGCTGTGGCAGTGCACAGTGATAAAATGACTCATAAAACTTGTAAAGTGCGTATAAACTACCTAGAACAGCCTGCAGTGCTCTTCTCACTGAATTGTTTATTACTTTCCTAACCGCCTCCTGTGGTCAGCATAACAAACATTGTCCTTGCGTTGTATGATTGATAACATACACTATAGAACTGAATGAACAGAGCTTTTAATGAAAGCAAAATAGACACTATGCACTAATACCTGCGATACCTGGCCATGACTATTAGTCTTTGTATGCTGTAGCATTAATATTACCCCTCACTGGAACTAAGGGGCCTCGGTCCCACCCATTAGAAATCAATTGGCTGATTCCTCTGTCAGTTTCCAATTATGTTAATTAGGCCTTTTGACCAGCTCCTGAAATCCTAACTGAAAAAGATCACTTGGCAGCAATACAACTAGATGCTTCAAGAATTTAACCCCTTCCAACCAAAACTTAAAAATGAAATAAGAGTATTACTACAACACTTGCAGAATTTAAATACAACAAAATAAAATAAATTATTAAATGATTATTTCACAGAAATCAGACATCATCAGAAGGTCCTGAGGGTTCCCTACTGCTATAACATGACACATTCCACAAAGACAAATCTGTATGCAGGTATTGTTGCTTAACAGTACCATTCAGTTCACAGATTAGCCTTCACTGATGCTGTACTGACGGACAGCAAAGCTTGCATAAAATCTATGTTAATTTCACTGACATAGCTGGTGGCTGCAACATTTATTTGTTTTGTTTTTGCATGTCACTAGGTTATAGGTGAATATGGTGATGTGACATTCCAAGAAATGTATGAATTGCTGTTAAAGTCCTAGGCCTAGTCCTGTGACATACACCTCTCTGCCAGTCAGCACAGTTAGAACAGTGGGAGAATACCTGAGCTTTGTTCTGATGGGATTTCCGGATCTGTAGCCATGCTGCACTGTTGACTCCCTTCATGGCTGGATAGGTGAACCGACCCCTCCTTCTTTTTCTCCTCCACTATGGCCTCCACCACCAGCACCTCTTTCTCTCTCTCCTCTTTCAGTAAGGGCTCAGGGGAGGAGCTCATCATGGTGAGGTCTGCCAAGCTCCCATCCGGATGGGCAAGTCTGTACATCAAAGTTTTTTTTATTATTATTAAAGAAGGGGCAGATGACATAGTTGTCCATTTATAAGAGCACTAACTGTTCATGTTGTCTTTTGTTAAAAATCACAGATCATTTATTTATTTAGTGTTGACAATAATTCCATAATCTGATTTTGAAAAAAAAAAAAATTGAATAAAAAAAGATGGATTTATAGGTTAGTGCCTTTATAAATAGCAAATATCTGGATTTGGGTTGTGTTGTACAAGCAGGGTTTGGGTCACAAATGCTGTGAGTCCAGAGTCTTCACAGCACAGCGGGGAGATATTTGTGGTTAAAAGCATTTCAAAACAAACAAATGCTCATTTCTTTGCCACAGGTAGTCAGTCATAGGTCAAATGTACTGGGTAGAAAGTAAAAAAACTGCAGCAATCTCAGTCAGAATTAAGGGCATGGTCAATGATGCTCAAAATATCAATGAAGAGCTAAAGTAGAGCAAAAAAGGGCAACAGTGCCATAAGTGCTGTCTCCTCAAGTGATGGAGGGTCAGGCGGTTGAATGCTTGCATGGCATGGCTGCATGGCAGTGTAAGCTTTTTCTGCACTGCCTCAAACTCACTTACTTGCTCTGAGGAGGGGGGATTTTTTGCTTGATGCTGTTAAAAAGGCAATAGTTTATAGTAGAAACATGTAAACATGTAAAATCAGAACAACAGCAGAGAAAAAGATCAGGATTCAAATTAGGGCTGTCACAATGAATCAATGAAACTAAAAAACTCAATTACAAAATTCACCAATTAAAATGCACCTTGATGAATCAGCAATGATTAGTTGAAAGGGCTTGATGATGATGCATATTTTAAATACTTCTACTGACTGTTAGTCTCTTAGTTTATTTTTTCTTATGTATGCTATGCATAGTGTGTTACTGTTCAAAAAGTCAAGATTATTAAGTTAATTTTTAATCAATCATCTGAAGACAGATCATTTACTAATATAATCGATAGTGACAGTCTTAATTCAAATATGAAACCACAAGGTTACTCCAAGACAGGAGAATAATTCTGTAGAACAATAAGACATTATCAGAGAATATCAGTGGGGAAAAAGGGATTGGGACCAGGGAAATGAATGTGTACATTCTTAACATGCTGAGGAAAGGAAAGGATTTTAAATGCAGTGGGAGGATCAGAAGGAAAAGGCTATATAGATAGAGGTCTCTGTGGGTCAGGATCAAAGGTCTCTTTACTGTGCCAGGGACTGAAAAAACAGGAACTGATACATCATTCATAAACAAATAGTTCAAAACATTACTTAACTGCTACATTCATTACCAACAAACAAATCATTCACAAACTCTTATTCATTAGAGAAACAGGAGCAAACATTTTTGAATAGTTATACAAACTGTGTTACGAGCAGGTGAAAGTGGGGAAGAAAGAGGTTTAACGGAAAAGAGAGGGAGGGAAATTCACACATTCGCAGTGTGGAGGGCCCATGGGTGCTGTAAGACAAGAGCAGTCACCCACCTATCCATAATCAGACAGATACGAGCACTGACTTTGGCATGGCTGTGGAACCAGTGCCATGAAAGATGGCAAGGAGAGATGAGAGCAGAGGATTAGTTAAGATGGGTCCAGGATGTACATGAGAAAAGGTCACTGGTTGGATAAGAAACTCTTCTTCTAAGTAAGTATAAAAACCCTAATTAGACAGAATAATGACCTCATGCTACAGAATAGTCTAACTGATATAACAGTTAGCCAATAATAACAGTCAATATTAATGCAGGATTTATATATATATGATTTTTTTTTTTTTGGTAACGACAAAGGTAGAACACAAAATGCTTTTATACGAAGAGAACTGATGAAAACTAGGACAAATATGAGCTGATATTCACACATTATACATTATTTATATTATGACTATGAGTGACCGCAGTTTATATGGGTTTAGAAAATTAAAAGCTAACAGTCATACTTGACAATTCACAGTTGACAACTGACAGTCACTGTTGAACTAGAACTACTGCAGTCTGTTTAATGTTTGACCAAGGAAGTGAAAATGTATTTATTAAGGATTTCTTTAAAACTGGAGGTCTAAAAACTTCAGTTTTTAACTGTGTACAGTTGTAGGCCTCCTGACTGTGAAGTTCTACTGAGACCAGTATACTTAACAACAACAAACAAATCTGTTGTGAAGAAGCTCCTTACCTATAGATGGCACTGTCATGTTTGGCAGCCACAGCTTTGAGGTCGGTGAGCTCGAGGAAGTGCTCATGGAAGTAATGCAGGTGAAGAATGCACACTAAAAGGAAAGAAGTGGGGATGAAGATCCGGGTAAACAGATCACCTAAGGAGAACCTCTCCAAGCCCAGATCATTCAGTCTGCAGGAGAGAAAGAGGAGGAAGAAGATAACATTTATTATCCTTTCCCTGTGTTTAGTACCTTTTAATTTAAAGTACAGCAGTAGCAACCACATTTTTTGTGGCGTTATCGTACAACTTTTCGACTTTTCTACAGTCCTCTGCGAGGATTGTATGGATGCAGCATTAAATATTCACAAGATGATTTGCTGTTACACTGCAGGGGCTGGGGCCTCAGGCTTTCTCTTGCTAAAACAATCACCATTTGCCTAATGGCACCAACAATTAGCCTCAGGGAATAACTGCAACTGCAAACATCAATATCAATATCAACATGTAAAATTTTCATAGAAAGTGGGCATATGTCTTATTAATGCAACTTCTGAATGCTATTGTCGCATTTATTTGTTATGTAAAGAATGTAATCTAACAAACTACAATTTATAATGAGAAAATAAGAAAACACATGAATAGGAGTCAAAGTCACTCAGGAGTCACGCTTTATCATTACTCTGATTAAACAAGACAATAAGCGCATTGGGATTTGAACTGCACTCTGAATGAACTCAGACGCAGTGCACCCAACAAGAAAGGAAGCCTCAAGCCTTTTATATAGTGACAGAACTACTGTCTGGCGGTAGATTTAAATGAGCAGCTTTCCTTGTCTTTTTGGTCCCAGTACTGGGCTCAATTGGGTGCATGTGGTTAGGCAAAGGATGAGAGACAGAACACAGAAATGAAGAGAGGAAGACTTACTATGTAAGTGGATGAGTAAATGTGAATAGTGTTGTATTACATGTTAGTGTGTCCTTATACCAACATTACCCACAAAATAATATATACTGACCATATGAAATTATATTGTGATTAGTGGAATTACAACGTAATATGAACATGATTAGTTATCAGAATTTTTAGCCCCTTAAAATTGCATTGGATTACTTTGATCCAGGCAAGTTTATATACCAAGCTGCTGTACTCACTTAGCTACACTTATGCCTGTAATGTTGGACCAGATGGGTATAGAGGCCTCAAACTGGCAGGTGTAGATAAGGATGACTACCAGCATGGTGTACACCACCACCGACATCCAGAAGTACTTCAGGATCCTGCGCCACCACTCATAATGTACCTGGGGAAGAGAAGGCCAACTTCATATCTAAAGCACGTGATGGTGAGCAGTAGGAACCAGTCTAGAGTTTTGAACATTACAGACCTCCATTACATGAGCAATCAAATTACAAATGCAAGTGCAATCTTGAACTTTTAAGCAGTACCTGATAGAGGGCTACACAGAAGAGCAACAGCATCATGTAGATGATCTTGTACATTACAATGCGTCCCTCGAAGCTGACGAAGAAGAACATGCCGCCACAGATGTAGATCCAGTACTTCACCAGCATGGCCATCACAAGTTTTCCCACAACCTGCATCAGGTCATTCTCCCTGCCATCCTCTTCCTCTGGCTTCTCCACCTCTGCAACACAAAACATTTCTTCTCATTCGTCATTTTATATGACAATGCATTTTAAGGACACTGCATATAGTATTTATATAAAACTATACATTGGTGTATAACACATACATTGATGTATATATGTATGCAATAAATACCATAATTATTTAATTACTGTATCATAATGATAGACTTCAAATATGTTAAAATGTTTCAAATAATATTTTCAATAGTTTAGTAAATAAATATAAAATTAAGTAACCATATTCTTTAGATGAGCATATTTTTTTCCACTACATTAGACATGCTGGAAACATTTTTTTACTACAACTATTTTTGAGAACTGATTTTTATACCTTTCATGCTTTTTCAGCAAATGTATGCGGTAGGGAGGAGCTCTAAAATGTTCGTCATTTTGGACATTCTGACTGTCTGTCAAACAACTGACATTAGTGTTTATTTAAGGTAAGCCTAGTATTTCTCCAGCCTTAACATAACATGCTTTTATCAAAAAAGTAGAACTTTAATTCGGAATAGAGATGGAGTTTTGCATTAGGGACGGTTTATATGCCTGAGATGATGTAGGCTACAATGTGAAATCTGTCATTTGTCACACAGACATTCTGTTTATTCTTGTAGCTGTACAAAGAATCTCACTCTACGTCCTCGGTTGGACAAAAACACAATGTTTTGCTGCGTTTGGTCATCTAACGCACTGGGCAGCATAGTACAAAGCAGCCTGCAAATATCAATATCAACATGTAAAATTTTCATAGAAAGAGGGTATATGTCTTATTAATGCAACTTCTGAATGCTATTGTCGCATTTATTTGTTATGTAAAGAATGTAATCTAACAAACTACAATTTATAATGAGAAAATAAGAAAACACATGAATAGGAGTCAAAGTCACTCAGGAGTCACGCTTTATCATTACTCTGATTAAACAAGACAATAAGCGCATTGGGATTTGAACTGCACTCTGAATGAACTCAGAAGCAGTGCACCCAACAAGAAAGGAAGCCTCATGCACATTTTATATACATGACCAGCCAGCAGCCTTTGGTCATGTATGGAGTCCATCTCACCCTTCTTCTCAGAGTCAACTGTAACTTCAGAAAGAGCTTCTTCCTCTTTCAGCCTGTCCTGCCGTTCAGTCAGGGTCTGATGCAACAGCAACCAGAAACTCAGCAGACACAGCACCTACAGAGGGTTTACCAAGTACACACACAGACACAGACAGAGTCATTTCTCAAAGCAGGTAAGTAAAAGAATACGTTAAAAATCACTGGATATTGCCATTTCTACTTCCCAAAAAAGAAGGAAGGAAATAGACACCATCTTTAATGGACAACAAAATTATATAGAGCATACTCAAGCATACATTATTTAATCTTGCACATAAAATCAACCAGTTATAACTAACACTGCAATGGTGTGCTTCTTGGGATATCCTGCAATGTACCTCTTCATTAACTGCTGTGTTTGTGCCCATTACTAAGCAAAAGTGTTTAAAAGCAAACTTCACCTTATGCTGGTCAAGTTTTGAAAAAAAAAGGCTGACTTTTCTTTCATTTGGGTTGGAATGAGTCTTTCTATTTTTACCTTAGAACCGAGAGCAGTGAAGGGCACCTCCGTTTTGGGGAAAAGGCCGGGGACCTGGTTTAGGTGTTCAAAGCTCCAAATATACTGCAGCACCAGCAACAGGTTACCATAGGCCACCATGAAGGGTGAGCTCAGCATGGCATACTTCCTCCTATCTCGCACCATCCATAAGGCGCAGGACCACAACAGAAACACAAACGTCAACCAGCTCACGTATGTAATGCTCCAAGCCTAAGAAAGAAGGAGAGAGAGAAAAGAACAGTCTGGCAAAAAATCAAATTTGCACAATTTTCTGCTTGTTTCTCATGTAGTTTGCCTCTTTAGGCACTGGAACTACAAAACTAATGTAATTAGTAAGTAATGGAAGCCTATGAACACCAATCAACATTGTGCAAACTGCATGCCTAAATTATCACACATTTGTCTCAATACAAGTAGCAAAACACATGAACTCAAACTTGCTTATGTGTTTTCTAACACTACATAACATACTGACATGTTCTCTAAAAATGGACAAAGGTATGTTGCTTACCTAAAAACAGCAGAAGCAGCAATCTTACCAAGCCTGAACTTTGTCTTTGTCTATTTTTATGGATAGCAGTTTGTCAGGTGGGTGTCAAAAACCACATAAACAAATCTTCTGGACATTATTTAACAACTTGATGCAGTCTGAGGCACATGTGTGACTGGCTGATGGACTCATTTGGTGCAAGTGAAAAAATTGTATCAACTGGATTCTTCGCTGAATTATTATTTTAAAAGGTCATAGGCAGGATTTCTGAGTTGCTCTCTGCTGGCAGTTTGAAAAGTTACAATGGCTGGTGTTACGCATCTCTGAGGAAGGCATGTCCTAACTTTACCTTTAAAGTTAGGTTACCCTTTCTTAGTCCCACAACAGGGAAATTAACCTCCCCCTTTTTAACCCATTTGTGCAGTGAAACACATACTCCACATTCACACTAGTGAATGCACACACACTAGGGGGCAGTGAGCACACTTGCCCAGAACAGTGGGCAGCCCTATGCACAGCACCCAGAGAGCAGTTGGGGACCTTGCTCAAGGGCACTTCAGTCATGTCCTGTCAGCTCAGGGGATCGAACTGGCAACCTTCCGGTCGCAAGGCTGGTTCCCTAACCTCCAGCCAACAACTGCCCAGCAAAAAAGGGAAACAACAACAGCAACAACAAAGAGAAAACATTTACATGCAACCTAGACTTGACTTTTCTCATTGAACATTAAGACTTTTGACACTTACCATCATGGCAATGAGAGCACAGACATAGCTCTGCTTCATGATGAACCTGAAGACTTTGACAAAAGCTCCAGGGCTGCTGGCCTGCTCACTGTCTTCCGTCTTCTCCTCTTCCTCTTCCTGTGGCACCTCCACTACTTCATATATCTCTCCATCCTTCTGGTCTGTGTTAAATGGTACAAGCCCACCATTATACATAGTCACAGACTGTTATTAGAGGGATAGTTCAACCAACAGTTAGCAGTTAATTGCTGGCTTCATGCACTTCTTCTAATAATTATAACATTTTATCAGTCTGTTTATGTGTATATGTTTTAATACACTAATCATAATGCAACATCTATAAATAGCAAAATGTGCATCTCTATGTGTCAAAAAATGTGTTGCTGAAAATAAATATGAAGAATATGAGATTATGATATTAATCTCACCATCGACAATGTTGGTTTGGTCCACTTTATACTTAGGAGTGGAGTAGAGGTCTAAGCTGACTGGTCCATTCTCTGAATTCTGGGTGGAGACATAGCCAAAAGATGTCCCATTGGAGTTCACTATTGCTGCCTGTGAGGTAATTAGGTAGAAAATATATTTTATGCTTTACACTTTTACCTTTCATGGGGATCCAAAATAAATAAATAAACAAAACAAATCTATTTAATCTGTTTATCCCAATATTAAGCTATATGATAAGTGCATATTCACACCAGATAACTAAAAAGATAACAAGATTCAAAGATCCAGCACTATTTGCCCACACATCATGAAAAAAGGCACCTCAATATTTAATAAAGCCAATTATAGGTGTCTAAAACACTGAATTTTTAATATTATAAATTTCTAGTAAAGGCAAAACTTTAAACAAATATATCAAATGCCTCCAACAAGCCAGGTGTACACTACACGACTTACGTTAAACTTAATGTCAGTCTTTTACAGAATTTCTCGTTTTTATTGTGAGAGAGTGCACTTTAGATTATTAGGCAAACAGATGGTATTACATACAACACAAGTACAGTCCCAAATCAGAAAGAGTTGGGATAGTACTTTAAATTAAATTTAAACCTGAAAACAGTTATTTGTAAATTATTTTTGACCTGCACTGAAAACAATGTAACAGTACATTATTTGATGTTTTACCTCATGACTTTATTTTATTTTTTAAATAAACACTTGATTCAATTTTGATTCTTGCAACATACTTCAAAAAAAGTTGCGACAGTAAAGCCTTTACCTCTTTGTAATGTTGCCATTTCATTTTACAACACTTAAAAGACATTTAGGACTGAAGACACCCAGTGAGGTGTAATTCTGTCCCATTCTTCCAGCGAACAAGTTTAGGGTCAACAGTATAGGGTCTTCGTTGTCACATTTTGCGTTTTAAAATGTGCCACACATTCTCTATTGGGGACAAGTCAGGACTGCAGGCAGGCCAGTCCAGCACCCGCACCCTCTTCTTCTGCAGCCATGCCTCTGTAATGTGTGCAGAAAGTGGTTTTGCACTGTCTTGTTGAAATTTCCAGGGCGTCCCTGAAAAAGATGTCATCTTAAAAGGAAATTGGCTTTTCTATACCATCCCAACTTTTTGTGATTTGGTGTTGTACAAAAAGTGCTCAAAATCCCAAGTCTCACTGTTATCACACGATACAAACAAAATACAAACTGGAACAGAGTTGTTTATGCTTTATGCAAACACAAGAAGCGTAGCAGAAATTCAAACTGCGGATAAATGAGTGTTTGCGAAATGCCAGTATCATTGGCAATTTGTTAGAACAAGTAAAACGGGCTTAAAATCGGGGTTAAAAGTCTGTAGTGTACACCCATCTTAATGTGACACCACTAAAAATCATGCCACAACAAGAGCACTATGGACAACAAAATTATATAAGGACTGGATCAATTGTGGTGTACATCTCTGGGCTTAAATTTGTCGATATGAACAGAAGCTTTCATAACACTTGGGAAAACCACAAATGTGCTCTAACCTCAGAGGTGCTGTAACCATCCTGAGTGGACAGTAGCTAGAGAGAGAAACAGACATAGAGGGAGATGGAGAGAGAAGAAAAGAGTGAGGTGAAGGTATTGACCAGCAGAAGAGGGTCGATGGCATTACTCTGTTCTCTAACATCAATGCAAAGCTGGAACAAAGAGGAGCAGCCTATAGAGATTAGAGACCATCACTCACTTGCTTGCTCCTCCCTGAGCCAAAAGCTTTCAGTCCTGCTGAGGACAGCTGTAACCCTGCAGTTAGAATAATATGGCTGCCATCTACTGGCACATGGCCAAAGGCTACGACTCCTAATACCTATCAAGAGCTACTAAGACACTTTTACTGTCCAGTTTATGTGTTTTGATATTCTCTTTTGGGCTACTAGCCACTTCAAAAAACTTGAAATTATTAATGTTAATGAAATTATTCAAATGGCCACCATTTAAAGAGCAACCATCATGCTAGCTGTTTTTGTAAGTCAGAATGTACTGCGTCATGCCAGTGCTTTAAAAAACACATTATATACCACCAAAGCCATTTCAGAGAGAAAAGTGAGGACAAACCAGGCCAATGATATCTTTGGTCTGATATCAAATGGAAAGAGGACTTAGCCCAAAGGTCTGCTGTTGCTGTTGAAGTGCAGGGTCTAGCAAAGGTTGCATAGCAAAGGTTGGAGTAGATTATATATTTTTATATATGGCTGACGCTAGTGGCACCACGAGTTAGTAGAAGCGAAAGATGAAACATTTGGTTCTGAAGCCACCATAAAACCATGCAATTTTAAACTGTAGTTCACCCTGAAAGAGATGGAACAGACACTGGAGAAGAAAACACACAGTGTTTTTTTACCTCAGCATATAGCAGCTAAAGCATACCTAAGCTCCAGTTTATTAGTGTCCACAGAAAGAATAAGCTCCAGTCAAGATCTGATATTGTCCAAACTTTAAATCCTTCTTGAAGAGTTTTGAACACAACGGAATGTTTTCAGTAGATTGTGTGTTTCATCTCAGCCTCTGTTATTAATGGAAACCAACCACTTTTAACTAAATTCACAGTCTCTCAGCAGTGTGTGATGAAGAATGCCTTAGCTTCCTATACAACCTTCAACAGCAAAAGTTGCCGTTGCTCATTAACTCAGAGTGGAGGTGTTTGTTAAATTTTGTTTGTTAAACAGCAATATTTGTCCTGAATGTTTGTATAGAAGGCTAAAACGTATTCTTTGATAGCATGACTGGTCTTCTTTACTATTAATCCACTTGCAGTGAGCGCACGTTACTTACGTTTTTCTCCTCAGTCCTCTGATGTGCCATCCACCACAAGTGCCTCCTCCTGTTTGCTGTTTGTGCATCACTGTTTTCATTCATTTCCTCTTCCTCATTCTCCTATAAGTAAGGGAGTAATAAAATAAAAAAAAAGTTTTAAAATTATGCCTAATGAATTCAAATTTTATTTCGCCAGTGTTGTAAAAAACATCTCTTATCTCCAAAAAGGTAACTTTACACAAGAAACAAATGTTCCTAACTCAACATATCTGTTAATGTAACTTTAAAAAAAGAAAAGAAACAACACTTTAAAATGATGACACAGTGAAAAGAGAAAAGAGCAGCTGAAGTTTTCAAATACTTTAAAGAAATAAAAAATGAGGTTTCTGAGTTTTCTTATGACAATGACAATACTTTAGGTCTTAAAAATAAAATAATTACAATGATTAAAAATAATATGACTCACAAAATGTTAAATAAAGTCTATCTTGCTGGATGAAAACAGCGTTTCATAATTATATAGATATCAACATTAATATTGACTGCTTTCCGGAATGGCTTCCCTGTATTGTCACCTACAGATTTAGAGTGTAATAAGATATGATCACTGCTAGCTTTCCAAACTGTAAACAGAGAAACACTCAGCCCACAGATCAATAAGTTCTCATACATGCCGGTTTTTAAAGGACACGGACTATTGACCACTCTATAAACTATGTACTGCAGGGCTGTGTAGCCATAGAGGGGATAGTAGGGAATACTTGTTGTTGGACACTAAACAATTGATTTTGGATTTTGGCATTTATGGGGCAGAATGCTATGCTATGCTAATTTTACATATCTTTACAATGGCTCAAAGTTTGTAATCTGAAAGTGTTACAATTTGCTGCACTACCTAACTAAATCCATGCTAAAGTCTTGGTAATTAAGACAATAAATTTGAGTGTACTGATTAGACATTCTAGTGATCTCATAGCATGCCTGCTACTTAGTCACTAACACAGACAAATCATATTACTGTGTCTTCTACACTGCATGTGAAAGCTAATAATGCCACCTGCTTCCAGTTAATAATGCCACCCTACACTCTTCAACCATGCAGACCATCCACAATAAGGAAAATTAATTCCAAACACTGGTCGTTAGGGCTACAGCTAATGATTATTTCAGTAATCGATTAATCAGTCCCTTATGATGTCAATTAATTAGTTAATGGTGAAAAGAAATTGTGTGTTTGTTAGTTGTTAATAATTAGCTATATATATTTAACATTTTACACAACACAGTCCATACAGAAACAGCTTTGTTGTGAACCATGTGAAGCACACAGTCCTGAAGCATTCTCAACAAATAATTTTCCAAAATCTCAAGATGTAACCTTGGCAACGGAGTAGCATAATTTTACTATGAACAACTTATGTGTTTGGGTGAACAACTCCAAAGTACAATTCATCCCATCAGTATGTTGTTCATTTATCTACTTACGAAATAAAAACAGAGCTAGCTAAAAGCAGATGACGACTGCAGTTGTAGTATCTCAGTTACTAACCATGCTGAGCCAGATGCAGTGCATTTTCTCAAAGATTCTCAGGCATAAGGTCAGCTCAGTTTCACACAGTTTACATGAAACCGTCTTTTTAGGTGATGTTAAAGTGAATACATGCCATATTTTTCACACACCTGCACAGCTTCCAATGCCTGTATTTTAGTTGAGTGATTTAATGTTAGATGGAAAAAAGTAGGTGTTGTGAGACCAAATATTCTTTAAGAAAACTGTTCTTTTTTAGTATCAGAGATATTTATGTAATTGATTTGTTGCTACAACCCTACTTGTTATGAAAATACTTTGTTGTGTTACTCTAATGGCACTCAACTCTGGTCCTAGAGATCTACCACCCTGCAGTTTCAGCACACTTGTCTTATTCACATGCTAGAAACTACATTAAGACTGTTCAGGCTAATAGATATCCAGCAGCAGGTTTTGGCTTGCCCCTATTATATCAACATATCTGTAATGGCGACTCCTTATGAATGCTGTATATGGACAATATCTAATTTACAGGATAATAGGAAAGAAAAGTAACATTAGTCTTAACCGTGATCATGGGGTCCTGCAGCCAGAGACGGATCAACGTGGCCAGTGTGTAGTACAGTACCAGGAGCATGATGGGATTGACAAAATGGTACCACTTCAGGCTGGAATTCACATTGAACCTCCAAGTGGACACACAGTCTGTCTGAACTATAGAGGAAATGCCAAACACACTGGGGAGAAAAAGAGAGCGAGAGAGACAGAGAGAGAGAGAGATCATGATTTTTGAGAAAACCTTTTAAAGCATTTTTAGGCAAAGTATTTTCTCTATTTTCCTTTGCAGTGATTCATTGGAGCCACTGCTGTATAGACATGAGCCTCCATCCTGATGATGTCACTTCCTGCTTGGGCTCCTTCCTGTACCTGTGAATGGTCAAGTTCCATGGCTCTATTGTGAATGCAAACAGGATATGATGTGGGAAGTGGCGTCTGTCGACAATCTCTTTCAACAGTCATGTAGACCAAGGCCAAGACTCTGTCAACAGCCACAATTAGGCCATGGGACATGGACACACCTACTGTGTAGGCTGCCACAGCGAGCCAGTATGCCCAGGGAACAGAGTGCCACCCTCAAGATGTATAATTTCCATAAAAAGATTACAAGCAAAAATCTCATGGAAACAATTTTCACACAGGTGATGCTGAAGAAATGTAATATTCTGTAAGTCTCATTGAAGCCACCACAAAATTTTGTTTTCTCAGACATACAGTATAAAGACCCAGTGAACAATGGGGAGTTACATCAGCCTCCAAAGCACACTGTAGGTGTTTATTTAGCACCAGTGATTGCATATAGTCTTCACAGCACCTAGTTTAGCATCATGCACATAATCGTCAGGCTCATAAACTTCAACATCGCGTTTGCTGATGAAGAATGCGAAGTATTGAATAGGAGGAAGTGAGGGTCGTCCAAGATGATACAGCTATACTTAGAAGTAATGGCCTTACTCTTCCAAGGCAACTGAATTAAAGCTCCTGAAATCAATTTCCAACCAGTGAGTCAAGGACAACAATACAAAGGCACAGGGAAAGTCCTGGGTGTATAGAGAGACCTGAGCAGCCCAATCAGAGCATGACGAGTCAGTATTATGGGAAAGGTGGGGGCATTTCAGAATACCTCACATAGACGGATATATCGTGGATAATGAACTAATAGTTAAGAATAGATGCAGTGGGGCCGTAAATGTAGAGTGACAAAGATCACTCAAGAAAAAGCTACTGAAAATGAGGGATGCTTGATTTCTCTCTGCACTTTAAATGTTAGCACATTAGTCCCTGTGCTGACAGGTGAGCAGGCACCTTCAAAGGTTATTCTGCAGGTCTGGTAAAAATGCTAAGCAATGCGGCGGAAGCTGATGAAGTATAGTATTTTTTAGGGCCATGACAAACCAAGCCATCTGACGGTCAAGCGGCTGACCATCGCCTGTGATTTATGTAGTGTGTCCTGAATGATCAGCTCTAGCTGTCAGTGCTGTTTTGGCCAACTGAGCATTTTGAATCAGTGGTGTTGATCAAGCATGAGAGATGGGAATTAGTGCACGAGAAGGAAAACGAAAGAGAGCAATGCCAGCAAACAGCACTCTCAAGAGGCCACATACAGAGAGTAGCCTTGTTTTTTAAAAGCCAGCACAAGTTATATCACTAGGTATGGGCATTTTAACCATTTGTGCTACCAAATGTTTACATTTGAATATTGTATTCCCAACAGGAAAAAAAATAATATTTAATATTTTTCTGAGTATTATTATTCTAAATAAACATGGGCACATGAAAGTTCTAAATGTGCTCTGATAACCTACTAACATGAAATAGAGCATGGGATACCCATTTTATTGACAATTTTTATTTTTTGTCATATAATTAATATATATATATATATATATATATATATATATATAAACATGACTCCCAACTACAAAATATGTGTATGTGTGGTTTCTTGAACTTTCCAACTGCACAATATATACTTTCCAACTGCACAATATATTGTTTATCAATCATTATTGCGATACAGGCCTTTTTAAATACTGAAATTGTAGTAGGCTGCAGTATGCAAATGAGCCCCCTAACAAATTACAAAAGTTTTTCTTTATTGTGTGCCATGGGTATTCTGACCAACTTCAAATGTTTCAGGTGTTTTTCTGTAAGTATTTTGATAAATCAAGACATTCACATGATCCAGTAAACACAATTTAATGGGGTTTAAAAAATGGGATAGGCATATCAGAGGTTCACTAATGTGTTTTAATATATTGCAAGGCATGTTGCAACTGCAACATCTAACAATAAAATAATCAAAATGTGTTATTTTGTACATATTGTGAAGCACAAGTGAGTATTCATTGAAAACAGCTGTTAAGCAAACCAGAGTACTGAACTACTGCCTTAAGTAGCTCTCTAAACTGAGCCTTACCATTGCTAGAGAGATTATTTGCTCTATCAAATATCACAATATTTTTGCAAATATCTAAAATACTGCAATGTCACTTTTTCCTAATATCATTCAGCCATTACTTCAATTATATAAACTTGAGTTACACAAGCAGGCTGTAAGATGCGTGCACTGCGGCAAGAACAACTAAAATAGTTTCAGTTTGTCTGACTCATAAACTCGATTCACATGCAAACTCAGAGGCCACTTTATTGGCAGCCTTTTGTAAAGACGAGAGAATGAGAACAGGTGCCGAATGGGATCTGACCTATGTTTCAAACCAGCTGTTGACAGACACAGCCTGCTTCAAAAAACAAAAACTGTTTCAAAAAAGGTTATCTACGATACTGAAATACAACATAGCACTATGCTGCAGGGCAGAGGTGCATTTAGACATGCATTATTAATTAAGCCAGTATTGATTAAAAAGTGATAGGCATCAGACCTCATAGTACATCCTGAATACATCCACTGCTGGATTAGTCAGCATTCAGAATAATACAGTACTCATAACAGGGTTCTTTGGGTGATTATTGGCACTGTGAATGTACTACACTGGCTGCAAAATTGCTAACAGCCAGCATATGCCATAATCCACACAGCTGCTGTGCGTTAGTTAGCACATTTTTGTAGCTTTGTTGCAGGGATGGGTGAGTAGCTAAGTAGCATGCTACATTTTGTAGTAAACTACAATTTTTTGTAGCTAACAGCTGTAGCTGCTACAGTTTTATGAAATGTAGCTAATAGCTGTAGTGCATACAAATTTTTGTGTAGCTATAGCGATAATTTTCATTACAATTTCGCTACAGGCAATCCGCGCAAAATGTGAACCATAGAACATGGTCATTAACTGGGCTGGTGGCGATTGTGCAATCCTGACTGAGCCGCGGACAGTTCAAGCAAACGTGCATGCACTCGCCCCACACACGGATCTCCCCTTACTAGTAGGCTTAACTCAGAAGTCGCAACCGAAATGGTCAGAGGCATTTTGTTCTTTCAACAAAAATGAAACAACCTTGGGAGCCACAACATTTTATATCCGTTTTACCATCTTGGCTGTAAGTGTGTCTCAGTGTGTGTTGATGTGCTACTAGTAACAAAAACCCAGAATTACTTTGCTCTGCTTTAACCTTTAGCTCAGCTGTAGCCTCTTTTCTCACATCTCGGGAAACTTCTCCATGAGTTTCTTGTAAAATGTCTCTCAATGTTTGACTTTTTACAAGGCTGAAGTCGCATTCTCCAGCTTCTCGTTCGAATTGTCCCGTTCCACCTTAAATGGTGCCTGAGGCGCCAGATTGTACTGCTGTGGTATTTAAGGTGGAACTGGACAATTCGAACGAGAAGCAGAAGAATGAGAAGCCGACTTAAGCTTTGCAAGTTGTTGCAGATTAAACAGGAAACCAGCTGAGTGATTATAAATGTAAATAAGTCCATTCATCTCCAAATTATTAATGTTCGTCTTAAATCTTTGTCTTTGCCTTTTAATTTTCTGCATTGCTGTGTGACCAGCAGTCTGCACGTCAGTCTTCAGCGTTAAAGGTTGGTGAATTAGCAGTTATACATTAACTCCAGCATTTAAGACCATTTATGAGAATTTTGATGAGAATTTTGAGGCTAAAGTGTTGCTGAAGTTTAACAAACAGACTCTGAATGTCATTTCTGTACATATCTGGCTGAAATGTCTATATTGGAGCAGTTTTATTTCCACTATTGACAATGCTTTGCACAAAATAGTTTGGTCTGTATACGGTTATTTTTTGTTGATTTTTGTAAGGTAAAAACCTGGAATGATTGACTTTACCTTTAGTCTAAATTTTTGTTGGATATCACACCTTTGGTTGTGTAAGTTTGATTGTTGGTTACACTTAAACTTACTTTTTGGTGATCTTTTTGTATATTTGCAGCTTTTCAATTGTTTGTATGTTTCTTTCTGGCACATGATTAAATGTAGTGTCTTGTTTACACTGTCAGTTGGGCTTGTTTGGTGTATCAGGTGGAGATTCACAAACATTCTGACAATCGCGCTTTTAAAGTAGCTAAAAAGTAATGCACTACTTTTCAAAAAGTAGCTAAAAAGTAGCCTCTACATTTTCTGGAAAAGTAGCTAAATTATAGCTAGCTACAAATTTTGGGAAAGTAGCTACAAAGTAACTAACTACAAATTTTTCAGTAGCTATCCCTACCCTGCTTTGTCATTGTTTTCTTGATGTACAACCCTGATCTTTTACTTTCAGCTGTAAAGCATTTTTAAGATAACCAGTGTTTCCCCATCTATTCATAATACGACAAACATGCATTGCTGTTTGTATGCATTTGGCTATGTACTCCTATGTGCCAGATCAATGCAAAACAGTAACCCTGAAGTTAAACGGCAGATTATCAGTTTAAATTCCATGGTACGTTTACATCCATATTGGGAAAACTATGTAAGAATTACAGCCATTTTTATATGAAGTCCTTCAATTTTAATGGGACCAAAAGTAACTGGACAATTGGCTGCTAGTTGTATCTTGGCTATATCTCTGCCGTTAATCCAAAATCGAGCTTGCAAAAGGTCTACAGTTCATTATAGATGTGGAATTTGAATTTGTAGTCTGTTGCTGCTGTTTTTCAAAACGAAGACCAAATCAGTGTCAATGCCAGAAGTATTCCATCATGAGGCTGAAGAATCAGAAAAAATCTGTCAGGACAGAGCCAAAATATAAGGCCTGACAATGGACTATTGATAAATGCACCCTCAAATTAAAGATGACATTCATGACTTTAACTTAATAGGCCAACGTGCTACACAGGAGAGCTAAAACAACAAAAAAAAATTTCCAGTGAAACAGCTACAGAATGCAATGAAGATTTGAAGTCCCTATTTCATCCTAGGCTCAAGTTTAGAGTGAGATGCCTAGAACCTAGATTTAAAAACTAGATTTAAAAGATTTACAGATTCTCTATCCCAAACCTGATGTAGCTGTCATTATGCGGGATGCTGTCCTGGAGAAACTGGAACTGGTAGAGGTAGAGGACAATGAGATGGCCGGCAGAGAAGATGGCCATCAGCACACACAGGCAACTGAAAAGGAGGGTGTCAAAAGTCCGGCAAAAAGACCACCATGTGCACAGGGCCAGGAAGACAAAGAAGTAGACAGCTGAGGTCAGAGAGGGCAGCATCATACCTGTGAGTACAGAAGGAAAAGAGAAGATGAGAGCACACAAAGTTAAAAGCACACAGAAAACAGCAGCTTTAATGAATGGCAGACACTGGACTAGAAGGCACAATGATAAATCTCTCCCACACTGTAAATATGTGCTGTAATTTTAGAGTAAATTTTTACTATGACATACTGTTTGTATTTTGTGCTGTTTTCCTATTTTCATAGGAGCTGATGTCCATTCTTAAGAGTTTAGTGTATAATTTACTGTAAGTTCATATAAAAAATGAAGAAGCCTAGAATGCCCTGAAATTGCTACAAAAGCAAAAAGGAAAACTAATAACATTCTTTCACGGTTGTAACATTGTTTTCTGTCAATAAGCTGCTGCTATCAACTGCCTCTTGTTAAAAAAGTGTTTGTCATTTTGCTTCAAGCATCAGTCTCATCCTATGAGTGCTTCTTACCTGTTAGGCCCAGCAATATAGTCACCACCACCTTCCCTGCTGTGGTGATGAGGTTACCAATGACATCCTTCACTTTAGAGGCCACTCCTGCAACTATGCGCAGGACCTTCATCTTAGCACTCTCCTTCACTTCCTCACCCTCTTCTTCCTCCTCCAGGCCATCATCCTCTTCCTCTGCCTCATCTTCAGCATCAAAGTCCTCATCAAAGAGCATCTCGTCATTTTCATCATCAAGGTCCCGCTTCTCTTCACTCTCCTCCTCCTGCATGTGGTTTCACAAAAACAATGTCAAATGACACAATATAAAACAGAACTACAATGAAGCTAGCTAATGATTCTTCCACAAGGAGTGCTCCCCAAACCTTAACTAAGCTCTTGTTTGAGAACGAGAATATATCCCAACAGATATAGACTGAATAACTCTCGTGGAGTAGACTAAGGCCAGAAATATACCACACACCAGAAACATTTGCAAGTACGCAAACACAAATAACAATGACTGACCAATACATTTCTGCTGCACACACTTAAATTACAGGTGACATTACATTCAAGGAGGCGACAGGGTATATATCAGACTGTCTAAAATGGATTTACTATTAAGACAACAGTCATAAAAACAAATGTCAACAGTTGATGAGTGTGTGTTGCTTTACTTGGTAAATTACTCTGGAAGGAGAGGATGTCTCTCCTGTTCAATATATTCATGGGTTATGTCTGTTATAGCACTTCTCATTGCAACACTGAGAATACAGCTTGTGCTTTCGGAGTATTATGAATTTCAAGTGACACATTTTAGAATTCAACGACATGTGAAACTGATTTTGCAAACCTTAAAGCATTTGCATACTTGCATAGGTTTCTGTCTTAAGGATCCTAGGAGAGCTATAGGATAATTCCGATAGAGCTCCTCTATAAGGAGAGCACAGAAAACTGAGCACAGATGAGATTATGTTAAACTGTGACTGAAAAAGTTTTAGGAAAGTATATTGAATAAGTAAGCGAGAGGGAGGAGAGAAAATGAAAGAAATGAGAGAACGAGAATATGGAAGAGACTGAGCGGAAGAGAGAGCGACAAAGAGAAAAAAGTCAGACACTATGTATTATAAAAGGGCTTATGACACATAGTTGAGATTTTGAAGGTATGCATGTTGTGGCCTCTGCAAATCTACACTTACTCACCAGCTTCTTCACTGTGTCTTGATGTAGATTCGTCTATGTGCAATTGGGCTGAACAATTCTAGCAAAATATCTAACTGCAATTATGATTTAAATTGCAATTGTTTTCTATAAATTAAGGTCTGGACCTTTTTTTGGACAAACAGATCAGCATATCCACTTTTTCTGACTTGAGGCTTGAACACTGACCTTTGTTCACCAGTCTGCCAGTTATTTGTGGTTGTGATGTCACAGCTAATCTTTCAGCCCTAATGTGCAGCAAGTATGAATCAGCCTGTGTAAAAATGTGTCCCTGTATGACTGCAGCATAACAAACCTGCTGCATATTAACCCACCTCAGTAAATCTGTACCCGATCAGCAACAACACACAATAAACTAAACAAGCTTTTAACTGCTCCACATGTGTGGCCTACAGCACAGGAACCAGCACCCTAATGTTAGCACGGCATACTGGCTCTACTGAACACACCCAAGAGCTCCTCACAGACCATATGATAATGCTTACTCATTAAACACTATGGGCTGGTTTCCTGAACATTAAGTAAGGCTAGAACTGGACACTAACCATTAGACTTTGAGAGTTATTACTGTTGTCCTGTTATACTGTATGAATGTAATTACACACTTGCATTATTATTTACAGTTATGTGAGAAACTGCAAATTTACATTCTATACCAATGACTCTTCAGTGAGGCTAGTAGGGACATTTCCATTGCAATATAAATAAAAAAATACCCTTTTTAGTCTAGGCTTAGACTTAATCTGGGTCTGCAAATGCATCCCAGTTTTATGCTCTTAAAAGGTTTTAAGAAGACAAAACCTTGAAAATATGCAAAGTGGATAGCTAAGCATTTATTTCAGTTCATTATAAGCTGAGCAGAAAAAGAACTGTGATGCAAAATGCAATGCAAACTACACAAAGTGGCAGTCTTGTACAAACTATTCTAAACTGAACTGAGAATCCAAAGCAAATAAATTAGCCACATTAATGTAAATGCAGCTACATTTTCATTTCAGTATTTCAGTATGGGATATCTTACAGTCTAAATTTGGCTATGCACCATTTTCCCACCTCAATTCTACAGCACAATAAAGTTGTTCTCATGAGAATAAGGCCTTATAATGGAGGAAAACAAATACTAACAGCAGAACGTTTAGGAAAAATGCTGTTCATAGAAATTTAATCATAGCTTTCTATTTCTTCAAATAAAACTTAACAAGTACTTTATAGCTCTGCCATGCATTTTACATGCGATCCCAAGCAGCCTTTTTAAAATAAAAATCATAAATACAGTGACGTCACTCTCATCTAAAGATGCCATTATTTTCAAAGAGATTCTCTGTTAGCTAATTGTCACTCTGATGTTTACAAGTCATTCCAGTGTAAAATACAACAGGGTTTTATTACAGGAAAATATGTGCTTTGGAGAGACTGCCATAAGCCCTTCAGTTTGCTTTCAGTCCAAGAAATAAAAGATGCACATTAAGATGAGCTGATTTGAAGCTAGAACAAGTAAAAGAACCTCCAAACTTATAAATACAGCATGTTTGTATAAGAATCCTGTCCTGTGATGGACTGGCAACCTGTCCAGGGCGTTTCCGCTCAATGAGTGCTGGCATAGGCTTCAGCAGCCCCCCCGACCCAGGAGAATAAGCGGCTTAGAAAATGTGTTTGTGTGTGTGTGTAGAAGTGTGCAAGCATGTCTCTATGTCTTTGAAGATCACTTTTTGTCAACACAACTGTTCTGAATCTGACGAATTGTTCATGTAGTCAAACACTTCAGTGTCCCAGTAAACCAGCAAAATAAAAAAAAAAAACGGCTCTCTGTTTTATGGAATTACTGTTCTATTGCCACACCTGCTGCAATAGAACTGTTTAGGGCCAAACTGAGACTCTGCTTCTTTTTAATCAACTTGAGTTAATCAACGTTAATCAACTTGAGTTAAATATAGGGGGTGAAAAAAAAATAGAATTTATGTCCTAATCTGATGACGGACTTTAATTTGGGTGAAGGATACTAAAGTCATGGGTGACTACATATTAAATAAAATACTAATAATTTATTTAATTTTCAGTATCATAAACTTTAAGGCAGATGATGTGAACCCTTTGCACTGCTGTACTCTCATAATTTTTACAGGCAGACCACATATGATCATATGAGGCATATGATCTGCTCGTAATGTTAATTTATATAATTATTAAGTGAAAATATTTTTAATTTAAAAGAGCTATCCGGAACATCTCTTTTTGTATTTCAGCGTTTATGTTAACAAGTCCGACATTTCTAAAAGAAAAGCGCATAGCATTTATAGAACAGATGTGGGGCTGCGGGAGCCACCCAGCAAAATGCAGTAAAATACGCTGTAAAATAAGTGAAAATCAAACAGAAAACCAGACAAAACTTTTAAAAATACAAATTCTCTCATTCATTATCAAATGAAATACTGGCTAAACATTCTGCACTGCCTGTTTGGCCCACCAAACTTGAAATAATTGCCGAATTACAAGTCAGAATGCTGTTGAGGGTAAACCAATTTTTTTTTTTTGTTTGCTTCTCTGTTGCTTGTAGGGCTGGGTGGTATGACAATATATTTGTATGTTTCTTTAAAAAGAGGTTTAGAAGCACCTCTTAAGTGGTGTAGCTGTTAAAGGTTTCAGATACCATCCTTCATTTCAAATGGCCATTTCAAATGGCCATTAATTACATGTTATTAATTTTCCACAAGATATTTATGAGGAGATTAGATATAAGATAATCCACATGCATAAAGAATGAGAAAGTCCAAGGAAAAGTTTCCAACACTGGAGTTTAAAAAATCATTAAAAAATACAAAAAAATTAGACTCCTAACAGCCTTGCAAAACCTGGCAGACCACCAAAACTGTCACCTTCAGATAAACAGTATTCAAAGCTTTGAATCTTGTAATTGCCTTGGCAATACTGCACATACTACAGTCAACACAATCAACTGAACCGATAGTGAGAAAAGTAAAAATAAGAGTGTAAGAATGAAAATACGCTTGAATAGTCTCTATAAATCTTACCTGATATTCTGCCTCAAAGTCATGGTTGTACTGGGCCATGTCTTCCGACGGCCTCTTCTGCTCTAGACTCCTACACAGCAGCCAGGTGCCCAGGCCTACCATGAACATGCCAATGTCTGGAATAAACACCCGGATGCCATTGCTTGCATCTGCCCCTACAACACTGACCACAGAGAAGACATCAGAAATGAGTTGCTGGTTTCATGACAAGTAGTGAACAAGGCTCTGATTGTAGGTTTACATTCTTCTGGGATTCTTTAAGCAAAATATAGTTTTCCCTTGTTCCCCAAATGTAGTCGATCAGCCAATATGTTTGTTGTTTAAAGTTGGTTTAAGTTACTGTTTTAAGCTGGCTTCTTTAGATTTGCACTTAAGCTATAATATATAATGTAGCTACCAATTAATGGAAGCTTATACCTCACCAATTATATATGATATTATATGTATTATAAAATCATAGATTTGCTCTTGTGGTTTCTGACACCATACAACATAATAGTACCTTCACAAATGGACAAACGTTTTGTAACATACTTTTTGTTTATTTCTATGAAACACACTTATAAGGTCATACAGGGTCAGAAACTACATGAGTAAGTCTTTTTTGAGTTTACTTGGCTGACATTACTTGGCCTACATTCAAGGGTAACAGGGAAAATTATGTAAGTTTGAATTTTTATCAAACTATTGCTTTAATAATGCAACATCTTGCCCCAAAGAGGTTATAGTAAAAGGTTTTCTGATTATGGCAATATTTTGGACCAGCATCATATTTTGATATAACACCATTGATGTGCATATTTGTGCATATTTCACAAAACAGATTCATTTCTGTGTAATTTCTTTAATGTTCTGAGAAAGTCAGCAATGTTAAAGTAAGGCTAGTATCTTTATGAGAACCCTGCCACACACATGAACCTGTTATTGGGGTTCATCTGCCAGTAACCAAATACCACATGCATTTGCGGAGCTCCTGTGAACAAACACCATCTGGGTTGATGGAAAGGTGGGAACTTTCTGGGAATGCCGATTTTTCCGGCAGCATTTTCCAACTAAAGCTTCTTGCACATCTGTTGCATGCTATAATGCGTTGGTTTTATATGCCTCTCCACCCAGTTCCATAAAATCAGCCTTGCCCCATATTAAAAGGATATAAATATTTCTCATTAAACACACATTGGCTTCCTCTAAAGCGTCCCCAGTGAAATTAAGCCCTTCTCTAAAGTGTTATTCTATACAGGAATGATTTCTTCAAAACAACTTTTTTTTTCAGAGCTCCATTAGGGTGTCCATAAAATCATGTTTTCGAAGGAGGCTGACTTTCCTTTTAGAAGCATTGTGGTGTACTTTAGGTCTGTACAAACAGCTTGAACTTTTACTTAAAACCCACAAAGTGAAACTTCTGTGATTTCAGGGGCTTGCAGAATAATAAGTAAGTTTATCATTCAGGAAATAAGCAGTGATAAGAAAGCTGCAGCCAGGCAACGGGACACTTTAATGGTTCTTCATTCAATGTGTCAAATATCACACCTCACAATCCCAGTAAAGTGTTTGTAGTTCTCATGCCTAAATTACTGAACGTCAGGACATTTTGCAATGTTTATATTCAAGGTTAACAGAAGGTGTAAATAGCTAACAGATGAGTGTGAAATAAACATCATCCTTTAAGTAAGTGATTAAGTCTCAACCTTTTTATTTGCCAGTTTATAAGGAGATTTATTTTACCACAGAGAACTTTTTTTTCTGTGACCCGAAATGCATTCACTTCTCATACCACGCTCTTAATCAAGTGAAATTGTTTACAATAAATAACTCTTGCTGTCACTTTGATTGCAAAAAACACTGCTTTTTTTTTGTCAGTCACATGTGGCTCGCTCAGGAGAAGAGCCTGTCACTGGCTATATTAGCAAAGGGTGAGTGCCTTATAAAAGTCAGACTGGAGGAACAACAGCAAATCAATGTTGGAAAAACGAATTCCTGTCTAATTAGGAACCTCTGGTATTTCCATTTAATGAAAAGCTTAACTTTGCCCTTTAAAACACAATGAAACAACACCTTCATGGGCCAATGTACCTACAGTGCTACTGAATGCGATGGACATTTTCTCAGTCTGTCTTTTTGTCAATGAGCACAGGAGCTCTTGATTTAAAATAGACAGAAGTAGAAAGAAAAATTTATGAGCACAAATTTAATGTTAATCCACTACATTTTCAGTTCGAACAGCCCATAAGCTGCGATCATTACAGCATGCCTAATCAACATATTTTTCTTTAATTTGATGAGGCCATATTGGCAAATAATTGAGCTGAGTAATGCACTGCAAACACACAGCTGATCTCACTTTCTTTTTTGTGATGGCGCTGAGGTACCAAGCAGTTAAACAAACTTCTCTAGAGAGCATAAAACCCATGAGATTTATGTTTACTGCCATGAGATCGCAGCACAAACCCTAAGTCTCCAACTAGCAGTCCTTAACTAAACTGTCAGCCAATAAAGTTATACAGACTTTGAGGCTAGAGGTACGCATCAGTCAAAGAAATCTTCATGTTTGTATTCACGCATAATGAATAAGCATACTAAAGCGGTAGGCTATTCAGGTCAAAACTTGTTTTGCACAAGTTCAAAATTTAATATGCATTCTTAAAAAAAGAAAGAGTAGAAAAACCCTAAATTACATTTACGTTCGATTTACATCCTGTATTGACAGGCTTATAAAAATGCTTAGAAACTGCACTTTTACAGAACCTCTATGTTATTTCATTAAGCTACATGGGTGAGCCCTGCCCTATAATACACAGGAAACAACACATGTATGAAGGATAAACATCCATACAAAGCAAATAAACACAATGGTCAATGATTTATCTGTGGTGGGGGTTGTAGAAGGCCAAATTAAACCACACCTTAATAGGTGCTTCAACGCACACTAACAGCTCTTGGCAAAACACTATGTAATGACATGCCCGGTTTCTATCTTTTCAGGGCCAAAGCGGCCACTTTAGACTCATCTCTCCCTGCCGTCCCGGCTCTAAGTCAATTTGGCGGCTCTGTTTCCTCCCTCTCCCACATCTCCATGCCAGGTTTAAGAGGAGAGAGGCATCAGTGTGCCGTAATGTCATAGCTAAATGCCTTCGTTGGAGTAACAGGTCAATTAGGGACATAAACAGTTTACAGTTCAGCTTCCTGCCACTTTCCAGCGGCCCTGCGCTCCCTGTCTGCAGTGCTGCTGGCAAAAGACATGTTTCGGACGTTCCCGCACTTAGCAAAACCGCAGTTAATAGGATCAGGGCCTTGCGAGCGCATCCATATGTCAAGGCAGGCTCTGAAAAATAAGGCTGTCAAGCTCAGGTCAGGTGTAATTGGGTTTAGTCATCTTCAGGGAAGCTGCCGGTTGGAGGGAGAATACAGGTTGGAGCCGTTTGGAGTGATGGGCAGACTGCTGAACATACACATAAGTGGGCCGTAATGCTGTTTGATTCTGAGACCGGAGAACGATGCTTACAAAGACAAGCGGCTCAATACTTTAAAAATATCACAAACATCTCTCGCTCACCTACACTCAAAACAACCAACTGCAAAAGAGTGCGCTAGTCGATAATTTTCCACCATTTGAAGTTATTAGCTACATGGGGTGTACCATGAGTTAAATCTCTTCCAAACAAATGGAGCAAATCTGATGCTCCTCAATACACCCCTCCCTTAAACTTCAAACTGTCATTGACAACACCAGCACAAGCCCCTTTTGGACACTCCTACTGTTAATAGTGAAGACATGAAAACTATGAAACAGCTGTGCCTGTGGAATATGTAATCAGTGCAATTAGAAATACTGGACTTCTCCCAAATAGAACTATTTAAAGCCATCCTACCTTACAACAGAGCTGATCAGTCAAATTAACTCTTAATATGCAGTAATAGGGAAGATATAATGATTGTGGTTCAATATTTTCCAACTCTAAATGTCAACAAAGTTCTAACTGGAGACTAAATGGAGATTTGGTCATTCTCAGCTCATGCTGCAAACCTGACTCGGCCATGCAAGTTTCTCCTCTACAACATCCGAAGGAATCCCCCCCTTCTCTCTAGGGAGGCCAACCAGGTGCTTGTTCAGTCTCTCATCATCTCATGGCTTGACTACTGCAACTCGCTCCAGGCTGGTCTTCCTATGCATGCCATCAGTCCCTCGCAAATGATCCAGAATACAGCAACACAAGTTTACTGATGTCACTCCACTGCTGCATTTCCTTCACTGGCTTCCTGTAGCTGCCTGCTGATTCTTGTCTACAAATCTAAAAATGGACTAGGCCCTCTTTATGTGATGGCTATGGCGTAAATGTAAATGAGACTACTGGCATCAACTTCACCATTTATATTTGTCTGAGAAACAAATTTCAAGCATTTAAGCATAAGCCTTTAGACCAAAATTTCTGCAAGATTATGAAAAACATACACTCAATGAGATGAGTCCAAACTTTTCCCTGGTACTTTACATAGAAGCTCCTTTCATACTGCACCAGCATCAAAAGTGTAAAAGACTTTCTTCACCTCTCTCTCTCTTTTCTCTCCTTAACACACTCCTTCCATGCTGACCTTGCTTTAAGTTTCAAAGCATACAATCACTGAAGTGAAACATTATTGACTGTAAAATGCCAAGTGGTCAGAGCTGATTGACCCTGGGAGGGGAAGATTCATGCTCAATTTATCGAGTATAGCAGCCTCACAATTCATGCTGCAAATAGAACTGAAAAAGCTAGCAACAGAACACTATGGCTATGTACAGCATTTCCAAGATCACCTCTCTCTAGGGAGAATATCTATGAATCTCAAACTCAAATGTTGGAAGATAACAGCTCTGCGGAGCATTTTTACTGTTTTAAAACACTCAAATCCACTCATAAAGGTTGAATCAAGTGTGATAAATCAGGGAAAATACTAAGCTTAGCAGTTTCTTGGCCCTCCTAGACTGTAGTCTGACACCTCTAGGTTCACTCTACAGTGTGTCAAAGTCATTTGGAAACAGATTTCAACTTGGAATTTATGTTGATTTGAGGAAATTTAAAGCGATATCACAGTATTCAACTGTTGAAATTGTAGCTGAAATTATAACAGTCTCAATATTTGGGATTCATTTGCTTTTGCAATACAGTGTATGCAACAGACATAAAATAATCCACATGGAGTCAAAAGACAAAATAAAATCATTGTTTTACCTCTCAAATCCAATCTGTCGTATAGACTTCTCCCACAGCGTACCTGGAGAAACAAAAACAAAGGCATTTAACATTTGGTTTACATTTTTCTTTAGAACCCATCTTCACAACTGCATTGTAAATGCAAAATAAAAATAGCCATCGCAGGGTTCTTGGGAGAAGATACGTTTGTGATACTTGTGAATAATTTCTAATTTAGTTTTTGCTTTCATGTGAGCAAAAGGTCATCTATATTTACAGTTTTCACAACACAATCAATGAATACAGTAATACCTTAAAAATCTTCATTGTGTCATGCATTCACATTATTTCTTGAGTTAGTTTTCTATATCAAGGCCTTATTCTGTCAATGTTTTAAAATAGTTTACACAGCCTGGACCTTTTCAACAAGCAAACAAACAGACACAGTACATTCTATTTAAATGTTTGTTTAATGAAGTTCCTGATCGTCATTCCAGTCACTGCATTTTATTTCCAGGTATTCTTTGCCTTGAGAGCTGAGTGGTGTCGGTAATTGGACTTTGTTAGGCTGCCAAGCAGAACTGTACACAGCTTTGTCTATAACTGAAGTGTTTACAATAATGACAAATCAATATGTCTCTCTATTTTGTTAGTAAATTAGGGGTGTAATTAGGTGTTGGCTTGCCTTTTGAGGCAGAGGTACTATTACGAACATTACTCAGCCTCTGCGCCATCACCAAAGTCTGAACCTTAAATGTGACTTCACACACAGGAAACCACTGACAGCTTCTTTAGGAACAGCATTTGGTGACCTCAAACAAACATCAGTCAATTACAGGTTTTTAATTTAAGTACACATGCATACACACCAATCAAAAGTTTGAATAAATACATCTACTCTTCATTTTATAATTTGTGCTATTCTACATACTGTACAATAATAGCAAAGATGTGATAGTATGGAGTAAGTTAATTCATATGTAATTATATGTAATTATCAGAAAAAATGGCCTTCTACCAGAAAAGGCCATTAAGACCCACCCTACACAACTGACTGGCTCTAATATAGCAATGAGGAAAGACATTCTACCAATAACTTTTAAAGTCACAAATTGTAATTAGGCAATCAGGATGATACAATTTTTTTTAACATTTTCCATTTCTAAATGATACTAGCTTTTAATTTTTTTTTTTTATTTTGTTAGGAAATATATACATAGGCATTAATGTCTATGTATACAGTACTTATTTTAGAAACAAATTTGCAGGATTTCAGCCAAGTACAAACTTTTAAGTAGTAATGTTTTGTCTTTCTGTTTCAGTGGTATCTGGATATCTGGGGATGGAGATGTATTGAGCACTAAGGTCTGCCTAAAGCACTGCTGAGGAGAGTGGCTGTAAATAGAAAATGTCTAGTCAGGCTCTGAATAGCACTGCCATAAAAGAAAAACTGACATTCCTGGATCCAAACATTTGTAACACCTAACTGCCTCCAGCCCAAACCGAGCCAACAGGTGGATGAGTACTGACGGCTGTTCCACAGCTGGAGTACAAAAACAACTGCGCAGTGACTGTTCATCGCCAGCTTTTCAAAAGACAATCGGCAAAACTTTAAGAACATCACATCTACTGTAAAGAGAGTGTTCTAAGTGATGCTTGTTCTACCATCTAACCATTTTTATACTATGATGGTTTATGGTTAAACTTGCCCTGATGTGCAGTCTTTTGATCAGTTCAATACAACACCTCATTTCCATGTTGTTTGAGAGGTTCACATGGACAATGCTAAACATTTTGTAACAATAGCAATAATGTCACCCCTCCCCATAAGATTGTATCATCCATATGAACAGTTAGGGTTACCTGGCTCAAGGTCTGTATTTAACAATATTGGCTTAAGTCATGATACCAAAAATAAATATACAGAATTTCACTGGATAATGTCCCCAGCCAAATGTTGAGTCCTAATGAAAGGGTGATCTATAGCAGTATACCTAAAAGCACAGGCATCCCATATTATTGCAGGCCTGAAACATCAATACAAGGCAGGGCAGACAATTCAAATAATTTAAGGTCAGAAAGGTCAAAAAGACCATGAGTTCATAGAAGCTTTTTTTAAGAAGCATGTGCAAGTGCTGAAAGTTCTGATGAAGCTATGAGGCAACACTGTGTTCACTATCATTAATCAACACTTTGGTCTTGTTTTTCATAAAGGCTGCAATCAACCCTCAGCTTTTATTTATTAAGCCAAATCCTTCCCAAGGGATCCATCTGGTCAGTGTTCCTAGCACGTACTTCTTTTGTTTTGTTTTCATTTCTTTGTTTTTGTAGCAGTTCCATTCGTCAGATGTATTTAAGTTCATTACTTTCCAGAAGGAGCTCTTAGATTTTTTCTTGTAATAGAAACTTTATCTTTAATGGTAACCTTAATGGTAACCAAAAATGTACTCTTTCTATCTTGTGCTATTCTCTGCCTTCCTTTTTGCAGCAGGATATGTCTTTTTCAGCTAGCAGTAACTCATGTCTTTAAAAGTGATAAAAATGATTGTGGTCAGCACAATGCACTGGAGCCTGAGATGAAACAAGAGAGGCAAGACACCACTGGCTTAGTGAGACATTACTAACTCTGCATAGGTTCTGGCCAGATCAGAAGAAGTATGTGTGGACGTTTCAGGACAAAATTGTCTCAATTTTTAATACTGGAGAAAAACAGAACCTACACTCACAAGACCAACAAAATGGTCTTGACCTTGTAAAAGACTTTTTACAAAAGTTTCATTTATTTTTAACTGAAAAGCCAAAACCATTTATTTTTGTTAGTGAGGTTAGGTTTAGAGTAGGCTTATTACATGTAGGTACATACATATAGTACATAAATATCGCTGATGTCGAAAGAAAACCTTATATTTAATGTAAGTCTATGTAACCAGGCTTTTTTCCACAAAACTTGGGCCATTTGTTTTGGTCCATTCATCATTAAATTCAGACACAATGTAAAGGGCAAAAGGCATTTTCAAATTATGACAAAAACTGAAAAACGAAAAAAAAATGTAGATACAAGGTTTTGTTCTGACAGCAGCGATATATATAATACACATGGAACATTTTTTTACGATTAAGTACTTACAGATGTACACTCCAAAAAAATGGCCAACAAATGTGTTTTTACTGATGCTTTTGGCCTGGTCAGAGTCCAGATTTAAGCCCTATAGAGAAAATTTGGTCTCACAACCAAACACAAACTAGCTCGGCAAAGTTTTTCAACTGTTTGAAGCCATAAATGCTGAGTAGAAAAATACTGACTCTTCTTTCTGTAAAAAAACTGTATGCAAATTTACAGTCTTCAACATTTAAAGAAATGGGAAAAGCTACCCCATACCAAGTTATTTTATCTATTTGTTTAATGATTTTTTGTTAAGACCATTAAATACCTAATGTTTTGCCATTTTGGACTTGGCCCATTTTTTGCCTAGGAGTACACAAGACACAGTACTGTGCAAAAGTCAGATACCAGCCTTCATTTACTTACCTTCCAGTCAAAACCACCACCAGGTACAAGCTATTGTACTTAATAGAAAATTTGAATGAAACTTAATTAAGGATGGGCTGTTTCTGATATACATAAATACTGGGACAAATCTATGATTCTATGTCCTAACATAAAAAAAATGTATAAAAAATAAATGTGCGTAACACAAATCATCCTGGAGGCTGCAAGATGATCTTCGTCACATCATTTTTAAAATTGTTTTTAAATTGCTCAAATAACAGCTCTCCCATGTTTTGTGAATGTTTCCAGGTTACTGCATTAATGGCTTATTTGGCACAGTGAGGACAGAAGCATGGTGAGAACAGAAACAGGAGGGAAGAGTGTCATGTTATCAAAGCATCAGACAGATGGCCTACGCAGTGTGGAGAGCTTTTGTGCTTTTCTTTGTGATTTATAATTGGGACAAAAAGTCAGAAAGCTCAAGGATCTCACAGGTTGAATCATAATAACTTAGTCTGGTGGATTTATTCCTAAATAAAATCAACAAATTACAGGTTATTATTTGACTAGAACACTAGAATGGTTGACAAGATATGAATAGCATATTCTAATGTTTGAGAATCAACTTTCATCAAGATGCAAACCCCTGTCTGTGAAGGCAAACATATACAATATGAAAATATAAATTAATGGTGAGGAATCTCTCCAAGCTCAGGAGCAGTCCTGTCTAGACAAATATGAGTTTAATGGTTTGAGGCAGAGTTTCACAAGCTTTTGAAAGCCAAATATCCACACACTTCACAACCCAAGAGAGGCTTTTCAGACTCATGGCCAAAGTCTCTGTCTTTTCTCCTTAAAGTAAGCTCCGTTCAATATATCGCATAATGAGGTGTAACAATGCATTGTGACAATGTGATAACACATTGCAAAACTGTGACAATGTGACAATGTACAGGTGCAACAATTCATCATGGATAATGGATGTTCTACTTATTATGCCGCCTAATGCAACTGCATCGTTAAATACAAACGTTTGCAAACATTCAGCACCAATCAACAACCTGCATTCCTCATGCCTCCCAGCTCTAGTGCTGTTAGTAAGCTGTCAACAATGTTATAAAAGTCATTTTTCTTTATTTGTATTTTGTTCAAAATATCATAAGAATGTTGAATCGTGAACCCAGGATCGTTACCCCCTTAGTGAATATGGTCTTGGGTTATTACTGTAGTGCTTAGCATTTAAATGGCTGTTTTGAAAAGTGCACTCTATGTACTGGATGGAGAATATGGCCATTTAACACAGTCTCTTTGTAAATAAGATAATATCGTGTTACAGCCTGAAGTGATTTTACTTAGAAGTATAGTGCTATTATATACACCGATCAGGCATAACATTATGACCACCTCCTTGTTTCTATGCTCATTGTCCATTTTATCAGCTTCACTTACTATATAGGTGCACTTTGTAGTTCTACCATTACAGACTGTAGTCCATCTGTTTCTCTGCATACTTTGTTAGCCCCCTTTTACCCTGTTCTTCAGTGGTCAGGACCGCCATGGACCCTCACAGAGCAGGTACTATTTGGGTGGTTCTTAGTCCAGCAGTGACACTGAGGTGTTTAAAAACTCCAGCAGCACTGCTGTGTCTGATCCTCTCAGACCAACACAACACACACTAACACACCACCACCCCATCAGAGTTACTGCAGTGCTGAGAATGATCCACCACCTAAATACTACCTGCTCTGTGAGGGTCCATGGGGGTCCTGACCACTGAAGAACAGGGTAAAAGTGGGCTAACAAAGTATGCAGAGAAACAGATGGACTACAGTCTGTAATTGTAGAACTACAAAGTGCACCTATATAGTAAGTGGAGCTGATAAAATGGACAATGAGCTTAGAAAGAAGGAGTCATAATGTTATGCCTGATCGGTGTAAATATATATATGTTATATATGCACACACACACACACACACACACATATATATATATATATATATATATATATATATATATATATATATATATAGTATATATATGTATGTGTGCGTGTGTGTGTGTATAAATATATATATATGTGTGTGTGTATAAATATATATATATGCATATTAAAATACAATATGCATAGTGCACATTTACTTGAGGTTTCTGTGTAATGTTAACATTACAAACATGATGAGCAACAAGCAATTTTTAAATAATTTAGCAGATTAATTTATGAACAGAATTTAGTTAATATATGTGGTCATATATGCATGTGTTGAGTAAGTTGCAATCAAACATTGCTCAGTCCAATTTACTTCAGAACTGTACTGCTTATATTGATATTAATAAACTTAGCTCAAAAGTATGTACATTTAAACTAATGACAGTACTTCTAATGACCTTGTATGTCTATATTTAAATAGACAACGAAAACAGCTTCTTCTGTTGTGCAATATTACTACTTTTGTGTCATATATAAATGTGGGATATCAAGTACTAACGTTACCCCAGAAATTGTTTTTTTTAATGGAAACAGAAGGCAGACTGGCCACTTGCTTTTTAACATAAATCTTGAACAAAAAAAGATCTGTAGGCAATCTGTCAGATGTAATTCAAAACGTGACAAATGCATTGGTATAATTTAACCAATGTCCTCTATTTCTGAAACACTTAACAGGCATTTGCAATGACCTCCGTCAGCAGCAACACCAAGACAATCTTCTACATCTCGTCATTCTCTAGACTGTTTTTATCTATTAACACACATCTTGTGAGCAGATGTTACAGTTTGTGTCTATGTAGCCTCATTTCTCTGTTGGCAAGTGTGAGCCTGTCTTTCCAAAAGCACTGCAGGACAAAGATTATTATAAAATGGTGGATTGAGCATCACTTTGACCACTGTCTCTACCAGACCAGAATTAATATCTTTCTAAATCCTTAAAAAATGATCTGTAACCATTAATTACTACAAGCTACTAGCAACTAATGTCTAGTCTGTATTGTGTCATGGTAGGCATTTAAGTTTGTAAGCAAACTGCACAGCCAATGACTATTACAGTTTAACTACTTTACATTGTACAATCGTTTGTAAATGAATATGCCTATTTGACTTTGCATCATACTTAAAAGCGTGTTGAACTTACAGTTAAAGTCAGGCCTGATAGTGTTTCCTGCCAGCAGACTGTTGACTGTGATTTGGTAGATGATGTGGAACACAAGGAAGGTCATACTGGCAAAGAACAGAGACTTCAGCAAACGCCCAGTGTGGCCTGTAGAAGACATAACAATGTCAGGGAAAGGGATTATAAAATATGATTACAGACAAGTACAACTTTAAATTAATAATCTATTGTATGTCACGGTGACTATGTTACTAAATAACTAATACAACATAAATCACATTAATGTTATTAAATAAATTAGTTTAATTAGATCATATTGGTGCCAAACAATTACATAAATCAGACTAACCACGCACTTCTAATATAAATACAAGAAATACTACATGAAATCTCTGAAACACAACACACAGAGGTTACACAATCTTCCAAATGGTCACAGAACATCTTTCCAACGCAGTATTTCTTGGATGAGTGTCCATTTTGTGGCCAAACAAAGCCATAAAGAGACTAAGATCAGGCTGATGTAGGAAAAAAGTTGTAAATCATGATGGAATGTAACCTACCCTGGTTAAAACGAAAGTAAGGATGTTAAGGTTTTTTTTGCAAATGCAGCAAAACGCGCATGTTGCACCTATGTTGAAGTGACGCTTATGGATGTTTGGGTGATAATTTTACTGTGAAACCTTCATTTTCCACTGGATAAGGATTCTTTATCAACACTTGTGAGAGCTTATATGTAGCTAGATATATGTTAGTGTAATATAGCTGTAATTATGGAAACTCCTTTACATAGCCAATAAACATTTTTATTCCTATAACCTACTGTAGCAAAACACAGCTCACAATAATCAGGAGTTTCTTCAGTTTCTCTTAACCAAAATTCCACATGTTCCAATGTATTGGTCGAATTGTTGCTGTGAAGCATGATCTCTAACCTAATCCAAAAGACCACTAAGTTTAGTACAGAGACCCCAGGATCCCAAACACAGACCAGCTCCAGTCTGCCAGCTTTTCTAACCTACCTTATCTGACTCAGCCCTGGCTCAGGCCTGCCATGGCTTCATAAAACTGAGAGCACAAAACAATTTGTGCTAATTTCCCCTCAAGTTTGCCCCTGGCAGTCACAGAGAGGATAGAGAATGCTCGTTAAGGCGAGGTCGACGGAAAAGAGAGAGCCAGAAGCCTGTGGTTCAAATTCCCTGCTAAAACCCTCAACCACATCACACTGCTCCAGATGCTGCTGCTTCTGTCCCCATAAAACAAAAGTGAGAAGGAAAAGGCCAGATTTTGGTAAATCTGGTAAAGCTTTTTCCAACAGGTTTTATCTAAAAATGACAGACAAAAAAACTTAAGTACTTAAATATGAACTTAAATTTCATATCCAGTTATATTTAGCAATAATGTGATGATTTTTAAATGTGCATTTTCATAGTGCATCCAAAGAAATGTCTGGCTGTGTAAAGTCCTGCTGAAATATGCAGCAAAAGTTCTCGTGTTTAGGGAGAACTCCTTTTACAAGCATCCCTGTAAAAAGATGGAGACTGTTTGTGCCTTAAAATATAAAATTAAAATACAGTACATATACTATAATACAGGATGCATCACTTTTGTCATTTCATGATCAACTAATAACAGAACCTGAGGCCAAACCACAGATTCCCTTTAAATATTAAATGACCATTTGTAAACAAAGAGGAATAACTCAGAAAGCCCTTCCCTTAGTTATTGTTGCTACGTCTGTCAAACGTTTGGTTCATGCTAACTGGTACGCTGAAAGAAATGGCACTTTGAATTTACATGATTAAAATGTGGCAAGTGGTTGCACATGAATGTGTTACAACAACACAAATCTTGCCAAAACAAGCAAATTCAAATTAAGCAGTTGTGACATATTGTACTTTATTTGTGTAACCACTTGCCACATTTTAATCAAGAAATTTTTTTTCAGCATAGCACACAATACACTGACTAAAGAGTTCATTAATACAAAGGAAAATTCAGAAGCACACAAAGCATTACATTGGTAAAAAATAAACAGTTTAAAAAAGGTTTTACAAGATGGTCAGTGTAGACATACATGTTTGAGAAATGACAAAATATGAATGAACACTGTACAGTCCTGTTTAATATTACTGATTTATCAAGAAGTCAGCAGTTAAATTAAGATAAGCTAACTAGTTAACTAACTGATCTTAACTGATCTTTTTTCTAATGTTATTTATCATTAGACATCACATTACAGTAACTGCTGACCACAAGGGCTAGGATGTAGTCTCACTTTTAGTGCTCTAAAATGTTGGGGTGTGGCTAAAATAAGCCTCTGTCTATGGACTAAAACAGTGTGTTTAGGTAGAGGCTTGTTTTTATTTACAAATATTTTTTTATTTACAAATTAAACTAACTATGAATTAAATATTTTCACAAGTTAAAATTTAGGGGTCTGAGACGGTCACCTCCAAATAGAAAGTACCCTAGAGATGATGATTTTGCATATATTTAGCATATTACAATCTCTATTAATGCCTTGGATTTAAATATATCATAACATAATTTTTGCAAATATAAATAAATAAATAAGGCCTGAATACTTAACTGTTTTATTTTAAAGGTTGTTTACTGTGGGACCACAGTTTGAACTAATTCAGCTGAATTGTACTTCATATGCCATGGGTGTTTGTATGTGCAAGTCTGTGCAAGTCTGTGGCGACAATACAGGATACTGTACCCATTCTTCAAAACTGTCCTAAGGCAAATCATCTCGTCATCTACATTACACAGATGTGACTAAAATGCCTCCTGGCATAACCTTTCAGTACAGAGCCACCTATCAAATAAAAACAGTTTCAAACAGCTGAGTAGTATTGAAAACACATTTAACATCACAGACATAACACCTCAGGTTACTAAATGAGTCACAAAACCCACAAACAAACTCATCACTCCATGGTGAAATCATAACTGAAAGATGGATGCATCATATCATATTTTATTAATGAAGCTGATTTTAACTCATTATTCATTGTTTAATATGCCATGAATGCATTTCTATCTGTGGTACATTAAATACAGAACACTACCCAAACATTTTACAGCTAATTTTCTAACATGTAATTACAGAATTTACTGCCTGTGTCAAATTAGACAGAAGCTGTTCTTGTTGTTTCATTTCATTTTTTACTGCATTATCATTTACCAGATGCTCTTATCTAGAGCAGAGCACAAATAAGTACATATAAAAGCCTATTTAACAGCTTCAAGGGGAAACATTGCTGTGAGCCAATACGTGAACCAATATTTTGCCCTAGAATTTTTATTGCCAATCTAGGATTTAACCGTTGTCTCAAAGGTTGACTCTAAATGTTAAAGATGTACTTTTCTCATAGTTGCTTTTATCTCAATGTTTGACTCAATGTTTGGTCAAAACCATCAAGGAAGTCTCTGCCTCACCAGCAGCTTTCTGAAGAAAAAAAAAAAACCAGACAGACAACAGCCTGAATCTGTCATCCACATAAAGAAAAAGATACTAACCAGCTCTACAACACACTAACAGAACCAAGAGTGCCATTAGCAACACATAACTCAATTATATTACTGTTGTAGAGTTTAAAGAATACAGCCTGGGACAGAAAAAACTTGTTCCAGTTTTAAGTGCTGCTACTGAACAAGAGACAGTACATCTACATTGTGTGAATGTGTGTGTGTGTGTGTGTGTATGCATGCATCTCCTATGTGCTACACAAACATATACAGTACACACTGGATTCATACAATGTACTGAAGCTAGCGGGTATTCATACAGTTGACAAATACTGATGGTCAAATACACATAACTCTAGTCCTGCTCATAGTCCTGCACACTGCTCACTTCTGTTACACCTTTACTGTAATGATATGTCAGTCAGTGCTAGTCAGAGACCGCCCTTCATTGATTTAATTTCCATTCCATCCACTTTTCAGCATCAAATTATACAGAAGCCTCTATAACTAAATATAGCATAATTGTTTCCAGTATTTCGTGTGTCAACCTTTTACAGCTTCCATTTTTTTTCAGGAGACGTGCTTCAGTTTTTCAAATAGAATCTGTAGGGACATTTTTCCTTACCTCCAAAGTTTAGTCTCAGAGGTTGGCTGCATTTTTTGGTTGCTGGCCATTTTGACTGGACATTAAATAAATGAAGAGTGGTCTCTAACTTTTGCACAGTACTGAAGTACTGAATTTACAGGTCAGGTCAGGTTGTTGGTCTAAATCCCTATTTTTAATGAAACATGAACTCATTCTTGTAGAAATACCGACGATACCTGCATTGTGCTCAGAAAAGAATATCATTGCAATTTATCGCGATAACGATAATATCGTCATATCGCCCTCCTATACAGGTATTACACAACTATATATCTCCAACACAACGGTCTAAGAAACACCATGGCAGAGTGCATTTTCTTTACAATGAAGGCAGGTGTCTTTAACTATTGATGAGGATGTAAGTGGTCCACTTTAGAAACTCCCATCCTCTTCCTTTCTCTCCTGGTTTCATAAGACACAATGCAGTAATGTCCCTGCCCCTTCCTCTGACCACTCTGACTACAGCGTCTTTGAGCAGGACACTTAAGACCACACTGCTACTGGGCTGCTGCATGGTAAACAAAAATCTGTAACAACAGTGACTCTGGTGACACATACTGGTCAGTACCTCCAATCTAAGACTAATGACCTTTCTGATGTTTGTATGTTATTGCCCTTCATGTATTCTGTATTTCGTTCAAACTATCCATCATGTAAAAGAGTTCTTATTTGTCTTAGCTGTTTCAAATAATATTTATAAATGAGTGATTGAATGCATGAACGAATGAACGAAGTAGCTGTGTTTAGTTTGTATGTATGAGGCTTTGTCTTCATTTAACCTGGTTGCAAGGACCTTCCCAAGGCTTTGCCACACAAGGCTACAGGTTTTTAATCAAGAGAGATAAAATGGCAAACTTTAAGTGTCAGTGGATCAATGCAGTGTCCTGCCCCAGTCTCTGCATGTCTCTCAGATAATTACACTTTAATGAGCTTTAAATCTTTAGTGTGACTACAAAGCATTACAAAATCCCGAAGCTTAAGCTTCTTACATAAATGGTTAATAAAGCCAAAAGGTATGTAGGAGCATGAATAAACACCAATACAAAGCTACTATCATGAACTGGCTAGACATGGTAACAAAGAGGGATATATTAGAAACTTGTGAAATGGCAGTTATATCAGTATGTCTTTTACCTAGAAAAACATTTACGTGGCACATGCACTATGCAACACACAAACATGCCACCACCACATCAGTGCTACTGCAGTGCTGAGAATGATCCTCCACCCAAATAATACCTGCTCTGTGGTGGTCCTGTGGGGGTTCTGATTATTGAAGAGCAGGGTAAAAGGGATCTAACAAAGTATGCAGAGAAACAGATGGACTACAACATGTAATTGTAGAACTACAAAAAAAGCAGCTATATGGTAAGTGGAGCTGATAAAATGGACAATGAGTGTAGAAACAAGGTGGCGGTTTTGAGGAAGTGGCCAGTCGGTTGTCCAATATAGATATTTCCTCTGTGCCCTCAGCCGCTGCATGGATTTATTCAATTCCATCAACAGCTCACATTATTTAAGGTAAAGAAGCATTGATTAGCTGAAGTAGGTATTGGATGATAACTACAAATAATTCGGGTTTCATCAATGAGAGGTTTGGAAATAAACACATTAACATACATTAAATCAGAACTTGTCATATTAATATTGTTTGTATTTACTCTAACAATAGTATAGTGTTTTTCTCTAAACTAATAATTGCTTACTGATCAGATTAATAGCTTTTTAAATATAAATGTAATTTTCTCAGGTACCTAAAACTAGCACAGTACAAAAATGAAATGTATCAGTTCAGAGCATGACATTATTAACATACTAAAAACAAATGAAATAATTTTTGCTGTAGTGTTACCTGACAGCCTAGAACATCTTAGCTACACTTGATTGTTTTGACTTTAATGCACTTGTAGTGTGCAATGTGTGGCTGCATTATTTCTGAAAATATAAATATCAGATCAAAACTGTTTTGGATCAATACTCAACATTGAAGGACTCAGATCACTAAAAAATTAAATAACAATTATCTTAAATAATTCCATTCACATTTTTATGTCCATTGACCAGCTCTTACCTTGCATAGTTTTGGTTGTGGGCTCGGGAAACAGCGGGATGAGGAGGAGGTAGATTAGGTAGACCAAGGAGAGACCATTGTACCTGAACATACATGCTACAGAGAAACAAGACACAACAAACACAAAAAACAGACCATGGAAGAGTTAAAACAGGTAAATAAAAAGTTACTGCACTGTATAATCAACACAGTGATAAAATCTGTGAAAATCTCTTTCTGGTACTATGCTGCATAAGTGCCAGGATCACTAATTAAGCTCTGCAGTACTGAAATTTAGCTTTTTGGTGCTCGCCCAGGTAATATACTGCACTGGTGCATTTCCAGGGAAATGGAATTCAGTATAAAGCAGCCAGAGCCAAAGATTAAATTAAGACAAGCTAAACAAATTACATTTGCTACAATGCAACCCAAAGAAAAAGTGAGAACAGTAAAGAAACGTTAAATTCCCTACAAATCCCCTGTCAAAGTAACAAATGATCTCATACCATTAACTTGTGCTAACATTAAAATTCCTGTTAAGAATATTTGATTACTGAATATAAAACAACCATAAAATGTGTAGCAGAAGAGGCAAGACTGACTGCATCGAGATCTCCAGTTAAGACATGGCCATGAGCAAAGATAATTATAACTGACCATGTCTGAACAGGAGTAATCAATACATTAAGGTTCAGAATGTCAATATATAAAGTCAACCAGAGGTAATCAGTTAAATTAGCCTAACACTGACTATTACTTGATATGACTACTTATTATATATTACACATACACACACACACACACACACACACACACACACACACACACATACATATATATGTGTGTGTGTGTATATACATATATATAAATAGGGTTATTAAAATGAGCATATGTGGAAAGTGGGAACCCTTAGGTTGGCTACATATTTCTCAAACATGTTAGTGGTAAAAGGTGTAGTCTATACCTATGAATACATATGAAGATATAGTACATTTATTTCTTCCATTGGCTTGAATCAGTGCTGGTTAATGGTCAATTTAGGATATTGTGAATTTATTCAGCATATCAACCTTGATTATATAGGTCCATTGGTCAGAGGCTATGTAGTCATTTTCAGGGGGCACAGGGAGGACAACGTCTTCGTTAAAAAAACACCAATGTAAACCTGCACAGGGACTAAACTAAGTGATATATCTAAACAAAATCAAGCTTTTAAAACCATGAAGTGTTGCCATATCATAAGCACATATTTAAAGCACGAAACAAACAAATCCAATCATCAATCCAAGATCTCATCTGAATCTAACAGCAGTCCATTCATCAAACATAAGAACAATCCTAATATGTGCCATACAATCAAAAAACCAATTACATTACAATATAGAAATTGCCAATAAAATTATATTCATTCAGCTGGTGTCTAATGGCAATGTCTGTGTCTGGTCAGCATTTCTTTCCCGTAAAAATGTGTGAAAAAAGGGACAAGAGGAAGAAGTCTCATCTGGCCTCTGCAGAGCTGCTGCACTACTGGTTCTGAAGCACTGCCATCCAGATGGCGACAGCTGGATGACACAGTCAATCCTACCATTTCTTCTCTGCACTCACTGGACCAGGACATTTTTGTCATGGTAAATTAAAATAAGCTTGAGCTAAGCTGTAAGTGCAGATCATGTTTTGAGATTCTCATTATATATCCATCTTTTCGTTTCAAACTATGTGAAAAGCAAGGTTTCTCCTGTCATTTTCACATTCTGCAGCCTTTAGCAATAATCTTTAACTAAAACATTCTGTTTATATAGCATTTGTGAAGCACTGATATAATGCCACCAAATTTTAAGACAATATTTTTTGAACATAAAAACGTGAGGTTTGATAAAGCTGTTGGATATCACGATGATGATATAAGCGATAAATTAAGATTAAAATATCGTGCCTTGTGTCTCTGACTGGTTGTGTAGCAAACTTTTCTTGCAATGTAATTAAAGAGAAATAACTAATCTCTCCTTTAAGCAAACACCAAAAATACAACACTATAGTATGCGGTTAATTTTGTGCCAGAAGTTTCAAATAAAATGCTAAAATCCACAAGCAAAATATTATCAAAAATCAATAATGTTTTACAAATACAAATGAGAGTTAAATCAAACATATTTTTTCCTACTACTACTATTTACAACTAACTTTCACTCATTCTGATATACATTTACTACTCATTTTGCCAGTTTATGTTTTCATTTTTTTCTATTTTGCTTCTGACTTTTGAAACCCTTTCATTGGTGGATGGGTCTTTGAAGAAGGTGATCATGCACGCTCTAATGGTCAACTGATCTGGAGTTCCACTCAGCATGAACCGCCCCAACACGGCTGAACACATTGTTCTGAGTGCAGCGTTGTACCGGCATGTCCAACATAATGAGTAATGTATGTTATGTATGTATGCTATGTTCTTCCTTTTAAAGTTTCTGTGTCGACCTGTATAAAACAATGTAACTGTTATTTTGGGCACTGAAAAACATAAACTTAGTTGTTTGTGAATGAACGAAACTGTATCTTTTGGGTCTGCTGCTTGCGCTAGCTAGCCTAGCAGTGTTCTCTAGGGCTAACTAGGTGAGTCATACTGGTAATGGAACTAAACTGCATAAATATCAAAAGTTAGTTCACTGTATTGATGTGAAGACAGTGATTTGGAGCAGCACATGCTGTAAACTGGTGTGCTGAGATAGTTAGAAAGCCGGTTTCAGTGACAGAGGGATTCTGTGGGTAGAAACAAGAAGAGACTAACATAACAGCCTCCGTATTCCCCAAAACATAACGGCCAACTATGACATGTCGACTTCCTTAGAATGATTAAACTTGACCGTCTATCAACTATCTTGTGGCAGCAGTTACTCATAGCTGGCAGTAATTAGTGGTATTTTCCATTCTTTGTTTTTGCCAGTGCTACATTATTTTCTTAAACACATACATATCTATACATATTTTTATATGTGTATGTATATAGCACAGCTCTATATACGACCATGAGCATGTGTTACATTAATAAATATGACAAACTTTGCTTATAATGTCGGACATGTCAGCGTAACCCTCTCAGGATTTGATCACAGCTGGGCTCCACATCAGTTGACGAATACAGAGTGCAGGTGATCGCCCTCTTCTAAGACCCGTCCCCAGTTAAAAAGTGCCAAAAGTCAATAGCAAAAGAAATATTTCACAAGCAAAAGAGCAATTCTAGTAGCAAAACAATATATCAGAAAAATAGAAAAAAATAAAAGCTAAGACTGGCAAAATGAGTAACACATTTATGTCAGACTGAGAGAAAATTAGTAGTAATCTTTTTGAAAAATTAGGTTTAATTTAACTCTCATTATTTTTATTTGCAGCATAGTTTGGACATTTTGATACTTTTGCTTGCGGATTTATTATTTTATTTGAAACTTTTGGCACAAAATCAACTCCATACTACAGAATTAATTACTGCACAAATAAAAATGCTGGAATTCTAATAGCTTCTTACATGCTTCCACAGCTACACACAGTTATATACAGGCCTACTAAACAATCAAATAAATAAATAAATAAATATCTTTTGCTGATCTAGGTTTGCTGTGACATTATGCATTAGTGCTTCAAACATTTTACACACAACACACAAGTGAGAATAATCATCTCTGAAGAATAATTACATTTTAATAGTAAAGTACAGAGAACTTTTGATTTGTGCCTGTAGCAGAGAAGTTCTTCCCTCTACATTTGTGCTACTACACTCCTGCAGCAGAAACTCGTATCACTATTAGTTTGTGGTGGAAACTCATATCACTATAAGGAAAATCTGATTAATCGCACAGCCCTATTTGAAAGTATGGCAGCCTTGGGTTCATAGTCGATACACAATAATATAATTCTGAGAACACATGACATGCCTTTAGAAAAGCAGTTCAATCAGACAATGCTCACAAAGTCAACAATGAATTAAATAATTGAGCATGACATCATCTTGAATGAAAGCAAGTGTTGCCAGTTAGTATCACATCACAATGGATAAACGTAAATGTTGCCAATTAGGATTTATCATAATGTGACTGTGTTGCCAATTAGTGTGATCTCACAATGAATGAAAACAAACATTGCCAATTAACATGAAGTTACAATGAAAGAAAGCGTTTCCAGTTAGCAAAGACATCACAGTGAAACAAAGTGTTGCTGGTTAATATAAAAATCCATGCTAATTGACAATATTAGCTTTTATTCACTGTTAGTAGGGCTGGTCCAAAAAAGCATTTTAAAGGCTTTGAATTCTTGCTGATATTTCTCAAAATCATTCTTAAAAACAATAATATTTTATTTAGTCATCTTTTTAGTAATATTTATTTATTTTTAGATGGTTGCTGATGGAACAGATACATTAGATTTGTGTTTTGTGTCCATCAAAAAGCATATTTTTTTCCACTTGCGCATGAACGAAGGATAAATTTCATAGAGATCTAGTCAAAATAATAATTTACTTAAATATGATGATCTTGTAGTTGCTCTGCAACCACTGTGCTGCCTTAATGGTATGTGGAGACTACTCTTCTCTGATACCAACAGCAGAAAAAAGTTGTGATTTTGTCATGATAGACAGATTCACTGTTTGTGCTGTCAAGTTTTAAACCTGCTGTAACACTGTATAATTAGAATAGAAAGGGAGAAAAGAGCTAATATTCCCACCTATAGAGGTGAGTGATGGACTGAATAGTAAACAGTAGGGGTGTGGAAAAAAAATAGTTTCTCAGATGCATCGTGATGCGGACGCGAACGATTCTGAATTGATTCACAAACGTCAAAAATCGATTTTCTAAATATTTAATTTATAATGTAATGTTGACGAAACGCAAAAGGCTGAACTTGGAAGTGGGTAAGTGCAGCGCCTGGACAATCTGCGGTGGCACATAACAAAAACACTACTGGATGAGTGAGAAATCAGACCGGCAGCCTCTGCATTAAAGCCAGGTTAGATCAGGAGTCACAACCCAAATAATAAGAAGAGCCATTTTGTCCTTTCAAGAAAAATCAAAGGACCTTGGCAGCCACAACATTTAATGTCCAGTATGTCTCAGTATGTGCTGATGTCCTGCTAGAGGCTTAACAATATAAACAAAAGTGCAGATTTACTTTATTCTGCTTTAAGCTTTAGCCATAGCCGCTTTCCTCCCATCTCCGCCAGAAAACTTTTCTTCAGAAGTAGAACAGTTTCTCGTAAAATGCCTCTCAACCTTCTACTGTTTTATGAGGCTTAAGTCGCTTCTTATTCTCCAGCTTCTTGTTCGAATTTTCCCGTTCCACTTTAAAATCTGACTGAGGCACCGAATGTAAATGCGGCACTATTTAAGGTGGAACGGGAAAATTCTAAAGAGAAGCGACTTCATCTTTGCACCTTTTAAGTGTGTGACAGTCTCTCGTTGCAGATTTAACTTGCCAGGAATCAACTGCAGTGCTTATGAATGCGGATAACGCATCGTTGCTATGTGACCTGCAGCCAGTTGCGAAACAGGGCTTTAGCGCTATGTTGCACACGCCCCGCCTCAAGATACTTTACTTTACCCCCCCCCGTCTCTACAACGAGACCAAAACCAAAGTTATAAAATCACTGAATTAAACGGGTAGGATAGCTGTAATGGGGTAGCGCTGTTGCCTCACAGCGAGGATGGCCTGGATTCCCAGCCGGGGCCACCAGGGTCATTTCTGTGTGGAGTTTGCATGTTCTCCCCGTGTCTACGTGGGTTTCCTCCGGGTACTCCGGTTTCCTCCCATAGTCCAAAGACATGCAGTCAGGCCAACCAGACACGCTAGATTGCCCCTTGGTGTGACTGTGTGTGTGATTGTGTATGTATGTCTGTCTGGACTGGCGACCTGTCCAGGGTGTATCCTGCCTTCCGTTTGATGACAGCTGGGATAGGCTCCAGCGCCCCACTGCGACCCAGAAGGATAAGCAGTTTAGATGGTGTGTGTGTGTGTGTGTGTGCGCGCATGCGCGCATTTTATCGCAGATGAGTGGCAGCAGCGTCTCTTGTGCTCCAAACAATAGCAGTGAATGAGAGCCTTCCATTTCACTTACCACATCACTTCCATTTGATTTATTAATAAAAGATATTGGAAGTAAATTCACTATGGATCATTACAGATACTTTGCTGTAAAAGTACCAAGTCCTCAGACAGTAGGAAAATAGAAATCCTGTATAGAAAAAAGATGCATCGAGATGCATCGATAATTGTCTTATAATCGCATTGCAGCCCTCTGAATCGTAATCGAATCGAATCGTGAGGTGCCTAAAGATTCCCACCCCTAGTAAACAGAGAAACAAATAGCAGTATAATGAATGAAAAAACAGGTATTTTAATTACTCAGGTCAGCCCTTATCATTACACTAAAATGTTGCACTGGACTGTTCCTTTAAGCACCTCCTTACAAAGACATGCTGAATTTGTTCTCAAACAAGATCATCTGAACTACATAGAAAAAGGATCCATTTTCACAATGATACAATCCCACAGCTCTGTTATGTGGCAGAGAAGAAGATAACACTGAAATAAGGATGCTCTAAACACCACAGGGGGCACCAATTTTATATATTGTCACAATGCACACATTTGTCATGCTAATAAAACACAACCAGAATGCATTCAGAGAAGAAGCAGAGTGCTGTCTGAGAAAAAAGAATTGTGTCATCTGAGGTCAAGATGCAAACTCAAAACCTGAGCAAAACCTGTGAGTGACAATGTGTGTCTACATGACATCATCACTATTCAAACAGTAGCTTTGGTGTGAGGAGGGATGAGCCAAAATTATCTGATGTCCCTTTACATCCGATTATATGAACCAGACTCAGCAACACTCCAATTAGTTTGGCTGGACTCAAAACTAATTAAGGTGTATTATATGAAAGTTGTGTAAAATCCTTCATCGACTAAAGTTACATATCCTCTGTGCATCCCTCTGTCTATGCCACACTGACTGCAGGGCAGAGAGGGGATAGCCTGAGTGTTATTTACCCTGTAAATAATGCCTACTGAAGAGTTCTAACACACAATTACACAATGGAAACAAATGGACAGTTCAGTGCCAGGAGAGTAAAGAATAGCTCTCTGGTGGAAACCAACATGTTAAAAAAAATCTTCATTTAATGATTTTATTTGTTCTGAAACCTATATATATTAATGTGCCATCCAGTGGATTCTTTTTTTTCTGCCAGTGCTTAATAGTTATAGCCAGGCTCTTCCCTTTTGTGCATACCACTACCAATTTAAGAGAGCCCTCAGTCATCAACTAAAAACTGATATCCTCCTAATTCACAACAGCAACTGACAATCAAACTGACAAACGAATCACAATGAAGCAGATATCAAGTGAGGTTTAATATTATTGTTTTGTAATACACATAGATGTTAAGTTTCTCTATTTGTATGGAAATATGAGTTTTTTGGCTCAAATAGTAGCAAATGTGACAGTAATAGAGCACTTGTATCCCTGCAATTTTTCACCAATGAAAAAGATATCATGTCACAAAAGCCTAAGCTCTGGTGCGGACTTTAGTAAACAAACTAGGTGTGAAAAGAGCTTAGAATCTTATCCAAATTGAAGTTCTAAACTTAGCTCAAAGCTTAGTAGTGTTTAAAAAAAAATCAAACCAACCTTGGTCAAACAGATCAACCTTAGTCGATGCTCAGAGCTGAAATATCCTTATCGGTATCAGAAAACAGTGAGTGGCATTGTGCCACCTCTACACAAATGTGAAGAGTCTTATTCATACACACCTAGAAACAATCAATATCAATGTTATTATATAAAGTTATTCACTGTTTGTTTCAAACACAGTGTGTTGAATGTTAGGCTACATTGTATTTTATCGTCTCTCTGCTGATCTACGCTTCAGAATATTTAGAATAGATTTATATTGAATAGATCAGAACAAATCAGATGTTAATTGAACTGTAATAATTTAAATATTTTTCTGTGTCAAGGCCAATAAGCATTAGGTATTCAAATGATGAGTGTTTTTCATTTTTTGTCACTGAATTGTTTTGTTATGGATCATTTGGCATCAGCAGTAAAGCTGAAATATTCTCATCGTGACAACCACACTACACATACAGGCTCATTTCAGAGCATTTGCAAATGTAGTACACATAAGAACAGGTTAAGCTAAGTTGTCAGCCATTATAAGACTGTTTACAATGATGCTCATCTTTGTTTGCAGCCTAGCTCAGGAACATGAATAAAAAAGCAGCGGTTTCAGAATGCAACAATCCTGCGTTTGTCTTAACTGCTGGGTTTGACCACCGGCATGGTGAACCGACTCAGGAATAATTGATGCCTTTTGAAAAGTGGAAGCCACAGCAGCTGTGAGCTGAGTTTAAAATGATACGGTCTAAGAACACTTAAAGATCTCATGCCTACATCAATCTTGATTATTTAACCGTTGCACAATTTTATGAGCCTGAACTTTGAGAAACATGAACACCAAACATAGAACAGGAATTTAGCCATTTGATATTATTGACCTTGATATAGTTTAACAGGCATAAATAACATATATGCACGACAAATTACTCTAATCAAATTATCCTATATAAGGAATTACCATTAAATATAGAGGTCAAACCTCTAAAGTCTACGAATCACACTGTTATTGAGCCATCAGCTTTCTGTTACCTCACATCCAGCAAATAATTTCCTAGAAATGTGAAACAGGCACAAAAGATCCCATTACCTTTTATAGAATTATACATAGTCAAACCCAATGTAAAACAAACACTGTCATATAAACAAAGAATGACCACCAATTGATACCGCTTTTCATTAGTTAAGAGCATCTTAATGCTATGATGCTTCTGGCCTTGTTTCCTTGGTAGTTTACAATAAATTGTGCCTCAGTACAGACGTCTCAGCATCTTTAAAAGCCAAAACAATCAGCAAGCAGTATTCATTAAGGACTCATCCAAACAACAGATCACTCATACAAGCCTGCAAATGTTCCCACTTCCCACAATTCATTGTGTTCTATTCATCTGCATTACCCATGTAGATTTCCTATCTTCTCCATATTGTTTTTTCCTGTTAGCATGGAACATTCCTGTGAGTGACCTCTGTTCATCCCCACTTAAAACAAAAAATCATCAAATATTAAAGGTGTGTTTACGATAATGGGCAGTCAATTTTTCTCTCCTCTCATGCCACATTATTAATTCATGCGGTTAAAGCGACTTTCCAGCGATTAATGGGGATGCGCCACAGCTTGGTGAGATTGCTTTCTGAGGAAAAAGGACAGACTTTTTCAGCTGTCACGCGATACATTATCAGTCTATACTGTTGAGTGGATCTTATCTATAGAAAGCTTCATGCTGCTGAAAGCCCACACTGAGAGAGCGATTCTGAGTATTATGAGTGACAGTGGCTTAATTCTTATCAATTGTGGTCACCCATACATCAAATCAAGACCTTCAATATATAAAATTAAGTGGCATTATCTGGTTTATTACATGTAGATTTAAAATTAAGTGCTTGGTGTTTTGATGCCTAATGGATTACAGGAGCGGCACATTAACACTGCACTGCAATATCTGGGTCCAATTCAATAACTGTGTTGGCACAACGCTGGAGAGCTCCATTTTGCATTTTGTCAGAGATGAGTACTGGCAGTGAAACCTGACTGCCGTTAAAAGGCTGTACATGCTCAAAAACACCCAGTGAGATTTCAGAGATATGAACCTGAGTGTATTCAATATGACATCAAAGTACTGTTATTCTATACAATATGATTACTGCATCATCAAATTATAAATCCACAACAAAAAGTGATGCATTGTGTTGTGATTTATGTCATTAGGTTATTCTTTTAGGAATATCACCTAAATCAAGAACTTAAATTGTGTGACATGTTTTCAAGGTACCTTTTTCTCTTTAAGAATAACTTTCCATGGCAAATGTTAGATTTTGCAACATAATTAAAAAAAGAAATTCAACATGCATGTAAAGAAGAACTTTTTAAAAAGGTGAATTAGCTAACAGTCACCTTCAGTGAGAAATATGCCTTCCAGTTTAGTAGAAACTGAGCTATAAATTGTTCGCATTCGTATCGCCTTTTCCCCAAAATTCTGCTTCAAGTGAAAATGTTATGACTGCAGCCCAAACTCACACAGCCTGCTTTACACACACGCAAAGCTCAAGAGTTCTTACAAAAAACTACCATCTGATTCTGAATGAACTCCAAATGTAAGACACTGTCTGAAACAAAGCAGAAGTCAAAGATCTTTCCTAAGTCAAACACACTAAGTCAGTTTCCCAGACAGGGATTAAACCTAGACCTGGACTGCATTCTTCTTTTCAATGGAGAATCTCCAGAATTCAGAAGACTGTATAGTCCAGGACTAAACTTAATCCCTGTCTGGGAAACTAACTCAATTTGTTTAATTTAGCATATTTTCAGTGGATTTATTCTTGCATTCTGGTAAATTCAGTTTGTCAATGTTTACTGACAGACGAGAAAAATGTGAGGAAAAATACCATTAAATTTGAACGTTAACCCTATCAGAAAGCCTTCAGCTGAGATATTCTGAGATGAGGATGTAGGTAAACTCACCTGCCGCCAAGCAAAACGGCAGCAGCAGCCTGAAGACGAGTCCACACACTACCTCGCTCGCCATGGCCCAGGGGTCTCACATCCAGCTTAGTTCAAAACGTCAAAAAAGAAAACTCTTGCTATCCGGTTCAATTAAAGCAAATGAACTTGGCCGTTTTGGTTCCCTCCTTGAGTCCGAACAAGGCGGCATCGCGCTACATGAGTTCCTTTAGAGAGTCCTCGGGCTGCTTCAGTTCTCCACTTCACAGCTCACCACCGACGACTTCTCAACTTCACAGATTTCACACAGTTTCATGCTTTTCATTAAAGTGGTAGACTCACCTTGGCACAAAAAACGGAGGCAGGTTTTACTGACTCAGAACATTCAGTTTTCTGGTAAAAGTGTGATGAGTTTTCTTGCTTTTCTGTCACCGTTGGGTCAACCGACTTAACGGCCAACAGTCAACATCAACCACAGCGTTCACTGAAGTGCCGGACAAAAAAAGTTCACCGTGCTGTTTGATGGAGTAAACAGAGTAAATACTTGTAGTTGTATGTTAAATTTACTGTCAAATAAAACGTTTCGTATTTACCTCAGGCTCGGTTTCTGAGGCAGTGTTCCTCCGCACCTCAGCCAAAAACTCCACGAGGCTGCACTGACTGAAATGCTGCCCGCTCATGGGGCAATAACAAAATAATTCATACGCAATCAGCGACACAACCAATGAGAATGAGCGCGAGGGACCAGAGGGAGTTCAACTCTGACTGCGTTATTTCTTTCCCACCCGTATTCAGACAAACCCCGCCTCCTGCTATAGGATTGGCTAATAGTTTATAATTAGCGGCAGATCGATAGGTGGACGTCTTGTGAGTATAAAATACTAGCCAATCCCTGCGCAGGAGGCGGAATCGTGCCAACCAATCCCACTGAGGGAGGCGGGGCTTGCGGAATACCGGTGGGGGAAAAGCACTCAGACAGCACCAGCATTCAGAAGGAACTCCGGTTCATTAAAAATGAGAGCTTTTCTAGAGAACATTATTCCTGTCAGCCGCCTTGTTGCAGATGTATTTTCTGACAGACTAATTAATATGTAACAGAATCAGGTTTTCGCTCACATTACGGGCATTTTCCGTTTTCCAAGCGCCAAGAAAATAGTCACAGCTGGGGAAGTCTGCACTTCGCCAAGAATGTAGACGAACAATTATCATATCTCTGCGTCAGCATACATCACAATAGATCTGCTGAGAAACAGGCCACCAATTTAGATCCATTACTAAGAAATGACCATTGGGTCCTGTGTGCATTTGGCCTAAAAAGGTTTTATGTATGAAAAGCCCAGCTCTACCTTTCCAAAGGTTTCTCCAGCAGATTGTCCACAGTCACTACATTTTAGATAGAATAATATGTAGGAATTCAAACATTGTACTAGTGCTGTTAAATGGTCTGTAAAATGGGGCCTGCAAATTACTGATAAAAATCCATTAACGCCAAATAGGCTCCATAGAGTATGGACAAGCTAGTGCTTCTTCTAAAAGTCTATTTTTCTCTCTCTATAAGCTCTCTCTTTCTCTTGATCTGCTGTGATATAAAACCTTTTAAACTTATGTTAAAAATAAGTGTGCCGCTTCATTTAGTTTAAAGCTTAAGTAAGGTGTTGGAGATGTGGGGAACAGAGCTCATCCAAGGACCAGTCATAAGCAACCCAAAGAATATATATATATACAGACAGAGACCACCTGTCATGTCCTCTGGAAGAACCACCTATCAGCGATCAGCTTCCTTGGATTACTGATCATCAACCCCTCCTGTTTACACACATCTGATTCACACTTACTCAGCCCACAAATATACAGACTTTTGTTCATGCTCTTTGCAAGGTATTGCCACTCAGTGTCAGTTCCTAGCCATTTAGACTTTTTACAGCCGCTTCACTGTTTTTTGACTCCCTGCCTGTTTTGACCCTGATCATGATTTTTCCCTTTGTATTTTGTACAATGGACCTTTCTATATCCTGTTGGATATTTTTGGACTGTATTAACTGCTCATCTTGTTACTTTGTGTCTTTTTTTATTATTGATATTATTATTAAACTCTGCATCCGTAACATGTGCTGTCTTACACCACCCATTTATTTTATTTCCAGTCAAAATCGTGTTTGGGTATAAGTTAATAATTTTTTAGCATGAGCATCATACTAGAACATATTGTACTTATGCAGTTTCAACACTAGTTTAACCCCTTAAAATTCCAGGCTTATTACATACCAAGGCTTATTATTCTGTAACTACAGGGACTTCAAAGCAAACTGGTTGAGCTGTTCTCAGGTTATAGAAATGTATAATAAAACTTTGGGCCTGCTGGCAAGCTGTGGCCATTTAAGGGGTTAATTGAACAATGTATCCATACAACAAAATATCCATACATGTCATCAAAATGTTCTCAGTGTGATGCAAACTTTGTTTTAATATTAAGTTACTAATGGCTTTGATTAGGAAGGAATAACTGATGTTACATTTTGTTGCTTCTACATTATGTTGTAAACTATTTGAAGACCACTTTTAGGCATAGGATTACATAATCACTTTCTTTTTTTCCAAAAGCAATTAGGCTGCTGTATCTAACTTCTCTGCAGCTTTTAGTGTCTAACAACTTCCTCACGGCCAATAATAGATACACTAGTTTTTTCTATTTTATTTGGTACATCAGCTTATGAGTCGAGCTCATCTGATCGCACTTGATGGCTATCGCTGTAGTGGCCTTGAATAAGGCACCAAACCCATCTTCAAAAGGACCACCCTTACAGTGACTTCATATTTGTTACTCTGTTGAAAAGCTTTGGCTAAATGTACAGCTGTCATAATTTATTACTTTATTTATACAAATGCTTATTACAAACTTTACTTTTTGTAATAGCTGTATAAAACCATACACACATATAGGGGTGGGATACTTTCAGACTTTTTCAAAATTCACAATACACATCATAATATTTTTGTTCTGTGACTTACTAAGTTGGAACAGACAAAATAGAACCTGTAGTGCCATATTTAAAAAAAATACAACAACAATAACAATAAATCTACAATTACAATGATTTTATTCCGTGTTTTACAAACTGTACTGAACTAAATCCAACTAAACAGGTGTAATTATGCTCACTTTATTGTGAAATATGCAGTTAGTCAGTGTTCTTTAGGTATTAGCGATGTCCACAAGATGCTTAGAAAAGTGTATAATGAAATAATTTATTATGATAACAATAGTCATTTTGCCCACCCCTACATACGTATTAATTGTATAAATCACTGTCATGTTAAAACCATGCATCTCTATTTTTTCTACATCAACTGTCCTTTACACTGTGTAAAACCTTTCATAATTAAAAAATGTAAATATAATTTTATTATATTAATTTATATTAAAAGTTAAAAATGTTCTTGCCTTTTCTTGTAAAGTTACTATGCCTTTGCCTTTATTACAGCTTCTGTTCTTTTTGGAAGACTTGCTTTCAGTTTTACAAACAAAAATGCAGGGATATTTTTCCAGACCTCCAAAGTTCAGTCGTATAAGTTACATTTTCTGCTTCTCACAGTCCAAAGCCAATTATAACTTTATACTCATCGGAAAAACCCTACTCAATATCTCAGCTGTCCAGTTTGGTGTTCTAGTGCTAATTTTCTTCTTTTTTGTCTATTTCCTTATCTCAGAAATGGTTTCCTGACTGCTACACATCCTTTCAGACCCACAGTGTTGAGGTGTCTTTTCACAGTGGAAGGAGGGACAGAAACACCTGTGGATTTTTTTTATCTGAAGCAAGAGTGGAGCTTTTTTTTCGTTGAGACAACTAAATTGGGCAGAAAAATCGGGTAAAAATTAAAGCACATAAGAAAGAAATTTGCAAGTCAGCTAAGGTGAGTTTGAGGCATGTAAATGTAAATAAAAGAAAGCAGTAAATGCACTCACTGAGACACCGTGGGGCTTATAAAAATAAAAACGTTTTAACTTCTAACTTGCTCCAGTACTTGTTTAAAGGAAAGTGCCAATGTTTGTGTATTTGTTAGTTATGTAGCTAATTCTAACATTTTTAGCATGTATGCTAGCAGAGCTTTTTTTTGCTTATATTTTCACTCTAGGGTAGCTTTGCTTGACTATACATGATTATGTAGATTCTTTGTGTGAGTGTTTGGGCACAACAGTAGTGTATCATTTCATCAGTACAACACGAATTAGCTACTAATCAAACTTAGCTGGAAAGCAGATCAGCTAATCAGCAAATGTGGCCACTTTAGACTTGTTCTGTAAAAGTAGCATTCAATGGATAATCGCCAGCTGAAATTTCATGATCGTGACAGGCCTAACTGTAGTTTAACAGGGGTTTTAAGATTGGAAGGATGGAACAGCTAAAGTGATAGTAGCGTGCACAAAAGTAAGGAGTAGACAAAATAAATACTGATAGATTTGCTGTTATAATGTTGGAGGCCTTTGTGTGATTTTCTGTTAAAACTATATTTTCTGCTTTTTGTCTAACACTAAAAAAATAAATAACTTGTACTTAATGGGTCATTTTGACTGAAAATTAAAGAAACGAAAGGGTGGTTATCTTAAGTATGCTTTCTAGATATGCAAATACTTTCCATCAGGGGAAAGGTTCAAAATGAAAATGATAATAAAGGAACTGATTTCCAGGCTGCCCCTCATTGAAAACAATATTTATAATGATAATTTTAAGTGTAGATCATTTAGAAGAAAAAAAATCTAAGAACAACTGATATAAAAAAGCTTCTAAATTTAGGAGTTACATGTATGCACTTGCTTGAAACACGAGGAACCCTTCAAAAATACTATCATTTGACTAAATCTCATGAGTCCAACCAACTCTACACTTCTGAGTGAAGAATGAAGGCAAAGTAATTAAGTACTGACTCAGAGAACCAATCTGGATCATCTGCATGACCATTCTTTGGTTACAGCAGTTTGAAGTTGCTGTGGGCATTGACATTTTTCATACTTCCTATAGCACATGGGTAAAATAAATAATTCTATTTTTCTCCCAGCAAACTCCACCATGGCTGCTGTTGCAGAGGAGACACTGATCCCAACAATCTCGAACAAACCAACCACACTCCAGACGATCAAGATCCATAGGGGAAGATGTTCATGCAGAATGATCTCACTCACCCCCCCGCCCGTTAACACAGCTACTTTACTCAGGCAATTCTCTTCAGGAAGCAAAGGATGCATGGCATACAGTCAATCAATACAGAGCAAAGTGGCATCTATTGACTGATGCCGATACTTTTTAAGACTGTTCTCCGAAGGCCCAGTCTCGGTGACTAACAAACATCAGGAAACAATCGTCTTTTATCCATAATTTAGGAGTTGTTGAGTTAATGTTGTAGACAAAATGGATGCCATTTTCTATACCCCACCACTCTTCCACTCTTCTGGCAACGGTTGGGACTTTTTTTGTCCCAAAGTTTTATCTTCCATGCACATCAAATATGATTGATAGTGAGGCTCTCGCTTAATGGTAGACAAAGCAAATCACATTGATTATAAACAGTGGGTCAAAAAAAGTATCACAATTGATCGCTTGATAATAACATAATCCCCAAGGGTATCTGCTCAGAATGCATACTGATAAGTTCATTGGTGTGAAATCAATGAAGAACTTCTCTATATTAACTATAACACAAATGACAGAACATGACCAAACCACTGAAAAATATTTCATTTTGTTTTATAATTTAAGCTGGGCTGTCTGGTCTGTAAAAGCTTATCAGATGTCAGCTTTCTCATTTGTTGTCTGCAGATTTTACACTGGCACTGATTAGGGGTATGTGATTTATGTTGATTGGATGTAAGCCCATTATGTCATTATCTTATTTATTGTTTAACAACTGCTGCTGATGCAGAAGTTGAATAAAGATAAAAAAGTCATTATACTCATATACAGAATGTTTTCAACGTGACCCTAATTGAACAATAACATACTGTGTAGAACCTTTCAAAGATTCCAAAATCCTTTACTGAAAAGGAGAAACAGAAATTCTTTGAAAATACAAATACCATTAAGCACCAGCATCAGGAAAAAAGCAGAAAACATTTAACAGATAATCACACAAAGGCCTCAACAACTAAATGTAGTATCATTTTTTCTGTATTTATTGTGCCCAACCCTGGCCTTTTGAGAGACTTGCTTTCCATTTTTCAAAGATATCTGCAGAGATATTCTTTCCACTCCTTCAAAGTTCAGTCATAGAATTTGATTGCATTTTCTGCTTCTTACAATCCAATACCAATTAAAAATTTACATTCGTCCCATTTAACACATTTACTGATGTAAAGTCCAGCCTCTGGGGTGACCACGAACACAAACAGCTTCTTTGTTGGATTTGCAGATTTTCTTCTTTCTTCTTATCTATTTCTTCTTCTCAGTAACAGCTTCTTGACAGCTACACATCCTTTCAGACTCATGCTGTTGGGTTGTCTTCTCACAGTGGAAGGATAAACAGAAACACCTGTGGATTTTGTCAGATCTGAAGCAAATGAGTAGCCTGAATTTCTCCTCTCTCTCAAGGAGTACTGTCTATCTAATGCAGACAGTTTTAGTGGTCCAGGTCTTGCACAGTTGTTAAGAGTCCTATTTGTGTTTTAGAAACTCCTGTTTTTTCACTTATTTTTCTTTGACTTCTGAAGTGAATTATTTTATAGTTAACCTCCTCAGAAGTATCTCATGAAAAATGAATAAATGACACTTACTAGCCATTTTGGCTTCGAATTTAAGAAATTAAAGAAAGATAAGATGATCTCTGACTTTTGCACAGTACTGTATACATTTACCACTTAAGCTTTATGTCTAGCACCTACCGTTCATGTACAATTCCACTGAAAATGACATTAAGCACAATGTTACAATTTACCCCATGGGTGGGGTTCATTGTAACAGCCAGAGGTTTAGTCGTAATACTTGCTAGAAAAATTTAATGAGTGCAAACAAAATGCTAATATCTGAAAGATGCTAATAATTTCATTTTCATTTTTCATTAAAATCTGTGTACACATATGGAACAAAAAGACAAAATTTACTTTATTTCTCTTTGTTTACTAAAGGTGTCTTAGTTGTAACACCATGTAACAACTAACCCCGCGGTACGGAGGCTGTAGGACTTGCTGTAAGCTTGTCACATACTTTAAAATGGCACTACATTGTAGGCAATAAGATGGTGATTAAAGTAACACAAGCTTGTAAATTGTGATTTACACAAACAGCTCAGTAACCAACAAAAAAAAAACAAAAAACAACTAAATTACCTACATGCCCTGAAAACACTTTTTGGCACAGATCTCTTTAAAACACTGATGAATCGCTCTGAATTTTCGCCGGAGACTGTGGTTAGGAAGCACACACTGCTTGACCTTGTATAACAACATAAAAAGTCTGTGTTAAATTGTGAATCACGTTAGGTTGTTCCCAGCACTCCTCCACACACACACACACACACACACACACATATATATATATATATATATATATATATATGTTTATTTATATGTCTGTGTGTGAAGTGAAAAACCAGAACCACTAATTTGGCACTTAAATAAAAACTCCCTTATCAGTGTTAGCAGAAATTAGTATCATCTTGCATTATATACTGCTATATGAAGATTTTCTTGATACCCACAAATACCAGGATGATACATATTTTGAATTCTTTGCTACAGCATGTAACACTTGTAACAGACATTCAAATGCCATATTCTTTATAGTTCTACAGTGAATCCTTTGGTAAAGTCTAACTCTGAATATTGGGGTAGCCTGTTAGATATCTGCAGAGATGTTCAGCCTAGACTTAGGTGAACAAATGCTTTAATTATACAGTGTTAACACAGTTTTACTTCACATACACATAGCTTGTAACACCAAATATTTAATTTTGCTTCAATTACAATTTGTGTGATCTTTCTGGTGTGGGTTTCCTCTCTTTCAACACTGTGCAGAAAAACAATTTGAGCGCCCAAAGCTCCCCCTTGGAAAGAATCTGCTAAACATGGCTTTATAATGACGCGTGTTACCCTGTATATCCCTTGAATTGCAAACTAATCACCAAGCTGATTAAATATATGTTTTTTTAATCAGGACATCAGAATTTGCAGGACAGAACATTAGCATACTGTCCATTACAGTGCTTATCTGTTCAGTTATGCACTGCTATGTATGTGACTGATCATCATCATTATCATCCCTAAAACATTTATAATGTCCTGTTAATTCCAGGGCTACCCATCCTGCCATGCATTACTGGAGGCCATTTGTACCATGCAAATCTGCAGTTAAGAGCTAACCGTCTCAAGCTTTTAACACAGTTCAATGACCCGAGCTCCCACCACACCCTATTTTACAGCCTCCTCCTGCATACACAGCATATAGTTTACTATAGAGGTTTACTCCAATGGTCATAACTTAGATGATAGGAAAACTGAAATTAACACACAAGCAAATATCATTAATATGGAAAGAGACACTGTAAAAGTCCATTCACTTGAATTGCTAATGCAAAATTGCTTTCATGTGCTCAGCTGACATCCTAACATGAGGTTCTCCATACTTTCTTAAATTTCAATAAATTAATTTCAGTGCTGTTAACAGTGGTGGAGAATATTAAGTATTATTTTCAAAGGCAGTCTACCATTACCATTTAATTTGTATGTATTGCATTACACTACATATCCTCTTCAGTTTTAATCTGCAGACTGCTGAACATCCTGAAAAATAAGCTTTACAGCTTTCCATGCCAAAACACCGGCAATGAAATGATCTTCCCACATGCAATATCATGTTTGATATCAGAAATGCAAGCATTATATAACTCTGTAGTTAACTTTGAGTAAATTCTGTTTAAATGTTAACTGTTCTGAGAACAATGACCTCAGTTAGAAGAAATGAGCTAATCAATTAGGAAAAACTATTTCATTGGGGAAAGTTTTATTTATGAGTTACATAACCAAATTAGGCAAGGGCAGCTCTGTCGAGTCGAGGCAATCGTTCATTTTCCATTAAGCGTGTGTGGAAACTGAACACACTTAAAGCAATACAATGCATGCCATTTTTTGTGTGTAATCAACATTGTAGAGTTTTCATTAGAAACAAAGATTTATGAAATTCCATATAATGCAAAATAAACAGATATGAAAAAAAAACTCTCAGATCTCCTTGTATGTCCCACTGGAACCAGGCTGAACAGTTTTGTGTAATGCCCCTTTAATGCTAGCTCCCTCAGTGCAGGCCAAATCTAATTTTCTACAATTATTCTTTAATAAACAGACATATTTACCATCCCGTAGTCAAATGCCACCTTAATTTCTATTTAGCTGCACAAGCTTTTAGCATAAGAGTGCATACTGCCACTGAACAATACAAATTACTCTGATTATGTTAAGATACCTGCCTCATTTGACAAGCAGAAAGCGATGGGCTGCATTTAAGGGGAAGTGTGCTGCATCTAATTGGATCACATGGCAATCTAAACTCAAAGCACTCTGCTGACTGGACAAAAAGTGGAGTAATGATCCGAGGCTGTTAAACTATTGAGAACAATTTAATTATGTAAAAGTATAGTCAACAAACATAATACATTCAATAATGGGCCTGATGTACTAAAGCATTTAGTGCACCTGCAAAATACCTGCAGAAATATACTGCAAAAAGGAGGGAAAAAGGCCAGTGAAAGACCTTATGTTTGATATTTTCAAAAGGTCAACTGTGATCCTGGGCGGCAAGGTGGCGCAGTGGGTAGCGCTGTCTCACAGCAAGAATGGCCTGGGTTCGATTCCTGGCCGGGTGACCAGGGGCATTTCTGTGTGGAGTTTGCCTGTTCTCCCTGTGTCTGTGTGGGTTTCCTCCCACAGTCCAAGGACATGCATTTAGGCCAACGGACGTGCTAAAATTGCCCCTAGGTGTGATTGTGTATGTCTGTCTGCCCTGCGATGGACTGGCGACCTGTCCAGGGTGTATCCTGCCTTCCGCCCAATGACAGCTGGGATAGGCTCCAGCACCACACCGCGACCCAGAAGGATAAGCGGTTTAGATGATATATGTATGTATGTAACTGTGATTCTACTGCTATGACTTTTTCTACTGACACTGATGCGGTAACTTTTACTACTACTACTACTAAACCCTCATTTCCAAAAAAGTTGGGACGCTCTGCAAAATGTAAATATAAACAGAATGCAATGATATGCAAATCATTTCAACCTTATATTTAATTGAAAATAGTACAAAGACAACATATCAAATGTTGAAACTGAGGAATTTTATTGTTTTTTGAAAAATATATGCCCATTTTGAATTTGATTCCAGCAACACGTTTCAGAAAAGTTTGGACGGGGGTTGTGTTGCATCACCGCTGCTTTTGACAACACTCTGTAAGAGTTTGGGAACTGAGGAGACCAATTGCGAAATTGTAGTTTTGAAAGAAGTATGTTTTCCCATTTTTGCTTGATATACGATTTCAGCTGCTCAGCAGTTTGTGGTCTCCTTTATCGTACTTTCTCGTTTCATAATGCGCCAAATGTTCTCAACAGTGATCCAAGGCTGCAGGTCTAGACTGCAGGCAGGTCAATTTAGCACCCAGACTCTTTTAATACAGAGCAATGCTCTTGTAATACATGCAGAATGTATTTTGGCATTGTCATGCTGAAATAAACAAGGCCTTCCCTAAAAAAGACGTCTGGATGACAGCATATGTTATGCCAAAACATGTATATATCACTCAGGATTAATGTTGCCTTCACAAATGTGCAGATCACCCATGCCATGTGCACTAATGCACCCCTATACCATCATGAATTCTGGCTTTTGAAATGTGCACTAATAACAAGTCGGGTGATCTTTATCCCAGAAGACACAGTGTCCATGATTTCCAAAAAGAATTTCAAATTTTGATTCGTCGGACCACAGGACACTTGTCCACTTCGCCTCAATCCAACTTTAAATGAACCACAAGACAAAGCGGCAGCGTTTCTGCATCCCGCATTTACTTTGCATGGTACAATTTTAACTTGCATTTATGGATGCAGCGATGAGTGCCACCTGAGAGCCTGAACATCACGGCCAGCCAATATTGGTTTTTGCCTTGTCCCTTGCATACAGAGATTTCTCTGGATTCTCTGAATATTTTGTACCTTTTGTACCTAATATTATGTACCTTATTGATTAAATCCCCAAGTTCTTTGCTGATTTAGGTTGAAAACGTTATTCTTGAATTGTTGCACTATTTGATCGTGCAGTCTTTCACAGAGTGGTGAACCCCTCCCCTTCTTTACTCTTTTTATGCCCAATCATGTTACTGACCTGTTGTCAACTAACCACCAGGTGTTTATTTTAGCATTACACAACTTTACCAGCCTTTTTTGCCCTGTCTCAACTTTTCTGAAACATGTTGCTGGCATCAAATTCTAAATTAGCAAATATATTTTTCAAAAAACAATAAGATTTCGCAGTTTCAACATGATTTGTTGTCTTTTTACTATTTTCAATTAAATATACGGTTTAAATGATTTGCACATCATTGCATTCGGTTTTTATTTATATTTTTACAGTGTCCCTACTTTTTTGGAAATGTGGTTGTACTTCTAATACTACTTCTACTACTACTATTACTACTACTACTAATAATAATAATCATAATACAGAATAAGACACTATCATTATTGTTACTACTACTGACATTACCATGACTGCTATCAAAAATACAATTATTATTATTACTACTACAACTACTGTTACTAATATTGTGTGTAGTACAACAACTGCAACTACTACAACTACAACTACTACAAATCTACAACTAGTCCACCTGTGCAAATAAATGAAACATACAGGCCAGATTTATATGCCTGTGTACTCTGGTAGGTGATTGGTGCCCTCTACTGGTCAAAAAACTTACATACTGTAAGCTGTTCTATAACGTTTTAAGAACATACAAAATACGATAAAATCAAGTACAATTAAATAAGACGCACGTCTTACGGAGGATATTACTTCTGCAGTGCTTGCATGGACATTTTGCACGTGCTCATCCTCAAAAATTCATTTTCATTATTTTTATCTTGGAAATCTGGAGCAGGACATCCACATCATGAGCATCAGGTCATTAGATGTTAAATGTATTTTTTTTTCTCTTAAGTAGTGACAAGGCTACGTAATGTCCTTCAATATCTCCAAATGTAGTTAATAAAATAATAATAATAATAATAATAATAATAATAATATGCACACCATATAAAATTTCCAGGGGACGATGAAAGGATACTACTAATATCGATGCTATTACTGTGACTACTACTGAGCTACTATGTCTACTACTATTATTACTAAGTTTACTAAAATTACTCTTATGTAAATATACTATAGTTATTATTATTAATGATAATATGATTTAATAACTATTATAATAGTTATTAATGATTTAATGATTAAATAACTATTATGATTACTGCTATTATATTAAATCAGTTACTTAAGTTTTCACTGGAGGACGAAAAGGATAAAAACATCGGGGCACTGAGCAGCAGACAGCAGTCGTAGTAAATAATGGGAATAATGGTCAGGAATATTGACCAGTACAATCGCCTGTATCGACGTCTCATTAGTTCTGCAAAAGCTTCATTATCATTATGTCTTTGGCGCTTTTGTGGGTGAATTATCGACTGATCTTTCGACAGCCGCAGAAACGACAGCCTGGAGTTTGTCTTGTTGAGTGAGAGACGGTTCTCCTCCACTACCGTAGGTGGCGCTAAAACAAGCGCTACATCAAAACAAATACAGCATGGCGCCCGTCAACGCTGTTTTGTTTTGCTTGGCTTTAGTTTTACATATTTTGGAGTTAAGCGCTGTCGAGGATTCGTGTTACAAGCCAGTCAAGGACGACCGACCTTCGTTTATAAGGTGAGCTTAGCAACACAAAAGGTTTATGTAACCTACAGTATCTAAGATTTAGTCGATGATCCAGCTACGCTATCAAAAAAGTTCACTCCGGTTTGCTCAGGCGAATAAAGGATCATTTTACAGACTCTCTTTTACGGACTTTTTTCTAACAGTGCGATAGGGCAGGGTCTTGGGTGCTGGAGTAAAGGCCTCAGAGCTCTCATCCCAAATTTATTTTTATCAAGACTAAAGGGCTGGGTCTTGTGCACTGGACCCATACCTGTTCTAAGGGGCTGGGGGTTGGTGCGAGGACGCTGGCCCTGTGCCTCACAGCTCACAGTTAGAGGCTAAATGGCTGGGTCTTACTTGACCCTTGCCTGGGCCTTAGAGCTTTCATCAAAATTTCTTTTCTACCATGGCTACAGGTCGAGGTTTTGGGCCTGGACCTCCAAGCTCCTATTCCTTTATTATAGTCCGTATTCTTAGAGGTAGGGTGTTGGTTAGTGGACCCTTGGCTTTTGCCTCAGAGCTCACATCCCGGTTTCAAAAAGCTGTCACAGGAAGTCTCTTTTAGGAGGTCGCTGATGTAATCCAGAAAGCCCATTTGAAAACCTAATTCTGCTACTACCATTCGGTCTACTACTGTTATTACTGCTACTGCTGTTTCTACTACTTCTACTGGTGCTATTACTAGACTACCACTATTATTATCCTACTACGTTTGTAATGCTAATATTGGAGCTATTACTGTAATTACTACTGAGGCTACTATGACTACTACTATTAGTACTACTAATTGTGATGCTATTACTATGATTACTACTGATCTACTACATCTACTGTTAGTTCTAGTAAAACTGATGCTGTTACTACTACAAATGTTAACACTACTATTTCTACTACTACTGATACTATTACTAGACTAATACTATTACTACTACTATTCCTTCTACTACACTCTAAAATGATGGTTCTTAAAGGGATCTTTAGGAAAGAAAATGGTTCTATATTTTATGTTATAAATTTGCATCGTCAAAGGGTTCTTCAGATTGATGATTCATATACACAGTGTGCTGTAGACGGTTCTATATAAAACCTTTTTGAAAAGGGTTCTGTATAGCACCAAAAAGGGTTTTTCTATTGTTACAAGCTTGACATTAGAACTACAATTCTTTTTAGTGCTATATAGAACAATCTACAGCACGTTATCCATCAATCTGACGAACGCTTTCACACTGCAAAGAACCCTTTAACTATGCAAAGGGCTATTTGAGTGTTCATTGTTCTATATAGAACCATTTTCTTTACTAAAGAACTTTACTATGTAACTACTAGACTATTAGTATTACTGCTTCTAGTAATACTACTATTATTTTCACCACTATTACTAATACTACTACTACTATAACTATGACTGCTAGTGCTATTACTACTAGTACTACTATTTCTACTAAAATTACTTGAAAGTAAAGATACTGTACCATTGCTAAAAATTACTTACGTAAAAGTGGAAGCTCTCTGTCTACAATTTCTACTAGAGTTAAAGTACAAAAGTACTGCCTTTTAAATGTACTTAAGTATTAAAAGTAAAAGCATGGTGAGATTTTCTGGCTGTTATTATTATTATATTAAGAATAACAGTACTACTTATAATTGGAGTAATACCAGACCTGGATTAAGAGGATCCTGGCCACTTCCCATTTCCCCCTATTATATAAAAAAACATGACTGCAAAACACTAGAGGACACCTGTGAGCAAGTCAAGTCACTTCAAATCAAAGTTTATTTATGCAGTGCTTTTTACAACAGGCATTATCACAAAGCAGAAAAATCCAGGTCCAAGTCCCCCTAAGAGCAAGAGGAAGAAACCTTGAGAGGAACCAAGACTCAAAAGGGGAACCCATCCTCCTCTGGTCACCGGATGGCAAAACAATAACATAAGAGCAATATGAACAGAGAATAAGAACAGAACAGAGAATTAATATAAAATATTTAATTAGAAAAATGGGGAAAAACAGCCTGCCAGTGGACAGAAAGATTTAGATTCAGCAATGTTAATGATAAGTTAAAATAGTTTCTGATCAATTGCCAAGAACTTTCCTTTAACTGTAGAAAGTAGAAGGATGTATTTCACTAAAAAAAAAAACAAAACAAAGAAAACTTACCTGTATGCTATAGCAGATGGGTTTGGGGAAGCAGGATGCTAGGATTAGTGCTACTGGGTGCTGATTGGTGGGCAAGTGGAGCAGCTTGGCTTTTCATGCTCACTGATGTCATGAACGTACATGAGGCACCATTTTAAACCTCTGTAACTCAAGTTCAGAAGCTCTTAAAAATATAACAGCAGCATTAAATTGTTTTATGCTGTTGTGTGTTCTGGAAACGAATGTCTTCTTTTATATTAAAAATGCTGAAGCATTTACAAACTATGATTTTTGCTCAAATGCTCCATATTAACCCATTCATTTTGAACTCACTCAGGAACGCCCTCTAGCATTTGAGAAACCCGGACATTACATAGTATAGTAATGTAATTCTATAATAGTAATTCTCCTCTCTACAAATTCTTTGATAATACTACTATTGTTACTACTGCTACAAATAATAATAATGATGATAATGATAATAATTATAATAATAATAATAATTATTATTATTAATGATAATAATAATAATAATGATAATCATCATAGGAAGTTCCAAAACAAGAAGAATTCTTAAGACATTTAATAAATTGATTTGCACTGTTATACAGTTGCACTGTTATACAGCTCCAACATATGAATAACCATAATTTCATACAAAAACTAAGGCACAAAGTGTCATTGATGCGAAGCTCCAGCATGTAGTACTCTATTAGTAATATTTTTTGTTTTGTTTAATTGCTTTTTGCCAGTGGACTTTACCGTAACCTAGCTGACCTATGTAGGTTGGGGTAGAATAATGTGTGAAAGTGAAACTCTGTTATAGTGCTTTCTTCTGGGGGCAGTGGCATTTGCGGGACTGGCCAATGACCACATGCTGAGCACACAGTGGGCCACCAATGAATGTAGGTATGTGCACTACAGTTATAACCTGGCACATACTATTTGTCCTGGGCGGTCTTCGTTCATTTTAATATATGACTACATTAGAAACCATGCATTTCTCACTTTCTCACCAGCCCACCGTGATTTTTTTCCTAGAGTGCCAATAGCTCCCCCATGTGGACAATCTTGTTAATCGTGAGTGAGTGAATATTTGAATGAGTGAGTTAAATCCAGGTCCATGAGGTGTTTTGCATTTAAGAACCCCAGCAACTCAGCTCTTCACGCATTCATGTGTCTTTCTTAGGACTTACCCCAGGCCTCATGAGTACCTGAATGCCTCAGACCTTCCTGCAGTCTGGGACTGGCGGCGTGTCGATGGGAGAAACTATGTAAGCGTCACGCGCAACCAGCACATCCCGCAGTACTGCGGCTCATGCTGGGCCATGGGGGCCACCAGCGCACTTGCGGGTAGGACAGACTGGAGCTGTTTGTTTCATTATCAGCTCGTTAATTAATTTTAATAAAGTTTCAGATTAGTGTGTTGGAACTGGGAAAATCACGTGCAGTGAAAATGTACAGTGTACTGAATGGTTTGAAATGATTCACACTCAAGTGTATTTGTGATGAAAGGATCCATTTCATTCCTTTGCAATTAGTCCCTAACGTCGTTGACTTTTTATTCATTCTGATATGTTGTTGATAGCACCTGGATTGGTTTGATGTCACTTACACCTCTCACTCAGGAGCTTAAGCATTTTATTTTAGACCAAAGGATTCCAAAAAGAAGAATAGCACTGAACAACCTTCAGTTCATATATTGATAGGTGCTGGATTTAAGAAGTCAGGGATGCATCAATCATCTTTACAGCCAAAATATCCAATGTATGGGTTAAATGAACATATTAATCACACCAGCACATTTCCAGTACTTTCTAATTGCCAAAGTTACAGTATAAATAACAGTATTTCGTCCTTAACAAGCCAAACTGGCATTTTAAATTTGTAAATGAAAATTGCCTACTTAAATTATATGAATAAAATGAAGTGCTTTGTAAGAGGCAACTAACTATTTAGCATAATGGGTTATGTATTGCATAATTATGCTATGACATTTTGTAAGTAGAGCAGGGCCATTCAGATGCAGAGCAAGTGCACTTACCTGCCTCATGTTGCTTACGTCATAAAATTGCAACACAGATCAACCAAAATAAAAATCTTAAATTGGCCAAATGGATGTTTGGAGCAACAGCTGGCCTATTCCGATCTTGGCCACATCCAATTGTGCATTCCTATAAGAAGTTTCACAGCAGTTCTATAGGGAACTCAGGTGGAGTTTATAATCCAATTTTTTCTTTTTAACCCAAATATTTCTTATACGCAAGATGTTTTTTTTAGTCACTACTTTAACTTCCACTTGAATAATCATAAGATTGAAACAACGACTTGTACTTGAATGAGATTTTTGACTACTCTGCCCACCTATGCTGTTTTGCGTGTGTTGATGATTATTAGCTTCCATTCATTATTGGGGTAAGTGTTAGTCGCTTTTAGAAGACTGCATAATATGAAATGGTTTAAATCTTTAATTCAGCAAAGACTGTCTTTGGTTGTTGTCTTCTCATTAAGATCGTATAAACATCAAAAGGAAAGGGGCATGGCCATCAGCCTACCTGTCGGTTCAGAATGTGATCGACTGTGGAAGGGCGGGGTCTTGTTATGGAGGAGACCATCTGGGTGTGTATGCTTACGCACATGAGAAGGGCATTCCAGATGAGACCTGCAACAATTACCAAGCCAAAAATCAAAGTAAGTTCACAGTATCTTTTATTAATGCTAATGCAATGTTTCTCAATAAGTAACTTAACTGTACCAATCAACTATGAGTTTTAAACAAAACATAGCATGTTTTAAGAATATGTGCATTGTATGCATGCCTACATAAGTCCTCAAACTGCAAGGGCCTGCATGTAAACCCCACTTCCTTTTTACTATGAATAGTTTTTAATAGCAGTTACTAAATATAAGTTGTAAGATTAAAGACAAAAAATAAGTCTGCAGTTTAAGGAATTAGATTACGATGACAGAGTCTGTGAAATCTGTTCGTGTAAATGCAGTTAACATACAGTTATAACATATTATATGCAACTTACAGTCCAACATGTAAACAGTAATGATCAAACATATTGAGACAAACAATATTCTTCTTACAGTGATTTTCATCCTGTGGTCTTTTGTGTGTATGTACAGAATGTGATCCATTTAACCAGTGTGGCACCTGTTCATTCTTTGGGTCCTGTTCCATTGTGAAGAACTATACTGTGTGGAAAGTGGGAGACTATGGGGAGATTTCAGGACGAGACCAAATGAAAGCTGAGATCTACAAAAATGGGCCAATCAGGTATGGCTCCTAGCTCAGACCTGCAGTGCATATGAATCTACTGTTTTTAGGAGGTGTTTCAGAATTTCTGTTTGGTGCAATATTTTAATCAGGTAGCATTTCTGTATCAGCCTCTTCCTTGTTTTGTATTCACTGTACCAATGCAAAACTCCATGTATCCAGAAGTTTTTAATGGAAACCTAATTATTTAATGATTCCATGAATGTTCCATGTTACAACAGTATTTACACCGTACTGACATATAAAATATCGGAACACAATATGCAAATACGCCTTTTACTATTCACAAAATTGTTTGTCATGTGAGCGCCTCCAACCAACCCCAGATGTCCCTTCACTGTGTGTCTGTCGGTGTTTTATGAATTCAAGTCATCCAACAAATGTAAATAATATTGGTCAAAATAATGCAGACTGTCTTTAACTATCAGCAGGCCTGGATCATCAAGTTATAAGCCCCTGGGCACAAATGTTTTGTGGGCCCCTACGTGGCTACCTTGTTTGGGTGGTCAGTGATTTTTTTTTTAATGAAATACCAGCAAATTAAAAAAGGACCACAATGGCAGCCGCATTGGCACGTCACCATTATCTCATTTTTTTCCATTTAAGACAAAACAGTGGCAAGAATACTTACACATTAATAAGAACACAGGTTACCATAAACCCAACAACCAGTGCAACATTTCCCTATAAAGCACGCATCCCTTCTTGACAAGCAAAACATTAACCCCAGTGTAGATGATCTAAATTACAGTCAGATGGTTGAAATGTGCATAAAGATGGAAAAAAGCATCAAACTTAAGTAGTCCAGCTAAAGCATACTGCCACGGCGGATGTGGAAATGTTTGTTTTTTTTTTCCATGTATATCTTACCACTAATGATGCAGATCACTGCAAACAAGTACAAATCAACTGATAAACTTGAGTGGTTGACATTTTAGCTAAATAAGCTTTGGAAATGGGTATCTTTTACTACAAAGTTTCACATTTCACTTTTACAAATACCTCAGACACATTCTTTAATTATTTGGAGCTTCATTTTCAAGGTACATTCACAGGAATGCTAGCTCAATGCTAAAAACCTGAAAGCTTTGCTTGTTTCTCTCCAAACTGTTGCTGGAAGGTTCGCAGAAATCCCTCTCTTCTCCACTTCATGGAAGATTTTCTTGTCATCTATTTTAGGGTGGAATTGAATGAAGCAATGTGTCAAAAAGAGAAAAGGGGCGTCTGTCAAAAACGCTGCGTCACACAGCTTTGTTTTTTATAATGGAAGCGTTTTGGTTTTGTTGTCGCTCACGTCGCTTGCTGTTAGGACATAGTATTCAGTTTTCCTGTTGTGCCACTAGTAAAGTCCTCACCTCGAGTCAAAACAGCTGTTTAAATTTTCTCATAATTGCTTGCGGGGGGCCCCCAAGTTGCTCTGTCCCCTGGGCACATGCCCATAAAACCCACTAGTTGATCCAGGCCTGCATATCAGAGGTTCATAGTTATGTTTTTAATATATCGCAAGGCATATCACAATCACAATATATAATAACAGAATCACAATACAATATGATGATATGATAAAACATTATTTTATCACTTTTGTATGTGCTGCATCAGCCTGTTCTCTCTTCCATTCCAGCTGTGGTATCATGGCGACTAAGGGACTTGAGGCATATCAAGGAGGGGTGTTTGCAGAGTTTCATATCGTATCTCTCATGAACCACATCATATCTGTCGCCGGTTGGGGTGTGGATGAGAACGGCACAGAGTACTGGATAGTGAGGAACTCCTGGGGAGAGTTTTGGGTCAGTTCTCATACAATAGCTTTGCTACATGTGCATCAGTTCTGTTGTGTTAAAAAAAAGCTATGTAGTGTTTTCACAGTGAGCATCTAGTACATTACTTGGATACAATTACTGCTAATTTTAGGGCTTTGAGTCATTCAGACTCTTCTGTGAAAACTGAAAACTCAAATGTAAAAACAAAATCGCCACAGAAATGTTGCTGGCCATGCTGCATGGCTTTTGTGTAGTAGGGGCAGATTTTTGCTGCTTATCTCAAGTGCTGTGCCACTCTAATCATACAAAACACTCCTATGTTGTTTTTTTTACGCAAAAAACGGAAAAAAAAAAATCTACTAAAAATGAAGATGTTGCTGAAACATGCAATCAAAGTCTTTCCTAGTAACATATTGACTTTTGTTCACATGAGCCCTCCCAGTTATTTCACAGGAAGTGTACTAGGTCTCATGCAGCGTCCGTGGAACCAGGATTTAAACTCAGGCTTAAATACACATATAAAAGTGCTTGTGTGAAAGGGGCTACAACATAAAGTGTGTTCTATCACTGTGGTTATTGTGTGGTTAAAGAACCAATAAGTGGAATTACACGTTCAGACCTTTCCAAAGTTTCTCGTTTATGACAGAATTTCTCCTTTGAGCTATGAATGAACAATAATTAACATTGAATTACAGTATGCGTTTGTTTTCAACAACTGTGCTTCTAAGGGTTAAAGGCTGATGTCAGAAAAGAAATAGTCCTTACTCTTAACTTGATGTAGTCTTGGTCATACTATGTAACTGCAAGTGTTTACACAATGTAATGGAAATTGTTTACATCTCTTAAGCTGAGACTGATCCTTGCAGTAGTGTGGCTGTGTTAAGGGTACGTGTAATTTGGCCTTTTGTCCACAGGGGGAGGCAGGCTGGGCCCGGATAGTCACCAGTGCGTATAAAGGAGGTAAAGGGAACTGGTATAACCTCGCCATCGAGCAAAGCTGTGCATATGGAGATCCCATAGTGCCCTAGAGGAAGAGCAACTGATGAGAGCCAGCTCTGCCCACATGGTCATACGAGAATCCAACTGAGAGCAGGCTTCACTAAGCACCTTATGGACATTTTCATTTTTTAAGACATAAGATGACTGCCTGTCCTGAGACATAGTCAGTGATTTCTCTAGCATGTTAGGCCAGATCCAACTGACAGCTATGCTAGGTAAGAGAGCCAAGAAATCAAGTGCTAAGGCCATACAAAGCATCTGTTACTATGTCATATAATTACCCTGGTATGAATAGAGCTGAATGAGAGTGGTGGAATTCACTCCAAGAGGTACATTGCACTGTCAACACAATGATTTTTTAATATATAATGTGTCATATGTAGAGAAAAAGTAGTGATGAAATTCAGTCCTAGAGGTAATGCACTGATTATTATTGTGTGCCATTTTTATGTGAAATGCCAACATTACAAATACTTGTTTTGAAATAAAAACACAATGAAAAATAATAATACAATGAATAATATTTTAATAAAATGGTCCAAAACAACACGTCTCTCTTTTTAAAATGGCCATCAATATATAGTACCTACATACATAACTGTCAGAGAGCACCACTCATCTATTTCATTTCCAACTAAAGTGGTCATCAAGTTATTCATTTTAAGGAAATATGTTAAGGAGAAGATCAGACATAAGATAATCCACTTGTATAAGGAAGGGGAAAAAGTCAAAGGAAAAATAGGAGTTTCCAGACATCCCATTAAAATTGATTAAAAGATGCAAAGAAAATGGGACTTCAAACAACAGTGCAAGATCTGGCAGACCACCTAATCTGTCACCACTGGAAAAACAGCACTTACAGCTTTCATCTTTGAGAGAGATCCACTCTCCCCTCAGATCTGAAAACATCCACAGGTGTTTCTGTCCATCTTTCTACTGTGAGAAGACGACGCCATGAGTCTCAAAGGATGCGTAGCTGTCAAGACACCTTTACTGAGAAAAGGAAATAGACAAAAAGAAGAAAATGTGCAAATCAAACAGAGAAGCTGATGGTGTTCTCAGAACAACTGATTGTCTGCCCCAGAGCCCAGACCTCAAAATTATTGACTGTGTTTGGAATTACTTGCTAGAAGACTAAAAAATAGGCCTGCAGATTTCTTTGGAAAACTGGAAGCTGTAATAAAGGCAGAGAGTGGACACCGTAAATACTGAAAAAAGCGTACATTTCTGTTAAATATATTGTATGCACTTATGGACTGTTTGACTGTAACTTAAATAAATGAAAACTACAGTGGTGGAGTCGATCTGCGACCACAGCTCCGGGGTGCTCTCTCCACCATAGCAACAGGACTGAGGCTGGAGAGGTTCAATTGGAGAGCGCCTAGATATGCGCGGACCGCTATTGGTCACAGGCCGTGTCAGTCAAGCAAGAAACCAGCCGAGAGGCCCCGCCCCCTAGCGGCTGCAGAAAACAAGGGCATTGGGTTGCTAGTTTACCCGCCCGTGCGCGCTGCTAAGCGGGGATGCAGCTGACTTGTGGAAGATGCCTGTGGACAACTAGCATGTTTTTTTAGCCCTCTAGCCTAAACAATTGAGTAAAGCTAGACGTAGATGAAGAAACGATGCCAGTCGTTTCGCAGCCGTTTTTGCACAGTTCATTCAAACTGCGATAGTACATCGTAGTGCAGCAGATTCGAAACACCATAGGTCATTTTTTTGCCTTCGAAATCGAATGAGCTGCCACTGTATCGCTGCAGAGCACGAAGACGCAGCCTGCAGACTCCATCCCTGAGCAGTAGCATCCCAGGTAAGCTAGAGCTGATACTGCACATAAATCAGAACCTGCATGCTCTGAAAACCACACGCTGTCCCAATGTAAGGTTGCATTTCTGTGATATCGTTTCTGTGCATCCAAAGCTGAGTCTACTTTGAAGCCTTCAGTCTTAAAAAGGATTATTTCTCAAGGGTTCTGTGGTAAAATGAATGCTTTTTATTTAGAACCATGAATTCTATATAGAACAAATTATTAATGCTTAAATGGTTCTTTACATGGTGAAACTGTTCTACAGATTAATGGAGAATGTGGTGTAAATGGTTCTACATAGAATGGTTCTATACAGCACCCAAAAGGGTTCTTCTGTTACAAGCTTTACATCCCAACAATAGAAAAACCCTTTTTGGTGCTATATAGAACCATGTGCAACACATACTCCATCAATCTGAGAAACCATTTCACCATGCAAAGCAGCATTTAATCACGAAATAGTTCTATATGGAACTCATGGTTCTAAATAGAACTGTTCCCTTGACTAAAGAACCCTTGAAGATCCATCTTAAGAGTGTGTGCTGCGATCAGTACCACTAGCACGTTTATTACAGTAGCTCAGCATTTTGCTCTGCACCTCCTTTCTGCAATGACAGCCTGCTATATGCACTACTGCCTTTACACCTGTATGTTTGGAGTATGTCTTTTTTCTGACGCATCATACTCCAGATCAGTGGCATATACTTCATGCACTGACACTTATTAAGTACTTGCTAAATACAGTCACAGATATGATCAGTTAAATACCAGCAATTACAGTGGGCACCTTGCTTCAGTTTTTGGCATAGAACTGCACATAAGGGTGGCTGGGTTACAGTACAACTGTACATATTGTTCCCGGTATGTGTTGCCTACTCCAGTTGTGGGCCTGCACACCAATTCTGCATTGCAGACTGAAGGAGGACACGTCAGAGGCTCATCCCACTAGGTGAAAATATGGGCCAGTCCATGTTAGATTTAATTCACATGCTCACACATCCTGAGGAATTGGCTGACCTAAATATGCCAGTGAAATTAAACAGAAAACAGAAGCAGAACCATATTGATACGGCCAAGGGCTATTTACTTGTGCTGGCCTGCGTTCTATTTTAGGACCAGCTGAGTCCTTTACTCAGTTACTGAGTAATTGCAGTATTCCTTAAGGTTACTTTGTAGGTAATGTCTCGCAGGGCTTGCCTTTTACACTACAGATCTACTTTTCAGATGGAAATCTTTCAAAGAATCATTACATTAACATTCTATATATTCATATATTTAGTTTGAATTGTTCTGGGACATCATTTATATCCTTTAGGTCTGATCTTAATTAGATATTCTGTGACTGTCTTTGTAGCTGGAACAATCAAAACAGGTGCAAATACTTGTGATTATATCTGTCTGGAAAATGCGTCACAGACTATTGGGTTGTTGTGGAGCCATGATTGGCAGGTCCTCCTGCCTCTGCTGTCCTCACTTCTCCCTCGCTCCCTCTCTCTCCCCTTCTGCCCTTCACTCTCTCCTTATCCATACAGCTCACCCTCCAATATCGATCGAGGTGCTAACTCCAGGCTCTTAATGAGCTTCCCTGTGGAGAGGAGAATCCTTTAGTTTGCTGAGTTTACAAGAGCCAATGCCCCTTCCTCTTCTCAGTAAATCACTGGCTTTCACATTTGCAGTTGTGCTTTTGATGTTCAACGTGGTCTTAGCCTCCAACCTGCAGACCCCCTCTTTCCCTTTTCTTTCATGTTGGAACCCTAGTGAAAACTAGCAGGACAGTTATGGTACTGCAACAACAGTAGTTTTTGATCAACAACAATTGGAGCAACATACAAAACACTTACATTTACTGTGCCCACTGTTGGCAGACTTGGAGCTAATGGAGGTGTGGCTATGATGCTCTGCAGCAATCGATCTATCCATGCTCTGACCACAAATGCATTCTTCCATAGCAACTATTGCAAAGTCGAAAAAGCTTTATAGACAGTTGCAAAAGAAACATTCAACCTAATGAGAAATTGTAGCGCGCTCAGTTTTTGTCAGGATATGTAAATTTGTACCTGCATTATTAATTTCACATGATATTTATTATGCAGGTGAAAGTTTACAATGTTAGGATAAATCAGATGTAGACTGTTTTGTTGTGTAATCCAGCTAATGTTAGTTTCCAATGTGCCTCATTTCTATCAGCAAAAACAACACGGTTCAGCTCGGTTGCATTTTAAACTGGAAACTCAATATTATGTAGCGACCCTGAAGAAACATGAATAAGATTTTTGCCAACATTGAAAAGCTTGTTCAAAAAACCTGTCTGGGTGGAGCATGGAAAAGTCAATTCCTGATTGGGGTTACACTTCAATTCACACTTCACTGCAATAACCACATAACTTACACATTACTCTCAGAGTAGTTACTGAAGAGTTTGTAGTACTTTCTAAGTAATAAGTGATCAGTAAAGTAGCCTCTGTAACAAGCATTATGTTTGCAGATATTTAGACAGTTCTTTCTTGAAACTTGGCCTTACTGAAGCTTGGTTATGTAAATTTGGCTGTCCTCTTGCCATCCACGGTATTGATTGAGTGAGGGTGCTGGTTTGGACACCTCAGCACAAACCCTCTGCCAGCAGAAAGTTGAGAAAATTCACAGCAGCATCTACAGGCAGAGCAGCGGTTCTGTCCCAGTGAAAACTCAAAACTTCACTATTATCAGAATCTGTGCTGATAACTGGCATCACAGACTGTGGTTTTCTGAGCACTTAGCTCTTTACAACAAAGCATTAAAGTGGCTAAGTGCATTTGGGGTTGTATTATACTACCACAAAGTGATGTGTACCTGGATGCAGCACAAACTCAAACTCAACTTTTTTAGTTACACAAGTTACTGAACACAAATATTCAGTGTAAAGGTTGAAAATAGTGTGTAACAGAATAATACCTTTGGCACCCATAGTATATAGTATATACACACATAAAGCTCAGCTTCTCTAGTTTATTGTGGAATTTACAGCATGCTGCAAGTGGTTGTAAAGTTATTCATATTTAAAATAAAAATAAATGTTGCAAAGGTTTCAGCCGTAACATGCGGCCTTAAACTGTTAAAGAATAACACAGCAAGCACTTACGCTGTCTCTGGCATGTCCTGGATGCCTATAACTCAGCATCATGAACTTGTGAACTACACGTGAGCCACTTAATGCAGTCCATTTTCCAAAATCACTACACATACTCTCCAGTTACATCTTAACAAAAGGAAAATAAAAACAGTCAACAGCTAAAACAAAGTTACAACTGAGAAGAATGATTTCTGCTGCAAACTTTTCAAGTAAAATAAATGTAATGATAATGTTCAAGTTCAGCTCCTCTTCTAACGGGCACTAAAGCTGTAAAAGGATTTAGTTCCCCAATGACAATGTGAAGCATTTTCGACTAGGCTTGAAGGGATGCTTTCCCTGCGTCACAAACACAACGACATTCTCAGTGCCACAGTAACAGAACAGAGATCAGATCTCGTTAAATCAATGCATCTTATCGTATTAGCACATTGCAGAGCAGCAAGGACTATCCAATATTTTATAGTAGCCCCTCTGTTATGACGTAAAGTAGTTCCACAAAATCTAGAGTAACTGTAAGGCTGAAAGACACTGAATTCCTCTGAAAAACGCTTTCCTTAATTATGAATAATTTACAGCCGAAAACCTCCCGTTTAGTCTGAATAATGTATGGCGCCCCAGTATGAACTCGGGAAAAACGAGTGGAGGTGGCTGGGAACAGAGACAGAAGGAGGTGGAGCTGGGAGGAGCAGAGAGACAAGGATGGTTAGAGGAGACAGAGCTGGGGAAAATTACAGAGAGAGAAAGAGAGATGGTGGTGTTATTATGTTGTCCTAAGAAAGCCAAAGAGGCAGGGAGAGGATGAAGGAGAGACATGTTCTCTGAGAATGTTTTATTATTATTACCATTATTTTTTGATATCTAAACCTCAATCTCCAAAAAATAAAATGCAAATCAAAATAGGAAGCCGTGATTACTAAATCTACTTTGTTTACTTTCATTCTGAAATTGCTACATTTTCCAAAAAAGTTGGGTCAGGGCCAATTAAGGATTAGAAATGTGAAATGTTCAAAAAAACCCTCTTAAATAGGTGAAGCAATCATGCTTGGCTATAAAAGGAGCATCCAGGAGAGGCCTAGACCTTTGCCAGACCATCACCAATTTGCCAAAAAATGCGTCAGTGAATAATCAAGTAATTTAAGGATGTTCCTCAACAAGTGATTCCAAAGATTTTCGATACTTCACCCTCCGCAGTGCAAAATATCATTAAAAGATTCGGGGAATCCAAAGAAATCTCTGAGTGTCAAGGGCAAGGCAGAAAACCACAACTGAATGCCTGTGACCATCAGACGGCACTGCATTAAAAAAACAGCCACAATGCTGCGATGGATATCACCACATGGGCTCAGAAATCATTTAACAAATTCAATAAACACTGTTTATTGCTTTCTCAGACGGCACTGTATACACAAATACAAGCTAAGCAGCAAATGCTGCGACTTCTATAGTTTCAGGCTCATCTGAAATGAACTGATGCACAGTGAAGATGTGTATTGTGGTCTGGCAAGTCAACCTTTCAGACTGTTCATAGAATGGATGTTGTGTGTTGGTTTGGGGGTGTATTAGTGCCCATGGCATGGGTAACTTTCACTGTGAAGGCAACATTAAGGCTAAAAGATTTTGTAGCAACATTTGTTGCCTTCCGAAAATCTTTTTCAGGGACATCCAAGATGACATTGCCAGACCACATCCTGTGTTATAACAGAATGGGTGCATTATCAGATCATGCAGGTGCTAGACTGGCCTGCCTGCTGTCCAGACCTGTCTCCCACTGAAAATGCGAAGCACAAAATACAACAACAAAGACTTGTATAGCAGAAACATGGCAAAAAAATTAACTGAATCAAATGGTGTCTCCAGTCCCCAAACAATTATTAACTGTTGATAAAAGTAAAGGTGATGTAACAGTGGTAAACATGCTTTTTTAAAATGTGTTTCAGGCAGCCAATTTAGAATAAGTGTATATTTACAGCAAATGCTACTCTGGTTTTAGTAGCATTTCACATAATGTCCCCACATTTTTGGAATTGAGGTTTGTGTTTATACACAAGATACATTCACTGTGAGAATTACATACTGCTTACTTGATACACACACATACAAACATATATATATATATATATATATATAGTAAAGAACATTTTCCCCTTCTCCTATGTAATTACTTTTTTACATCTTGTCCTGGATATCCTTTATATTAATGTCTATTTATTAAATGCCCCTTTAAAGTAAAATTCTGCTCCATTTTTAAATTTTTTACTGCTAGCATGCATTAATTAAATCAAGGATGAATAATGGTTCTTTTTTATGCACGGTATTCTGACTGCAAATTGTGAGAGCTATACCTCGGCAGTACCCATCTATCTGTTTCCTCTGTCTGCTGCTTCGCATCCCACTCTCAGCTCCCATCAGCACTCTGAGAGTACAGGAGTCAGTCTGGGTCCCGTCCTGCACACAGGGGACGAGCTACTGCAATCTGCTGACTAATGCAGCTCTGCGGCTGCCGATGTTGCAGGTGCTGGCTACAGTCAATCAATACAGAAATGAATAAGTGAAATGTTTTATGTAAGAGGAAAGAGACACTAGCATTAGGGCTAGGGAAAGCCTTATTAACTCTTTAAGGAACAGTCTGGCGAAAAATCTGATTTACACAATTTTCTCCTTAACTTAAATACAATCCATCAGCCAAGACATGTTTGGTGTTTGAAGTTTGGTTCTTTACTGTTGCACTGGAGCTGAGTCTAATGTAGCTGACTAGTAATGAAAGTTCATGTATACGTGTTTGCATTGTGCCAATTAGGAACTGCATAGATAATCATAAAGTACTTGTCTCAAAATGCATTGTTGTTAAGTGATCTCAATTACACTTACTTATATGGTTTCTGACATTGTTATCTATAGAACTGGACAAAAGTACAGATAAAATTCAGTATCATGATAGAGTATCAGATGATACTGAAGTTAGTATTAATAAAGTTAATGAGATGATTTTTACTAGCACCCTATGCTAAAAGAATGTCTATAAATACAAATACAATGCTAAAATATCACTAAACCTGAAAAGTACTATCACAATAGTACAGCGTCACACTATCAGTATAGACAACACATCAGCCATTCTTCAAATTTTGCGCTAAACTAGATGCTGACTTTTCTGACAATAGGTATTTTATTGTAGTACGTTCCTGTGATATCCCTGGTCATTTTACACTATATCTACCGAACTGTCTACCTGCTAAGTCACAGATGATACAGATATGGTCATTGCTTGGGAGCCATCCCAAGGATTGTATATACCATTTACCAGATGCAGGAAAGGAAACTGGATTCAAGGTCTGGATTTGAAGACCTCTGGCCTGTGCCCACATGCAGAATTCTGAATGTGACAAACATATATGCAACACAAATCCTTCTTAGCTGAATTCTGATTTGGCCATTGTCTGAACATTTGTCTTTGTGTCTATATTTTAGCCAACTGACACAGTATACGCCCTCTGACGGACAGCTGCAAGTACTCGAGAGTTGTGACCCAACACCAGAGGGTTGGCAAGCATCCACTCTCTATTGAAACCTAAGTGTGGCTCCAGAATAGCTTTCATCTGAATGGCTGGCACTGGTGCAGTCATGTGCTTTGGGCCACTTTCTCTATTAATACCCAAGGGAAGCATGGTGGAAGAACCCTGGCTATTTTTAGATCTGTGTCTAGGTCAGAATGTAAATCAGTGTCTTCACTGCCATGAACACCACAGTGGTGGACAACACCACAGACTGCCTATTGTCTTAGCATTTTCACTTAGCTAATGCGCATCAAATCTGAGGTCATTTATGTGGGTGAGTGTTTGGTCTTCAATGCTTTTGCCCGCAGGACTTGGTGATGGGTCTTCAGTACAGTACTTGCTGATTTGTATTTAGCATTAAATACCAGCAGAGAAATGTTTTTGAATGTGAATCCTCATCTGCCCTAAGCCCGGGAGATGAGCGTGGACTCGAAGCTCCCTGAAAGCTTTTCTGCAGGCACTGTACGCTTTGTTGTGGCATTGAAAGTGCTTACGCTCTGTAGGCTGACAGAAGCTGTCAGGCACCACGTCAGCAATTGCACGCAGTCTCTTTTGTGTGCCTCTCTGCGCCTGCATTCCATGCCTGTAAGGCTTGTTACAGTGGTCCACACTGTGTAACAACTTCATGCCAACACCACCACATTTGCAACAAAGTCAAGGATTTAGGACTTACTGTTTGGTACTTGAGCCAGTGTCTTGGATACATAAGAAACAGACTCATTCTTGACAGACAATTTGATTTAGTAGTGAGATTTCATCCATAACACCCAGTGTAGTTCCACTTGAACATTTGATTATTATTGGATACCAAGTTGTCCCTCTAAAATGATGGACACTTTAGGAAGTTCCTTGGGTGACTGGAAGACAGATTACTGAAGTAACCTTTCAGGTTACTAAAGCAGTGGCATGCACTGATGATACAAACAGAGAAAATAAGGACTTGACTGAATGCCTTACTGTCTTGAAGGCGTTTGTAATTGGTTTTGTGGATGTGTCTGTGAATGCTGCAATACAGTGTTTTCCAGTGTAAGCCTAGGGATCCCCCTGACAGTGCCCATTTTTCACCAGTTTATCCCAGCTCCTAACATAACTCTACAAGGGACTGAGTTTTTGACTGCTTGGTTCAGAACTGTTGGAAGCTGGTATAGAGCGTTTCGTGTTTCTCATTTCCCGAAGACAGAAGTGGAAAACACTAATTTAACATGTGTTTAGATGTGTGTATTTAGCAGATGCTTTTATCTAGGACAAGATATAATAGTAGGCAATGTAGCATTAGGAGTCTTGGCCAAGGACTTATTGGTATAGCAGTGGTGATTCTGCCTGGACAGGGAATCAAACTTTTGATCAACCTTGATTTAATTACCTATGCTATGTTTGTTGATCAGAACCTGTATGCATCTGTGCAGGTAAGCAAGCAGCATGCTCACTAGCATCACCGAGGGTATCCTGTGCTGTCTGACGGGCAAAACTGCCAATGTGGTCCTGCCTGTGGAGTCTTCTGATGCAGGTCCTGCTGATGGCTTTGAGTTTGTGGAGGTGAAGCCAGGCCGCGTGCTGCGGGTACGCCACATCCTACCCGAACGTCAAGCCACCTCTGGTTCACAGCAGGAACAGGGGGTCAGCATCCACTGCAAGCGTAAGATCACTGTGTACCGCAATGGACAGCTTGTGATTGAGAATCTGGGTGACGTCCTGCACTCAGAGATCCTGCAGTGTCAGAACGGAGATGTGGAACAGTGTAGCACTGTGGAGGTGGAACTGGCTGACTACTCGACCGCCCCCTCCTCTCCTGACCCCAAACCTGCACCTCCACTTCCGGACTCAGACCAGCAGAGGCCTGCGCCCCCGCCGAGGCGCCGCAGGCGGAAGCCTAAGCGCACCGTCCTCATCGACTCTGAGCGACGCATCACCAGCTGCAAAGGCACACACTCTGACGTAGCGCTCTTTTTCATCCATGGTGTTGGGGGCTCACTGGACATCTGGGGCCGCCAACTGGACTTCTTCTCCAGACTGGGTTATGAGGTCGTTGCCCCTGACCTGGCAGGGCACGGGGCCAGTACGGCGCCTCAAATAGCAGCAGCTTACACCTTCTACGCTCTGGCTGAGGACCTGCGGGCTATATTCAAGAGATATGCCCGCAAGCGCAACATCCTCATTGGCCACTCATATGGGTAAGCTTACGTTTACAGTTATACGTGACAGTTTGGCAAAAAATTTGCACAATTTTCTCCCTACCCCAAATAGTCAATCAGCCAAGATATATTTGGTGTCCAAAGTTCTCTTCTTTAGTAATACACTGGAGCAATGTTATATCTCATCAAGTAGCATTATGTAAACTGCACTCCTAAATGTTCACACACTTGCTTACGTAGTTTCTATACACACTACAGACATGACATATAGACAAATTTCAGTTGTAAGCCTGACTTTTGTCCATTATTATAGATAAAAATAGGTGCTAATTGGTATACATAAGCTTCCATTACTTGTTAGCTAAATTAGCCTCATAGATCCAGTGCAGAACTAAAAAAAATCTAAATTGGACAACTAAACATACCTTGGCTGAGTGACTACATTTGAGGTAAGGAAAAAATTGTATAAAGTGAGATTTTTTGCCAAACTGTCAGTGTAACCAACACCATTACCTGTATTTTTCTAATGTTTTATAGAAAGCTTGCTGGACTAGGTGCTCCTATTCCCATTATATAGATGTAAGAAAACTTAGACACTTGACAAATGAAGGTATTTTTAGAAGATATTCAATTTGTGTATTTAGGAAAACTGAACTGTATTTCTTTTCATTTCACTGTATTTCTTTTCTAATTTAATTCGTTTTAGGAAATGCAATGACATGGCACCTTTTCCCTACTGTTTCTTGTGCTCTAGGGTATCATTCTGCACGTTTCTGGCGCACGAGTACCCTGAGCAGGTGCATAAGGTGGTGATGATTAACGGGGGAGGCCCAACTGCACTGGAACCCAGCCTGTGCTCAATCTTCCAGCTGCCCTCCTGCATTCTGCACTGCCTATCCCCCTGCCTCGCCTGGAGCTTCCTCAAGTACGAAGCCACACCCATCCACTCTTATTGCACAGGGATATATAATGTAAACTGTGACAGCAGCAAGGATAGAATTTTCTTGTTGGGGCAGAATTTTCTTCAAACACAAACTCAGCACCTCAATGCAGCTGAATAGTAGGCGATATAATGGCTGTTCTTAATAGACTACATATTTATTTAAAGCTCATTAACGTCAACCTAATGCACTGTTTATTGGCTGCACATGCCTTGGGCATTCAATGGTCACTGGACTGAACTAATAATAGTTTATTTGTAGATAACTGCACCTTCATAAAACTATTCCACCATATATTATGTTTATTGTTATTACTCTTTGCATCTTTCTCGCTTGTTCTCTGTATGGGGCTTTTGCACATTTTATCTCTCTTATCTTTCTCTCTTTCTCCACCCCCTCCCTTTAGGGCTGGCTTTGCCAGACAGGGCGCTAAAGAGAAGCAGCTGCTGAAGGAAGGAAATGCCTTTAACGTCTCTCCATTCGTGCTGCGAGCTATGATGAGTGGTCAGTATTGGCCCGAGGGAGATGAGGTGTACCATGCCGAGCTCACTGTACCCATCTTGCTGGTGCATGGCCTCTACGACAAGTTTGTGCCAATGGAAGAAGATCAGCGCATGGCAGAGGTACAGCGAAATGTTGAACGCTACAAAAATTTTGTTCATAATATCCTTCACAATTTCATTCTCATTAGCTTTATAAAGAGAAGTATGATGAGATAGTGTCCAACACAGTAACATGATTTGCCACTGTGCTATAGTTAAGACTCCATGGCTGGCAAGACCAGTGTGAACAACAGGAGCAGTGTGAAGCGTATCATTCGTTAAGGAGTATTACGCATATGCAGATGTCACTGCAGAAGTGGCAGATGTGTACTGGATGAAACAAAGGCTTTTTATTTTACTGAGGAGAAGAGTGTTCACTCCGCTGAACATTAAGCGTGCCAGCATTATTTATTCTAAACATTGCTTGATTGGTCTTGAAATTTTAAGACTTAACTTACTCCAGACATTGCTTGATTAGTCTTATGGTTGCCAAAATGGACCAGCAGAGTTTTACAGCATGTTACTGAGCACTTAAATGTAAATTATCACTAGTGAGCGCATTCATTGGCAAGTGAATGCAAAAAGTAGCGCTTTTGAAAAATTCACAATACTCTGTGGCTGAACTAAAATGGCTCCCTATAGAGCCTAGTATAGAGCCTACTAGCTAGATTTTGAGCTAATGGCATTTGCTATCTACGTAGTGCAGTATATATTAGACTTGGAGCCATTTTGCACACAGGCGTTTATTCTACAGTTTTCAGTGTCAGCATGTAGCATCAACCTTGGGACAAAACTTTAACTGGCAACCTCATATGAAGCCTTGTCTCAAAGATGTTTGCTAACAATAAGCATGACATTCTGTGCATTTCCAGATCCTTTTATTTGCCTTCCTGAAAGTGATTGAGGAGGGCAGTCACATGGTCATGATGGAATGCCCTGATACAGTGAATACACTTCTTCACGAATTCTTCCTCTGGGAGCCAGACATCTCTGCCTCCAAAGCTGACCAAACTGCTATGATTGATGCCACAGTTGCTCCTACTGTCGCTACAGAGGGCACGACTGAAGAAACCACTGGGACACCCAAAGCCAACAAGCCTCTGAACAAATAACCGATGAGGATTGGTGTCTTTGTGGGGTAAACCAATCAGAAGGCTGTTTGACGGCAGGCTGTACCAGGTGGAGCGGTCACCTAGGCTGAAAGCTGTTTTTGGAGGTGAAGTTTGAGCTGAGGGTTCAAGCAGGTTGCACCAAGACAGCAAGAAAGGTTCAAGTGGTGAGACTGCCAACACTGACCAGAGGTTTGAAGAAAGAAATGAAAGCTTAAACCCAGTTTCAGAACAGAAATGAAGGTTTATTACATCCTGATAGCTTCACTTCTTTATGCTACCTTTGGACATATCTTTCCTTGTTGTGTTGTCTAAACAAAAGGACTGGAGGTCCGTCCAATGAATGAAATCATGCCCGTTTAAGTGCTTGGGCCTTGACTGGACCAAATCCAGACTGGATTGTTCGATCCAGGCTGGACTGCACAAGAGGCTGGTCCCCATGCTCATACTGTGCTTGTGAATCTATTGTGTGATCTATTGTGACCCAGACCACGTGAGCACGTCAAAGAGGGGGAGAGAAATTTGAGCTCGGCGCTAAATCTAGTGTGTCATGTTTTTATACATGCCCTTTGCTGAATGCTGTTATCTGTTCAGAGTAACTTAGTAATAACAACAATAATTCTCATTCAAAAAAGTATAATACAGTAGTTATATTGTCTTCCTGTGTAACGTGCTCACAGCCCCAGGAGGACTAAAAAAAAGGGGGGGAGGCTGGGAGGGAAACTTCTAGCAAACATTCATTTCAAAGAAGTCACCTTAGTACTCCTCATATAACTTAAGAATAAACAAAATTAACAAAAAACTAATTTATAATAAAAATATAAAATATACTATATTAATATCTATATATCCAACTATATGTTTTCTCTGTTGAATGATTCCTTAAGCAGAAACAAAACATCAGCTATAAGGCTGTGCATAGTACTGATGGGGGAAACGTTAGGAAAATCAAATGTGCGCAACAAGCAGAAAATTCTGTGTCAGTAGGAGCACTCATGTCTCCTAGCAACCAGGAATCAGAGAAAAGAGGGGCGTTGCTGGCAAAAGAGAGCTGAGATGCTGTTACTGTGGTAACGCTGATATAATTTTGGTGCTGTCATAAAACACAGGAAATAAGCTAACACACTACAGTACTGCTAAAATACCTTGCACATACATACGTACAAATACCAGTATACTCACAGTGACAACTGGGAATACTGCTCAAACCATAAGCTTCTGTTACAGTAATACCAGGATGTAGACAAAAATTGATGCTGACTGTCAGACGCTTTGTTCAGACTGCATAATTAGGCCGTGTTACAGTGTGACACTTAACAAAATAAACAGAAACAGACAGGCAGTCCAAGCAAAGCACAAAGTGAGGCAACTTCAAGGCACGGGTTGCCATGACGACGGTCAGGCAAAAAGCCCATCTGGTCAAAAAGCTGCAGGCCTGGTCTGTGTAACTGGGGCTCTATTGGAGATAATTGCATTCTAGATGAACACAAGACATCACAGGCTTACTACCGCCTTATCAGGGTAATGCAGTGGACACCAGGCAGCAAAATGCAGAGAGGAACAGAAATCACATAATCTGTTTGCAAATTCCTTTGGGTAAACTCTGGACTGCATTATTTGCAGAGTATAATTAGGAAGGACAGAGTTATTTGATTATCACTCAGATGGCTCGGTACACTTGATTGCAGTTCTTTTACATATCTGAATGTGTGATGCCAGTGTTTAAAGCTGTAAAATTTCTATTTAATCTCGGTGGATTACACTGTATCTCATGTATCTTCCCATTGCAAAGGAGTGTTTTGATCGTTTAGCTTCAAATACATTAAACAGCATTCAAGTCAATGCACATAGGTTTGACTTGAGTTTTCATAAAAGGTGAATTAAGAAAAAACTCATTGTACATGCAAACAAAATGAAAAAGCAATGCAGTGAGAGTAAATCTTTCCATCTTTTCAAATAACATCATTCGTGACAGGTTTTTAATCATCCATCAATTATGCGATGATTTTACTCTGTGCCTCTCTGTGATTTCTTAGAGGCTCTAGATTTAGGTGAAGAGGATCTGGTCAAAGCCATGCTTTCCAAAAACGCACTGGAATATACCTTGAAACAATGCAATGGCTTTGTCCACACTGACTTTTTAAAATGCTGTTTCATATATGGGTGGCAAATATTCAAGTAAGTGGTTACAGGTGCAATATGAATCAAGCTTTGGTGTAACATCTAAATTACCCATTATGCATTTTAAATGCAATTTTAAAACGGTGTAACATTTTAATTTCTGTCAGTCTATCTGCAGAAGAGTAACTTCAATACATACCATGCAGTGCTGATCCAGAACAGTAAAATGTTCATTACTCCCGAGACAGGAGTTTTATGTGGAACCACCCTGCAAATCTGACAGTAAGCATAAAAATACTGTTCTTGATTAAGGACTTCTATTGTTATGTGCAAATGAGTGGTGCAGAAATTGTCTGGAGACTAATAGCAAATGTTTTAGCTAACACTACTGACTGATGTGCCACAACAAATGTGTGCTTTTCATTACATCAAACTTCGGTATCATCACTGTCATAAAAAAAAAACAAAAAAAAACAAACCCACAAAAGTCAGATATGAGCTATCAACTTGTACTTCGAAAACTAAAATGATGATAACTATACCAAATACGATTACTAGTGCAAGTGTAAACTATTTGAAGAAAGTGAAAACTTAACTAATATAGTGTAAATGCATTCTTTACAAGACCTAACAATGAGAATAACTAAGTTATAAATAACAGTTAACTGTGGAAGAAGTGGCTTTGGATACAGTGGGACTATGTGACTATACAATCAAATGGCTGAAATTTGAAAGGACTTTATACTGTGAGAGGGTTGTACTGTTTTTAAAAGCAAGCATTCTAGTTAAGCAAAGGCCACTGCAGAGTGCTTTTAAAGCGTGATCTCCGGGTAGAAAAAGAAGGGAGCTTGGTACTGTCCAGGATGAAGGACTCTTCCGCCTCCTCCTCTTCCTTGGGATGTGTACGCAACGTCACTGCTCCAGTGTGCTACTCCCTTTTGTGGTTCAATTTTATGCCCAAGTCTATGTTGCATTATCTGTGAAAAACACACTGCCTGGAAATGTGTGGATATAAGAAATAATAAAAGTCACCTTAAAAATATCTGTGTTTTGGATTTTGTGAGTTAAGGCGTGAATTTGACAAGCATATTTAGTTGAATTGCTCCATTAGATAAAAGAAAATGAATCACAGACCAGAAGTTTTGGACCTCTAGCTTGAATTATTTCCTATAAAACTAACTGTTCTAATTGTTGTACTTGTGCATCTGTTTGGCTGTATGCTAACCTTCAATATGCTTTAATAAGATAAACAGCATCCTTCTTTTAAGCCCAACATCCAATGTACACTGCTCAAAAAAAATAAAGGGAACACTCAAATAACACATCCTAGATCTGAATGAATGAAATATTCTCATTGAATACTTTGTTCTGTACAAAGTTGAATGTGCTGACAACAAAATCACACAAAAATCATCAATGGAAATCAAATTTATTAACCAATGGAAGCCTGGATTTGGAGTCACAAAATTAAAGTGGCAAAACACACTACAGGCTGATCCAACTTTGATGTAATGTACTTAAAACAAGTCAAAATGAGGCTCAGTATTGTGTGTGGCCTCCACGTGCCTGTATGACCTCCCTACCACGCCTGGGCATGCTCCTGATGAGGTGGCGGATGGTCTCCTGAGGGATCTCCTCCCAGACCTGGACTAAAGCATCCGCCAACTCCTGGACAGTCTGTGGTGCAACGTGATGTTGGTGGATGGAGCGAGACATGATGTCCCAGATGTGCTCAATCGGATTCAGGTCTGGGGAACGGGCGGGCCAGTCCATAGCTTCAATGCCTTCATCTTGCAGGAACTGCTGACACACTCCAGCCACATGAGGTCTAGCATTGTCCTGCATTAGGAGGAACCCAGGGCCAACTGCACCAGCATATGGTCTCACAAGGGGTCTGAGGATCTCATCTCGGTACCTAATGGCAGTCAGGCTACCTCTGGCGAGCACATGGAGGGCTGTGCGGCCCTCCAAAGAAATGCCACCCCACACCATTACCGACCCACTGCCAAACCGGTCATGCTGAAGGATGTTGCAGGCAGCAGATCGCTCTCCACAGCGTCTCCAGACTCTGTCACGTCGGTCACATGTGCTCAGTGTGAACCTGCTTTCATCTGTGAAGAGCACAGGGCGCCAGTGGCGAATTTGCCAATCCTGGTGTTCTCTGGCAAATGCCAAGCGTCCTGCACGGTGTTGGGCTGTGAGCACAACCCCCATCTGTGGATGTCGGGCCCTCATACCATCCTCATGGAGTCGGTTTCTAACCGTTTGTGCAGACACATGCACATTTGTGGCCTGCTGGAGATCATTTTGCAGGGCTCTGGCAGTGCTCCTCCTGTTCCTCCTTGCACAAAGGTGGAGGTAGCGGTCCTGCTGCTGGGTTGTTGCCCTCCTACGGCCTCCTCCACGTCTCCTGGTGTACTGGCCTGTCTCCTGGTAGTGCCTCCAGGCTCTGGACACTACGCTGACAGACACAGCAAACCTTCTTGCCACAGCTCGCATTGGTGTGCCATCCTGGATGAGCTGCACTACCTGAGCCACTTGTGTGGGTTGTAGAGTCCGTCTCATGCTACCACGAGTGTGAAAGCACCACCAACATTCAAAAGTGACCAAAACATCAGCCAGAAAGCATAGGTACTGAGAAGTGGTCTGTGGTCCCCACCTGCAGAACCACTCCTTTATTGAGTGTGTCTTGCTAATCGCCAATGATTTCCACCTGTTGTCTATTCCATTTGCACAGCATGTGAAATTGATTGTCAATCAGTGTTGCTTCCTAAGTGGACAGTTTGATTTCACAGAAGTTTGATTTACTTGGAGTTATATTGTGTTGTTTAAGTGTTCCCTTTATTTTTTTGAGCAGTGTATAAGTGCACCACCATCATATGCAAAAATTACTGTGGCCCTAATAGTCAAAACACAACAGCGTTTAGGAAGCAAACAAAGATAAGAACACCTCATTCATCATTCAGGCAGAAGACAACAACATATTGACAGAACATAACAATATTAAGGCAAAACACAACAACATTATGACAGAACAAAGCAACATTAAGGGAGAACAAAATATGAAGAGAACACAACAATATTAAAGTAGAACACAAAATAAGGAATAAGACAACATCAAAGAAGAAGGAACATTATTACGGGAAGCACAAATAAGGAGAACACAATATTAAGGCAAAAAAAAAAAAACAATATTAGAAGAGCACACCAACATTAAGCTCATTAGCTGAACTGGTTAACGGTTAACTGATGGCAACACTGCCATGTTTCCCTTAAAGCTGTTGTGCCTTCTTTTAATGTTGTTGTGTTATCGTCTTTTGTTTGCTTCCTAAATGCTTTTGTGTTTTGACTCTTTGGACCACTGTCAAAAAAAAGAGCAAGACGGTAAATACTAAGGGTACTGCTAACTGAAATTAGTCATTTAGCATTTGGTGCAAAAATAGGCAGGTGCAATTTTTGCAAGCTGACACAAGAGGGCACTGCTGATAGGGAAAGCTTGACCTGCTGAACTACAGTTGCTTCGACTTGTAAGTCTACTGGACTTTTGTTATAAGCTTGCCACTCATCCTGGTGACTTCATTTAGAAGTGATGAACAGGAAGCAGAACTGAAGACCTACACAGATAACCTGCGCTTGCTCAGAACACAGCAGCAATCCTCAAACATCTTTGTGACTGTAATTGAAGTTTTTTGGGTTGGATGAAGAACCAGAACAGGGCATAGCTTGAGGTTCCTTCCTTTAATGTTCCCTGTAAGAGTTTCAAGTAAGCGGTGGAGGTCAGATCTTCTGGTAACACATGAAGCTCCATCAGGAAACGCTGAATCACAGGAAATGGGCCAAATATTTATATTCCACCATCTCAAAGCTGTCACCCTCACAGCAACAGGTTGCGAACACTTTCATAACATCAATGACCCCTGGGTCACATGGCTGCCCCACCCTGCATGTATGTATATTTTTACAATTACTAAAAGGTGGGGTGGTTTCCTGTGGATGTCAAAACGCTGAAATCACCTTTCGTTTGGCATCACAGCTCCGTTACGCCACTTCACAAAACTTGCTCATGAAGGACATACGAAAAAAGTCACATATATCACCACACACATGGTCCGATAGCTTAAAATTGTACTGTCTTCATCACAGATCATACTCTATTTCAGATTTCGCTGTGAGGCAAAAGAACATTCCATAGCTGGTCTGTTGCAATACATGGGCAACACATTGTTCCACTGGTGCTTTGCTTAAAATTACATGGAGATGTTTACAGGAGTTCCAACCGCAGCCATGTCAGAATGCCCTTGGTGTGCTCTGTAAATTATGCACTGATCTAAATAAACATTTTTTAGGCCTCAGCCAAAGGGCAATAGTTTCCTCCCCATATGTGCTAGTAGTGGATTGCGTTACATTTAATTGTTTCCATCATTGGAGCAGTTGTGTTTTAAAAAATCTGCCATTTTTTTACTTATGAAATCTGACAACACCTTGCTCATTTGGACGTTTATCAATTAACACAACATAGACAGCAAGATGACCAGCCACTGAAAAATGCACCGACACTGCTGGAGCCATTCTGTAGTTATAAAGTATCAGAATCATCCTTAAATGGCTGTGGAAACTTCACATCCTGAAGGGACTTCATATGCAACATTTTTAATTTTTTGCACCTTTACCATCCATTTTAATACTCCTGCTCACTCAACACTTTATGCACTCCACTGAGCTTATAGATCCACTAAATATATGGGGGTGGGGAACTAAGGGCCAGACTCCTGCACCGTTTGGTGATTTTCCTGCTCAAACGCACCTAATCCAACTCAGTTAATTGTCCAGCAGTTAATTGCTGGACTCTGTTTGCCACCCTTAATCTAAGTGAACAATTACAGACAGTAGCCCATCTTGTCATGCACAATTTGCCAGCCAACCTCTAACTCATTTACCACTACAGGACCACTGCTGACCACGTTATTTGGACCTTTCAAAATACCCAAAACACATACATGCACATTTACATACATCAGCCAAATATCAGAATTTCAAAAATGAAAGTGAACTAATAAAAGAAATAAAAAGACATAGCACAAAATAATAAGGTAAAAATATAATAAAAAAGGAAATAATAATAAAAAAAACAAAAAACAAAAATGGATCAATAATGAGTACACCTAAAGTTAATGTACATATATGCCATCATTAGATATTAAGTCAGGGACTAAGTAGGAGAGAAGGCAATATGGAAGAGCTAGGTTTTCAGCTCGTTTTTTGGATGAGGAGAGGGAGGTACAAGAATGGAGATGTAGAGGGATAGTGTTCAAAGGTTTTGGGTCTGCAAAGCTAAAAGCCCGAAGCAAAAATCTCAATAAATGCATAGCCTGAAGGGTGGGACAGAAAAAAGGGTGGGTGTCAAAGGACCGAAGAGAGCGTGAAAGAGAAAACGTATGAAGAAGAGCAGACAGTTAAAGATGTGCCAGACCCTGCAGGGACCAAAATTTTATATTGTATACGGAGGTTTACAGGGAGCCAGTTTAAGTATCTGAGAGTGGGAGTTCTATGTTCCCATGGTATGTGCAGCTCACAGCTGAGTTCTGGACATACTGTAACTTCTTCAGCCCACAGACAGGAAGCCCGAAGAGAACAGTATTGCTGTAGATATGCCTGGGTGTAATAAAAGCATAGATAAGGTTCTTGGCTACAAAGTGGGAAAGAGTAGAACGTAACCTGGCTAGATTCTTAAGAAGGAAATACACTGTCTTAGTGATGTTTATAATGTGAATATCAAGTGATAATATGGAGCGATTCCTAACCTGAGAGCATCTGAGGACAAAATAAATTCTGGTATAACCAGGGTGGGGTGTTCTATTTTATTCAGGGTAGCTGATGATGCAATTAGTATATTGCAAGAACTAATTAGGAATCCAAGTCTTTATATCAGCCAAACAGTTAATCAAAGCAGCAGGTGTAGATTTGCTTATCGTGGGCATAGCAATGGAACTGGACGCTATATATAACGAAAATAAAAGGGCCAAGGACTGAACCTTGGGGAACACCAAGGGAGACGTGAGATGGCTCAGACCTAAACTTGCCAATGGAGACAATTTTCTGTTCTATCTGTAAGATATGATCTAAACCATGGAGGTACAGTGTCAGTGATGCCAATCAAGTTCTCAAGTCTGCACAGCAGAATATCATGATATAGTCTCTATAGTCTCTAACTGTACACCACAAAGTGGACACAGAGCATGTCATAGTAGTTACTGGATATCTTCTACTCATGTTCCCTTATAAAGTTAATATTTGATATGCACCACAAATATAGCCACTCTAATGGACAAATTAATCCAGTTTTCTTGGCTTGCACCAACCGATGTCAAAGCGGCACTTTGTCACAGAGACTATAACCAGTTATCTAAATGACACACATGAGGGATTTCTCCTGGAACAAGCCATGCTGGTTGCAAGCCTACAAAGGAAAAAAGCTAAAAATAGGGTCCCGCATTATTTATTTTTTTATAATGCACGTAGAAAAAGATGACGCACCTCTAGACACGTCGCAGCTCTTATAGGGTCTCTTGGAATGAAGGAGATAATGGACTGGATCATTACAGTGCTGTCTCTTAAACATAACAAACACTGAAAAGAACCAGATTCATGGACAAATTGGCACAAAGGCCCAGGACTGTTCTATGCGGGCCAGAGAAGTTTGTCTGGCACTGGGGTGAGCAGAACAGAACTGTGTCATGGGCTGTTGTAGACACATCATCCATGGCAACAAAATCATCCAGAGGTGCTTTAACATTACTGCCCGGGTTGTGCTATGACACTGAGAGTTCGCTATTGCTAAATTTGAAATGAAGAAAACAGAGGTCCATTGAGGAGCTGTTTAGGAATGTTTACAAATGTCTTTGTTAACAAATCATAGCTTACCCTCCGCTTGTAATGACTGTGGGTTTGCAGAAATTATTGTAAAGGATTTGGACAATGACATATCAGATGAACTACTTCAAAATTACAGCAACTTTTATATACATGACCATACAGGGGATACTTGAGGCCAGGCAAATGTTATGACCAAAGCTTTGAAATTTGCACTGGTCATGCTTATAATTTAGCATCACTTCATATATATAGTACACATGCATCCTGAATTCTGGGAGGCATACAAAGCACCAGATTCTAATCTTCACTGTATAGTCTACCAGGCATATACTACAGATATTTCCTGCTTACTACTGCGTCAATCTCATGACCTTTACATTTTCTTGATTAAACTGTTGTCACTGACGTTACATTTTTGTTTAACGTTTCATGGAGAGATCATATGACATCTTAAATTCTTGTGTATTTTTTAATAAATGCATTCATATTCCAGGTTCAGATGTTCTAAAATCACATTAATAATTTCAATAACAAGATCAAATGTGTCACACAATTAAATGTTTTTAAATTAGGGTCGTATTGTGACCAATTTCATGTAACCGTCACCTGTTTTTGAAGTTTATGAAAAAATTGAAATGTTGTGTTAAAGGTATAGCTATATTCAGTGGCTGAAATTATCTATAAAATAGACAACAAAAGGAATCATTACCATAACAAGTGAATTACGGTAACACTGACTAATGAAAAATAAATGTTTTGGTAATGAGTTGGCCTTAGCTAGCTTAACTAAAGTCAATAGTTTTAAGAGAATAGCCATGATGATATTCAAGACATAATTTACACATTTTTCATTCCATCTCCAAAATTTCTAATAAATAACATACAGTAATGATAGCTAAATATGAACCCTAAATATTTAAATCAAATAATACTACAACTGGAGGGGAGGCAGTCTGATTATGTAGCCATCTTTGAATTGAGTTTTCTGTTTCTTTTTTCCATTTTTTGTTTTTTTTTTAGTTACACATTAAAAAACATCACATCCTGAATGGCTATGATATGGAGACGCTTCACTTACAAGCATATTTCATAAACTGGGCTTAAATGGCTACTGTCATGCCTCCCTTTGACATGGCCAACACAACCGCTCCAGACTAACTCAGGACTCTCACCGATCAACCTACTGCCGTTCTTCATCATCAGACGTCAAATCACACACACCTGTCATACCATGTATATAACTAGTCTGCTTGGAACTTCTCACTGTGAAGTATCGTCACGTTAATGTGGATACCAAGCGTTTGTCCTATGTTACTTAGTGTTGCTCTGTTTATGACCCGTTTTCCGTTTATGACTTTGATTCTAGCTTTATCCCTTTGCTCTGTTTTGGTTTTCTGGTTTTCGACTCCCTGCTACTGTTTATCGACTGTGATTTTGGACTTTCCCTTTGGCATTAAAGTTCTTAACTCAAGCCTCTTCTGCAAGCGTCTGGTTCCGTCTACCACCATTACAGCTACACATTTATTTTTTCAAAAATATATTTTTTCACCTGATACTTCCATTTCTCAACCTTTGATGTCCAACTAAACAAATTCAAAGTGGTGTTCAATTTATAGTCTGGCACTATGCATTTAGTGGCTTTTAGTCATCCTTTTCTTATGACTTACTAGTGGTTTACCTTCTGGTGGTGTACTTTCTATGCTAACACAATGGTTTCCTTAAGCTACCAATTGGTATCTTTTACACTTTGTATTAATTTTTGAACTAAATGCATGTACAATATTCAATGATTCATAGTACTTAGTACCTTTTGAAACAGACACTTCAAAATGAACGTGTTGAAATCAGCCTGAGAATGAACCTCCAGCCATGTGTGTGTTTAGACCTCCAAAGATTCTGTATTTCTTGTTAATAAATAAAAGTGGATTGTGACCCAATTCTTCTCTGCCTACACTTTGAAAAATGTTCCTGCTGGGTCAACGTTTGAGGTTTTCTCATGACAACAGAAAGGATTTCTCCATCATCCAGTACAGTAGGCTTCCCTGGTCAACCAGGTCATTTTTCCAGTGCTTATATCAACAGTGGTTTCTTTTTTCGTAATTCTGTTACAAACAGTTGACTTTACAATCCCTGATGTTTTGGTTAAAGCTGGTTCTCGTGAAGTCTGTAGATGACAGAAAGCAAAAGCTACTAAAACAACAAACTCACACCTGGCAAGTAGCAAATATCAAATACATACAAACACATTTGTGATACTACTGAAAATTGGACTGTTCTTCTGTGGTCAGTAGTCCAATTTTCAGTAGTATTAAAATCCATTTTAAAAATCCATTTTAGAGTTTTTCATGACTTACATTTTACACTAACATCTTTTTGCTTTGAATGACCAAAAAAACAAATGACTGAACATTCCATTTTGTCACTAACAAAACATTCATAACACCACAGAAAATTTAGCTAATATTTCAGCAGTGACTATTTCAGTAGTAATTTTGAGCATAATTAAGAAACGTTTGAACAGCTGTACACACATACAATCATAATATTTTCATTAAGACACAAAAATGTTTCAGTTGTAACACGAAAATGTGGGAAAGCACTTTTTTTTTATTTAAATTCATGATAAATGTAAATCTTTAAAATTCACTTCAAAATAAAAAGGTCTTTAAATAATAAAGTTGAATTTTTACAACTTGAAATTTAGCAGTTAGTGTTTAGGACAGCCTTATAAATTATGATTTTGTACATATTTAACTTATTACTATCTCAATTAATGCACTGGGTTTAAATAAGTCACAACATAATCCTTCTAAATATCTGAAGTCTGAATACACCCAGTTTGAACTACTTTGATTCACTTAACAAATCCTTTACTTGGTGCACTCTGCTCCAGCTCCTCTTCAGTAAACAAAGAAAATACTGCAATTTTCTGCAAATTTTAGAGCACTATTTCTATTTATTTACTGAATTTAACTAATTAAAAATTAAATATTAAGTTGGCCCTAACCTTTGTACATACCACATTTTATGTTTTATTTTTTCACAATGTTAAATTTGGCAAATAAACAGTAACTGTGCAATGAAAAGTGTGTTCTCTGTGTTCTTATTTCAAATAGAATATCAACAAAAGCACTGATAATTTGACTAGGGGTACCAATTTTTTTACAGAACTGAACATGACATGTTTTAAACTTTTTACAGATTAAACAACTGGACAACTGGACTAAAAATGACACTGTCTATTAATGTCAATTATACAGAGGTTTCCTGGAGAGAATGAAAAAAAATGATGGATATTGATGGAAATTATGGAAATTTTCCCTAGAAATATGCATAAAATAAGCAAGAAATAAATGAACAGAAGTTATTATTATGTATCACATAAGTTTATTATTAGGTAAGTGTGTAATTCAAATGTTTCCATTTCCAAAATGACCACATTTTTAAAGATTAAGTTTAATGATTCTGTTCAGCTATGTCGATAATGTTACTGCTTCGCTCTGTGTCATATGATTTCAGTGGAACTCTTGAACCCCATTCCAAAGAACCACCTGGCAAGTCCACAGTCAAATGCTTACAATTCCATGTAACTCTATTCGGTCAGGGACTGCAACTTTATGACAGCGTGACAAGTCAATACCAAGTACAAAGACAATCATTTTCTGGAACAGGCCTGTTAAGAGTGCAATAGCAACAGCAAATTAACAGGTGCCAAAAACAACAAACTTTAACACCAAATCAGCAGTGACTAATGATTTGCAGTTCTGTTTTTCAAAGCAGATTCACAAGAAGTAATATAAATGCAAATTGTTACAGCTTCCAACAATGGAAGTTAAAACAATGATGCAATAATTCGTGGTGTAAACACAGCTAACTACAGATAATGCATGAATCATGCAAAAAACGTATAGTATAGTTTTTGCTGTGACGGTGATCGGTGAAAATGTACAGTGGATGGCAAATAAATTACCTTCCATAGGATTCAAAAGGCCATAAAACTATCTCCATGTTTGGGTTCAAAATAGTCTTGCATAACCACAAGCACAAAAACAAATCAACAAACAACTAATCCTCAATTTATAAGAAAAAAGAAGGAGGAGACAGATATCCCAGGCACCAGGCTGTACTTCAACAACTACATGAGACACTATAGCTACAATGTTGGATCACAAGCACCCTGTAAAAGTGGGTAATGTTTGAAATGAATGGGGAGCAAAGCTTGTGGAAGATGAAAAAATTTCCCACACGTTTCCCTTAGCTGGGTGGTAAGGCTTGTTGTACACTATTCAACACTACGTCTTGTTTTGTTGTCTCTTTCGGCTTGAAGATATTCTTATGGAACATGCAGTGCGGTACTACATGGTCTTAATTCCACATGTGAAAATACTGCAAGCATATCTTGTGTCCAATGCGCATGTGGTTCTGCCACAAACATGTATTCAGTCTGAATGTGCACAGGGTTCTGCTGCAAGCATGTATTCAGTCCAAATGCGTATGCGCATGTACCACAATCATACCTTCAGTTCACATGAGCACATCCTCATTCCACAACTCCATACTCCGCAGGCGTATCCCACACTGACAAAAGATGTTAATAAAAGCACGAATGACCCCCCATACAACATCATACAAAAAATCTTTCTGTGAAAACTGACTTCTTCAATTTGGTGAACGCTGTGGGGAGAATTGCATCAGGCAATTAATGATAATTACAATTTTTCCCTCAAAAACTAAAAGAAACTATTTTAACACTCTTGACTATGTAGCTCCACTTACAAATGGCAGTAAGTTGTAATGTTTTATCAGTGAACAGAGAGAGATCTTCGACTTCCTTCTAGTAAAACCTTTCTAGATCCTTGAGGTTTGAGCAGCAAAACCACTGATTTTCTTCCCAGTCAACCATTTCTTTGATGAGCTGATGAGTGTTTTGGATCGTTGTCATGTTGAAAGATCCATCTTCAGCCAAGACCACGTTAAGACCGTTCCAGCAAAGACCAATTCACATTTCAAGTGTGTTTTGCTGTTGTTCCTATCAGCAGTCTCAGATCATTAACTTCTTTCAACAGCACTGTTTCTATGCACAAAACTTGCTCTAGCATAGTTTATAAATCTGTTAAGTGTTTAAATACTATTTTTTTCTAGTATTTTGCTTAAACAAGGCAAATTTGAAAATGGTCAAAAATTGCTTATAAGAAACAGAATCTAGCTTATGTTTACTGAGCAGAAAACAGCTATATTTAAATGAAAAAAGTACAAATGTATGTGATGTCATTAAGAAACTGAATCATGTGTTATTGGTATTTATTTTATTAAACCGTTTTAAAACAGCAGTAAACCTTCAAATTTGTTATAGCATACTAACATAGAAAATGTTTTTCTTTCTCCTAATAACTTTTAAAAACCATTTTAAAGACATAAGGTTTTATAACAGTGACAATAGACAGTATTGGGCAAAAATCAGAAACTACCCTTTTGTTTATTTAATTTCCAGTGAAAACAAACATTAAGGTAATCACTTTATCCAACTTTCAGTGCCAGAAAAAAAAAAAAATGTTTAACAGAAAATTAAACAAAAGACTCCAACACTAAGTATCATGAAACCAACAAAGTATCTTAAATACAACGAGCTACAACTGTATCCTGCCAACCAAAGGTGTTCCCGAAGGAGTCACTGACATTGTTACCCTTCAAATAGAAAACTAACATTCACATAAGCAACTACCCATCTTTTTCATTTGCATCTAAACTGCTACAGGAGAATAAACGAAAATAAGTTTTCATAACCAGAGTTCCAATAATTATTAAAAGATACAGAGAAAACAGGACTTTTAACAACCATGCAAGACCAGTTAGATCATCAAAACTGTCACCATCAGATAAACAGTACTTAGCGCTTTCATCTTTGAGAGATGAGCTTCCCTCACATCCACAGATTTCTCTGTCCATTTTTTCAACTGTGAGAAGACAATTCAATGCTATGGATCAAAAGGAATGTGTAGCTGTCAATATGTTATTACTCAAAAAAGAAACAGACAAAAAAGAAAATTTGCACTAGAACACTGAATCTTGAATCTGAGACATGGAGTAAGGTTTTATGCACTGATGAGTCTAAATTTGAGGTCTATGGTAGTAACTGAGCAGCCAAAGGCATGCTGGCATAGCAATGAAAGACTCTACAACCATCAGTCAAGCATTATGGAGGATCAACCTAAGGAAGTTTAGGGAATTTTCAATACTTCATGTAATACCCTTTGGAAAATGTTTGATTAGTAAGAAAATCATTCTACAGCAAGAGACGATCAAGATGTACAAACAAGAAGCTGTGGGAGTTCTCAGAACAACGGACAGGCCACCCCAGAGTCCAGACCTCAACAACACTGAATGTGTTTGGGATTACTGAGAAGCAGAAACTAATAATAAAATAAATGAAAAGGCGCTCTCTGACTTTCGCACAGTACTACAGATTTCAATTTTTTGGTTGTATTTAATGAGAAAACAAATTTTCTCTCATATATGTGTATGGATTTTTTGTGTTCCTTATATGGTGTTTTCCTCTTTTATTAATTATTCATTTTGTTATTTTTAATTTTCTTTTAATATATAAATTCTTCTTCTTAAGATAAAATAACAAGCTTGTCAGTCCATAAATATTTCTTTATAGTCTGATGATCTGTTGCCATACATGTCTGAGCCTTCAAGCTCTACTCCAATCACCCCAGATATTTTAAGAAAACGTTGAGAACATCTCAGTGAATCTGTCTTATTTCCAGTAAATGAATCTGGGCTTAGTGTCACAGAAAAGGCATTTCCCTATTACAAAGCTCGACAAGTTTCTTGATATTCTTGGGTTAAGGTCACTAACGTATCGGGGCTTACTCAGGCACAGTTTTAAACTTTTTAATGAAACAGACTAAACAAGCCAACTTGCACTGAACTCTGATTTTAATTTCTGAGAAAACAGCCTCTTGTTCTACCATCCAAAAAGCTATGTAGCTCCTCTATGGGCTTAAATGGAGACATCCTCAACTTTGTCTGTTTCTCTAGCTTAGCTCTGAAGTCAGCCAATATTTCTTGGTTTATTTTTCTTCAAATAATGAACACAATTATGAAAACCACTTCAAAACATTCTGAGAATGTTTAAGAAGCGGTTTAAAAAATAAATATCAGAGAGAAACTCTTACTCTTTTGCATGCATGTTTAAACCCAATCTTTACCATTTTACACTCATTGTTTCAGCTGTAAAATGGCAATGGTTTGAAATGAAGGGCTCAGCTGTTGATTACCAATGATTTACATTTCCTAGCCTGATATGTATTGCAAATCAAATCAATTCAAAATCAAATTGATTACTCAATGTGCTTGTGTTTTGGTTCGGACAACTATTGCACTGAACCCAAGAACAAAAAGACAGTCTTGTGTTTCTTTTATATAGTGATATAAAACACAGCAGCACAGAAAGCTCCTATAACACATGCTAATCCATATGACTATTAACAAAAGTGGACATGCTTGCATTGTAATTACTCTGTGGGGAGATTTTAAAGAATTTAGGGGCCAAAGACAAAGTCTCTGAATGTTGATTGATCATATTATATGATTACATGATTAGCTACATGAGTAGACACATTCAGCTTCATCAGAAAATATTTATAACTCTCAACTATTCAGTAACATTATTTTCATCTTACGAACACTGTGTTCACATGAGCCTGAACATGAAACTCATGCAAAGGCAGGGTAAACATGAAAATAAGGTGAACAGTTCTCATTTGAATGTGAGAGCAACAGTGGCTGGATGTTCCAACTTCTCAGAAACTTTATCCTCTCAGTTTCAAAACATTATGTCTTGTTTTCAGAAAAATGAAGCTTTCCACTTTGCTGTTTGTTTCCACTTTTGTTTGTTTCTCTCCCACAATCACTGTCTGCCGAATTACATAATATTGTCAAAAGATTCAGGGAATCCAGAGGAATCCATGTAGGATGATGCCGGAAAACACTGTTAAATGTGCGAAACCTTTGAGCCCTCTGATGGCACTGCATGAGAAACCGTCATGCTACTGTGTTAAATACAACCACATGGGCTCGGGAGTACTCCGGAAAACCGTTGTCACAGTCTGCCACTGCATCAAGAAATGCAACTTGGAACTCTATTATACAAGAAGAAAGCCATTCATAAATTCTACGCAGAAATGCTGCCGAATTCTCTGGGCCCAAGCTCATCTGAGATGGTCTGAAAGACAGTGGAAAAAACAGAGATCAAGCTCTCTGTGTCAAAGACAAATTGGGCCATCCATTCTTTTATTAGCAAAGGTGCAAAAGCCAATATCTGTCATGGTGTGGGGTGCATCAGTGCCCATGGGACTGCGTAACTTGCAAATGTGTGAAGGTACTACAGACACGGAGGCACATACTCGGATTTTAGAGAGACGTATGCCGCCATCAAGACAACATCTTTTCCCGGGAAGTCCTTGGTTATTTCAGCAAGAAAATGTCAGGCCCCATTCTGCATGTGCAACAAGAGAGTGGCTTTGCAGACACACATTGCACGTGCTTGACTGGCGGTCCAGATCTGTCTCCTACTGAAAATGTATGGTGCATAAGACAACGAAGAGAATAAGACAACAAAGACCATGGACTTCTGAGCAGCTTAACTCTTGAATCAAGCCAGAACAGGAAAATGTTTTACTTGCAATATTGCAACAAATAGTATCTTCAGTTCCCAAATGATTAATAAGTGTAATGAAAAGGAAAGGTGAACACATGTAATGAAAAGTGAAATGTGAACACATGCCTCAGCCACAACCTTTTTTGTGAGTGTTGCAGGCATCAAATTCTAAATTAGTTTGTATTTATAAATTACAATTAAGTTGGTCAGTGAAAACACTGCAAATCTTATCTTTGTATTTTTGTCAGTTAAATAAAGGTGCAACAGAATTAAATCACAGATTTGCATTTGAAGGCATTAATTGAGATAGCCATAAGTTAAATATATGCAAATTCCAAATTTATAGGGTACTTATTATTGGGAGGTGGCTGTCCCAAACCCTAACTCCTACATTTCAACTTTTGAAAAGAAAAAAAAAATTCAGTGTTTTTAAAATACTTTTTGATTTCAGCTAAGGTGAAGATGTATTTTTAAGATTTATTATGAGTTTAATTTTTAAAGTAAAAACTCCCATGTTTTCACATTATTACTGAAACACAAAGAGTTTTAGTCCATAGTCTTATTGTAGCCACACCCCTGTATTTTAGAGCAGGATGTGAGACTGCATTCCTCTCCCTTACTGCCACATGGTAAGCAGCTAGATCCTAATTGTTTTCTAAGGTGAATCTGTCCCAAAGTCTGAAAGAAAGTCTGAAAGCGTGTAACATTAAGAATTGTCACTACCAAAACATGTTTTCTGCAATTAGGTAAACTTTTTTTGTGTTTTAATGAAAAATATTATGGTCTTATATGTGTACAACTGTTCAAAGCTGTGTTTGCTGGTCATGTACTTGCTGAACAGACATGCAGGCATCCATATAAGTTTTTTATTACTCACTTTATTGCTTATAATTGCCCTGTTACTGTCATTATTACATCATTATATTGTCATCATTATTGTTACTGTTGTGTTACCCTCACTGTAACTGTTCCTGGCTCTAATAGTTACTGTTATTACTGTTATTATACTTACTAAAAATATAAGCTGATTCCTCAGTTATTACACTGAATATGATAAAGCCTTTTTCTACTGACCCATTTCATCACTTTAACAAAGTGTGTCTTTATTGCTACAGGTGAATAACATTTGTATATAACAGAGCAGCAGACACTCTCTTACAAGTGGAAAAGGTGCCGGGGGGACAGGAACTGGACACACACTATTTGCAGCTTGCCCTGACCCCTGTTGCCCAGTTGTGGTTGTAAGAGCCTTGGCCGCTGCTTCTGTGTTGTTCTCGGACATCTCACGCTGCAACCAGGTATTTATTTATTCTGAAGATTGTAGTGCTGGAGGGCCGCCCATAAGCCCTCCATCTGTTTGCCATTAGCTGCTTTTAACACCCGATATTCACACTGCAAAAAAGCTGGCCTGTTTTTAAAGATGTGAATCTTTCTCTCCATCTCTTTCATTCTCTCCTCATCTCTCTCTCTCTCTCTAGTAAACTTCTCCTCTGGTTTATGTCTTCAGCTCGCAAGATGTTTTACTTTTGAAATGACTTCCAGAGGGAATCGTTCTCTAGCGTGATTGAAGACATTCCTTATTAGCCAATCGAGCTGAAGGCCATGCGTGCCGCAGCATTCGTGTGAGGTGCATCCAGTTTCTGATCGAAAGCATAACACAATAACAGGGCTCGACGTAAACGTTTGTCTGCTAGGCCAGGACAAGTGGATGATGAATTTACTTGTCCGGTCAGACAAGTAAATACACAAGATAAAAATAACAAACAGGCTAACAGATTATTCTGCAAAACAAAAAAATGAACATATTCTGATGAGTGAACACTTTAAAAAGGATCATTTTAACATATACGTTAAATGTTTAGGTTTCCCAGCAAGAGTAGCATAACGAGGCACATGCACAGTAAATAAGTCTATATTTTCATGAGACCTGACAGCTCCAATTCTGCGGGAGCAGCCAAGCTTATCAGTCAGAATGTTTTTGATAGCAATGGTAAAAACAGGGCTTTTGAGAGTTTAAGGGAAATGAAATTATGGATTCAGGAAAAGATCTGATCTTTGGAAGCTGTTCAAAACATTCTAAACTTTTTGAAAAAGTGTGACATAATGAAACCTTGTTTGATAAAGGAACACCATTTAAACTGAGCAGGCTAAAATCTCTCTCGAATGAGAAGAGCAGGAACAAATGGTAGACTGCATCATAGTCTCACACACACACACACACACACACACAGACACACATTATAAATTGCTCAGTGCTAATTGTAGCATTTCAATGAAAACATTTGCAAATGTTGTTACTTTTTTCTGTGGACAAGTGATTTAGGCCTTTGAACAATTAAAAAATGGATTTAACTGTCCATAGAACTGAAGTCCACAAACAAGCCTAATATCAACCCCTGGATCACCTACTACTGCTACTACTACTACTACTACTACTACTACTACTACAAATAATAACACATGCACATTACAATAAATAATGTATCACGTGACTGCAGCATGTGGTATAAATCAGGTAGACTAGCATTTATGACATCAGTTAGTGTTCAGTACAGTGTTAGTGCAAAATGAGCAAGCCAAGGCTCTTAGCAGCCAAGTTACCTTAAGGGAGTTACCACTAGGCATGCTGGTTCCAGGATCTTCCAAACAACTGTCATCCTGTTCTTTTATTGCACAACCATTTTAAGGGTTTACTGACAACTGTGCGAAAAGCAATAACTACCTGTGATCAGTGATCTTGTAGATGAAGGTAACTCAGTGGTCTGGGTAATCAAAGGAGAATTGTGAACTTGATGCAACCAGAAGAACCACCACCAGGCAAATCAAGTTTGTCACAGATCTCACAAATTTTTCGGTGACTGGAAGATTTGAAAACTGGAATTGAAATTGTGCAGTGTACACTCAGCTTAAAACGAGATTGACAATTTAGCATGATAAGGCACCAAGTCATCATCATGTATCATCATCAAATCGTTCTAAACACATGACAGTGAGTTTTCATTGCTTCAGTGGCCTGCACAGCCCCTGGCTCTCAACTATACTGAGCATCATGTCGGATAATATGGAAAGGGCTTTCACAGCAGCCATCCAATTTGCAGAAACATCACAACATAATAATTTACATATGGTACAACATTCCTGCACAACACATCCAGTGTGTTGAAGAAACCATGCCAAGAGCAACTGTTCTTAAGACCAAAGGAGGAACAAAATCTTACTTTACAGATGTGCCTAATAAACTAGCAACTCAGTGTATAAATAATAAATAATAGATGTTTTGTTTGTATAGTGCCTTTTACAAGGATGCTCTACAGCAGGGAAAAATTAACAAAAATAAGAGAAATGGAAATAAGGAACATTACGGAGGACGACGGTTTTAAAGTATGAAACAGAAGAGCAGTCATGAGGAGTTTCGGAGTGTGGGAGCTGTAGCAATGAACAACTAGAGCGCAACAAGTGGCAGAACTAAGGATCTAAGGATATGAGGTGGACTGTACACTCATAAAAAGATAGTTCTTCAAGTGTTCTTTAACAAAGACAATGGTTCTATATGGAACCTTTAAGAAAAGGGATCTGTATAGCACCAAACATGGTTCTGCTATTGTAACAGTATCAAGATTGCAACAATAGAAGAATCTTCTTTGGTGCTAAATAGAACAATATACAACACATTCTCCATCAATCTGAAGAACCATTTCACGATGCAAAGAACCTTCAAGTATGCAAATTGTCGTTTCAATGTTCATGGTTCTTTGAACAACCACTGTCTTTACTAAAGAACCCTTGAAGAACCATCTTTTTTTTAAAGGTGTAGAAATGAACGAGCTCATTAAGCAAGGCTTTACAAGTTAGCATTCTAGTCCAAACGTACCTGAAACTGGAAAAGATTTATAACCAGTAAAGCTTTAAGAAAAGCAAGGCCAGTTTGGTAGGTTTTACAGGTCACAGTACAGTTTCCATCGTCACACAGACAAAGTGGGAGCTTTAAAAGCCTGTCTGACAGGGCTAAGAGTGGCTACTTCAAGGCCGCCAGTTGGCCCACTGCTGCTTGTGATACAGAGACATGCAGTGGCAAAGAGGTGTTAGAAGCCTCTGGTCAGCGTGTCCTGGTGACCACCCCCCCTCAGCCTTCATGTCCTGCTTGATGATGGGGGAGTGCCAGGGCCCTGCCACATACGATTAGTGAAACAACAGTAATCTGAGCTAGTGTGTGACCACTGCTCCGTCTGAGGAGGAGCCTCCAACACAGGGAGGAGAGAGAGAGAGAGAGAGAGAGAGAGAGAGAGAGAGAGAAAGAGAGAGTACAACCAGGAGGAGCGCACACACACTCAGCCTGTCCTTAAACTCCAAACACATACCTTGTCCTGTAAACATATCCACCATGCAAGAGGAGATGCTGTCAGGATTTCAACAGGCAGGGACAGAAGTAAGTGAGGCTTAAAGTTTTTCAAAATGGGTAATTTTTATAATGGGCAAATTGTTAACCAAACTGGGGAATCACTTTTTTTTCATTTCTCTTATGTTAAAAATAAACCAAATTTTGAGAAATAGTGCAGACTGTAAAAAAGAACTTTGACTCTTTTCTTTGTCACTCTATCCCTCATGTCCACCTGCTTCACATGAATGCCATTGATCTGTCTTCTGCTTTGCGTGATGCAATCCTTTTCCTTATCCCTGTTGTATAGGTTTGAAACCCTATAAGCAGAAGGGGAATCATCATATATCTAAGAGGCACCTGGATTCATACAAGCACACTTTACATGCTGCTTAAGATTATAAAGTTGCAATCTGCTAGTCCCGGACCTGCCTAATGGACTATGCCAAAGGATGAGGAAATTCCGTGCCCGCCTCCAGGGTATCCTGACTCATGCAAGTGATGTAGACACTCAGGAAAAACCTGGAACTGGGCTCACTGTGATGATGAAGTTTTAGTAGTAAATCGTGACGACCACACAGACTCCATCTGACAAACCCAACACAGCCCAGCCAAGCCTAACCCAGCTTAGCCGGGAGGTTCTCTGAATACATGGATGTACGAGGCACAGGGGGAGCACAATCTGTCGTTCCCAATCCTGGCTCCCAGCACAAAATGAGAGATTTTCCCTCCCCACCTTTTCCCTGAGGTCAACCCAACACAACGCCACCCTGATAAGTCCGACTTAGCCGGGCCCTCGGTAAGGACACATCTCCTTTTGTTAGTGTAAGCTCCTGCTTACAGCCCATGTGTTAAAAAGTGCAGAAAGCTCAGGATCCCAGAGGTCCCATTGTGCCAGAATACACATATGACTAGCCCTCTTCACTAAATGAGAATCGGCAGTTCCGTAGATTTATGGGTGTCCAGGATTTGTGTTCATTTTATCTTTGAATTTGAGAGGATATAGTTTAAGGAGATTTTATTGGTTGTGAAGATCAATGAACTAAATATCCTAATCAGATTTGATAGTGTTTAATCAGCTTGCTCTAGAAAGGAAATCTATGTTTAGTGGACCACCAGAGTCAAATCCCTGAAGGATCTGCAGTTACTGCTCCTTCCTGTGAAACATCCATCCTGAATGCTGCATTGTTTGGTACAGATTGAAATGAAAGTTGAAGAGGTAGAGCATATTTGCATAGATGTTGCAATCCTGGAATTTTTTTTTGTGTAAACTTTTTTCTCTGCATGGTGCATATGAAAAGAAACAGCTTGGTTAGAGCTTTAAAACAACAATGATCACTTTATGCATGTAACCTCATGTTTCAGACCAGCTCATCTTTTGCCACTGCAGTCAAACTGTACTGCTTAGGGCTGCAGATGACCTAATAATATTGGTCAATGAGAGGTGGTGTGTTTTAGGCAAGAAAGAGGCACCAGAGGCTAAGCCTATATTCATCTGAGCTTCTCAACTCTGGTAACCTGAGATTCAATCTGGCTTAGTTTGAAGCCTGATGAAGGCCTTCTCTTGATCACGCAGTGAGAATTGTCTCTTCGCACCCACGCGCTTTTGCTTGTCCTCAGAGGGAACTCCATCAGGCGATGAAACCTGCAAATCGGCCTACAGAACTAGTCTGGTCCATGTGAGACATGACCCTCCCAAGTGCTTTGGCATTTCGTTTTGATCCTTGCACATGGTTCAGATTGATGGCTTTGGAGTTTGTTTTCTCTGCCTTCCATGCTCCAACATGCTCGTAGGAGATGCATTCAGCTCTTGCCAAGCCTTAATCAGCAAGGCTTTTAAACTGCCATCACACATAACAAAAACTTAAAGTTTGGACATTCCGATTTGTTAGAGTATGAAGTATTCATTGTACATGAAACCTGTCAAGATTTCTCAAAAACTCTGAGGCATACCCAAAGTCTAGGCCACAAAGACATACAAAGCAAAAGAACTGGGTGAAGAAAGCAGAAGTCTGTGTTCACTCAAAATTCAATGCCAGTACAAAAATAAAACAAAAGCAGACCCGTGTAAATTTCAGCTTTTGAAAAAACTACCATTTCACAGGAAAACAGGTACATAACTGGAGTGTACAGTGCACGGGTATTTAAGTGCTCAGTTAACCATACAAGATGCCAATATTCGAATGCTGAAATCACTATTTGGGTATTTGCTTAATTTTAGCATGGAAAGACAGAGAAAATACACAGACATACAATTCAGTGAAACACTGATTTTATGTTTTGACAGGACTGTAAAATATAGTACGTTCACTCATATTAGCGAGTAAGTATGCTTTGCTACTTGAAACATGAGCACCTGAACTTAAGCGAGTTGCCAAGGACACAATGTTAAGGATGAGTTAAGGTATGGCGCAGCTTTTTCACTAACAAGGCTAACTAAATTACTCTAGCTGATCTTAGCTAGGTCCAGAAAGAGTGACAAATTAACATGTTGGCACACTGTCCACCTGTAAGAAGACAACAAGTCCTCATCACCATTCAGGATTGTACCGGTTAGCTCTGTTAGCTCATTAGCTCCTCTGAAGAGACAGCCTCCGTGACTTATCCAACACGAAAGTCTACTGCTTTCCCTTGGCTATTTTTGAATAACGAGGCATGTTTTAAAATGTATTCCTCTGTGTGCTGCTATACCAGTGCTGTCACCTAAAAAGTAAGCCTATAGCTCTGCCTTAATGTTGGCGGAATGCATTCTTTTGGTTTTTCCTTCCTTGTGCTTACCCGATTATATGTTCATTGACACTTATGTATATCTGAATATTAATCAGAACATTAGTCTGAAGGCAAATCCCTATACATAACATTGCACGAAAACAGATAAGATGTTATCTAAGACTAGATTAATTTGGGTATTGAGGCCTTTTTTGCATTATTACACATGTCCATGATGAAATAACAAATTATATATATGCAGCCCTAACATTATCTTCATTGAGTTGTATCTTGTTCTAACTTCTGTCCATTATCTGAATAATAGACTTGTGTGTCTCTCCTCTGTGCAACTGGGCTTTTATTTGTGTCAGATGTTTCTGATTTTCCTATGCACACTATATTTTAACAAGCGTGTGGACACTTGGACGTAGACAGTGGAGGAAGAAAGGGGTCGAGAAACGCAATACTAAAGCATGCTTCAGTGATCAGAGGTCCCAACTGCGGAATGACTGTTCCGACCTTGGGATGGCAGACTGTGTAATGATATCAAATTCCTCTTTCAGTGACCTCTGTTGATCCACAAATCAAAACTGTCTGAACGAAATAGCTGACTTTATGGCCTTGAAGGTCCTGAATTACGTAAAGAAGCAAACGTAAAAAGCTGCAGTGCAAACCTGACTGCCAGAATGTATGCGACATCTGCACACTTTTGTCAAAAATATAACATTTAGGTTAGCACACACACACATTAGTATAATACGACCCAGTTACGGAAACAGTGTCAGCTTCTAAACTCGTAATGGGTGCCTCTGTCCCCCTCTAGCATGGACATACAGAAAGCCTTGATGATGTATTACACCCTTACTATAAATAGACCACCAGTACTGTTAACTGTAGTCAGCTCTGAAGAATGATGCTAGCATAATATATCACAGTAAGTAAAATGGCACAATAAAATTTCAGTCTAGAGTACAAATTTAGAAATGTAAGACAAGATCAAAGTCTACAAACAGCTGCTATTCAATATAATATAAACTAGCCACTCAATCATTCAGGACTGGCTGGCCCTACTAAGTTATGGGATGACAGAAAATAATATGATTATAAAATATTCTATTGTAATCTGTCAGCATATTTGTTGTTGCAGTTGACCCTCATGAATGTCCTCTCATAAGCATAATTTATTGTGCTACAATTTCTAAACAATGGTAGTATTTGCCACTGGAATAATATACTGGAAAAACAGTTCATAAAGCCTCTATATACTCTTATTACTGAAAAGACATCATTTCCTGGTTTAATTATTTGGGTCTAAAGTGTAGTGTAGGTATTCCACAATGCAAAAGATTAAGAGTTAAAAAAAAAACAAAGATGCTGTTGATACCAGCAGCGCAGATTTGTACCTATATTTAGAGATGACACCAATTCGATATCAGGTATTCGTCTGAGATAGGGCTAAACGATTATTTGTTTTTATATAAAAACTACAATTTGAAAAAGAACAATTTCCAAATTGCAAGAGCTGAAATTTTATCCCGAAAATGCTGGATCGGATATCACAGGGAAAAAACAGAATGAATTCAATCCAATCCTGTAACAATCAGTGCAGCAACACAGGATCCGGATCTATGTGACACATGCTTAGAATAGCTATTGTTAAGTGTAGGTCTCACAGTACCCACAGTAACCTCTGATGCATAGATAGGTCAGGACTGAGACAGTGCATTAGCGCTTAGCAATGGGCTGTACCAGCAGTGTTCAGGTGAGCTCTGATTAGCCTGTTATGACCTCACAGCACAGAGAAACAAGATTCACTGCAACACACATGAATCAGACTGTGCTCCACATGTGGATCAGACGTTGTCTTAATACACAATAACATTATAAATATTCATAGTATCCCTATCAGCAGTGAACTGAGGAGTCAAATCACACACCTGCTAAGAAACATTTAGCAGAATCTGATTTCTCACCAACATGTGCACTGTTGTCAGACTGAATCAGACTGTTACAATATGTTTAGCCAGCATACTGTAATGTTCAAATTCTGTTATTATTCTTTACTCAATCACGCTATTGGTACTTGGTTTAGACAAGCAACCAAACTGAATATTTTAACAAAACTTCACCATGTTGCAGACTTATTACTTCACATCTAAAGTGTGATTTACTAGTTTACTCGCACTCTACCATTTCATTTTTTATTCTGGTTTGATATGAGGACTTAAATGAATCAAGCGTGCATTTCACACAAACTGTACACGAGCAGCACAAATCAATGTTAATATAACATGATGTTATGTTTAAACAGGCCGCTAGATCACTCCCCACACCCACATTCAGCATGAAGCTCAAACATTTTTTTCACCTCACGAGTCCGAGTCTTTTCCATTGCAGTTTGTTCCATTGCATTTCAGAAAACTTTCCCAAGCTGCTAGCTTGTATAAATACATGAATGTGATTAGGTTAGGAAAAAAGACAGGAAGAAACAAATCTGATTTGAGCATTACAGTCATTTGTCCCAACTCTGCCTTAGGAAAGCAAGCACTGTCATTCAAAGAGCTGGAAAAGAACGCACTGGGTGGAATCACACTTTAACAAACTTTTACTCAACGCCCACAGGAACCACAGGGAGTTAATAACACAATAACCAAGAGCTTCTGGGAAATGAAATAGGAGTTAAACTGTAGCTCAAACAATATAACGTAAATCAACAAATATTGCTGGGTAATTATGTATCAGAGTTGGAGTCCGAAAGTTCCGTGTGAGGAGAAGAGGAGAACGTGTGTTGGGATGGTTAGCATATGTGGCTGCTCTGTGTGTGTGTGTGTGTGCCGCGTATGAGTGTGTGTGGGGAGGCCGCGAGATTAGCCCTGCTGGCTTCTTCAACACCCTGAGAGAGAGCCAGTCCCAGGTGTTAGCCCACGTGACTGTAGATAAAGCAGGCCGCATTAGCGCTAATCCTGTCCTGATCTTTGGAGTGTGCTCCCCTTCCCTTCCCTGCTGCTCCTTGGCCTCATCCATGCTCTCTAAAAGGACGGGTGGGGGCTTCAGTGGACAGGCCAACAGTGGACCTGGGCCTGCTTTTCTCAATTCTTCACAAAAGGGAAAGGAAGGGAAAAAACAGACTCTGTTGTTTATCAGAGTTTGTTTGTTATGTGTTGGTTGGTGGTTTCACTTTGGAGTTTATTGCCTTGAGATAGAGACACACTCCAGAACATGGTTAACCCTTTAGGTGGTAAGTTGAGCGCATGCTTTCAGTTATTATTATGATCTGGTGTGGGGCGTGAGACCAACTCTAACAATTCCATAACCACATTTATAAACAGTTGTGTAAGGGTGGGCTGAAGACAGGGATATAAACTGCAAGGGCTTAATTTTTCCCAACAATATTTATGAAAAATCTGGTCCTTTGAACAATGGGCCAGTGGCAGTTCTCCCAAATCAGAAATTACACTCCTTATAGTGATGATTTTGCTACATGATACCTAGTCTGTCTCTTACAAACAGCAACTATCACCATTGACGTAATTTGATGTTAGCTTTTTTTAACATTTCAGGGGCACCCAAAACTCCCTGTTGACAATAGCCTATAGATATATATGTACATTTATGGATAACGTTCATGACAATGTTACAGCTTATACAAATGTTGTATGCTACTGCTAGAATTCTTGCACATGCATATGTTGTACATATTCTTGTACTGTTTTCTTTTGTCAGTGTGCGATACTCATGAATAACGTCTCTCTTCTTTTTAAAAAACACTGTGATTAATAATTACTTGTATGAAAACACAAAGATCTGTCTGTCAAGCAGTTAAATGCAAGTTTCCAAATGGTAAAATGTTTAAATTCACGTTTAAAATGATCAGGATATGGATGTACAATAACAAATCTCTGATGTAACATCAAGCGCACCATCCTCTTCTTCTGTTCTCCCTCTCTTAACTGAAGCGTGTGGTACCTGCTTGTCTGTCATTAGGTCACCAGCTATTCAACATCAGTTAACACTCACAAAACTGTTAAATTTCATTTTCAACTGTCTGCAATTGAACCCATTTATCAGCTGCTGGAAATTTGATCATTTTCAAACGTGACTGCAAACCAGCCCAATTTGCTGAACTTGGTGAGCCCAATTTGGTGAATCGTGAAACCAGCAATTCTGCATTATGTAGAGCTAAAAGATCTGAGTAGTGTGAAATAATACCGTAATGACAAACATAAAAAGCGTGTTACCAAGGGATTGGCACAAATTACTTATCATGTATGTACAACTGCTTTTATTATTATCGTTTATCACCCACATATTTATTACGTTTTATTTTATTTCTGATAAATGTTTTTCTTCTAGAGGCCTCCCTCGTTTTAAATTTCCACTTGTGGGTTGTGGGTTTCGCATATTGTCAGGTATTGCTCTATGGGATTTATTATAGTGAATGTGAAGAGAATCTGAACGTAGCCTACAATCTGCCTGTTTCACCATCTAACATGTTTAAACTAAGATTTAAAACAGGAAAAAAAAGGAAATACATTTATATTTGTCATGAATGGTATTCAGTATAGCTTGTAGGTGTTTATTTTTCATCAGCAATATCGGGTGTTAAAAAAAATGTACATATATTAAGGACAGAGAACTTCTGACATAGCGCACCCCAAGGTAACAAACTAAATCTGTCTTTTCTGTCTAAACAGAAAGGACAGTCCACTCATTTCATCTTTTCAAATTTCTCATCATGTTAAATGTAGACACTACTTTGTAAGAGGGCTTTTAAACAAATAACACTGCCACGTGACTTCTAACTTTTGTTAGCATTTTAATTAGGTTTTCAATGTAATCTTAGCACCAGGTTAACACTGCTGTACCTTGACTTCCCCAGACTGCTACTTGTTGTAGCAATTCTGCTCCAAGTGTGACGTGATGATTGTAACAGACCTTCACTTTACTTTTTTTACTTTGTATGTTGCAGTTTTAGAGCTAATCCTATTAAATGTACAGTTAAACTTAAAGCCTATCTCTGAATATTACGGGTTTAACCTGTTAGCAAAGCAGCAGTCTTACGAACAATATGCTTATTATGATTTCAGGCATTTTATTTCATATATCAAAAAACTGACTACAAACACGTGCATTAGTGAGATCCTGCATCTTTTCCTCCTCCAAGCCAGGCTTTGCCAAAGTACTCTACTTTCTAATGTCTCTGGCTGCTCATGAGTTTACAGTAGGGGAAACACAGAGCTTACACAAAAACCTGATTATGACATTTTGTGTATCGATGCAGAGTTTTTAAAAACAGAAGTGTCCAATAACTGATTTTTTTTCAACGCCTTGTATATTTTGGAGAATCTTACAGAAGTTTACAGAACAGCAGTTTGTGTGCATGTCAGAAGGTTTCAGTGGTATTGTTTACTGTTATGTATATTTCACTGGAAATTCAAGGTAGCTTCTTGTTAGATTAAGGACAGCAATAGGATGGTTAATCCATATATACAGATAACACACACTTCCCTGTAACATGGTGATCTCACAGACACATGCACGTAGCTCAGTCTGTTTGCATTGGCTGTTTATATGTTAAGTGACACTGTCTTGCTGATGCCTTGAGTTATGCAACACACCCTATCAATACCCCAGACAAAAATGGAGCTTTGTGCCTGGCCAGCCAAGCTGCTGTATCAGCCCCATCTGAATACCTGCAGTGCTCTTTTCATAGCCCCATGAATCAAGGTCTGTTTGTTCTGGAATATTCCACACAGCCACTCTATGATCGTTTGGACTGTTATGATGGGCCCAACGGAGTGAAATATGTCATCCATGTGTTCTGGGTAGACTGGCCTTTTTTCATCTTTCTTTTTTAAGTTATTTATCTAGGGCCATTGAACAGTTTCTGCTCTTTTTCACAAGGCTTTAGTGCTGGGTAGAAGGAAGTGTCAGAATTGCAGTGGCCCTGTAGCAACTTTAGGGTTACAGAGATAATTCACCCAGAAATGTTAACACTACTGACAGTGAATGAAATCTAGGCTGGGGACGAAAGCTCCACTGACTACTGAAAACACATAGTGTGCTGTGCTCTCTCACTCTCTCTACACACACATATATATATATATATATATATATATATATATATATATATATATATGTGTGTGTAGAGAGAGTGAGAGAGCACAGCACACTATGTGTATTCAGTAGTCAGTGGTCAGAACGTAATTCAGTAGTCAGAACTTAAAAAGTTCCATTAGTATGTTTTGAATTAGTATTTCTAAAAGCAGTTTTGTCTGTCTTGCTGTATGTCCCTTGAAAGTCTGTGAGAGGAAATTTCCATACTGTATCATATGTTTAAAGGTATATGTATCACTTTAAAATTCAAAAAAGGCAACTGAGCATAACTGACAATTCAAAAGTCATTTTCAAAAGTTTAAAAAGACAGTGTTTTGCATAAGCTCTGAAATGCTGTTCGGCCAAAACACAGAGTAAAGGTTATACTTTCAAAAACATCTATATACCAGTGATGTAGCCTAAAGTGAAGAGTGGCCAGCCCAGTAAAATAAAGTGAGACAGTCAGCCGTCATCAGTGAAAAGAGAGAAGCTGTCCTACCCCCCCTGCATGGAAGGCTACGATTTCTAGTGACAATCTGCCATCAGGTTAGATGCTAATCAGTTATAAGTGTCTAATGACAGTGCACTTAATAATCAGCTTGTGAATCTCGCTGTGATACGGTACTTCACTGAGCAAACACGCGAGTAAACACTAGTCAAAATGTTAATGTTAGTCTTGTTCAGCAGTGAACACTGGTTTAAACATAAGCAATAAAGAATTAAAAGCACATAAATCTTAACATTAGTATACTAATTTGATATTTTTGTCTGTTTTTATAATACATTGTGCTCAATGTGGATCACACAGGGTACAATTTTAAAAATGTTCAGCAGAGATGATGATACAGGGAATGAAGTAACATTTGTTCATAGAACAGAATGGGGCTACATTAGACTATCAAATGGTAAGATGTGTTAAAAAATTAGTCAGCTATAATCGTGTGTCATACTAACTGCCTTTTACAGCGAAATACATGAATGTTTATCAAAGTAGGCTAGACAGCATCTGAAGAGAATCCAGTGCTAAATATTAGTTTGTGATAATGCTACACTAGATTTTCCACATAATGTTACCTTATACTTTACTGTCTGGGTAGCTAGGATACTGTAGTGAGGGTAGCCTAATTCAGAGTCCTCTATGAGTGCCTATCTACATTAAATGCTTTGTTTAAAGTTAATTAAATGCATGGCATTTCAAGTAATCCTAATAACGTACCCTTAATATATGCACAGAAGAATGTAATTAACCTTTTTTCCTTTTTTTTGCCATATTAGTAAAATCACTGGATCAACCTGGCCACTCCATTTTAAAAGTTCTGTCCAAGCCTCTGCCACATACCTATGGATGGGTCATAATGAAGCTTCTAAACGTTTTTGCTAGTTTGACTGTGTGAGAATTCTGAGGGTTTTTGTAGGTTCAGTAAGCTGATGGTTATGCTAGTGATACACAATTATATATCCGTTTGAAGAATGACAGCGGCTCTGCTTCAAAGAAATTGACTTGAACTGCCTCATGTGTATCTAAGACTGGATGACCAACAAGTTTTTACAACTTAATGAGATTACATCATAGGTTATTCTGTTTGGTTCCTCTGACCTGACAAGTGATTACCTTGGAAAATTGGGCCATCTATCATCTTTCATGAAACCTCAGGTAAAAAACCTAGGATTGACTTTTGACTCAGAACTCAACTTTGATAAGCATACCTCCACGGTGGTCTAAAGCAGCTTTTCCTACCTATGCACCAACGCCGATAAATTATATTTTTCATGTATGTATCCACTGATACCGATACCAATAGATAAGAAATTATAATATGTAGAAATTGAGACTAGATCCACTTGGATTAGCATTACAGAGAAATTTTATATGTATTTGTAGAGGGTTACACATGCAGTGAAATGAATATGCAGACATTTAAGCATAGTAGCCCATCATCACCTAAACATTTTGCTCTTCCAGAGTACAATAAACAGATCATTTTATATCACTGTGAAATATCTGCTAAATCCAAACATCTGTCTGATGTCGTTTGGTATCTGTCGATACCAATATGATTCCAACATCATTGTACACCCCTACCATTTTTGCCCGTCAGTGACAGGAAAAGGTGATTCATATGTCTCATCTTGTTTGGACTACTCTTACTTATTGCTTCTTGTTGTCAGTCACTCCTTGTTGGCAAGACTACAGTTAGTCCAAAATGCTGCAGCTCAATTACTCACTGGCATGAAAAAGCATGATCATATTGCACCAATTGTAGCATCTTTTTATTGGCTTCCAATTCAATTAAGAATTTAGTCTATGGTTTTATTGTGGGTTTTTTGCCTGGCTCTTATTTACATATCAGACATGTTTCAGTTCCACACACCATAGAAAGCCCTGAGATCTTCTCATGAATGTCTCCTAAGTGTCTCTGGTTAAAGGAAAAAGGTAAAGGTGATTGGGCAGCTCCAGCTTTGTTTTCTTTTTAACTTGTTTGTTTCTTCGTATTCATCTTGAATGACCCTATCTGTGTAAAGCATTTTGAAGCAGTTGTTTCAAATGCGCTATAGAAATAATCCATACAGTCCATATATGGAAAGCTATACTATACTGTTTTGTAAACTATACTGTTTTGAATTCATTGTGTCTGTGATGTCACAAACCCACTCGGTTCAGCCTAAAGCAGTTTAGCTCTGCCCATTAACGCTGAAGATAAGGAGTGTTTCAGCTCTGAGTACTTTTTGAATGAGGCAGAATGCTTCTTTAGTTTTGCACTGAAGTGATGAGACTAATATAGCTAAAGAATAATGGTCTATGTCCTACGTTCTAATCCTCATTTTGCTTTCATATTCAAGCTGCCATGAATGTAGCACATATTAACGTCCAAAGGCACGAGCATCAAATGGGTGAGTTTCGATCCAGAATCTTCTCTGACACAGCAGGCATTCAATTTAGTGTAGTTTTTTTACGTTATGACTTAACCAGACTGGGATGAAAATATTTGTACATGTTTACTCTCACTTATAGAGCGAAGCCTTTGTCCTCACACAGACAGTTATGAGTCATAGTGGTCTGTGTACAGGATGATGGACCGCCATTGTAGTATTTGGTCACACAGTTACTGGAAATATTTCAGGCAAGACTAAGATGTTAAATATGAAGCGAGCCTGTGTCATGTAGTGTATATTTTTGATACAGCAGGAGTGGAACAGGTTTGTCAAAGAGGGACTATGATTGCTGTTCACAAAAGTCTGCATCTCATTACAACCACCGGCACAGAAACTCCATTACAGTGCAGTTTTGCTTTTTTTCCCCCTGCAGCAAAATTGGAACAGAGTCAGAAATGTGTGGCCTTTTGAACTCTGTTAGATAAAACTTTACAATGGAACAAAGTCTTAAAATTTCTTTTATATCTTATAAGAATAAGGTTTTAATATTTTAAGTAGACTACAATTAATTTACTGTATCTTAGAATCTAGTGGGTTCCCCGGCTTGCACTGTAAAAAAGCATGGTTGGCTGTGGCTTTCAAGGACCTCTAGCCATTCCACATTTTTGTTCAATTTGAGCTGCGAACACACCTGAGCCAGATAATCCATGTTATACAGTCTTTGATTACTTGGCTGAGGTGTTGCGGGAGCAGGACTGTGGGCTGTTAAACACTGGCTTGGGAAACGTTTATGAGATGGATATATTCACAGTAAGCCTATCATCCCTAAAAGCCTCTAACTCTTGGCTCTGTGTAGAAAAACAGATGATGTGGTGATGATGAAGTAACCTTTCATATGCTTTTATAGTCAATTTCATACTTGGCCATAATTTAGGCTTCTGAGGAAAAAAAAATCATAATCTCACAGCCATCTGCACTGTTTGTGTATTTATAGCAGTTAATGCCAGCTCTAATAATGAGCACCTAAACATGTATTAAAACTAACTACCCATAACGTGCACAGTATTAATCAAGCATTATTCACCAGAAAAGGTGCCCACATACGGATGGTAGCAATTTAGATCATCAGGGCAATTAATCAACTGACCATTTCTGAAAGGTAATAGTACTTGATTATTAGTACTGCAATAATCATTTAGAGTGATGGAATAGAAGAGTAGAAAATAATTATTAGAAATCTATGCTAATATTCGGTAATGATGGTGCAACTGCTAATATATTCCAATTATGGAGATGTTTATTGACATTCCAGCATTTTTAGGTCATAAAAACATTATTACGCAATCTGGATTAATGGGGATTTAGGTGCAGAGAATTAAGTGCTTGGCTGCACAAAGAAATAATGATATAATAATTTATTATCATCTGTGGGAAACGCTGAGAGGATCAAGGCTTGCCAAAAGAGAGGCAACATTTTAGATTATTCAGTTTGTAACAAATCCAAAACACATAAACTAGGAGATAAAAATGGAACAAAATATGAGATATGCGTCTCATGAAAATTAGACCCAAGATAGAACAATCTTGGAACTTCATTGTTTTCTAACACAGAATGCTGCATGCGGCAGTGACTTATAATGCATTTTGTGTGGAAAACGAAAATTCCTGAATTACTTCACGTCTTCCAGGGACATCAACGAAAAAAGGCTGTGTCTTGGGAAAAAAGTCAACCTCTTCTTAGTTCCTAGTCAGATGATGTTAACAGTGTTGTCAGTGTTATTAGTTTCGTTACTACTGTGTGATGTTGTTACCTGTGTTGTCAGTTTATACTATATACCTATGAACTCGGTCTACTGGTTTTGTCACTACCAATGACTTGAAAAATTTAGATGGAAAAAAATTTTTAGCACCATTTTCGCTGGGCTCAGAGAAGCCACTCTGTACTTACATGCACTCTCCATCTTGTTCATGTTGGAAAAGCACTATTGATGTCTTTCTATATATGGTTCATTTCTATTTGTACAATTTTGGCCAATAAAACGTTTTAGGCTTACTTCGGTGGTTCCTGTCAAAATAGAACAGACATTCCATAAAAGTAATAAAGCATCCAAAATTCATAAACATCACTATAACGCGACATTTACCAAAACGGATTCCACTATGCCATGATATGTATTCTTCCCCATACTGCCCATTATTAGTTTGGGTTTATAAAAATGAAAGAAACCCATTACTGCACCAGGACTACCTTGGGGTTACTCTCACAGAGAGAGCGTGGTAAACACTCTTGTACACTAAGCGCGGTGTGCTGGTGTCTTTCTTCGAAAGCCTCTGCGGGTTAAAATGACATAAATTGATCTATCTCTAGATTGCGCACCAGTTCCAGGATCACTATCTGTACCAGCCCAGTCTAAATAAATTAAACTTCACAGCCCACTGAGACCACTATGCAGCAAGTCTGCCAGAACGTTTTTCAGCACAGCCTGTCTGGATTTGTTCTTAGTCACTACCCATGTGCCGTTTCCTGATCTGGGGAAATGTTTTCCTCCTGCCGATCCTAGAAGACAGAAGCTAGCACACGTTGAGGGGGGAAAAAAAGAATCACTATTTGTACTGCAAAAAATAGGGGGTTGTTTTACTGGAAAATGAAATGAGATCTGAAAGGGATTACGCTGTGGAGAAAGCCATCAGAGAGAGAACAATGAACTACTAGATGCCTGCAAATGTACCTCATGAACTAAGGGTGTAGGAAGGCGAGCCATCCTAATAGCGCATAGGTGTGGCTGAGGGGGTTCAAGGAATGTTATTAGTGTTTCCACTAATGTGGCTCACAGTTCACATACACACACACACCCCCTGCTCATTCTGTCATGTCAACAGAAGATAGAGCTGTTCGTCAGGCCAAGAATTGATCCCATTTACTGAACCAACAATTTCATAAGGCAGACAGGATTTGCATTGGGTTTCTACTTTTGCAAATACTGAGGTGGAATGTTTGGACATGCTTGTAAATAGTGATGCAGGGGTCCCGTGCCCTGGCGGATGTTCTATGCCCTCCACAAAAACTGAGAGAAGTATCAGTAAGAAGTGCATAGTAGGTTGAAAAGATCTATTACATCTAAGATATAACAGAAAGACTACGTTTTCTTTAGGCATACTGAATAGAGAGATAGAAATGGGACATAAGGGAGGAGGCTGGAGTCCCTACTGGGAAAGAGATCCTAAGGAGAGTGACTCATTTCCCAAGAATGATTCTAAAGTACAAAATGCAAAAAAAGGAATCACACGCTTAGAACGGGAACTCAGTAACCTGTATTACCACAAAAAGCCAAACATTTCTTTCAAGGCGCATTGACAGCATTCGCTCCTTTCTGAGTAAAGGTGGCACTGATAAAATCTGAAGCAACAAGAGAGATCTTAAGTAAACACTCGACAATTCCAAACGGTAAGAATCCCTAGCATCTGAGCAGCGTTAACTGATATGTCTTAAAGGGAAACAGTTTGACATTGTGTTGGCAGGCCTTTATCTAACTATGCCTAACGGATTTGTGTCTGGTCTTCTGCTTTCTGTCTCACAGAGTTTCAATGCTCCACACCGCTCTAAGATGAAGTTATGGAAAGGGGCCATTCTCGCCTTCATCCTCATTAGCACTGCTGTCTTACTCCGGCTTAACAAAACCATGCTGCCTCCTGGGTCCATCAAGCCCCGGGCTTCGGAACCGTCCACGCATCCTTCGTCAGCAGGACTACCACCACCACCATCAGCACCACCGTCATCATCATCATCATCCTTACACAGGGAGAAGGGTCTTCGGCGGGTGGTCAGATCAACAGACGGCATGGGCTCTCTCCTATCAGAGTGTAAGATAAACAGACGCTGCTCTCTCAGCAAAGGCACTGGTGTGGATTAGGCAACGTAAGAACATACTGATGAGTGAGATTAGTGTTTCGCTCAGCAGTGTTTAATTTACACATCTCACCACCTCACACTCATATCACACCTCGTATGTCATGGGACCAAAGGTATGGCCAGCTATCAGAGAGGCAAAAAGAAAGCTAATTTTCTCACAGCACTGTGCCAACTATAAACTGTGGGTGACTTGTGGCTAACAGCTCTGAGAGTTTTATGGTTTTATTGTTTATGAAGACATACTTAAGGAAAGTGCTAAGAAACACATAAAAAACTCATACGCATTAAATGACCAGTGATAAACTGGCTCCTACAGAGTTCATATGGGCTCACTTTAGCCATTAGATTAGTTCCTTTTGGTACTAGTTTACTTTAACATCTATCAGCCGATATATGTACATCTAACTGACGTCCTTAAAGCGTCATGTTGCTAAGCAATGCTCAACTTAAAGAAAAAGAAAAATGAAAATGTCAGTCAAGATGCCACTGAGTAAAAGCATTTTAAAAGGAGACATAATCCCTTTTTACTACCCTGCCAATCAAAGACGCAGAATTCAGGCCAGTGCAGCAAACAGCTGCATGTTTGCACCCCTCTGTTTTAAAAGGTGCATGTTTAACCTTTAGAGTTAGAGAGAAAAGAAGGCCTTGCTTTTCTCATCAATTTGTTTTACTACCCATCTAAAGATGGTTATTTATGGAGTGTTTTCCTCCCCTCTCTGTTCCAGTTTCCTACTTGTTCCAGAGCTTCACAGAGGGCGAGCTACAGAGGGTGATCAGGATGCTGGTGGACAGGAAGACCAAGAGGTTAGGCGCGGTCGTGGTGAGTGGACGGGGCAGGAGGACCAAGAGGGCAAGGAGGGGCCCAAACCCGTGCAAGTTGCACCAGAAGCAGCTGAGGGTGAGTGACCTTGGCCTGGGCTATGACAGCAACGAGATTGTGCTCTTCCGCTACTGCAGTGGTAAGTGCACCAGCCGCCGCCGCAACTATGACATGGTACTGGAGCACATGCGCCTCAATGAGCCGCAGAACCAGAAGGGCAAGGCCCGGAGCACAGAAAGCGCCAAGAGGGACCGTGCACGCTATAGCCCCTGCTGCAGACCCACCAAGTATGAGGAGGATATGGTGTTCTTCGACAACAATGAAAGGTTCTCCATCATTCAGAATGTGTCAGCCAGTGAGTGCAGGTGTGTTTGATGCTGCAGGAAACGGAGAAACAGAGGATGCAGGCAGTTACGGTGGAAGCTTCAGAGAGCGAGGTGGTGAAAGAGGTCACAGTAACGTGGAATGTTCCAAATGCTCTGAACAAGCTCACTGTAGCGACACAGATTGTGAAGCTCTGTGAAGCTTCACAGAGGCTGCAGTCAACTCCATGGTAACAAAGGAGTATTCAGAGTAACTACAGTCAACTCCATGGTAACAGTGCTGTAATGCTGTAACCATGAAAGTGTACATGAAGATGAACTCTGTGTACGTCATAATGAAAACCACAGAAGCCATAGCAGGCAGGAAGGCTATGTCTGACATTCAGGCAGTAGAGATGCTTTGCAGACAGCTGGAATTTTTGGACACTTGTTTTGTCTGGTCCACTTGCTTCATGGGTCACTTCAGAACGTGCTTTCAAGAGATCTTAAGAGAAAAACATAATTTCTACAATGTGATGAGACCTGTAGTACATGCTTTCAGTGCTGAGACACTACCCTTGCCTTCCACTGAACATGAAACTGATGCTGAGTGAAGACTACATCCTTGAAATTCAGGATAACCTCACGTCAGTCATTTTAACACGGACAGAGATTTTACACTTGTGAAGAAGTGTACCGAATTGTCTTTTGTCACAAATGCTATGAGAATACTGAAGTCTGATGTTAAACAAAGCTACCTCATTTACTTTGGGTTAGAGATATATACATGCAATGAATCTAGCTGCGCTACACCCACTCTCCAGGGGTCGACTATTCACTGATAGAAATCAGTGAAACAGACATAATCACACACAGAGATACACACACACTTAAACTCCTGTGTGTCTTCTCAGGTCAGATACTGTACACAACATCCTGCATTGTCACTTGAAGAAAACAAGCATTAAATCACATGCTCTGTTTTTATTTTCTTTTTAAAGCCTTTTCAAAACCGTTTTGGGTCTCACAAGACCCAAACCCTCTCTATAAGAAACCACTTCAGCCCAAATCTGGATGCAACAAAAAAGAAAATATACTTCATGTGGTCGCCTTTAACAAAGTGGAGCATACTATATACACTCATGCGCAACAGTTTGGCTCCACCATGACATGATTTGTCAATTGTAAAAGTAAGTTAACATATCATCTACAGAGAACACACATTTCTGCACATCTTAAAGTACAATTACTGTTCATTTGTTAAATTTAACATATGGGGAAAAAAGTCAATCATAAAATATGGCCTGTGCATATTTTATAGTTTTTTCACTATGTTAAATTCAGCAAATAAACAGAAATTGTGCACTAAAGTTTGCAGAGAAATGCCATATTAAAATTCTTTGGAAAGGATGTATTACCTTATTTTCACTGATAAAACCCAAAAAACATGTAATCTGACCAGGGGTGTTTAAATGTTTTCAACACTAGACTGTGAGTGCATTCATAGTAAAGATATTACATTTCTTACATTATTCGATTTTGCAACTCATAAAGACGTATAGCATATGGGACCTTAATTTTCATGACACTTTGGCTAAGTATTATAAAAGTACTTCTATAATGTCCTATACATCTACCAAAAAAATAATACCAACCTGTACATAAGTACAATCTGATACAAATGCTGACACAAACTGTATACAACTTTTAAAAATTGTTAAATGAAAAACTACAGTCATATAGTCAAGTGCAGTCCTTGGTGCTTGAGCATAAGAAAAGCTGTAGGCTGCTTTGTAGGGATTGCCATTATCCAAAGGTACATTGCTCACTTGTTCTTGTAAAGGTTAAATCCAATCTGTTTGCTCTCGATTCTTAAAGATTATGCCGCAGTACATCCAAGGGGTCAATCTGGTGTGAGTCAGACAGTGGCAGGGCAGACTTGTGCATATTGGGCTGTCACAGATCTGTAGCCCACTGCACATACTGTCAACACCTAATTCCCTCTAAGTCAAGGGAGTTGTAAATAGCCAAATCTCTACTACATAGAACTGTTTAGATAACGCTAACATCTACTTTTCCTAGTTTCAGTTGAGCTGACTCGTTCAACATAGACAGGCTTTGGGCTGCTAGGGAGGTTGTGGAACTGTGGTCAGATTGAATAATGAGAACTTTGAGGTAATTAAGAACAAAACCACAAATGAGATTGGAGGCAGGCCGGGAACCATCAAGGCCTAAACATGGCCTGCCTTCAAAGCTAATGGACTTACTGTGAAAACAAGGCAACAGCAGCTGAGTGGACACGCATTCTCCATGCCACACCGGGGCCTGGCAGCCAGATTTACCTACAGGACAACAAACAGACCAGATTGTGAATCTCTGTATACACGTAAGCTTCAGACAGTAGAAAAAAAATCAACTGCTTCACAGAGACAGCATAAGCTAGAACTGTCATCTAAATTTGCTAATTGTATACTGTGGACAGAAATTTTCCTGAGCAGGCATCACTGTGTCATGTCTTAAAGGAACTGTTATAACATTTTTGGAAATTCAGAAGCAGAATTTTGAAAATTCTACTTAAGTGGGAAAAAAACTAAATTATATGAGTAGGGTGACGCAAAAGCACTTCAATCTAGACATAATCACATTAATCACACTGCATATTCATTTTCTTTCCCCCTATAAATTACCGTATCTGTTGAAAAAATGGGCAAAGGTTTTAAGTGCTTTATCAGAAAGAGACATTTAATTTGTTGCAATTTTATCAGTCATTGTTGGAACAAAATGTTCTTTATAGCATAATGTGTAAACTGTCTTGCGTTTCATATCATTCTGTGTACTTTTATGTAAAGACAAACAGAAAGAGGCAGTACTATGTGTGTATTAGTAACTTCTGGCCCCATTGCACCTATTTACAGCTCTGGCAGTGTTGGTTCTTATCAACAGCAGACATGTTGATGCAGTGCATCTTTCTTGTGGATACTCAATATTTATTGGACAGTGATGTGCATATTTATTTAGATATTTTAGTCGAGAGTCCGACAAAGACTTATTTATTTAAAAAAAAAAAACAACCTGTGCCAAAATGGAATTTCTAATAAATTCACCGTTCCTAAATAACTGCTGAATAAACATACTCAGCTTTACAAAAATAAGAGACGGTGTTGCTTATTTTTCTTTTCATCACACCTACGTCCCAAGTGCTGTGTGTTTCTTTTCCTGTCTAAGCCACAAGACCTGTAGGACACCGACCGATGAGAGACTGCTTCATCCCTAATGAAAAAATAATAAACATGGCAGAAAATGAAAGCGCTTAAAGAACCTTTAAAAACTCTCTAACAAATGCTGAAGGATCCCTCAGCAAGGCTATGCTTCAGTTTTTAATTCCAATTTTCCTCAAGCTCCTAGCACTCGAGCAAAGGCGTCCTGCTGGACATCTTTATCAGTATTGACATTACAGAGAATCCAAAATTCCACTCTTGTGATGCACACATTAACAGATGCCATACCTCTTTAAATCTTTTCAAGACTCTGACTCGAACAAAAACAGTTTTGAGAGGACAAAAAACCCTTTTAAAATGCAGCCAAGGGAAGCTCATTAATCAACCATAGGATGAGTTCATACAAAAGTAAACTTGCATACAAATGCATACAAAAAAAAAGTACTACAACATGTGCATGAATCCTTGTTGGAACACGTCTGTAAATACAAGTACTTCCCTCTGTAATAAACATTTACCTTAGTGAGGAAACTATGTCTGATCTAAGACTTGCTTGTATTGGGTGATTTTACAAATTATCCAATCTCCACCAACCGGTAGTATCTAGATAAACGAATGGCATCCAGCCTACAGCAATAGCACAGCCCAACCCTTGAATTCTACAGAAACCTGGAGTTATTTAACACAGTTGAGATTTAGTAAACAACTCGCTGTAAATAATTCAGTGGAAAGCACTTGAGGCTTGAACCTTCCTGAAAATGGCTCTAATTGCAAAAGATTTAAGTGATTGTGTCTGCTCGAGTTTCCACAGTTTCTACATATGAAACCAATTATTAGCACCTCAAATGGCTCTCCCAGCCACACAATCATCAATCACACACATTAGGACAAAAACTCACTGAAAAGCCTACGCTTCTATGATGCTAAATCTCTGGCCATTTGATCTTGTCTAATGGTTTCATTGGGATGATGCCTTTCACCAGTTTAGATTTTCCTGCGCTAGGTGCAGAAAGACTATAAACACCCATAGGCCTCGTCCTCTGTTGCTGTAGCTTTGATGACAGGCTAACTGATTTATGAGCGTGCTTACCGGACTGATTAACCCAAACTCAAACTATTTAGACAAACCTAAACTAACACAAGGCTAGCCTAGGAGCTCACACATCAAGAAGGCTGCACAGGCTTTCATTTCAAGTTGTACTTGAGTCACTGACAGCCATTAAGCGGGTGTTGTTACTTTAGCCTACAGGCAGCTGAAGGCATACTGTGAATATTTGAGGAATTTACAGTTAGGCTAAATTGGCTGCCAAAGCACAGTCACTCAATCTACTGGATTCCAAACCAGTCAGGCCTGTGGTTAGCTTCAATCAACGTTAAATGTGTCTTTAATATCACTTACGCTGACCTCCTGTCCCTGCAATAGTATAAAAAGTTAATGCTATATCTGAGCTATGACACAGTCTGCAAAGGCATCCCTCTACAATAAATGAAACTTTCCTTTTATTTTTTTTGCCATTCACATCCCAAAATTGGGTATTTGTTCATATTTGGGACCTAAAACAAGGAGACATACTGGACTAAGGACTTTACTTTCTTTATCATTTTTAAACCAAATCAGCAAATAGTGGACAACTTCTTCCAACAATAAGCAGGAAAAGGTATAACTAATGCACAAGTTGCATGACTGACATACAAAACACCATCTCAGGTTTCAGAGAATGAAGGAGGAATGGGTGGGGAAATGAGGGGTTTCTCAATCCTTAAACACTTGGGAAAGTGCAGAAAACAGCATGTCCAACTGAAACTACCAGGGCTGACAGCCAGACTATTTCAGTATCTCTTTTGACTAGCAAATTTCTTGTTAAGCCTACGTGCTCTTTTTCTAGTAAACCATTTGCATGATGTATGAAATCAGGACCAAAATAGTGACCATACTGAACAGTCTAGAACAAGCATTGTTTTTATTTACTTTTAAATGCTTAAATGAAGCATAAATCACTACACAGGTTCCTCCCGTACCGTATTTTGTGTGAAATGCTGTGTCAGAGAGGGTCTTTGAGCCAGCTGTGTGTTTTTGTTTGATGTTAAGTGGTGGTGGTCTGAGTGAGAGGTGAAATGAGATTATTATGGATTATTATTATTTTCCCCACCCGCTGGTGCACAGTTATGTAATAAAAACTTAGAAGACGTTTTAAATGCAGGTAGATGTTATTATATTTTGATTAAGGATTATGTGGAAATAATATTTCGGTCTTTTAATTTATATGAAGTTATATGATAAACTGTGAGTAATATGACCAGGGACATGAACAAGGTAAAACATGTTCATTCTGATTTCGGGCTGACTTTAAGGAATAAAATATGTTTAAACTGTGCTTTTTTCAGACTTCAGAAAAATGTTTATAGTTACAAACTGCAACTTAATTCTTCAAAGAATTTTCCAGTTTTCTTAATCTCTTACCTTTATGTTAAGAGCACTTCCATGAACAGGTGCTGTAACCTACTTGAAAAAGTATGTTGCCCTAAATCCTGCTGGTTGGCTGAAAGAGTCGACAAGGAAAAAAGTGGTTAACTAACTAGCTAGCTGACTGCTAACTTAGCTAGTTCTGTTGTTTCCATTCCGGTGTTGTCTTCAGGCGCCAAGTGAGTTTAACTAACGACTTTAACGGCTTTAGCTAACGACTAATGCCATCACCTCCCGCCGCGCTTGACGAAGAATATTTGGGAACCTCATTTTTAAGGTAACGTTAAATGGTAACAGCCCAGGCTGCATCTGAGCTAACAGTTAACGTTCAAACCAGACTGCAAAACCAGGCGTAGTGTAAGGAGCCTGTTCTCTCAAGGAGGTCTAAACTCAACCTTTGTTTACACGGTAAATACACCCATAAAATACGGTATTTATTCTTCTTATTTATTCAGATTTTAGACGCGGGACCTTCGAAACGCACAACGACTAACGTTACACTTTCGGTGCGGACAACTGTAGGCGGGAAACTAATGTGAACTGGCGCGTGCTGCTTCTACAGTTTACAGCCAATAAATTCGAAACCCGGAAAAGTGCACAAAACTGACAAAACGTCCTGAATATAAAAACAAATGGTCAAAATGTCAACCATAATATTAAATAATACAGCATTTAAACCAACATACCATAAAAAATAAACAGCCAAGTAACGTCACTAGCTGATGTCCTGCCCTCCAAAACCTGCAGATAATTGGTGCTTTATGTTCCGCTAGAGGGCGCTGTCGCACTTTTGTGGTTATTGTCGCTGACACGAAGTTGTAATTTATTTATTTATTCATTTATTTTTTCTTTAAAAATAAGACATTTAAAATACAGACAAAGGGCATTTTGTATCTGTGTTAGCATATAATCAAAAATATATAGAAAAAAATAATATAGAAATTAGAAAATAGGAACATTACAGCTCTGATGAATTCCAAGATTGTTCCAAGTTTACGTTCAGATAAACAGATACTGCTCAAGGTCCTTAAAGAAGACTAGCTAGAACGTAATCGTAATAAAAGAATATAATACTATTCTTTGGTTTTGTCATCAACAGTATAAAATCAATAATAACAACAGTAATCTGAAATATAATAATGATAATAAATCTAGAACTTTTGAGATGCCCTGTCAAACTTCATCTGAGAAATGTTTGGACGAAGAAACTTGCTCCTGTTTATATTCATGATCACATGCTTTCAGTAAATAAATAACACTATTACAAGCGACGCTTGTCTTTATAGGCTATATGTCTACAGATCAGGGGCCGTTATAATTCTAATCTATAATACAATGTGAACAATGTGAACAATGCCGAAGTGCTCTTCTCATCAGGAGTGAATAAAATGTATGTCAATAAAAGTTTTGATAACTGACTAGATGTGCACTCTTAAAAAGACGGTTCTTCAAGGGTTCTTTAGTAAAGACAGCGGTTCTATATAGAGCCATGAAACCATTTGCATGCTTAAAGGGTTCTTTGCATGGTAAAATGGTTCTTCAGATTGATGGGGAATGTTTGATATGGTTCTATCTTGAACATTTTTGAAAAGGGTTCTATACCGCACCAAAAAGGTTCTTCTATTATTAGTATACTCCTAAAAAAGCTGGTGCTTCAAGGGTTCTTTAGTAGAGAAAATGGTTCTATATGAATGGTTTTGCATGATTAAAGAGTTCTTTGCATCATGAAAGCGTTCTTCAGAAAGTGTGCATGAATGTGCTATAGTTGGTTCTATACAGAACCTAATTGAAAAGGGTTTGATATGTCACCATTTACAGCACTTTCTGCATCCGTCTGAACCCTTTCATGACGCAAAGAACCCTTTAACCATGCAATATGATTTATAGCTATATAGAACCATTTTCTTTTCTAAACAACCCTTGAAGAACCATCTTTTTTAAGAGTGTGGAGAGAAGTTAAACCCTGATCAGATTTCAGCTGCATTATTAAACCACATTTTCTTTGCTAAAGAAACCTTGAAGAACCATCTTTTTTAAGAGCGTAGCTTAACATTGTCACAATAGCAGAACCCTTTTTGGTGCTATAGAACCATACACAACACATTCTTCATCAATCTAAAGAATCATTTGACCATGCAAAGAACACTTTAAGCATGCAAATGGTTTTTTGAGCGTTCATGGTTCTATATAGAACCATTTTCTTTACCAAAGAACCCTTGAAGAACCATCTTTTTTACGAGTGTGGGAAAAGTTGGGCCTGTTCAGATTTCAGCTGCATTATTAAACCAAGCATTCAGTGCATTCGTTTTATTTTCTTTAAAAAAAAAAACCCAGAAAACTGATCACAAACTAGCCCTCACTGTGTCCACGCACTAAATCACCGTTTCTCCGCCGAATCCAAACAAAATCTGTCCGTAAAACCCCAATCTGGCAACCCTGGACGCCGTTCGACAACACAGCTGACGTATAGATGGGCGGGGCTTCCTAGACGACCACCTGGGAAGGCGGGGCAAAGAGCATGTTCAACTGAAAGAACTGTGTACCGAGGTGAAAGGTAGGCAGCTTCTGTTTATCTTTCTGAATCGCACGTTTCTTGTTAAGCCTAATCTTTCTCACGCAGATTCCTCTGAATGACAGATTAGATCACTCTGAGTCCAACACAGCGATTATTAGGAGTGCTAAACTAGACGGCCTGTTTTTATTTATTTGTTTATTTTTTGGTTGCCTTGGATACCTCGTTTGAGTAGTGTGCTTGGCTTTGCTGATGAAGATATAATGCATCATGTATGAAAGCAGGTTACAGAGTCAGGTTCAGGTTACACTGTAGGATGAATGAGATGCTCTGAGATGCAGCACAGACTGCAGCTTTATGCTATATGAGGAATGATCAACAGAAGATATGAACAGTATTAGATAAGGCAGGTTTAACTAGGCTGGCCGTTCTCCATTGTGCCACAGGCTTATGTCCATAGTTACCCAGTAACACTATTTGCATTTTAGTTTCCAAGCCAACAAAGCCCCCTGGGGCGTATTTGTTTGCCCAAGCGGATCTTTTATTCCCATGCCAATCACCACTCTCCGAGGACTTCCTTACACACTTTCAGAGCTTTTTATCCAAACTACAGTAGCACCTGAGGGACATTACAGACCTACTTGGTTGCTTTGTACTGCCAGTCCACAGGAGAGAAAGTTTTGATGGAAGTGATGTCACTCTAATCCACTGATTGACCCTCTCTAGCAGGTCCATTACCATTAGATTCGTCTTTGGAGCAACTCAAGGAGGTCCGGAGAAGAAAAAATGGCAGATGCACTGGAGGAGCTAAGGCAGCAGTGTCTGAGCAGAGGAGCAGCTGGGATCAAAGGGCTGGGAAGGCAAGACTTTGATTTATCTTGATACATCTCCTTCACTGCTGACACCCAATGCACATGCATACGTAGCCAGGATGTGTAAAGATCCCTTTGTTGGTTTTAAGAACATATTCTTCATATTCTTTTGGTTTAACCCCATACCCCCAAAGTCCATGTATAACGTCAGTGTGGTTTTATGTGCCAGCATCAGTCGCAACTCATTTTTACATGACTGTTTTCCAACCTCTCTTTATCCTTTATCTTTCGAATTAAACACACATGGAGGAAAAGTGCCATGAACACTGACTGAGAGGCTGCATCTCACCTTAACTGTAGTAGTGAGGATTCTTACAGACTGAGCAGCCTCAAGTCATATAGACCACATCTTTCTCCAGCAACCAAATTCAAGTGCCTTATTTTAAGGTTGATGTATGTAAATTACCTTTGCTCTGATTGGCTGCCCTGTATTGTGCGTCGCTCAGAACGCAGCCAGGGCTTAAATGTACAGAGCAAACTGAGGTTCAGCCTGAAATCCTCAGGAATGTTGGAACCACTTCCTTTGGATGTGTGGATCCTCTGGAAGGCTCCAATGATACATTTGCTTGTCAACAGCCAGGAACAGCACAACGTATAATCATTTCCCCCTACATCTTCTATTCCACTTCTACAGTAACTCTGTTACAGACTGTTGGCTGTAACACCACTCATCACTCGTAAAGCAGTCATATGCATAAGTTTGAACACCCCAGGACAAAGTACATGTTTTGTTGATTTTCTACAGGGAACAAACTTAAATGTTTTTCTGCACAAATATTTTAGTGCACACTTTATGTTTGTGCTGACTTTAATATTTTGGAAAAATAAAATATAAATGTGCTATAACGTTTGCACAGGCCACATTTTATGTTGTATTTTTTCCAATATTTCCACTACATAAATGCCGTTGTGCATTACAATGGGCAGAAGTGTGTTCTCTGTAGAGAATGTGTACTTATTTTTACTTCCAAAATCAACAAGACATAATTTGACCAAGGGTGCCCAAACTACATACAACTGTAAATGTGTGTCATGGTTGTGACATCACAATCAAATATATAGTACATCCAACTTTTTCATTTCAAAAACATCAAGGAAATGTGTTTTTATGGGCCTTTCCTCCTCTTATCTGAAATGAGACGAATGCTAGAACATACAGTACATGTGCAGTAGAATGCGGTTATGACACTGCTGCTGTTCTGTCACAACCAGGACCTTCCGCATCATGGACGATGATGGTAGTAAGTCTCTGGACCTGCAGGAGTTTCAGAAGGGGCTGGAGACGTGTGGCGTGTGTGTCAGAAATGAAAAGGCCAAGCAGATCTTCACCATACTGGACAAAGATGGAAGTGGCACCATTGACTTCAACGAGTTTTTGGAGAAACTAAGGGTAAGCAGTCTGACACAGGTGTAGGTAAATTCTTACATGTTTGGCACTTTTTTCAAGACAGTGTATGATAACGTTTGTCACAGAAAAGCTATAAAGAATGCCTGTGCTTGGTCAATTAGAAAGACAAGGCAGATACTGTATGTTCAGTCCAAGCTCAACGTCTTCATCAGACCAACATATAAGACTTTTCCATCTCCAAATAAGCATTTGACTCGTGACTAACCTGGGTATGCTCTTACCGTGTGTCCCCAGCCCCCAATGTCTAGTGCCAGAATGCAGGTGATCAAACAGGCCTTCCAGAAGCTGGACCGCACTGGTGACGGGGTGGTGACCATGGAGGACTTGCAGGGAGTATACAATAGCAAACATCACCCCAAGTATAAGAGCGGCCAGTGGACTGAGGAGCAAGTGTTCCTCTCTTTTCTCGAAAGCTTCGATTCACCATACGAGAAAGATGGAAAGGTCAGTCAAACTGTGATATTAAACTCAAGATTCAAGCTGAAATAATTCAATAGATCAGTGTAGACCCGGACACTCTTGATCACTCATGGCTTATTTCCCTTGAATTTGAGCCAGAGCTCCTTGAGTTAGTCTCCATTCAGTTGCCTACATGGAAATTTTTCCTTGATTTCCTTCTTTTTCCTTCATTTCCTTGTACTTAACGTTAAACACTTTCACTCAGAACGCATTTGTAGTTGAATAGGCAGGTGCTGAGGCAAGCGCCCATTCACTTATAGGCGAGTTATAAGTAGTGTTACTTGGAAAACTTATTGGTATCTGCTCCGATACTGGCACGTAAACACAGCATCAGTATCGGAAATAGCAGATACCGGTACAATGAAGCAATTTCTGATGCGCTTGTATTGTATACATATTTGCAGTGTGGGATTATTCCACCCTTGAGACAAGCAATACTAAAAATGGCCATTGCAAAATCTGTAACGTCAGTAGTTTGAGGGCAGGCATGACCAGGAGGGATTTCAAAACATCACATTTAAGTAAGCATTTTAAGATAAACCCAAGAGCACAGCAACTTTTGTAGTGATGAAACCATTCAAACATGAAGTTATCCAGAAAATGTCATTCCTAAAAGTTCAGTATGGTTTCTTTTTGACTCACAACACTGCTTTCACCAAAATACATTAATACGTGGTATAAATGTTAGGTCAGGTGTTTATGGGCACCTAACAAGTACTTGGATTAGATAGTTAGGATTAGCTTTGTACTCCGTATCAGCAGATACTTGAGGATCAGTTATCAGATCAGTATTGGAAGGGAAAAGTCGTATGGGTGCATTGAAAGTTATACAGTCGTATGCAGATGTTTGTGTGCCCCCAGTGAAATGATGTTTTATTCATTTTCTATGTGAACATACAACAAAACCTCTACAGAAAACTCAGTGGTGCACATTTCAGCATACAATTACTGTTTATTTGCTGAATATCCTGGAAAAAACATAAAACATGAAAAGTGACTAGTCCAAAAAAAGTCAGACTCAGCAAATAAATAGAAAGTGTGTCCTTGAAGTTGCAGAGAAATGCCATTTAAGTTTTCAGTATAGGATGTGTTAACTTTTAACTTAGAAAATCAGACAATTTGACTTAGGCTGTTCAAAGTTTGCATAAGCGTATTTTACAAATAAAGGAAAAAAATTATCTGTGGTAATTGACTATATGCTACAGATAAGCACAGATAGAATATTCCTTTAAATAAGTGGTAATTTTCTTGAAGTAGCTGAATAAGACATGAATTAACATTCTGTGGCAGGTCACTCTGGAGGAGTTTGTGAACTACTACAGCGGGGTCAGTGCATCCATTGACAGTGACGACTACTTTGTGACCATGATGCAGAATGCATGGAAACTCTAGTCTCCACAGCTTGCACTGGTTTGATTGAAAGCTACAGTTGTGAATCCTGCTCACTCTGCTCAGCTGTTCACTTTGCTTAAGATTTTTGATAAGATCCTTATTTGTATTAGAAATGATACAGAGTGCCATATCTGTACATTTTGGGGAAGGAGTTAAAATAAAGCTTTTGGAAAATAAGCAGTTAATGCAGAAATTTTAATTTGAAGGTAGTGCTTAAAATGCATTGGTGCTGCTGTTTATGGTGCATGCTTGAAAAAATAAACCATGCCTGTAAGCTTTTATAAAATTGTCATTTTTGTCTATTATAATTTTTGCACATCAAATGTTTTCAGATTTCAAAGAAAACTGCCATAAACTATCATTACACCACACATAAGACAACACAGGAATACCACTAATTTTTTTGATCGCACGTAAAGGAAAGCTTAATTTATTACAATGTACAAAGGATCTATTACAATAAATGAAACAGATAGGACTACCCTAGTAACAGTAATCTCTGACCCCCTCTGGTGGGCAGTTAAAAAAAAAACAAAAAAACACCACCCTATTACTCCAGCCAAATTATCAGCAGAACTGCAGTTGTTAAGCTCATCTTCTTTCACAATTAACTGTGCTATAATAACAACCCAAACCAAAGTTCTATCAATGCAAAAGTAGCTAATGTTAAAAATGACATTGAACAATGTGCGCTTACTTCCACTGACGAGCCAAAACTGTAGCTGTTGAAACGTTTCTTTAGGGAAGCAACAATGTCGCTAGTGAACAAAGGTGTGAACCACCAATTGGTATTATGTAAAACATTGCTAGCTGATGACTGCATATCTTTGTTCACTGTTAAACATTTAGCTCTAGTCATTTCAGAACTTTGACATTTCAATGTTCACTAACAAACCCAGCCTCTTTCTTTTTGGAAAAACAAGGTAACTGATGCACCACGTTTGACATTAGACAAAAATTTATTTCAAAGTTTTTCCTTTTTTAAACTCTGATTTTACTATTTATTTTGCAAAGGAGATTGGAGACATGTTCTAATAAATGATAATATATTCATAGAAATTTACATGAGAAGTTCAGTATTCATATTGGGTTTCTAAATGCACTCCAAATTTCAACACACAAAGAAAAACAAAATCTCCACTGTACTGTCTCCAATGACATGAAATGGATAAAAAGTTAATATAATAAAACAATAAAAAAGTTAACATATTACAAACCTTCGGAATATGGAAAATAAAAATGAGTATCTGTAGAGATGTCAACTTAAACTTCAGTAATCTTTTTCAAATCAAAGAGAAATAAGCACATCTGTCCATATGCAAACCTGCGAGGCAGATGCTGGTAACTCCATAATGGTGACGGGCGAAGTCAATTCCCTTTTTTTGTCTTTTTTTCCTTCTTCTTCTTCTCAGAGCTGGGGTTATTCTAGAAGCAGAGATCCACAATAGCACAGTCCGTGTGTTGGTTTAGTCCTTTATTCATTACATCAATAAGAGATCTACCTAACTACCATCATAGCAGACTAGTAAGAATATTGGCATGGAAAAACCAGAGATGCTTGGTGGAACCATTGGAAATAAGTTAGAATCAGAGCAAAAGATTACAGCTATCAAAAACAGGGGTGATGGTGGGGAAGGGGGTCCAAGGTTTGAGAGACATGAAACTACTGAATGGATGCTGGACGATTTTGGGCAATGACGTCATGGAGGAGCGCATGAGAGAGAGAGAGAGAGAGAGAGAGAGAGATAGAAAGAGGAAAAAGACAGAGGAAAGTGGGAGAGCAAGAAAGTAAAAAAAGGTCCTGCGGTAGAAACTGCAGTTGTGACATGTGCCGTATCTTAAAACAGAGAGAGGAATACCCTCACACTCATCAATATGATGAGCAGCCAAGTCCAAACCCATAAATGGAAAAGTCTCTGTTTTTCTTTTCTGTTTTTTTTTGTTTTGTTTGTTTGCAGTCCAGGAAACTAAAACAGAACCAAAATAAACAAACAAAATGATAAAAAAATGTTTCTGAATTCCAGATTTACAATAAATGCAAAAGTGGGGAAAATGAACTACACAAGTTTTATGTGAGAGATGCTGAAGCTCTGCTACAGGGTTGGAGCTGAAGGACCCAACAGCACTGGGCTGATAGTCACGGTGGTTAAGGCTGTCCACCCAGGGGGAGAAAAAAAACAAAAACAAAAAACAAAATACCCAACCCTGTTTAGCAGTTTTCAGTCAGGCAGCTGTGCATGGTGTTATGTGCTCTCAGCTGCCGGGGGCTCGCCAGAAGTTTCAGAGGTGCCTGGGGAAAGAGGGGGGAAAAAAAAAGTTACCACTCTCATTATGTAATAATAGAAGATTGCTTCAAATAGCACTATATGCATATTTTTGATTCATGGAAGGAGCATAACTATTCTCAAATGGTAAATCATGGTTAATCTCTTGAAGGAAAAAAGAAAAGTAAAAAGGAAAGTATGAATATTTTGGATTGATTGACAAGTATTGCATTGTGCTGATCCAACTAAAACAGCTCATATGCTGAACATCCCACAGCAGGAAAAGGCCTACCGCTGGCGCTGGTGTTCCCCGCAGTGGTGATGCTGCTGCTGCTGCTGCTGTTGTTGTTGTTGTTAGCAAGTTCATCGTCATCGCTGTCCTCCTCGTTGGACTGCGGGATCTCTGTCTGAGGTGGCACAGGTGTGCTCTCAGGTTCCTGTTCAGCACGGCTCCGCAGGGCAAGGATCCGGTGGTGCAGCGCTGCTGCCAGCTGCCCTGCGTCCTTTGAGCTGGCCTGCAGAACAAGAGGAGTGGGATAAAACACATGAATCGCACTACAAAACTATACAACATGCAGAGTATAAATTCCTTTTTTCCCCTGATAGAACAATCATTTTATATCACAGATTTTTAGTGTTTTCATGCCCAGTTAGTTTGCTCAAGTCTGCACCAGTTTGATTTATTTTTTTTTACATCGTTTTCTTAATTTTGATTGATTAGTTTCACACTTCCAACATTAAATGCTCCAAGTTTTACACATGGGGTTTTCACTTTTTGCCGAGGAATTTGGTGGACATACAAGCACTCAGTAACTTATACGTTTGCCTTCAATTGTGATAAAAGACATACATGTTCATGCATAGAGACACAATGTATTATTGGTCTAGCTGTATCACAATCTTATCAATAAAAATCTTATTTGAAGTTTTAATACTGCACAAAATGTCAATTTAACCAATTAATCAGCCACAATAATGCTGTAAATGTGTCGACTTGGGTATTTTTTTGTTCACTACCAAGACAAGGTCTGTGTGTTTGTGCTTTGAATATACATGGAAAAACGAGGCTGCTCCTAGCCTTAACCTACCGACTGAGGGAGACTCAACCTCCACAGCATCTTTCTCCAGAAACCCATGTCAGCACGGCAGGTAACATGTCAATATCACAAAGAACCTGTTTACACTTTGCATTAACGTGTTACACGTCCAGACTGTGTCTGGACATACTTTGGCTGAAATCCATTTACACTTTTCACTAAAATGCATCCCTAGTATGACCAGATGAGATCCGATTTTACTTAACCTGAGCAAAATCTACATCAACTGCCGCTTTTCCACTATCGAGCCAAGTTGTTCTCAGGGCTGTACTGTGCCGTTCTGTGCTGCGAGAAAACTACACAAAAGAGTGGCTAACTGCTAACAGGCTAATAGCTATGCACACCACCCACCACAAAACACATTTGATTCCATCGGTCACTCTAACCCTAGTCTCTCAGCGTGCTCTCATCTTCTTTATCCTCTAAACAGGTGTTACTGAGAATCTGTTACTGAAACAGCCTGTTGTACAGTGGGTTTCACCTGTAGCCAGAAAACTAGCTACATTAGCCGAGTACAGCTCAAAGCACCACAGAACAAGACTATTTATCTTTTTGTCACTTCAACACTGGTCATTCTAATTTGTACTCTCAGATATGAGTCTTTATCCTCTAAACAGGTGTTTTTAATCAGAGCCCGTACTGCACCGCCAAACAGTCAACTTTGCTCTCACTGTTATAAGATTTTATCATCTGTACTTGTGATGGCAAAGCACCACTTTGTTGAATCTAACCTGCACCGGGTTGTCTGTATCTCTTCAGCTATGCTAAGTTAACTAGGAGAGAGGAGCAAGCTAGCATTAGCTTATTTAGGAGGCTCCAGCTCCAGACACCAGGTTTAACTTCGGCTTTGACAACAGGTTTAATTTCGGCTTTCTGTCCCTCCAACCTCAGCCACTCGACTTCGCTTCCTCAGAGCTGAGTCATTATCATCTAAATTTGTGTCAGTAAACCTTTTGCTCATCAGAATCGAACCTGTTCTGTAGTGAGCAGAGCTGGCAGCATGCTAGCTAAGCTAACGCTTACCAGTTACTCTCTCTTGGTTATCAGTGCTTTTCAATATTTAGAAATTGGTGTTAGATTGAAGCTTTTAAGTTTATTAAATGGTGGGTTTAAAATTGTGCACTGCTTTTATTTATTTGCCCTCCATGTGAGCGAAGTAAACTTATTTCATTATTGTCAAGTTTCAAGTGACGCAGAAGGACGCGGTGGCACAACACAAATATAAACCACGAGGGACGGTTAGCTAGCTGTGCCGAAAAAACCGGGTTGAGTCCAGTTTTTAGGCATTCCGTGTTGAACTGTGTCTGAGTGGAAACGCCACTGGAACGGTTATCCTCCGTGCTCAGAACCATTCGGCCCTGCAGGGGAAGAGAGACCAATGCATACGTTGTTTCCGTTTTATTTTTGTTTACTTTCCCCCCCGCTATGAGTCACCTCCATCTTTCATGCAGTCAAGTGAAATCTGAAAGTGACCCAATCACCAAAAACGCATATTGACACAAGGTGCCAACAGGACCACAGTAGCCTGAGAAAATAAGTATACTCATGCTTCTAATCAGACCTCTGCTCAGACCCATCAAGGCACCCTTAACTGCAACTGATAGCAAACAGCTTGCTACATAAGCTACAGCCTATTTAGGAAAGATGTAGTCTACATTGTTAGATACTGAGTGGACTGAAGACCCACCATAGGCCTGGCAGTAGTTTAGCAATTCTCCATCAAATCTGCATTATTTTTGTATTTATTTCTTGGTGTTTTTAAATTGTACAGCTCTTCAAACTATGAGCTTGGCTGACTCTCAAACCTAGATCAATAGGCTGACAGAACCGGGCAAAATACTTTACTTTGAAGTGCATGGTTCACCAAGGACATCGACTGAGAACCACTGCACTACTAGTCTAAATTCCCAGGTAGCAATCTTCCCATCTGCAGAACACAAACCAGTCATTTGTCTCTACTGAACTCAGTTACCACTCAGTTGCACACAGTTCACACAACCAGTCAGACAGTCTTAAGCTCCAAAGAGAAACCATACCTAATCCAGTTACTGACAAGAAATGTTACACAAAAATACTGATTATATCTGTCTGTGCAATCCATGACCAGGAACCACCAGTACTCATTCAGTAATGATTACTTCTATAGTTGGTTTATTTATTTTTTTCCAGATTGAACTATTAATCCAACAATTATGTTCCTGTTTCAGTGAGAATTATGCAAATTTATTTGAATGAGTTTTTAAAAATAAAGCTTTTAAAGGCACATTAGAGTCTCTAAACTGTTAATACATTTAAAGTAAACATTACTTCATTTATCATGCACTGATTATTTTTCAAATTATCACCTTTGTTGTTTTCTATCATTCTATCACTGGCTAAAGGTTTCTGCATTAAACACTAAGGCTAGCGTGAACGACTGTCATGCTTATGACTTTATTACAGAGTATTTTAATGAATAAGTTTCTACACACACAACGTCACTGTCTTACCATTGTCCCACGCACTACTATCCTCCTCACAAGGGCTGGACAGCTGGATGGTAGTCTGGAGGCTGACCCTTTCAGTACTGAATTGCTTTCTCAGTATGGCATTAATTTTTCTACACTGTGCTCAACACTGAAACGTTCCACTCTTCTAAGAGATGTTCCGTTTTCCTAACATAGTGCAATACTACCTTATGGGGCTGACTTTAGCCATTTAGACTTGTTAGTTTTAGCACTTACCCACTAGAAGCGGGAGCATTAAATGCTTAAATTTGGTGGCTTTTATTTAATTTTTTTTTGCACACTGATGTCGTGCTGCTGTGAGATGCAACCTTTACTTCTATCATGTATTGGACCACACGGTGACTTGAGAGTTTTGCTTTCTTTACTGCCACTATTGTTTGAAGATCTATTTATATTGATTTAATGCATGTGAACATCTTTTTTCCTAGCAACTTTAAACACTGCATCAGGATCAACATTAAACCCCTAACATCAACATTTAACCCCATTAAACTGCAGGATTCATATTAAAATTATTCACCAGTTTAGAAGCACACACATGCATGCATGCTCACACACACACACACACACACACACACACACACACACTTAAGCAGTCTTTCTCAACATACCGATATGAGGAAGACCTTGACGCCCTGGTCCTCTGTGTCCATGGCAGTGATGCGGACACTTTTTTCACTGGCCTTGTCCACCTGCATCTGAGCCCAGAGCTTAGTGTTCAGAATCAACCGCAGACTGCCCTGGGTGCGCATCACTACGGAACAAAGTGCAAGAGAGAAAGGGAAAAACAAACAAACAAAAACAATTCAGACATGAAAACTACTAAACACTATTTTGTGCACTTTATTAAGAACACAGCATGCATCCATCTAATATCAAAATAAATGAGAATGCAGGTGGAACAATAAGCTGCTCTGACCTAATCTGGACTGTAACGTGCCATCGTCTGTGGAGGCCATGTCGTTGAGTCTCAGCAGCCCTCGACCTCGCTCGATCCACGACTGAGCCGGCTTATCAAACACAAACAGCTTACACTGCATCTGTGGGACAAAGACAAGGTAAAAAAAACTCTGCAAGGCCATATTTGGATACATGGTCATGTGTGATTTATTTCTTTTCCTTGCACAGTTTTACTTTTCCACTAAAGGCTCATCTGTTTAATTCCAAGTTGAAGCACATTCAAATACACAAAAAAAGTAATGTAAAGCACACAAATCAGATGAATTTCCAGAGAAGTTGCATAGTACAAATATCTATGTACTCAGAGTATGAATAGTGACTACTGTAATAGTCAGAAACAAAGTTGACCGTTTCTTCAAACACCTGGCAAATGGGTGTACAAAATGGCCTTGTGAAAATGATTCCATGAAGGAAAACTCACAAATACCAATACTGGTTATGGGCAGTATGGTCAAAAATTTATTTCACAGTAAAATGAAAATTTCTGACAGCTTGAGAGTGTGTGTGTGTGTGTGTGTATATATATATATATATATATATATATATATATATATATATAATTTTTTTTTTTTATAAAACCATTGTAGACATTAACAGATTAACAGTGGCTTATTATTCCATGATATTGCTTCACATTTTAACAACAATAATAATAATAGTAACAGTAATAACAGTAACAACAACTTGGGGGAAAAAAATTATTCAAGACTGAAGTTGTCCACTTACTTGCCAGTTTTTTATTAAAATTTTCCATTCCACCTTAATTAGAGCAGCCATTACACTTGACACCTGAATGTAACTGTTGCACTATTTAAGGTGGAACGTGAAATTGAAATAAGAAGCTAACTTTAGCTTTACTGGATTTCTCAAGTCATCTATCTCATGCGCGCTCCCATACATGCATGCATCTGACAGTTAGACACTCCTGAAATTTGTAAAATATTACAATCATTGCCACTATTAGTACCAGCTGATCTATGGCTTGTTGTGCAGACAAGGCCACGGTACTGCAGCGTTGACCGAGGTGGCTCCTTACCACTCTGGGGTTCATTATAGGCTAAGGCTAACTTAACGCAAAAGTCCAGTCAAATCCACTGCCTCAAAAACAAAGTGGAATACTTTTCATTTTCATCTGAAACATGACGGAACATCCCTGGCTCAGCCATCCAGGTAAACTGGATAACTGTTGTGACAAAACTCAAATCTGACAAATTTTATAGCGGATGAGCCGTTCTCCTGCTGATTATCAACCAACATAATTAATACGAGTATCAATAAAACCCAAATGAAAGCAAAACATTAACTTAAACATGAAAAGCATTTGTTTTGCATTTGAGACCTGTAGCACATTGCTCTCTGCCTCCTCTCCTGTGCGGACCTCCACTTTCTCCAAAATGCACTTCTTGGCGGTGGCTTTGGTGTATGCTGCTGCTGACTCCTCTAGAGACTCCGTCACACTATGATCTGAACACAGAGACAGTACTGAAATGAACCTCAACTATAACGTCCACACCATACCTGAAGTATGTAAAATTATGTAAGGATGTAATCTTAGATTCTGAGCTTCATTTTTATCCCGCATATAAACAGTCACTAAAGTAACTTTTTATTGTTTGAGAAACTGCTCAAGTTCATTTCTATGCCAGAGTAAAACTTGTTCATGCATTTGCTGCAAGCAGAATTAACTGCAGCAACACTCTTTTTTTCGGGCTTCCTAAAAAAAAAATTAAAAAAAAAATTGTATTTTCCGCAACTCGTACAAAATGCAGCAGCATGACAGAGAGCTCATATCAGCTCCATTTTAAAAGAACTGCATTGGCTACCTGTATCTTTTAGGATAGATTTTAAAGCTCTGCTAACTAGTTTTGATGACTAAGTTACCTAGCAGCAACACAAAATGTCTGTCTGCTCATGTTCCAACATGTGATCTTAGATCTGTAGATAGTGGCCTTCTGTAAATATGTTCTGTAAAATACAGAAAATCTGGAGAGGCCTCTTTTGGTTCTTATTCTTCTAAACTGTGGAACTCAACTTCACCTTTTATTAGACAGTCAAGCTCAGGACACTTCTGAGAAACATTGAAAAGGTATCTTTTAGTACTTAATTAAAATTCTACTTCTCTTTTATATTGATCTTTTTCATTTGATCTGTGTCATTGTCTTATATTTTAATTTAATACTTAGTTTCTTCTATTACTGTGAAGTTTTATCATCTGTCTGTAAAGCACTTTGAGCTGCCACCAGTATGAAAAGTGTTCTATAAGAGCCAGTGTGCATTTCTGTATTTTAAAACATTTTACAGGATTACCATGTCTTTTCAATTGCATCTGAATTAAATATTTCAAACTTTAGTTATGTTTTTGTTCTTTCATTAAGATAAATGAAAAGATATACCTTCCTTTATATCATAGTTTATTTTTTTTTAAATCTGAAATTATGAGCTTTAAAAGAGCTTTAAAATAGGCAACAGGCATCTCTAAACCAGTGGTGGTTTGAATATCACGGTGGAAATCTATGTATTTGAATAGCAGTGCGCCTCCCTGAGGTGCAGGGTCACGCACATGGGAGCATATGGGCACAGCTGCTCTGCAGACTGTGGTGATGGTTACGTCACAAACAGTCAAGCTGCTGTATACTGAAGCCAATTATCTCTTATCTTTGTTTCGTTTGAAGATACAGGGATGTCGTACAGGGAAGATATCTGAGCACGAATAATACTGTTCTGTGCTTTCTCCAGCAAGTTAAGCTTTCTTCTGTACAACATTGTTACCTATAAAAATTGACAAGGCATCATAGGTAGACAAATTAGTAGCAGCTGCCACCTTAAAGCCTGAATATTTTAAGTCAATTTGTATAGATAAAAGTATGTTACAAAATAACTAGACACAGTTTGAGGCAAGTTTGTAATGACTTGAACAACTAATGCTATTGCTACTTTAAGCAGGGGACACGTACTCTTTTCTGGGGTGGTCTCCTGTGACGAGGGCTCTGATGCTGAAGCTGTATCTTTACCACCCTCTGGTGTTGATTCACCGCCCTTTGGAGGACTCTGAAACAAACATAAAATGCACATTGCCCTTCTATGTTCTCAGATTCACTCAGATTTCTTCAAGATGCTCTGAAATTGCAGTGTATCGCTACTATGTTATGATAACATTTACAAGCCCAAACCACTGAGTACTGCCAGTAATTTTTTGTTTGGCAGCATTGCATGTACTCACCAGCACCCTCTCCGACATGTTCTGGCCAAAAACAAACTTGGCTCCTTTTTCTGTGTTATTGGTAGCATTCAGAGAGCTGAAAAGACAAACAAACTCAGACAATTCCCGAGCAATCGCGTGACTGAACCCAAGGGAAGGGAGAAAAAGAAACTGAAAATACAAAAAGAAAATTCAAAAGACAAACTATCAGAAAGAGGAAAAGTGAGTGGTAGTAACCTTGAAGTTCCCATGTACTGCAGGAAGTAATTAGTACTTCCAGACTGTGAGTCCTGTGTTGAGTCTTTAGACTCACTGACTGTGCTGCTCTCATCCAACTGTGGAGAAAATGAGACTTAAACATCTAAAACATATAGACACTCCAACATTAAATCACTGATCTGAAAAGATCCATATTACAATTACATGATCCACATTAACACAAACGGCCACTGACCTTTGCCCTCTCTTTGATGTTTTGCCCAAACACAAAACCCGAGTCGACCACCGCATCCTTCCTCTGTGCACTCTCCTCCGTTTTTTCTCCGCCATTCTCTCCCCCTTCTTTGTCTTTCTTCTGCATGTGGTCACATCCATGGCAAAAAGGTGGACACAATAAAGCAGAATTAAGCTTCAGTAGCAGCATTTGACAACACTAACACATAAAAAATTAGCATGTGAACAGCAGAAAAAGCTACAAACAAACAACAGAATTGCCAAACGATGTGTGACTTCTGAACTACTAAAGAGCAAAGACTGAATAACACGTGACAGGGCAAGTTCAGCTGGGAACATGAGGTAGTGCTTTGTGACAGCTAATCTATCAATATCAGTCAAACGACATGACTACAGCTCGCTTTTCCTTATGCAACAACCAAAATGCACATTAACTTTAAAACAATTACATTATATACACACACCAACTGGTCACTTCATTTAGTACAACACCTTTTATCTACACTCTGTCCATTTTATCAGGTTCACTTACCATATAGATGCACTTTGTTGTTCCACAATTACAGACTGCAGTCCATCTGTTTCTCTGCATATTTTGTTAGCCCCTTTTCACCCTGTTCTTCAATGGTCAGGAGCCCCACAGGACCACCATAGTGCAGATATATTTAGGTGGGGGATCGTTCTCAGCACTGCAGTGACACTGACGTGGTGCTAGCGTGTGTTGTGCTGGTACAAGTGGACCTACCTTGTTGGTTTACCTTGTAGATTGGTCAGAAATAAGTCAGAGATAATAGCTCATCTGTTAGTCAGTGGTCAGAGGATGCTGCCCACAGAACAGTGTTGGCCTGTTGGACTATTCTTAGTCCAGCAGCGACACTGAGATGTTTAAAAACTCCAGTAGCACTGCTGTGTCTGATCTACTTGTGCCAGTGCAACACTCACTAACACGTCACCACCACATTAGTGTCACTGCGGTACTGAGAATGATCCATTACCCAAAATACCTGCTCTGTGATGTGCTGTTGAGATTCTGTCCCTTGACGAACAAGTTAAAGAAGGCTAACAAATTAAGCAGAGAAACAGATGGATCTCTATATATAGAGATAGAAGCATGTGTTTGTGTGTACTTATTATTTAGTCTCACCCGAGTAAAGCAGAGAAAAGTGTAGCAAGCTATTCCTCCTCACCGGTGATTTGTCTGAGCTGTCTGTGTTGTTCATGAAAATTGACCGGCCTTCTGTCGCTGCATCTGAAAACTTCCCCACGCCATTTGTTCCACAGCTTGCGTCTAGTGGGGAAAACAGTGCCAGTTAGTCAGTACTCATTACATTAATAAAAATGAAACAAAGCGCATGGAAACTTTTCCATTGAAGCTTGCAATGTAAAAACAAGACTAAAATGTTGCTAAAATGTAAACAAAATAATTCTGATTGGTTTGATATGAAATGCTCCATTCTAGAGAAACCTAGAGTCAACATGTTTCACAGTGGTGGTGATAGACATCTGAAGCGTTTACAGACTCTAAAAGCTCCCTCTTAGAATATTATTACATGAAATTGTTTATACGCTGCCTAAGAAATTTTTGTGAGAAGATCGTTGCCAAAAAAAACATTTTTTAAACACATTCATGGTGAGAGTGTACATACAGGGTGCTGTAAGGCAAAATAGTCCCCCCAAAAAATTATATTTTTTGGGTTTACCTCCATCTTAATATTATCAACATAACATATTAAAACCTCACCTGTAGGTTACTGGTGGTTTTGGAGAATAAATAAAATGGTTACATTTGTGCTGTAGACATTGTGACCTCTGGTTCCTATCACCACCACCGTAAAAACATCTGACTCAGTAAGTTTCTCTACAATGAACCATGTCTTTGTTTTACTCAACTACTGAATTAGGCAGAAATGTTGAAGAATTAGTAGTATACTGCCAGCTTAAGCATACGCTTCTGACACGTTAAACACAATGCAAGTTAAAACAATGTTTCTTGTCAGTGTTTGAGGCTGCTTCTATGTACATCCGTATCAAACCGTTGCACATGGAAATTCTATAGCTGAACACGGCTGTCTGTGCGCAAAAGAAAAAGTTAGCAGCCTTGCCATTGCTTATAATTTTAAATACTGTTATTGACACTAACCAACATACCTGTGGGTTTCTGGGTTTGAAAACCATTAATTAGCATTGTCAAAACACAGCCGTCAAAGAAACCTCTGCTTCGTAAAGGCTCTGTAATAAGCAACCCACCAGGGCTAGCAAGACCATCAAACATTGGCTAGAACCATTTTTACGTTCCGTGCCAAGTGTTTTTGCTCCCAACTCATCAGAGAAAGTCATCCCATAAATAGGTGCATTCAAAGGACAACTGTATGTCACATTAGCAACCAATTATGGGGGTTCCTTCAGCACTTAAGATATGGCCAAATTGAAAGCATCAAACCTTTTACAAAGTCCTGGGGCTTGATTTCATCGATGGGTTACAGGCAACTGTATTTTAGTACTGATCACAAAGTATGCTCAGGATCAGGACTGAATGTGAATGTTTCTGCTATATGTCTGTAAAGCTGTGGTCACATTAGAATAGACGGCTGTGACAGTGTACTCACTGCTCTTGCTGGGCTCTGTGAGGATCTTGGTGGGTGGTGCCTGCAGAACTGCAGGTCTCAGGACACTGCGCTGCTGCTCCTTGGGCTTCTGACTTGGAACACCTGCAAAAGAGCCTACTAATGGATTGGATCTGAAACCGAATGGTCTAATGCAGGCGTGTCAAACTGGGTTCCTTCCAGGCCACAGCTCTGCTATGTTTTCTCCCTTGTCTTGACTGATGAAGGCCTTGCTAATTAGCTGATGAGTTGAATCAGGTGTGTTTAATGAGGCAGAACGCTGAGGTCTGCAGTGCTGTGGCCCGCAAGGACTGGAGTCTGACACGTGTGGTCTAAAGCAGCATAAACTACATGAGCAAGCCCAACATATCTACATCAGAAACTAAAGGCCATTCTTAAATGTCTGAGGAAGAGATCAACCTAAAGCTTAATATTTTAAGTCACTAAAATTTTAAGCCACCATCAACTGATTTTCATTTCGGTGCATCACTACTGATCAACTGGAGAATATTAGTTTGTTACAAATCATAATTATAACAACTGGCAAAATTGCATCAGCAAGTGCAAAACGTGTTTTGCTTTTGACTTTGTATAGAAAGACTGTTGTGGTATGCTTTAAATACTGCAATAACTAACTTCCAATGCACAGAAGGAGTCTTACCTGCACTGGGGGCCTGGCCATGGATCAGAGTCGGAGGTTTCAACCGAAACCCAACTGGCTTCTCCTCTAAAAAGGGTTCAACAGCACAAAACACCCAGAAAACATAAGTTAATGAATGAAAATAAAATAAATACAACAAAGACAAATTATTGATTTGTCCATGTTTGTCTTTTTTCATGTTCCTTTCTCGTTCACTCTCACTCTCCCACACACAGACACAAACAAAAGCTTCTCATAGGCACACACAGCGGTACCTTACAAAACAGGTCACCACTAGCCCAAAGGCTGCCTTAGCCATCACTCTACTAAAATAAAGCTCAGTTTAGTTTCCCACTTTCTCCATCCATCTTTCCCAATTCAGTACCCCACAGCCAAGCAGTATTCTGTTTCCATGGTAACCCCAGAGAGCGCTGCTTGACCACTTCCTGGTCAGCCCCCTTAGAATAAGTCCCCTTCAGGCACAGAGACCTACTTTAGCACATTCTTGTGCTCTCCAAGATGGTAGCTGAGCACATTTTGGTTCAGCTTGCTTGACTGACTCTCTACTCTGCTCAGACTCGAAACAGACAGAAATAGAAAAGCTCCCCTGAGCGTCTCAAACGCACTCTCTTATTTTCATCTCTACCTACTTCTTTTCCTATTACACACTTTCAGCCTTTTCCACATATGCCACAAAGTTCTGTACAAATATGGAAAGATGAATATGGTGTCACAACCAAGGGCATAAATAACGTGACCCTCAAGCCATGACTTCTTAAAAATGATTTCATAATAGTGAAATGTTTTATTCTTCACTTCTATCTCTTCAGTAAAAGTATCTTAGTAGACAAAACATTAGCTATGCCGCTTAATAACAGCAGTGTCTTTGTGAGAACAACCAAAACAGCAATGTAAATTTAGAGTTGTCCAGCTGGTCTGGACAATACGGTCATCGTCATCATTAAGCATGCATCAGCTAAATAAGAAAAATCTTGTTTTTCAATATAAACATTTCAGCAATAATGAAAATCTTAAGCTTTTAACAAAATACAATAACTCTTCATTAACTGACATGGTTCCACATAAGGATAACGGTATGCTTGCAGTTCATCGCCGAAATGAATTTGATATGGACACTCAGTCCTCAGTACCCAAATATATGTTCCATTCTAACAAGAGCTTGGATTTCCAACTAAAAGTCCTACATGAGGTAGTCTCTCACTTTCTTACCTGGCTCTGAGTCTGAGTTGCCTGTTGGAGACTGGCAGAAACTTGAGGGCATAAACACATTATTCTTGGAAACTGCAGCAGGAGAAACAGAAGAGAGACACTATGATTAGACATCATGATGAGATAACATTTCTGGCACAGAAGACTGGTATCACATTTTAGAATAACAGCTGATATACCACATGGTTATATTATGATCAGGTGGTAGTCTTGATTAAAAAAGTGCCACCATATGATAATTCAGTTTACTACAACATTTAGCACCCATGCTAACGTATACTGCCACTGCATCTTAGTTAAACAGGCTGCAGTCGCACTGGAGGTTTAGTTCCGGTTCTACAAGCTCTCATAATACTGTCATGTTCTGATCATGTGTTACAGGTTCTCTACTGAATGTTGTAAACAATCACAGCAACAGCAACAGCAAAAAGAGTAGAGGTCTTAGAACTCCACCTGCAAAAAGGGTGAAAACTCACTTCCTATCTAGTTTGGGAAAGGAAGAAACGCATGAGCTCACAAACACATTTGTTTGCAGTGATAAACTGCACGTATTTGCAGTAAAAGACCCAGCTCAGCAGATTGGTGACAGGCTAATTCAGTAACACTTAGATAAGGCTTTAAGTTGAAATATTTACTGAGCTACTCACTGTAAGCCCACAACATACAAAACTATAGAATATATAAATAAATAAATAAATAAAAAAATAAAAAAAAGCAAATAACCCTCTGTAAGCTCTGTAAATCCAGTGTGGGAAAGTGAACATACAGTGACTGATGCCAATAAAACATGCCACAGGGCTGTTAGTGGAAATTAGCATTATCATAGAGGTGTTATATTTGGTTAGAGAATAAAGATTTTCCCATTATACACTGATCATGATTATATTATTAAAAAATGACTACATCCTCTTAGTACAGGTAGTTGTAGACACCATGATTTATTCCATGTTAGAGCACGTTCATAGCCATGCGTAAAGGCTGCTGTGCTCTATAACAGCAAATAAGACTTAATTGTACAACAAACGGACATCTCCATGTGGACAGTGTTTTTATTTTATGATTGTTTTATTATGTATAACCACCAACACAGCACTGTTGTAAATATTTAAAAAAAAGTTTCTTTAAATACAACACCATGATCTTGTAAATCATGAAAAAAATGTCACTGATCACTTCAAAGGAATGAAGGGCTTTGCATTGGCTGTTTGTATAAATAATAACTGCACTTTAAGGGGAATTCTATCAATTTTTCACATTTTCATTCAAATGTAAACAAAGTTGTTCAAAGTAGTCTGATGTGAAGTTGTTTATTGTTAAGTTTCTTAATAGTGGTGGTAGGAAACAAGGTCTAGATGTCTACACAGAAATATTTTCTTAACTATACAAGCAGTTAACCTACACATGTATGTGTGTTCCTTGAGTTTGTTTATATATATATATATATATATAATATATATATATATATATATATATATATATATATAGCGTTGATAATGACATTTAAGAAAAAAAGATTTCTAAAAAAAAAAGTGTTCTCTGGGGACTATTTTGCTTTGTGTGTACTTCACTGTGTCCCATGCATTATGTAGAACATTAGTTAAAAAAAACAAAACAAAAACATCTGGTTCATATCACCACTGTGAACAATTCTAACACAGTTCTCTAAAACGGAGCATTTGTTTGTTTACATCTTAACCATCTATTATACAGAAATATTGAAAAAAATCAGTGGAACTCCCTTTTCAAGCACAGCCGAATGGGACATTTTACATGCACATACAATTTGCTGAAGCAGGGTTTACCATACCTGACTAAAGTCAGTAAGATGCAGTACTGAGTAGAACAAATCTAGACTTTCACAACTTAAACTCAAAACCTAACACAATCATACAATAAGCGGATTGCTGCATTACCTGAATGTGAAGGCGGGAACTGCGTTAAAGACGAGGTTCGCTCTCTCTTTACTGGAGGACAGTATTCTCCATCCTCCCTGTCTGAGTCTGAAAAAAACAAATCCACAATAACCTAAGGCCACCCATGGCATTTAAGTCACTGCTTAGTCTTTAACTGCCTTTCTAATGTCATATTATTTAAAAACAGCTTGTGAAACTTCGATTAAATCTATAAACAGGCCAGACACCACTGCAAATCTCAGGCAACTATGCTGCTCAAATCAGATTTGTTTTTAATATCCTGCCCCAACCTGGATTTCTGTGTTGAGACAAACTATTGCATTCATTTGCTGAAGAGCACAAAAGCAACAGAGTGGCTAACAGAGAAAGCATTTCTAGCGATATTAGCCTTACTATTTATCAAGGCTCTTTGTTAAACTTTTAAAGAAGCCTGGTATCTTGATAAGTATCAGGCATGTGAAGAACCTGATTTGCCTACCACTCTGAAGGTGACAAAGTGGAATTTTAAGCAAACGCACCTTCTCCATCCTCTGCACTGGATCCTTCGGCAGAACGCTGGAAGATAAACCAAATAACAATGAGATATGCCATCAACAGGCTCACAGTATGAGAGGAACATGTCAGAATCATTAGAGACAAGGGCTGTGATGATTACTCAATTTTAAAAAAAGGTAATTTACCTTATCAATGAATCTGCAATAAACAGTCAGCAATTTGCACACTAATACATATTTTAGATTATCCTACTCATCTCTCTGGTGCCACGAAATAGAGAATGATAGAAACAGCTTCTTTGCTAGAGTCTTTTTAAAGGCTTCAGATTACATTTTTTCAATAAAGCATTTTGCAGCCTTTGAAAGGCTATTTATGTTTTTGGCTTGCTCGGTTTGTGCATCATCCCACCTCTAGTAAGAATGATGATTGTCTAGAATTATATTTGACACAAAAGGCAAAAACTGATCCCAGATCAGCCACCTTACTCTGAGAGGTGTCGACTTATTTTTATCGTGTTGCCATTGTATAGCAAATCAAGAAAGAAGCAAAGCCAGAGAGGACCCAAGACTAAGGAAGGGCTGAATAATTAACCATTTTTAATCAAAATTGCAATCTGAAACAATGCATCTTTTAAATCACAAGAGCTACAGTTTTATATCTCATCTTAACCTTTGTCTTAATTTTTATTCAAGAAATTTAACAAATACAGAGAGCTCACAAACTGGCATCCTACACTCAATATTCAAGGCTTAAGTCTGAAAAAATTGATGTGTCGATTTTGGCAAACAAAAAAAAGGCCTGGAAATTGAATCCTAGAAAATAACCGCAACTTAAATATAAAATCACAAGTAGATATTTTTCCCCCAAATCGTTCTACTCCAAAGAGGATGCCATCCTTTTCTGGACATAATTGGATACAAAGAAAAGATGGAAAAATACAACCCATAATACTTAAATCAGGCCTACCTTCTGTGCCTTGTCTTTTTGAAACACAAACACTGGAGGAGCTATGGCAGGCTTCTCTGTTGAGGGAAAAAAGACTATAGTTGCCATCAATTTGAAGGTGTAATTTCACCTTCACCTTTGTAATTAACCTCAATACCTGTGCCAGGTCACTTTAATAACATTTAAAAGCATACTACTTCTGTCAAAATGGGTAGCTCTTGTCTGTAAATCTGTGTGAAGCCTGAACGTGATTGGTTTTCAACAAAAGGACTCCACTTTGCAAACTTTTGAGACACATGAGGCCACAGTCTAAGCATGTATGTGTGTATGCTATTCTTTTTTGTATCCCTGAACCCATTTACCACTAAAGTTACCAAGAGCACACAGGTGTTGAGTAGCATATCAAATACCCAGGTTCCTATTTCTAAATCGAATGTGTTATTTTAAGCACTTGGAATGACTAACCTACTAAATAAAACACTGGCACATTTAAAGAGGGTTTAGAATACACATCGTGTTCAGTAAACAAACAAAGACATATGAGCTGCCTTGGCCCTGTACAATATTTTTAGCAGCAGTGGTCCTCCAAATCAACTGTTATAACAGCTGTAACTGTATCCTGATTTAAAAAAAAATGAGTCACTAAGCTCAATCTGTGTTGCTCAAAAGTATTAGTTTAGCTGAAAAATCTGGGCTATTCACAAGTACAATGCATGCATATGATAGACTATTCACCTCTTCACCTCACTGTATAAAGGAGGTCTAAGATACTGTTTTCCATCCATATATATATATATATATATATATATATATATATATTTGAGCTTAAGGATGAGAAGATGGATGGAAAACAGTATCTTAGACCTCCTTTATTCACCTCACTGTATAGTCTATCATATGCATGCATTGTACTTGTATATATATACACACATGTATATATACATTCATATAAACGTGGTTTATTCATAATTAACTCATTTCCGTACGTTACTGGATGAACTCCACATACTTTAAGTTGTAATTTTTACAATTACTGACTATAATCACCCTTGGAGGCGACTGCAGTAACACCTCTGGGGGTGGTCACTGTAATGCGACCACCCCACACAGTAATGAATGTAATGTAGATGGTCAGAGCAGGCGAAGCTCCAGCAGAGTCATGTGCAGCAGGGCTTTCGTTACACTAAGAGCTGGGGTGGGCGGGCCCGGATTTAGGAGCACATCTCGGTTAGGTTCACCAGCCAGATAGCGAACATCACACACGGCTGGCCTGGCGAAGTGATGTAGCCACCTGTTCAGAGCCTCATGCTCGGGTTCAGTCATTAAGGATGCACGAATCGCGCACAAGGAATCGAGGGATGTGGGTGATGTGAGATCAACTGTCTCAAAACAAAAGTGCACGGCACGCCACGAGTATACGTTAGCAGGCAGTTTGCTAACTACCCCACCCCGTGAGAATGACAAAACGACGACATTATGTAGCTAAGCTAGCTAACGTTAGCTAGCTCGTTTCATCTTGATCAGGACAAGAATCTGCAGCCAAGTCAGTCTCCTAGAAAGTCTAAACTGTCGCCGGTGGTAGTAAATACCGTCGAGCCTCACGGCTACGCTGGTGGCGACTAGCGTTAGCTAAGAATAGCCGTCTAAGCTCACCAAAGCCAATTTTCATCGCAAATGTAGCATGTTAGCGCCGTCAACGCCAAGTTCAACTGTGGCGCTCTAAAAAAATCCACTTTTATATATTCTGTTTATATATTGATTAATCCAAAGGTGACTTAATGTCCTCTAAATAGTTAAAGGCATTGAGCTGTCTGGGCAGAAAAGCGACGTGCACAAGGTAGACTGTCTGGCCGCTCAATGCTCATGCTGGCTACGGTTCCCGGTCTAAAGAAATCGCGTTTTACCCATCAAATACAGTAACCCATCAGCCACACTAACTGATCTGTCATGAGATTAAGTGTTAGACACAAATTCACCGGTCTATCGTTGTTTGGGGGATCTAACTACAGACAGCTAAGCTACGTTATCCGATATTTGGTCAAGTTCCTGCCTGCTGTGGTCAGGATTTCAAAATAGCGAAAGCATCAAACTAATAATGTGAGCTAGCTAACAGCTACGTTACGCAAATTTACTAATACCACAGGCCAGACAGTTGTGTTTTTAACCTCCTAACCTACCGTAATGGACTGACCATGAGAGGCTTTTTTCCCCAGACGCGTCATGGTGAAAAAATGTGGTATAAAGTGCACATCGTTTTTATGTACGGCTTTAATAAAACTGTGTTTTTTTTTCGCTGCTAACGCTAATCAGCTAATCAACTAACTACCGAGCGGGCGATATGGAGATGCTCGGCCAAAACTAAGAGAGAGGGTTAGCGAGCTCACGGAGTGCTGCTAGTGCCGTACCTAGCCGAGCTTAAAGGAAAGAGAAAGGCCGGGAAAACAGCTAGTCGATTAGCCCGCTGTTTAATGGGGGTATTTACACAGGAGAGCCCCTCAGAGCGCTTGTACGGGTGCACAGAACTGAGCTAACGGCTAACCGTGCTAACTCCAGCAGCTGAACACTCACTCATTATTAACCGGCAGCCAGCTCGCAAAAGAAGACCGCCCTCACGAACGAAGGGGAAAGAAGAATAATTACTGTCCTCTCATACGCAAATACCCGTTTCTGCACTTCTCAAAAGTCATTTATTTCCTTTGTTTTGTGGTTTCATCGCTTCACCCCATTGCCTACCTTCGTTTGCCAAGTCCGCCATTTTACTTCTCAGCGCACACCCACAAACCACCGCGCCACAAGGCTGTTATTTCTAAGATCGAAACCAAAGATTCAGTAGAAATAAAGACAGACTAAAAGATTTAGTTAACGTTCTGAATGCAGTTTTATTTCTATGGAAGTCACTTGGAAAAAGACAGCTATTTTGTAAGTCATAATAATGACAAAAACATTCATAATTATGGCTTACTTTCTCATAATAAGGACTTTCTCATAGTTATGACTTAGCATGTCATAATTATTACTTAATTTCTCACAATTATGACTTGCTAGCTCATAATAATGAGATTTTATCTAATGATTACGACTTAATGTCTCATAATTATGACTTACTTTCTCATAATTGTGACTTTCTCTTTATGATTTAGCATCTTATGATTATGACTTAGTATCCAATAATTGTGACTTCCTCATAATTATGATTTAGCATCTTATGATTATTACTTAGTATCTAATAATTCTGACTTACTTTCTCATAATTATGAGAAAGCTTTTTCATTATTATGAGATAGAAAGTAATTATTGAGATATTAAGACTTATTTATGAGAAAGTCTTCTCATTATTATGAGATAGTGAGCAATTATTAAGAGATATTAAGTCTTATTTATGAGAAATCTTCTAAACCGCTTATCCTTCTGGGTTGCAGGGGGAGCTGGAGCCTATCCCAGCGGTCATTGGGTGGAAGCCAAGATACACCCTGGACAGGTCACCAGTCCCTCGCAGGGAGACAGACATACATACATATACATTCACACCCACACTCACACCTAGGGGCAATTTTGCATGTCCAATTAGCCTGACTGCATGTCTTTGGACCGTGGGAGGAAACCGGAGTACCCGGAGGAAACCCATGCAGACACGGGGAGAACATGCAAACACCACACAGAAAGGACCCTGGTCGTATAGTAGTATAAATGTTTATAATAATCTACAGTATTTTCCTTTCTATATTCTTGTAGTGTGTCTTATCTGAAATACTAATGCAATGTCTTGTAGTAAAATAGCTTTTTTAAGGGTTTCTTCTCCTGCTTCATTATTGTTAAATACTTCTTTAAAGGGGAACTCCAAAAAATCTTAAAAGATTGAAATGTAAACAATGTCATTTAGAGTGGTTTGGTGTGAAATGCTCCATTCTAGAGAAACTTGCACAGTCAGATTTGTTCACATTGGAGGTGATAGGAACCAGACCTCTGAAAAGTTTAAAGCCTCTGAAAGCTCCCTCACAGAAAACAAGTACATGAAATGGTTAGATATATGATCACTGATGTCTCACACATTGTTTTATGATAGTTTTATGATGACTTTTTGGCTTAAAATGTATTTTAATTATTTATTCATGACAGAGCGGTACATGCAGGTTGTTGTGAGGCAAAATAGGCCCTAAAGAAAAGGTATTTTTCCAGATTTGTGACTATTTTACCATCATCAACATTACATTTAAAAACTCAGAAGGTAGGTTTCGGGAAGTAAATAAAATGGCAATATTTGTGTTGTAGTCATCGTGACCCCTGGTTCCTATTAACTGCAAAGAAATCTGTAAGTTTCTCTACAATGAATCACTTTCTGAATGACCATGTTTACATTTCAAAGTCTGAATTTTATTCTGAAATTTTTTAAAATTGGTGGAGTTCTCCTTTAAGCTGCATCAGTAGCTTGTATATCTGGTGTTGTCTTCGTTATGTATGTAGAAGTAGACACACTCTTCCATTAAGAAAGGTTAACATTCAAGTAATTTAATGACAAACAAAATATTTAGTAGAAAGTCTTGGTCAAGAGTAAAAGAACTGAGTCATTTTATAATTTGTGCTTTGAATAGAGGTTTATTTCGCTGTTGAGTTCTGATGTATCACAGTTGTTCTTTGCATAACTAATCCTTACTTGTTAGAATGATTAGAAGTACTGGAAGAAGCCATAACATTTCTATAGTGCTGCAAACTACTTTTAAAATAATCTCTAAGATCCTCTAAACATCCTAGAGTAAACAACAGTAATTGTCCACATTTACTATAAGATTGCAAGAATTGTAGAATTTCTTGTAATGTTGTTACAGAACTTTTTCAGAAGGATTTGGTCTCCAATTTTATCCTCCACTGTTGAAGGCAACCTTTTTTTTTCACATATTTAACATCAGTAGCCTGTCTTGTTTTGTCTTCCTTATGTAGAAGTAGTCATAAAACAAGGTCAAAGTTCAAGTTATTAACTCATCTGGATGCCACATGGTGGCGCTTGTACAACGGTAATGTACAGTTGTAGCCACTAGGTGGTGTAATTGCCTCAAGTCACCGCAGAATCTCTGCTATTTGTAGATGGATCGGGCCTTTTGTGCTATAACAGTTTGCCAGGGCTCAGTGGATGGATTTCTTTGACAAATTTATGGTTTCAAATAATGAAATCTTACATTTTTGACCATTCAATAACAACATTTCTTATTTAATTTTCTAAATGTAACTTTTATTACCCCATTTCCAAAATTCAAGCAGATTCACACAGATACATGAACTGTGGCATGGGTGTAGCATTACATATATAATGAATGAACATCAAATTGAACACATTTGAATGGATGCAGAAAATGACTATAGCAGTTTTTGGAGGGTGGTTGGAGGGGTGGTTGAAGGCTCTTAGGCAAAATCTAATCACTAAAATGGTCAATGACAACAAAGTAAAAAACTCTGGACTGGTTCATGCAGACCTTTCCATTTGATATTTGAAAGCTAGCTTAAACTGAATTTGGCCATGTGACTCTCTGATTTGATAATAACAATGAGAGGATATTACAATGATGATAAAATGATAGAAAACCATCAGGCTAGTTAATAATTAGTTTGTGATTTCCTGAAGTAAATGCACAACCTTTTGGCAAACTTCACACAAGTTATAGCTTCTTACCTGCATTTGGCCGTGTGAAATAATTATATATGACATATTTTGTGGTCTGCTTCCAGGCCGTATCAGTCAGCGCTGAGAATTGTTTCTTCCTTGCTGCCTGTTCAAAGAAAAGAGCATTTGCCTTTAATGTGCAATGTTTCCTGGGTCTTATTCTACGCTGATGACACAATATTGTAGTAGTTGAAAAACAAAAAAAAAGAATAACATAAAAAATACCTAGATAAACTGTTCCTAAATTCCTAAATAATCACTCTAGCAATGGAAAGGGCGAATTTAGGGGCAATTAAGTCAGTAGTTCAATATTCTGGTTGCACAATATGAAAAAAACATATTACAATTATATTGCTATATACAGCTATTGCAAAACTACCATCCAATTTATGGACAATGCATTAGCAAACATTAGCTTGCTGTTTATTCTGGGTACATACACAAAGAGTCCCTTCACACCATCAGTAAAAGGGGACAGGACTGAGCTAATGGGTAACCAGGCTTATCACTCATTACATTAATTAAATCTTGATTACATTGTTGAAGATTGTTAAGATCATTTTTTTATGTTCTTTATGTTTTCAGTTTTATGTCAGCATGTGTGTCAAAGCCATTTTAACTGGTTACCGGTTGACTTTTTTTAACATTTTGAAACTTTCTCATTCCAAAATTTCAAAAGATTCACACAATTGTTGCAAGTGTGCCATGGACGTGACCTTATGTTCTGTATAATTCAGGAGCAGGTGACGTGAACTCTTGATGTGGTGTGGATTGCAGTAAGATTGGCTTGTAGTATTTTTGACCAGAAATATGTAAGTTTGTTGTGTCAAGTTAATGCATCCATGCATCCAAGGACACAGAGAACATCTGTGCTTGGACAAGATGCTCACAGCACACATGTCAACGTTTGCACAGTGGATCATTTGCATGTCATACTCTTGAAAAAAGAGTCATAACATTAAAAACTGTGTACCAAAGCAAATTCTTTTAGTACAGGCCCCCTTTAGGGCCCTTCCACTTAAAAGCCCCGAGTAGTCAGTTGCGTATAGCGATAAAGACTAACAGATAATATATTGTCCATCTCTAGTGGAGGGGCGTTCCAGCTGTATTTTACTATTCCCTTGTAGCAGGCTCTAAAAAAAAGGAAAAAGAAAAAAAGAGTGTTTGTGTATGAGAGAGAGAGAGAGAGAGAGAGAGAGAGAGAGAGAGAGAGAGAGAAGAACGTGTATCTTACATTTCGCAGTTTTTGTGGGGTGCGTTTGACACGGCCCTCAGGCAAGCCCCGTGTACTCACATGTTCAGAGGCTGCTCGGAGAACTTACTTCACAAATCACAGATAAAAGGAGAAGTGAACAGGCGGGCAGGCATGCAGGGGGCGATTGTTTGGCGAACAATCACAGGTATAATCTAGCTCTGAAAGAATTAGACCTCTGGAAAAGAAAAACAGGGTTCAGTAAAGGACATCTATTATACAAACACTAATGTCTTATTTCATTTCAAAGCAATGTGTTCATTATGTTCCTTTATACCATCTATAGTACAATATGTTCAAATAAAGGCCTGAAATTTGTAAAGCCATTTTGGTTTAAGTTGCATTTGCGTAACATGTTTAGGCAGTTCAGTGTTAAAATACATCAGTTCCATCCCACTGCGACTTCACAGAGGATGTGATTCCATTGCACATAAATAATGCAAATTTAAACCAGCCATTTGGAGGAACTAAATATGGTTTATTATATCACTGTTTGTTTCAGCTTGCCTTCAGGCTTTTGTCTATTGGGTGTCGAAATTTCACACCTTTATGGTCTTGATCGCATTACTTCAGTACCGTAAAGTATCGAAAGATTTTGTCACTTAAATTTCATTACCTTAATAGTCGGTTTTATCTGTGCCAGTGAGCCAACAATTGTTCCAAAATCTAAACTGATGATTGGCTGGATAAACATGCTATTAAAGCTGCATTGAGTATGTTAAAACTGAAAGAAGTAGCACATTAATGTTGAGTCAAGAGGGAAAAAATACATGCCATGGTCTGTGTGCACTGCTGTGGTTTCAGGGTAGCTTTTTAGACCGACTTCATGTCTTTATATATTAACGTCACACGCACTCAAAAAGAAGGACCTGCTCGATGTTTAGGTCTCAAATGCAAAATCTGATGAAGATATGAGGACAGTATTAGATCATTCACTTATATCATCAGAAGACATGTCCTTCACCAAGTTTTGACTGAGTTCTCCTTGAATACTCCTTGAATCCACCCAGGGAAGAGGTCTGAAGCACAATCCACAATACAAAATGTTCTTCTGCGTGGTTCGTGCAATTACACATTTCCACCAGCAAGGTCTCCAAACCTTTAAAGACCTATTAAGACATTTATGAAGGCTTGTTCCAATAAGTGCCAATTGTTGCAACACTTGTTGAAGTGAATGATGTCAAAATTGACAACAGCAGCTGTGATGCTCCTTGGAATAAGCCATTATGTAGGTTTATGTCAGTCACACAGAGATTCTACTACATGCTATTACAGTTTACTTATATATGCCCTGTAATCTACTTAGGACTGCACTCTTTGCACAAACTGCTTTCTTCTACAATTTACTATCTGACCGTCTTGTCCTGAGATGCCTAAAAGTTTCTATAAGAATAATGTTGAAGTATCTGCAACAGATATATTTTAGGCTGGTAATACTCCAACCTGGAGGCAATAATTGACATTGTTTGGTCTCTTGGATCGCTTTTGGGCTCGGATTTGTGCCAGCCAAACTGTTTAATTAATTTACATCTCAGTTCATGCACAGCACGTGTTTTTGTTTTCTCTGCTCAACCTATGAGTCATCTCATAAAGATGTTGATAAGTAGCTGATGAATAATCGAGCCAGGTGTGTTAGAGAAAGGAAAACATGTGCAGCATATGGAAGTGAGATTAAGAACCAGTGTAATAAATCAGATACAAATATGTATATATATATATATATATATATATATATATATATATATATATATCTTAGAGGTTGGTTGCATGTTCTGCTTCTCATGATCCAAGTAAACACACTCACTGATTTTGAGGTCTGGAATCTTGGATGGCTGTTTTTTTTTTTTTTTTAATTTTGCATAAAAAATTAGCGAATAAAAACACAGAATCCTCAACAACTACATATTTCCATCGGTATTTAGTGTGTCCATCCTTTGCTTTTATCACAACTTTCATTTTTTTTCTGTAGACTTGCTTTCAGTTCTTTAAAGAAATCTGCAGGGATATTTTTCCACATCTCCAAAGTTCAGTCTTAGAAGTTGGTTGCATTTTCTATTTCTCATGATCCAAATAATCACAATCACAAACTTGGACTCATCAGTTCATTAAACCTTACTCCACATCTCAGATGTCCAGTTTCAGTGTTCAGTTTTTTTCTGTCTATTTCCTTTTCTCAGTAACGGCTTCTTGACAGCTACACATCCTTTCATCTCATAGCATTGATTGTCTTCTCACAGTGGAACTACAGACAGATACTCTTGTGGTTTCTTTAGATCTGAAGCAAGAGTGGAGCATGATTTTCTCCTCTCTCTCAAAGATGAAAGCTTTAAGTATTTTAGTATTCTTTATCTGAAGGGGACAGTTTTGGTGGTCTACCAGCTCTTGCACAGTTATGGGGTGGACGGTCATTAACTTTTGCACAGTACTAAACATATATTTCCAAGTTTATGTCATTATAAACTGCAGTGGAACCCCTTTGAGTTGCAACACCAGTCTAAACACCAGTCTAACACACAGTTTAAACAGTGCTACACCACCTGCTATTACTGTCACTGCGCATCTCTTCAAGCATGGCAAAATTAATGTTCTTTTAATTAAAGATAAAGCTTGTATTGAGTAGCTCATACAATGCCTAATCAATCATGTCACTGACACACATAAGGGTGCGTTCATTTCAAAGGTAGGAAAGTATGAAACATATCACCACCACACAGGCTGTAGATTACCTGCTCGCATGCCAAATGTTTGACTTATAAGGTAGGGGAATCGTCCAGGAATAACAAAAACTTTCTGCTTTAAGACTCTTTCGTACTATATTTCACCACTGAAACCATTATGTAATACTTGTTTTTGTGTATATGTGCATGATGCCAAAAGATAAAACATGCTGGCTTATTTCAGGGAGAGGCAAATGTATTATGTGTGCTTGGTCTTCATCTTCACTAGTTTTCTGCAAGCTTAGGATGTGTCAGCTGCAGGTTTTGGTATACATCTTCATACCTAAACACAGGTATTCTTGGCTTCATTCCCTGTAAGAATATGACAGTTTCTTGAATTTGGATTTCATCAGTGAGCAAGAACAATAATGAAAACAAAACAGTTCCACAAGTTGAGCTTCTTCAGATTACCAGCAATTGACACCTCTGAATGAGAATGTACAGATTCATAGCCTGAGGTGTAGATACAGCCCCTTCTTTCCACTTTACAGGGAATATAGTGGCAAGGTTTCAGTATTGATTTCCATTACCAGCTTAAATGTACCTTTAAAGGGGAATTACACTGACTTTTAACATTTCTGCATTGATATAAAAACAAAATCAATGGTCAATGGTGCATTGTAGAGAAGACTTGTGATGGTGATAGGAATCAAGGGTTGCAACATCTATACCACAAATATAGCCATTTCATTTACTATCTAAATGATCAACACTTGTCTTTTGAGTTTTCATATGTAATGTCGATGATGGTAAAATAGTGGTAAATCTGACAGCCTGCATGTATCTCTCTACCATAAATGACGTAAAAAATGTTTTAGGCCAAAACCTCATTTAAGGACTATCGTAAAACAAAGTGTCTCAGGCCTCAGGCAGTGTATTCATAACCATTCCATGCATTAACTTTGTGTGAGGTAGCATTTAGAGGCATTAAACTCTTCAGATGTTCCTACCACCACCACTGTGAACAATTCTGGTATCTCTAGAATGGAGCATTTCACACAAAACCACGCTGGACGACTTTGTTTGCTAATTATGCACAATTTTTTGTAACAAAATGATTGAATTAATGCAAACTCATACTTGTGGTTTGTGTTTAGAACATAACATGAATGACATTATGCCAGTTTGGAAATGTACCACCAGTAATAACAATATCATGTTGCAGACATAAATTTATATGAATGACTTCTCCATTGAAACAAACAGAGAAATTCTGTTGAAAGTGCAGACTCTAAACTTTTAATTAATACCACATTTGTTTTTGTTAGCAGAGGACTTATTTGAAAAGTAATCAGTCTTGTTTCAAAGAACTATGCAAGTAATTATGTAATGATATAAGAGTAGAGCAAATTAAATACTGTATTTGTCTGAGACTACATATTGTCAGCACTACATTACCATAAACAACAATGCCCCCTTTTCTGAATGGTATACATATTAAAAATTGCAATATACAAAGTAAAAAATAAGTTACATGCATGTCTTAAACTCCAAAAGACAATGTTATGTATAGTAATAAACTCAATGTGAATGTATACCACCATTAGCTTGGTGCTAACATGACACTGCAAATAGAGACTGCACTAAAAAACTGCCTTTACCTGAACTTAGGAATGTATTTCCGCACAATTAAATGGCTTTCATTCAAAGTACGCAATTGTGTTGATCCAATTTAAAACTGGCTGAACTTAATCTGCTATCACATGTCCAATATAACTAAGTTTGTCGAACTTGATTTACTAGTGTTGATTTAACTTATGTTGGTCCAGTTTAAAAAAAGTTTAAAAGTGGATCCTGTAGTGCCCAATCAGGGTAGAACTACCCTCATCAACATAGAATGTGATAATGGCAAAAATAACAAGGCTAGGTGATTAACCCAACTACGTACATACACCCAAAAGGAGACAACTCTGAGATGGTAAGTAAAACAAGAGAAAAGACATGCACAATATGCAAATAGATGGAGCCAGGAGCCAATTAAATCTTTGAGTACAGAGGAATAATCAAAAGGGTTTCCTCAAAATACTTGAGTGATGTGGGATATATCTCATTTTAAGTACAACAGCGTTCATTTATTTGGGTTGCATCTCGTGATATCAGGTGAAAATCCTGTGAGACTTCACAATTCATTCTCTGTTATTTAACTTAATTGACTAATATCAACTTAGTTTGTTTTCTTAACATGTACAAGAGCCAGTTCTACATTTTTTGAGTGTGAATCCAGAAACTTTACAAAGGAGGAGGAGACAGTTAATTGGTTGAAAAAGGAATCAGGAAAGTCATAATACTCAGTTTGGCCTCTGTTTAAGAGAAAAGTCCAGCCTTTTAATAAAAATAGCCAATCGGCTTGCTCTTAGAGGCTCTAAGCAGGAAATGTCCTCCCATATCATGGAGATATGCGCATACAGCAGCCAGCCTGTGCAGAAAAAACATGTTTTGTGTGTGTTATTTGACACAAACGCTACAAACTATTTATGTGATTCTGTCAGATTTTATCAGTGATTTCAAATCTGTTTATGAAATGTGTGTCTTTTAGTTTCGGATTTACAGCTCTCTCCTCCATTCAAGTAGATAGGAGTCTGGTCTTGTATGAGTGGAAATAACTGTGTGGAGGTTTTGCCAAGATGGCCGCCAGGTGAACAGGCTTTCCTATAAAGACTTTGCTGAATCCCATAGCTAGCTGAAATTAGCATTACTGTAGCAGTGAGTATCAGACATTTCAAAAGTGAAGGTTTCTACATTAACTTCTGCAATATACGGCATATATGACAAATAAAAAGTTAGTGAAAAGTCAGTTAAATATTTCTTTTTTTTTTGTTTGTACAGATTGCTAGGTAACCTAGCATGCTACTAGCTAGCTAGTGTTAGCTAGGTAGGCTAATGTAATCTTTAGACAGAGTGTCTTGATATCTAGGCTAATGTTACCTAGGCTAAAGTTGTCTGACTTCACCATTATAAACTTAAACTTTCCTTAACCTTGTTCACATAAATTATGTTATGCTTTTAACATTTAAATAATGGACAACTGAAAACCTAAATTAAATTTTAGTGAAAACAATGATCATTTGCTGCTTCAGAAAAGTACTTTTGGTGCCTAGTTTTACTGTAAGGTTGATGACTGTTTTGATGGATTATTACAATATTGCTACAGTAGCCATACAATTTGATACAGTATAATCTGCCTGTACTCTAAATGTTTACCCAGAATTAACATAGGACACTGTATGGAACTGCAAAACACATGTTAAACAGTATACTAGCTTAAACATAGAACATTATTGCAGAAATGACAGAAATTCTGTACGGTACATAGCAGATTCTGCGCCCCATTAGGCTTTTTCTTCACACAGTGTTCATACATATGTTCTGTAAAGTGAGACCACCTCACGGAGGGGCGCCATCTAATTTTCCCCAGAAAGCCCCAGGCAGATCTGATCAGCACTTGATTAACGGCCTAATCGCAGTTGCTTTCCTGAACATGTGAGCTGTAAATGACCTCAGTGGAGCAACACTAGAACAACATGTGACACCGTCTGATGGAATGTGGAGGACAATGCTCATCTATTTGTTTTTTTAGGCATTAAAGCACCATCCAAGTTCACTTGGCGGTGGACCATCATTTTTTGGAGAGCTTTTGTGAAACTATCTCCTCGCAGTCGTTAGAGTTCGCTGCCATTAATCCATCAAGATCGGTATGATCATGAATGGGAAACAGGGTAGATGATGCCAAAACTGTGTTTTTCACACCTTTCCCTGTTGATGTGCCAGATGATATGAAATGTTTAAACAAAAGAAATGTTTCTCTATTGTAGGTCTGCAGTGTTTTGAAAAAGATAAAATATGGCGAGTCAAGCAAAGTTTGACCTTTGATGAGCTTCATTTTTATAATTACATATGCCCTAATTGTAAAAATATGCCGTCAGTTATGTATCATATTCTCCCAGAGACATGTGCAAGCATTTACTTGCCTCAGGATCTGTGTTCTGAGTTTTATGTGTCTCTTCTCACCTTAGAAAACTATTCATGCACCCATTACCTTGCTTACCCAAAGCCATACAAGATGATTAATGCTGCAAAATGACTATAATTAGTAGCAGAAATTGTATTTATTTTTCTAAATTAAAGATAATGGATGCAATAAGCACTTCAACTATAGCCCTCAAAAGTGACAAACAACAAAACTTACCTCAGGGTCACTCAACGGAATTACACATTCTTCAAAATGTTTTAAAAGCAATGAAAAGTTCAGTAGGTCTGCATTTAGGCAAAGGAAGCTAGCTAATCACCGGAAACTCTTGGGGTCAAACATATTGGTATGTTGTCATTGCTAAGCATCTGGTTCCCTGAGGGGCTGACTAATTCCATGACTGACAAGACTGTCAGGCAATTAAAGAAGCTTCTACAGATTTCTTGAGCAGGCGCAATCGATTGTACACATCAATCTACATCAAATCTCGACAGGCCAAGCCAATTAAAATCATTAGGTAGTGCATTTCTCCTGCAATTCGCTTCTTTCACCGATTCAAAATAAACAATCTGTTTTAAAAAGCTTGTTCCCATTACTTGCACTACTTTTCTTGATGAACAGCCTTCACTATTTGCATCCAATTATCCATTCCTTTCAAGAGACATATTAAAAAGTTTGAACACCCCTGGTCAGAGTACAAGTTAATAATAACTTAATAAGTTAACACATCCTCTACAGGGAACTCAAATAAGGTGTTGTTTCTGAAAATAGTAATACCTAATTTCTATTTATTTGAGTTTCACTTAGCGGCAAAAAAACATTCAATATAAAATGTGCCATAACTTTTGCACAGGCTAGGGTGGCTGAGAAGGCCCAATAAACTGCAAATAAAAAATGAGCTGCAAGCGCAGGAAACACTTTCATCAAAATGACGACACCGACGCTACATTTCATAAACTAATGAATACAGAAAAAACATGCAACTTCAGAAACGCTGATAAGCCAGTCACAATGCCACAAGAAAAAGGACACATTTTATGTACAGTATGTTAAATTCAGCAGATAAACAGTAATTGTGCATTAAAATGTTCACAAGTGTGTTCCATGTAGAGGATGTGTTAACTTTTCACAAAAACATGGCAGGCGCCCAATTTTTGCATATGATTATGTGCATTCTTATTGCATCCACTGCTTTCTGTCTTTGTAGATCAGATTTCACGAGTACCACTCAAAGATCAGTCATTTAGACTGGACGCCACCAGCCAGTATCATTTATTAAGTGTGAAATCTCACTATTTTCTGGTTTCTCATTCAAATATTTTCCACAGTAGTTAATTTTTCAGCTTCGGCACTTGAGAAGTATAAAGCTCATAAGGATTCTATCAAACTGAAAGGAGGGCACATAACACTGAAGTGTAGTCAGTGCTCTCTATAGTTTTTGTTTGTATTTCTAGAAATAAATATCACTAGATTATGTAAGTGATTACGTAAAAAGCACTTTTTACAGGAACACTACAAATTTGTCCAGATTTGAGCAAGTTTCCCAAAACCCTTGTCCATTTAATCAACACAGCTGGAGTTATCGCATACAGTTCACGCCAACGCTCAGTTTGATATCTGCAGTGTGTTTATAAATAAAGCAGCCCAAGTTGTAGAGATAAAAAGCACCTGTTATGAGTCTTGAGTGGACACTGGATCATTTATATGACTTCATATGTAACATGAATGTCAACTTCGGAACTACAAAACATGGTCACTTGGACATCACTCCCAAGCTGGGGTCCTCCATGCTAGTGTCACTGGGAAGAGTTCACCAGAACCTGCCAGAATCTGTCCTGTTATGAGTGTTCTAGCATTTATTAAATGATTAACTGAATATCTTGCTAGTTCATTTTCATTTGAATTGGTATAAAATATTGCTTTCGTTTAACTATCCTAACATTCTAACCTAGTATTTGTTTGAATTGAATAAAACCAGCTCAATTGCTTGTTACCACATGGCTGGACATGGTTTTTGGTTGAACTGACAAACCATTTTTATAGTGTAGTTTTGTTGCCAGCTTCAAAAAAGTCTGTGGGTACCTTCAGAGGTAGAAAGCAATCATAGTTACAGAAACAGTCCTATAATTAATAGCATAAGGGATTGTAAAAGAAATTAAAATGGAATTTAACCAGGTTAGACTACAATGAACAGAACTACATGAACAAATAAAAAAACAGTAAAATCTAACAAAATTAAGAGAATAATTAAGATTTTATTAAAAAGGGTAACAATAAAACAAAACCCATATAATAAACCACTTAGTAAAATTTCAACACAAAAGGATCAATGAGGCAAACGAAAATGTGAAACAGTCAAGTAAAATGGTTATAAAAAGGAATAAAAATCAATGAGTAAATACATAAATACATAAAGAAAGAAAAAAGAAAGAAAGAAAGAAAGAAAGAAAGAAAATACAGTCAGAGAATTAAGATCAAATTAAGATCTGAATCACCCCCAGCCAAATAAAATGAAAATGAATAAATAAATAAAATAAAAAGAAAATGAAGGTGGCAGAGATTAGAAGTTTAAACTGATTGAGTGACACCAGAGAGATTAGCTTTAGAGTCTCAAATAACATTACCACAATAAGTTGTGATTGTACATATGTCAATGTATTTGTTTAACCATTTCCAAAGCTCTCCTGAAGAAGCAAAGTATTATTTGTAGTTATCATCCCATTCCTGGTTTGACTTATATGTACTTCATTATGTTAAATAAAGTCTACTGATAATAAAATTTAATAATTCTATGTGATGAGGCATCCAAGAGAAATCTGGAATCAAAGTTTGTTCTTCAAACTAGCTCACAAGACATCGACTACTTTTTTTGAAAAAGAGAAATTCTACTTTCACTGCATTTATGTTTATTTGCACCTCTTTGAGTCATATTTGGTGTTATTATGAGCTGAAACACACTTATAACCAAGATAAATTGTTTACAATAATGTGCTTGGGTGCCTAAGATTTTGCACAGTACTGTGTAAAATAACTGTACTAGACAAGAAAAGAACATTCTTAAGTTTTAATGGAGCAGCTGGTATAAAAATGAAAAGCAACAAGTAATTATAGATATATATTTGTATATGTAGATATGTATATAAATACTGTATCTACTTTACATAAGCTGATCTTCATCACTTCCCAGTGACACAAGTGTAGGGAGTATATAGCTCAAGTCTGACTGATGAAACTCCAAACAATGGATGTTGGAGCATGTTGAATGTGAATACTAATGTGAAAATTGAATCATAATGATCCAGATTTAATGGATCAAAGACGACATTCATAGAACAGAGCCTGACCTAAAAGCTCACTGTGCAGTCTTAAAAATAAATGTCCAGGTCTAGGATCAGGGTCATTTAATGGGGTAACGCCCCACCAATGATCATCATGCCCCACTTAATAGACAGAAGAAAACTTTTATTTAATTTAGAATGAATTCAAATGTGGCTAAAAACTAAGGAACTATTTTATGTGCCCTATATTGCTGTCCTTTAGTGTAATATGCTGAGCTTAAAAAAGTTTGAAACGGTCAAGTGCACCTAGTGGCTGCAGTCACCATGTAGGCTAAACTTTTTGATTTCACAGTCTAAATTATCTCGACTTATCCAAATGATAGCTAGCTAGCTATGACAGACAGCATTAACCAACTAGCTTTCAGGATGCTGATTGACATTTACAACACTGGTGCTGCTACAGCAGAAAAAAGTGGAGCAGCAGCCTTTAAAAAATGCAGTGTGAACCCCAAAGAAAACAACTTTGACCCTCTTATTCTTCAGCCTTCAGTAAAACACAATGTAATACTCTGCTTATCCATTACCAATGTAGCTCACTACCTTCACCTGTAGTTCTGTAAAGGATAGAAAACGGTTATATCATCAATGTTTTTTTTCCTGCCCCATAGATGCACTGCCCATCACCCTCTGCCCACCCCATATAGATTTTTGGATGTCCCATTCATGATTTTGTTCTGGTGTCAGAACATTTAAATGGATAGTTTCTAAACATTTATAAATGTTTATGTAATTGTCATGTTGCCTCCTGAACTTCTGGCCTACAGTGTTACCAGAACCTCTAGAATATCATTTGGCAACTGGCACAAAAGAGTAGCATATGAGTGACTTAGACAGGACCCCAGTGACACGAAGAGTTCTGGAAGTGTTTCCCAATACCAAGAATGCAGAGAACAGACTTGAGTTCCTTCGAAGAACTTTCTTGCCAAGTTACCTTGCAGAATAAACTTACAAAAGCACAAGAATGGAGAAGGTACCCTTGACAGTTTGAGATTATCTCCTTCCTCAGTATTGAGCAATAGCCACATGATTTCACCAGCAATAAACTATTCTAACAATAATACGCTAAAAGTGTCAGCTGATGGCCTTTTCAATGTAGCAGCTTCACAAGGCACGATAGTTATGGATCTTACTTGCCTCTACCATTATGATAGTGTCACAGTGAATTATGGGACATTATTTTGTTCCCACCAATGCTTTATTGGTATTTGGGTCAGATCAACAACACTTCCCATTATTTCAACCATTCTGTGTATTTGGATTGTTAAGTATAGACACTGAATGGTGGAAGATGATGTCAAATGAGTCTATGAGAACGCAAGAATACACAAGAACACAGACTGAAAGTCATCCAAAGAATGTGTGTCAGGAATATTTTTAACATCATTGGCCTAATCATTGCCTATGTTCTCTCGTATTGTAAGCCAAAAAGAATATCGCTGAGCACAGGAATTACTCAATGCACTTAAAAACTTTAATTATTTTGCAGTGACAGGGTGAAAGAGGTTTTCTGAAGAAAAAATATTTGGAGTTTGTCCAAGGAAAACATTCTGCTATGTTCATGTATGGGTTTTTCTTGTTGCATATCTGAAACTGCTTCCATAGAACTGTGTCAAATATATATTCCATCACATTCCATCTTTTTTACAGGGCAAATTTTTCTGTATGTTACTATACACTGTTAGAAATAAAGGTGCTGTGCAGGTACATTTTTTGTTCATGGTACAAACAATGTAAAGGTATAACAGTGGTTTTAAGGTCCACCTGTGTATCTTAAATAAGTTTTTACAGGTGAAAACAGGTTTTTACCTTTTCGTAACCTAATGTTTTAAAAGAGAACAATAAAATAAAAAGCCTGGAGACGAGACGGGTGTGGAGTACAATTTAGAGAATATAATTTCACTGGATTATGGTACAATTATGTTCCCTGACTAGAGGTACTGAGATGTACCTTTGAGGGTTCCACCCCAGTGAAGAGAGGGGTACTGCCCCAGTGATAGCGTTGTACCTTTTTTTTTTGAGAGTGTAGGAACCAGAATATCAGTTTATTTAAAAAAAGAAGGATATCATGATGAAGCTACGAATACATCAGATTAAATGACTGTGAATGTATGACTATAACTGATTACAAAAAAAAATACATTTTAAGCATTTATATAAGTTGTACAAGAAAAAAAATCAAAGAGAACTCAGTCAAAACTTGGTGAAGGATGTGTCTTCGGAAGAGAATTAACTGCTATCGTCATCATACCTTCATCAGTGTAATGTTGATTTTGCATTTGAGACGTAAACATCGAGCCAGACCTTTTTTTGAAAACCTTTTTTTAATACATAAAGACGTATGTGGTTCAAAAACTCCCACAAAATCTGACCTGATGCATCTGACTTTTAAATTATTACTTCAGGCTTTAGAAGGAGACTCGCAGCAGTGCCCACACACCATATTTGTAACAGTTTATTTGAAGGTTACCTGTATAAAGACATCATTACACATGAATAAGTATTGAATTACTCACAAGATGACATATCACTGTTGTCGGAAGAAAACCTTGTATCTCCAAAATGGTAACTTTACAGGAGAAGGAAAAAACATACTTTACTTTTAATACGAGTCAATGGAACCAGAATTCTTTCCAAGTCATTTTGGGTCATTTCTTTTAGTCCATTCATCTTAAAATTTACAAACAATGTAAAGGGTAACATTGGGTATTTTCAAATTATGTCAAAAACTGAAAAACGTCAAAAATAGAGATACATGTTTTTTTCTGACAGCAGCAATATACTGTTTTATAAAGTAAATGTAGTAAGCCTGGTGTTTTAAGGGGTTGCTGTAAAGGTGACAGATATTTATTTCTTTTGTAACAGCTTAAACATGGTACTTTTGTACTTTTAAATATATACAAATGATATAGTAAAGTATAGTATAATAGTTTACTTAGGCCTCTCCATAGCCTTGTATAAGTTTCATCATTTGAGAAGGATGCTTCATAACAGTGTTATAAATTAAACAAAATGTCCATTACTTTAGGTTATGTCAGTTCATAGGTTTGGGTTTTACTTCATAAAAACTCTTACGTCATCTTGCAATTAACAACATAAGCTGATCATAAATACTCAAGTATTGCTTTATAAATACATTACTAAATGCTTATGCATGTGTTATAAAGTCCTTATGCAGGTAGCCTTCAAATGAAGTGTTACCCCAAAATTTAGCAAATTATTTTTCTTCCTGATTCAGTAATGCTACTTCTTTCAATTTTAATAAAAAATACATAACGCTACTTTAAGGAATATGCAAATTTAACATTTTAAGTGTTTATATTTTGTTTTTTCATTTGTCTTTTGTCATAGTTTATCACAATGAAGTGGAATCATCAAGACATCAGTTGTTACAGCTATAAAAACAGCACTGACTTCTGTTCCAGTTTATTTCCTCTGCACAGTTTTCTGCATCATCATCCTGCAAATGCTCATGCAGAGATACAATTTAGCTTTACAGTAAATGGACATTGCTCTTAAGGGGGGCATTTCCCCCCAGTTCTCCTCTGTCTGGAGAGTGAACACAAGCTGAACAAACTGCTTCTCAAGTGTAGAACATATTCCATGGGGAACTGGTCAAGGTGTGGGAGGCCTGCAAGATTTATTTGACAATATGTGCAACAGTCTTTGGAGCATGAGTAAGCATGTGAGTATGCCAAGACATAACTGAATATAGATCTGTGTTTAACATGGGACATTACATTCACTGTTTCTGAATCTGCATCAACCCTGAGGAGTCCTGAAGTTCTGAGGGTTCTGAGGTACAAATATTGAAAATTGCTCTGTCAGCCACAGAGCACTTAAACTGTTGCGATGCTTCACTGGTGTGTGGAAAGAAGAGCTGGTGGTGTAAACTTCAGCTATGCTATCATATGGCCACTTTATTACAGCCTGTCCTCAAGAGCAATTGTTAAGTGTCTTTTAAAGCGATCACAGTGCTTTAAAATGGAAACTAGGGGCCACGCAGGCAAAATATTAGACCTCATCCAAAGAAATATGAGGCATTAGCAACTGTCAGAACATGACCCAACGTGAAAGAGAAAATAGCTTGGGAGCACGAACTGCTGTGACTCCTGCCCAAAGAAGCTCATCTGAAATTTCTATCTTTTTGAAGTCTGAAGAGTGTCTACAATGACGTGACATTGATTAGTGATGGATGCATGGCTGGTTGTTTTGAGTAAGATACCCACTCAGAGGAGCCTCTTAAGGAATAAAGTGAACGGGGGTTCCCCTTTCTCAAAAGTGGAAAACATGGACATTTGATACTTTGTCAGTACTGATGGCATATTTAAACATGTTCAAAATAGTGAAATAGTAAGCAAAGAGAGACATTGGTAGAATAACAATGAAAAGTAAAGAAAGTGGTAATGCAAGTGCATACTTTTGAGTGTAAAATTGTAGCTCCTGGTCATTAAACTGAATGTAGGGCTGGGTGATTTATCATCTATATTGGTATACAGCGCTCAGCCATGTCATTTTAAAACCACCTCCTTGTTTCTACACTCAGTGTCCATTTTATCAGCTCCACCTCCCACACAGGTGCACTTTGTAGTTTTGCAAGTGAAGTACAAACTGTAGTGCATCTGTTTCTCATATTGAGATCGATGAGATATGTATATAGGAGGCATGTCAATGATGCTCTTAGAAGTGAAATATTTGAAAAAAAATGGAAAATGATCAATTTAGTAATTTAATTGACCCTTTTACAAAGACTAGTAGTCATAAAAAATGTATTTTGAAATGAACACAGTTACAGCTGTTTTTGATTAATCCCTGTAATAAAAGGAATAAACTATTTCAAAAAATACTTTTAGAAAAGACTTGGAGTTGTGATACAAAAGTGTTATTTTTCAGAACCTTTGACCAAGAAATATGAAAAGGACATTTGATGGGCACACAAATAAGATTTTCGAGGAATATTTGAAATAGCCATATTAAACGATTTTATTGATAAAATATTCTAAAAAAAAACACCCTACTTTTTAACGTATTAATGCTGACTTATTAACATATTAATGTTGACTTATTAACATATTAATGCTCACTTATTAACTCATTAATGTTGAGCTATTAACTTTTTTAACGCTGACTTTTTTACTTTATTAATGCTGACTTATTCATTTAATTCAAGCTGACTTATTAACTTCATTAATGCTGACTTAAAAACATACTAATGTTGACTTATTAACTTACTAATGCTGACATATTGACTTCATTAATGCTGACTTATTAACTTTATTAATGCTGACTTGCCACAAAAAATTTGAAAAACTTTGTGATACTGAATTTTCTCAGTATCTTAGGGTCTAAGTGGAAGCTATATTTCATCAACCAAAATATCTTTCTATTGTTCCATTCATTGTGAAATGTTCAATCAATGTAAAGTTTGGCTGCCATTTTTAAATGGCTTAAAAAATTAAAAACTGAAAAAGAATATTGAGGTCTTATATTGAGGACTATTTTACCTTTCAACACTATGCCTATGCCTCTCTGCTACAAATAATAAAAAAGTACCTTTTATGTTTTATCTTATCTTTATCTCAAAACTGTCATAAACCAACATCTCAGGCACCAGAAAGACTATTCATAACCATTTCATGCAATAATTGTCTGCAAAGGTTATCTTTTGGAGGCATTACTCTGAGCAGTTCTGAGACCTTATTCATTTTTCAGCATTAAGAAAAAAAGTGAGAAACATGTTTAGCAGAAAATTACACAAAGGCCTTAAATACTGAGTGTAATATCAAATCTATCAGTATTTAATTTATCTGCCAAAAGAAACAAAACACCTGCAAATGCAACTTGGAGGAAAGTAGAAAATCAAGCTCCACTCTATTCAGATCTGAAAAAATCCACAGGTGTTTCTGTCCATCTTTTCATTGTGAGATGACAACTCAACACTATGAGTCTGGAAGGATGTGTAGCTATCAAGAAGCCTTTACTGAGGAAACTTGCACTGGAACACACTGAAACTGGAGTAAGTTTTCGGAGATGTGGAGTAATGTTTTATGGACTGATGAGTCTAAATTTGTAAGTGGGATTACTTGGATCATGAGAAGCAGAAAATGCAACCAACTTCTAAGACTGAACTTTGGAGGCATGGGAAAATATCCCTACAAATGTCTTTGAAAAACTGAAAGCAAGTCTACTGAAGAGAATGGAAGCTGACAAAGGCTAAATACTGAACACGAAAATATGTGCTAATATATTCAGTGTTGGAGGCTGTTGTGTAATTTTATGTTAAACATAACGTTTTCTTCAGTTTTCTGACACTGAAAAATGAATAATTTGTACATAAGTGCCATACTTTAAGACTCAATATGTACAGTGTATGCTCATGAAAAAAATACTTCTATTCAATTGAATTGTTATGCAGAGAGAAACACTCATGCAAGCACCATGCTAATGATAACTAACATAATCCATCTTATTGTCATACAGCAGGTTGTATTATTACTCTGTAAAATAAGCAAATCTTTAGATAACACAAATTTGGAGTACAAATTTCCAAGACTTGATGTTTAAACCTCTATGTTGACTTTCCACAGCGGGGTCAGTTTTGATGGTTACTAGATAGTTGTGTTTGCTTGGTCCACTGACAAGCCCACTGATTAAAATCAACTCAAATGTGGTGAGAAAATGTGCTGACCTACAAACCTCTCTCACTATCAGAGTTCTCACAGCCATAAACCCACACTTTAAGGGCGTGTTTATGAATTTCCGGTCAAGAAGAAAGAACATGCGAACAACTGCTCTTTCAAGAGCTTTCATCAACAGTAAAGTTTAAACTGTACACTGAATAATAGGAACGCTGGATTGAAAAGAACGTTCCCTTCATTTACCATTAATTTATCATTGCAGTCTTTAAACTGACTCTCAGATAATCACCTTAAACATTACTGTTTGAGCAAGTTTTGCACATGATAAGTTCAGAACACATTATGAGTTTTTTTTTCATTGCACAGACAACCAGCATTTATGATTCGTTTGCTGGTCTGTTCATTTTAAATAAGACTGTAGGCACCAACTTGTACAGTCTTAAAGGTATCAAAAAGGGTTCTTCGAAGAAAAACCATGGAAAAACCATGTTTGGTTCCTTGATGAACCTTTAAAGGATGGTTCTTCAAAGAAACATTTTTTGTACATGTGAGCATGCAGAACTTTGTGAATGTGAGTAGCGAAGCATGAGCGCAGGAAGAGCCGTAAATTTGACAAGCAAACTCTCAAAGTATCTAATCCTCACTGTAATGTAAGAAATCACTGTAAAATTACAGTAAATTACTCTCAACAGGTTGCATTGCTTTCAGAGTCATTTACTTTACCATGTTAACAGTAAATAACAATAAGACAGCAACTGAATACTCAATCATTAAGAGTTTATGTAGGTGTCATGTAGCCTTATGAACACAGACCTACAGTAAAGTGCTACCCACCTCTCTAGCCACACCAGAAGTCAGTGATCAATGCACTAATTTTGTAAGTTTTATGTCATGTTCAGGCTCTAGGGCAGTAAAGTCTGTGATAGATAGACGATCAAAGGTGGAAGCACTGTTCTGCTAAACTCCCTCTTTGAAGTGTCCGGTAAATTAGGCTGTTGAAACCATCTAATCTGCTAATAAGTCACCAATTGAGACACATTTGATGTACAAATATTTCCTGTATTTTTACCTAACAAGTACCTAACAAGTACTGCAACTCAGTAGGCAATAATTTACTGTAAATGTACAAAAAAAGTTTAATTTTGTCAGACCTATAAATATTTCCTTGTCACTCTAAAGCCTTTTTCAGCTTTCATAATTGAAAAAAACAGGCATATTTTGCATTGTGTTAAATATTTCATGATTACTACGTTGACAGAATAGTCAAAAAATTAAAAATAAAAATCTTTTTACACTGACTTTCATTACAACTTCAATGACCTTTTCTTCTCCTATTAAGTTACTATTTTGAAGGTACAAGCACTAATATTTATTCACAATGTTTTGCACTGTATATGTACAGAATATCTCAAACATGCATTTTTAACAGTAATGTACTGTTATTAACATCTAAAGTTGAAGCCACAATACAATTATGAATACAGTTTTTACTGTAAAAAATTAATATTAAATATTGTGAAATCCTGACAATAATTAACAGTTCTGCTAATAAAACTGATGGCTAAAGATCCCCGTGCTGAAGACACCCAATGTCACCTAAACAATCCACAACCGATTTTCATTCAGGAACAGCTCTATAAGCTTTACATTTTATCCATAAAGTTTTAATTTGGAGCTTTTACATGACAGTTACCGTGTCTGACTGTTTCCTTCTAAATAAAGCTATTGGGCTATCTCTTGTGCTCTCAGTTGGTTCCAGGGATGGATTACAGACTGGGCCAGTGGGGCCAGTGACCAGGGGCCTCTGACTACCAGGAGCCTTAGAGGGCCTCAGACCCTCAAGGGGGCTCAAATACTAGGGGCAATACACTGCAGACACAGCATTAGATAAATGAATAGTCTTTGAAAATGCAAAAAAGATTAAATAAATGAAATAAAAGAAAATCTTATGTGTTTTCAGGCTTCTTGGGTTTTATATTATCATTGATTTTGTTGCTGCCATTCAAATGGGATGTTGTACCTTTCAGTGATTGTAGGAATACTCCTGTTTCTGCACTGTGACTCAGTTTGGTTTAAAGAAAAAAGAGAAGAAATCTTGATTCTAGTCTGTCTTTAGGTACACAGATCTTGCACAAAAAAGCATAAACTGTTACAGACTGTAAACTATAGTCACAATAGACTAATTATGTGCATTCTCAATTTAAAAATATGAACATTTGCTGATCTATTGTTTAACTTTTATTTTATTGTTGCACCATTCTTGCCTGAAACGGCAGACCCAAAGTAAAAGGAAAAAAGGGCCTCATTCACCAACCGTTCTTAAGAAGAAATTTCTTCTGCAGTGTTTAGAAAGATTCTGAAATTCACCAGTGTTTTCTTATTTGGTAGTTGTTCTTGGGTAGGAACAGAATTTACGCAATGCAAAAGCACAAATGTGCAAACAATTTTGCGGTTCAAGAATAAATTCAAGAAAAAACTTTGAGGCCCACTGTTACCACATACTTTGCGCTACCGTCATGATCTTGGTCTTAATTGAAAGGTAACACTCTTAAGTTTTTTTACACTGTCAGAATAATTGGATGACTTACTGACACAGAATAGAGACTAGAATTGAGGAGTTTATTTCCACCTGACTCACAGATCTCTAAACTGATCTCTGACTCTTGCCGTGTTACCAAGACCCCTTGTTTTTGATTATGATGTCTCTGTGGAGTGGCAAGGCTTTTACTTTGAAGGTTAGGACCCACAGCGTTTGCTCATTTGGTGCTTATGTTGCAACTGAGATGATTGTGAATCAGATCTTGAGATTTCAAGCTTTATAAAGGTGCACTGCATTGCCATATTGCTGGACATTTTAATGCATAAAAATGATAATAAACCAGAAGTGAATGTAACAGTGATCTAGAAAAGGTTAATCTCACTTATAAGGTATTTATTTATTTATTATTTATTGTTATGGGTAATTCAGAAGTAAAGTAATGAGCAATTAGATTTCCAGTAAGTAATTAGTAAAGTAATCACATTACAGTTTGAGAGAAGTGGATTACAAATGACTTTTTTTAAACTATTTTTAAGAGTGCAGAACCAGAGCTTGGATCTGCTGTTGGCAATAGCTGATTCTTTCAGGACAGCTAGTGAAGCCAGAAGGTGCATCACATAAGAGATCTGAAAGTAGAATGTAAGCTGCTTGGAAATGGAAATGCAGCTCCTCTACAAGGGACCATGTATCCATTTCCTAAGATGTCGAAATTAAATAAGCTGTCACGGTCACGTCATGGTGGCAGCTTCGTTGGGACTCATGAAATTACAAATGAAAGTGCTCCTTATTCCATCAAGTTTAAACAGCGCTGTTTACGTGGGTTGAATTTCATCAAACTTTCAATGAGGCTTGATTTTTTTCACCCCTTGTTTCATGTTACAACAGCATTTTTTCTGGGTTCTTATGTAAGAACCTGGCAGGTGACGAATGATACCTCAGGATTTGAGCATGAATCCAAGCATATTTCATCCATTCTTATGTAAGAGCAGGTAACTGTTTATACAAGGAAAAAAAGGTCACGTCTCAATCAGTGACTTATTAGCGGATCAGATGGTTTCAACTGCCCAATTCACCGGACACTTCAAAGAGAGAGTTTAGAAGAGCAGTGTTTCTACCTTTGATCGTCTATCTATCACAGACTTCACAGCCCTAGTGCCTGAATGTGACGCAAAACATACAGAATAAGAGCATTCATTGGTTTTCTGGTGTGGCAAGAAAGAAAGGTAACACTTTACTGGAGGGCCATGTTCATAAGGCCAAATGACACCTACCTATAAGCTCTTCATGACTGACATAAACTTGAAAAATATTTTTAATGTCTTATTCAAGTGAGCATCATCTGTCATGAAGGCTGCTTTTGTCAACTTTGATGTGAAGTTGACACACCTATGTCAGGTGACAACATGTAATTGAGTTTGCGCTGCTAAAGTATATACATTTATGACTGGATAATTGTGTATTGCTGGTGATCGGATGCTTTTTTGGGGTTATAATAAGTTTCAATATAGTATCTTACTTACCCAGCTAACTTTAAACCTAGTTTGATTTAGCTGTGGTGACAGTGGTGACAGCACTGCTTTTTATTGTTATAAATAATCTACTTCATATAGATTTCGGTAGCATGATCTGCTTTTCCTTCTTACCTTCTTTCTCCTCATGTTTCACGTGATTGGCTGCAGTCATAAACATCACATGCTTTATCCTCCGTTACATCTTTTTGAACTGCTAGTAACACCAACATCATTGGTTTACTCAACATGCTTGGAGGAGAACAATAACTGTTAATTCGGATATGTTAGTTAAAAGAGACCTGCGAGCATCATGCTGTGGGGGATGATGGGGAAGAGGCAGGGCCATCCTACCCACCCAGAGAGAGATAGGCCATTTATACTGTCTTGGACTCCTGGCCACAAATGGCTGTGGCATCACCAGGGATCGACAAATTCTATTATTATACATAAAAAAGTAACATAATCAGATTACATTTTGCACAGGTCAAAATGTGCAGGGACTGACACCAATTCGCCCATATCCCAAAAACAAAATCCTGCAAATTTGACTGTAAAGTGGGAAGTTATGAGTGGTGAGACTGTTCAGATCAACCATCATTCAAAAGAGTTTAGTAACACTGAGATAAATAACTGGCTCATTATATAGGTTTATCAGTCTACTCAGGCTTTAGCAGGAACTTCAGTGTTTGTAGAGAAGCCATTTGTTGATTTCCTCTTTAGAGTACAACTGACATGCATGCTTGCTACATGCCATGCTCTAATTAACAAGCTCTGATGGTGTTTATTTTTAAATTTGGTATGTTTTTAAACTTTAAACTTCAACTTGGACTGGATACAAATATTTAATTTCCCAATGCTTCTATTACACTACATGCCAACCCTATACAGTATTCTGGGCCTGGATTCTCAGAAGTGCTGAGCCACATGGATCATGAAACCATTTTTGTTAATGACATAAAACCTCCCTTAATGTTTGGGTAAGCCTCCACATGATGAAAAGTTTTTTTCCTTAGAATTATACATCCAAGCCAAGATCTATCATGAGCCTTACATTTTAGGGGGTGGAGGCCTGCCTGAACTGCGTGGTTTGGAGTACTTGATCAGTAGCTGCGGGGGGAAACTGGAGTTGACAGCTCCATCTGACAGTGTTCTGGCCTCCTTCTTAGCTCATGGAATTAGGTTGTTAGTTTTAATGAACTATTTTTTTGCTGGTTCGCATAAAGTAGAGCATTTTGAACTGCAGGCAGGTGAAAGTGGCAGTGGTGGGTGGAAGGACAGTTAGCTGCATTCTCGGTTGTTCTGCTGTGCACTGCAGCACCCTTTTTAAAGAAGATCAAAAAGACTTTAATTTACAGTCATATGCAAAAACTTGAGCACCCCTGGTCAAATCATATGTTTTGTTGAATTTCTAAGTGAAAAGCAGTTAACATGTCCCCTAAAGGGAGCACATTTGTGTGCACACTTACTATTCATTTGCTGAATTTAAGACATAGGGGAAAAATAAAACGTAAAATTTATGAAAAAGTTATAGTATATTTACATTTTATTTTTTCCAATATGTTAAACAAATAAATTTGAAATTGTGGACCAATATGTGCAGTTGAATCTACCAGTTTGCTCCCTGTACTGGATGCCTTTTTCATGACAGAAGGGGTGTTCAAACATTTGCTGCATTTTAATCTATTTAAAATCTATAAAAAAATGTGAGCATTTAATTTTTAATAATTCTGGGAAGCCTCAGCAACTTTTTAAGGACTGGCAATCCTAGAGGAAACATGTGCAGTGCAGATCTGTCTCCAGGACTAAATTTCAGAAGCATTTAACATGGCCTTAACACTGATGATTTTGGAAAAAATGAGCCATGGCTGTTGGAAAAGAAAAACATTGTTGTAAAACATTGAGTCGCATGTCCTACAAATTGGGACTGTAGGAAAAATCATGACCCGCCTCTACACCCCCCCCCAGTCACCCTAATCCTTCATAAAGCTTGTTCACATGTCAAGGTGGCAATTCTGTGAACCTGTAGGTCACACGGTTTGGTTTGAAGAAGTTAGAAGATAAGAACAGGTATAAGTCTTTCTAACTGTAAGATATTACTGTATCTTTTCAGCAAAAAGAATGACCAACTTGCGATATCCATGTTATTTAAAGGGCAGTAGTTGGTTTGGTTTAAAAGTTAAGAACCAAATGAGTACAGAACTCCTGTTTGGGTTCATGTCGGGCTGAAATAACGTTCATCCCGTGAAACAGAGAAAACAGTTTGTGCTTATTCTGTGAAAGTGAAAGTATGTTTGAAGTTCAGGAGGGTGTGTTGTCTCAGGTGTCATGGCCAAGATCTTTATAAAAGGGCATGCCTTAAACAGCGAGCAGACTCCTGGAGCCCAGCAGTAACCTCAGCTGAGCTTTCTAATGCCCCATACTGACTCAGGTAAGCAGTCTACTTTGGCTCTGTGGCAGCTTTGGGTTTAGAGCAGAAATTCTGTTCAGTGTTTTTTGCTGATAAGGCATAACAAAATGTTATATAAGACCAGTGCTATCAGTATGAACTTATACAGATGTGTGCTGAAATGAATAAAAGGAGATATGTTGGTATTTTCTAAAATCATGGTCACTGTGATGTGTATATGAGAATGAATCACACTTATACTGTGAATCAATCATTCACAACTTCTCATTCATGGTCTGACAGTGCACTTTTTCAGTTTAATCCAATAGAAAGTGCTCTTTCTTGCCTTAATTGAAACTTGTTTTCTTCAAACAGCCTTTCTGTTAAGTCTATGACGGTGGTTTGTCCAAGGGTCAAGGCTACACTAGTAAAGCTGGATGTATATGGATAAACTTTATGGGCACTTTAAAGGAGTGCTGAGTTTGGACTCACTGTTCACTCCTGAGACCTTCCTATGTTTTCCTTTAGAGACACGCTGACACATCCAGCCATGCGATTCATTGTGCTCTTCTTCCTCGTGCTCCTGGGGTTCCTCTACCTCAGCTTGGCACAAGGTACTTTCCACATGTCCTTTTGTCAAACGTATCATTTGTACATTCATCGGATCCTGCAAACATAGCTTAACCTTTCCTTATACAGTGACAAATATTTGTAACATAAGGACATAAAGCTTCTAGAAAGGTGAAATGACAGCACATTACAATGTAATGTAGTTCCTACTGTCAACAGCTTTTGCTTGTAAGAAAATATCAACAGATTATGCAAGAGCTGCTATTGAGCAAGTTTGCCAAAAAGTTGTATTAATTTGGTCAACATGCAGCTGTTCACTTCAACAGTGTTTGTAAATCAAGCAACTCACAGAGATACAAAAGTCATGAGCGAGCATTTTGTCATTTATCACACTTAATCTGTGACCGCATACCAACCTTGGAGCTCAAACGCAGAGCTGCGCTTTATCTTTTCAGAAAAGGACTGATACAAAAGAAGCTATAGAACAAAAGTATAGCTATACTTTTGTGCAGCAAAATTGGGAGTGTATTATTTGCTTCTGATTGCATTCATTCGGTTGACAAAGATATTTGGAATTGTTCTACAAAGTCATTCAGTGATAGCTACAGCAGTACATGTGATATACCCTGCGCTGCACTAATGTACACTGCAGTAGGATGTATACAAACAGAATCAATAGAGCTATTTTGCAGGCTCACATGCTTTAATCAGCATTGTAAACACTTGCCGTATGTGCTTCTTGCTGTAGGTTCATATGAGGACTGCTGTCTGCGCCATGTAAACAGCGTGAAAAAGCACACCCTGAAAAATGTGGTTAACTACAGAAAACAGGAGCTGGATGGTGGCTGTAACATTGCGGCCATAGTGTGAGTACAGTGCAGTATATGAGTAAACATGTACAGTAATTTAATTTTCATTTGATTCTCTATGAAGTAAATGCATCATGAAATCGCACTATGATTTGATTAGATTTTTTAAAAATATACTGAATGCACAAATTTACTTTTGGCAAAAAAAGCTCATGTTTTATGGACTAGTTCTATAATCAAATGTAATTCCAACATTCTAGTTAACCTCTTAACATTCCAGCTGTATCACATACTAAGACCTTTTATTCAGTAAATAAATGGACTCCAATGCAAACTGGCTTCATTCTTAGGTCATAGAAGTGTGTAGCAAAACTTTGGAAGGGCCAGTGGGTCCTGGCCATTTAAAGGGGTGAAGGCAGTAAGAAGGTTCTGCTGAATAACTCTGGAATGCCGTCAGAAAAACTAATGCAGATGTTCTTTATTTCCTTCATCAGGTTCAAGACGAAGCGAGGACGATTTTTCTGTGCTAATCCCAGCAACACATGGGTGAAGATGCTGATGGAAAAGGTGGACAGAGAAAATGTCCACAGAAAGAAATCCTCCAAGAACAAGGTAACAGAATGGATTTAGTGGCAGCTACTTCACTACCTCATGATGCACTCTTAATTATTAAGGTTCCTTAATGGTTTTAAGAAAGACTTTGGTAACATTTTATTTACATAGCCCACTGTAGATGCTTTGTAGGCGCTTACCTTGCATTTAACTACATATCTATTAAATGTGCCTTAATGTTTTCTAACAACAATCTTAAAGTACCCTTAAAATCATAGTTTAGAACACAAAAAATAAATCTATGTTGAATCTCAAATTGTTAAACATTTAAATACATTATTTATGTGTCCAAGAAACTACTAAAACTGACATATGACGCTTATTTAGAATGCAAAGATGAATATGCATGATTATGAAAATTGTAGATGTCCTCTTGCGTCCCTGTTTCTAAACCCCACCCCTCACCCCCTCATACTACCCTCTAAACTTGCATCAGTGAGGCTTCAATGGGCCATAATGAACCTGAATGGTTGTGTGTAAAGCTGTGTAGATCTTCTCCCTAAGCTAACTCTAGCTTCAAGTGCTAATGAGGATACTGAAGTAAAAGTAGCTTAAGCTAACAGCCTCCGCTCACAAATATCTAGGTTTACCCACTTAGATTTGAATCTTTTAATGTTTCAAAACTTACATCAATTAAGCGTTAGTGAGCCGGAATGAACCCTGGGATGTGTAGCTGTAGCATGCTAAGCTACTGTTGTAGCATGCTACCTGCTACTAAAGCAGCTCTACACTCCACATTTGACAATTTCTTAGATAGATTTATAGTGAAATCAAAATTTAACACTGTGATAACTGAAAACACCAACTTCATTTATCTATTTCAGTTAACAGTTTACTGCACAGTCCAGAATTTCCAAATGTTTAAGCTATGTTAGCAGTCAAATTCTGTAGCTGTAGGTTTCCTGTCAGCTCTGGTAATCCTATCATTAGCATCTTTTAGTATATTGGACCATGACGTACCAAACTAAGTGGCTACGTAGCACCCAACAGGTCACTTTTTTCAGATTAACTGAGAAATGCTGTGTTTGTAATGGAATAATGTAAGCTCTGTGCTACAACTATTAGTCTGTATAATCATAATACGATTTCCAAGAGAAGTTTACCTTTTAGAATGCACATTTTGAGTGCTGGGGGTCTTTCACCTCAATCCATAATCTAAATCTAACCCTGGTCCCGAACTTAAACTTGGTGCTCATCCTAACCCTAATGCTGTTAAGAATGAACTGAGTTTCTCCTTATTGTTTGTTGATAATCTAAAGGTATGTAGATAATCAATAGGCGGCTTTCCAAGTCAAGTGGGACTGAAACGTTGAATTGGTATAGAACCTTTACATTATGTGGAGGTTCTTTAAACTATCGTTTGGTAAGTTCTTTAGGGAAAGAGAAGTGGTTGCTCCAAAGAACAATTTTTGGCAGCCTTATTTTTTTCTTAAAGATCAAGTTAAGCTACATTTAGATGTGAAAGATAGCAAAGAGTTGTGGTATAGCACAGTATTACACTTACAAATTATGAATGAGTAACATATTGTAAGGTTATTAATTCACAGTCTGTAACTGAACCAAAACAAGACCAACTGAACACTTTACTTTGTTTCTTTACAGCGTTCCAGCTAAATGTTTGGCTGTGAGAACCTATGAGGTAGATGCCAGCGTCTACAAGGTTTCTGCCTTGAGTGCTGTGGTTCCACTCACTGTCTCGGACTCAGCTTTGGTGTACTGGCTACCCAGCATGGACTTTTTTAGTACTCTCTGTATTTTGCCCAAAGCATAAGCTGCTAACAACACTCCATTCTTTTCCTAAATACTGCCACAGCCCGTTGCCTATGGCTCAATGTGCATAAATCTGGCCATGCATACAGGAGTAAGAAGGGCTGCATGTTTAAGCTATTTAGTGATGAATTATGTCTATAAACGTTCACTTTTTTATGGCTAGCAGCTTTGCTGGAGCTGATAACAATGTAATTCACATGTGGGTGGAATGGTTTTGCAATCCCATCAAATACTTCAACTGTTTCCTTATGAGATTTACTGTAATGACAGTGTATCTCACTGAGAGTGACCTTTGAGCTTGTAGGTAATGTGTATAAATGTCTCCTTTTTGATGTTCATTTCATGTCTTTAATTACTTTAAATGTTACTCTAGTAAGAATGAATGGTTTGTGTCATTTTTAGAGTTATATTTTAAAGTAGCTTCTTATTTGAAACAAATTGTTATTTTGTACCCTTATCTTGCTCTGTTCATCTGACTGTTTTAGAGGTTGTCCATGTTTTGAAAGAAAATGATAGTGACTTTTAGCAGTTTAGATATTATAAAAGTCACTTTGTTCATTTTATTGCGACAATAAGCCTGTAAATGTTTGACTATTGCAATTCTGAGTCACTTGGAGTGGGAGTGTCCTTTCTTACTATAATTACTACTTTCAGATAAAGTATTTTTATATTGCCAGTCAATATTTGTGTTCATACATAACTAATAAAAAGGTGAGTTTCCTCTTCCAATGAAAAATTCAGTCTGAGTGTGCTGTGTAAGTCTGAAGATTGATGATTCACTTTGCACAGGTGAAAAATTCCACTACACTATGTAAGACCACATAGCACAATAACGATAAATATCTGAAATTATGAATAAGGATATTTATGAAACATAATAGCTGACCATACAGTACTGTGTAAAAATCCTTCATTTGCTTCACTTCCAGTCAAAACAGCCACGGTTTTCATTTTTCAGTATCAAGAAAAAAGCAGAAACATATTTCACAGAAAATTAATAATAATAATAAATTCTGCCTTTATCATAGCTTCCATTCTTTTCAGGGAACTTACTTTCAGCTTCTCAAAGAAATCTGCCAAGACATTTTTCCACACCTCCAAAGTTCAGTGAGTTGGTTTCATGTTTGGCTTCTTACGATCCAAGCAATTCCATTTACAAAGTTAGACTCATCAGTCCATACAACCTTATTCCACATCTAGTGCAAATGTTCTCCGTCTCTGTCTGTTTCCTCTTTCTCAGTAAGCGCTTCTTTACAGGTACACATCCTTTTAGACTTATAGTGTTGAGTTGTCATCTCACAGTGGAAGGATGGACAGAAACACCTGTGGATTTTTTTCAGATCTGAAGGAAGAGTGGAGCTTGATTTTCTCCTCTCTCTCAAAGATGAAGGCTTTAAGTACTGTTTAACCAAAGGTGACAGTTTCGGTGGTTTTGTGTGGTTGCTAGGAGTCCCATTTTTTTCTATAACTTTTAATTATCTTTGGAAACTCCTGATTTTTCACTTATTTTCCTCTTCCTTATACAAATTGATTATTCTTCTATCTAATCTCCTCAGAAATGGCTGTTTTGTCTGGAAATTAAATAAATTCTGAGTGATTGCTCCCTCACAAACAAGACAGTGTATATATATATATATATATATATATATATAACAACCATATAATGTAATTTTTTGTTTAGCATTTAGTTCATCCACACTTTACCTTTATTACAGCTTGTTCTTGTTTTCAGTTTTTCAAAGAAATCTGCAGGGATGTTTTTCCACACCTCCAAAGTTCAGTCAGAAAATGACTGGACTCTGTGGTGGTGATCTCCTCAGAAATATCTCCTGAATACTGAATAACTTGTACTTAATGGTAGTTTTGAGTGGGAATTAAATAAATGAAGGATGGTCTCTGACTTTTGCACAGTACTCTATAAAACTCAGAAGACACGTGAAGGTGCACTGGCCTTTTTGGATAGTAGATAAAATGGATATATTTACGTTGTAGACATTGTGAGCCCTGGTTTCTATCACCACCACTGTGAAGAACCCTGAGTCATTAAGTTCCTCTACAATGCGAGATTTTACATCAAACCATTCTGAATGACTTTGTTTAGGCCTCAACCACTGAAATATATAGAAGTGTTGAAAATTTCTGGAAATTCAATTTAAGTATACAATTCTATTCTATACAAACTATATTTACACTGAAAGCTAAAGTTTGGGCAAAAACGCGTCACCTAATGTAGCAGCCCAGCATTGTCTCAGCCCTGCCCAGTGTTATCTGCAATGTCATTTACTGAGTACAATCAACATGCCCTTGTGTATCATGAAGTGAACAATCATAACCTTATCATGCTGTAAGTTTACTTTCACTTTCACTGCAGTAGAAAAGACTAAATGATGCGCAAACAGTTGCTTTAGAGGACAAGGAGAATCAGTCAACAGTCATCGCACTTGGACTTCATTCATTCAAGGATCAATAAAAACGACCTGTTTTCAAGCCTATGGAGGCACGGTTCTCATATTCATGCTCACTGAAGCGTGCTGTATATATGCATATGTGGCCTGCTCATATCACAGGCACCGGTGGAACACACGTTTGAGCACGCTGCTTGTCATCATATTTTTTTGAGAGTAGTTAATCTGCCAAGCTTCCATCTCTTCTTCACGGCTGTTTTTGTTTCCCCGACGGTGGCCGAGGCACGTTGGCTCAGGTAGCATCTCAGCATCTTCAGACTTGGCTTCTTCAGTGATTGATTGCTTCCAGTACCTGAAGTTGCCTTTGAGACCAAAATACCCTGGGGGCTTAAGGAGGTTTGGTGTTCTCTTCATCAACTGCAAATATCAGACTTACTGCGTCTGAACTGTAGTTGGTGGTCGGGACACATGATGCTGTAGAATGCTTAGGGTGCCTATAGGGCAAGTTGACTGCATCCAAACGTTGTGCTGATTAACTTTTATGACATTGTGGTCTCCCAATGTTCGCAGGTGCTTGGCAACTCCAGCTGCACAGTGCCTATATGTGATTTCAGAGGTAATGGGTTTAGATCTCCTTGATCACTGTTGTCACAGTGCCCATGAGCAAGTCACTTAGCTTCCAGAGGACTGCTACTGTGGTTAGGGAGTAGTTGTTTTGGACTTAAGCATGAGCTGAACTTGATACCTCTAAGGATTGATGTTCTTTAGGACTTTAGGCGGGGGGGTGATTGTTGCTCTGTTGATGTTCTTCATAGTTGAAAGAGAACACCATGGTTTTACCAGTGTTAGCATTTTTCTGCTTGCCCATTCATCATCTACATCATCTTGGTGATACAGTGGCCCCATTTGGACATTTGTGCCATACTGAAAAATGCATTAAGTTCATTGTGTTAAGAAATAAAACGTCAAACCAAGACGTACTGCCTCTGAGTTGTTGAAAGGCCAAGTGGCATTTTTAAAAAGACCACTCCAAGGATGTCAGTTTCTTTTTGGCAAAATATTCTTTCAAAGGCAGCTGGTGTGTTGCAAATCATTATCAACTGAACAGTTTCTTTACTGCAGGTTTGCATCCAACATGCCTTTGTAAACTTCTGAGTTCATAATTCTATCAATGAACAGAAGCTCACTGACACCACTGGCCAGCAGGCTAAAAGATAGCAAACATGCTAGACAACTCCAATATTAATATCACAGGCTTGAATTAAAGTACTCATGATATGATTCACTGAAAAATGGCAATATAAAAGTCTAAAGAATGTCACCTGAATGGCTTACATGCTTCAGATGTCCGTGTTCAGAAAGAAGTAGCATCGAACCAAGGCTGAATCCCAAATGGCTCCGTGCTCCCTAGCTAAATAGTGTGCTGTGTAACATTAAGTTTAGAAATTCTAGCTTCTGCTGTCAAATAGTGTGCTGGTAGTCGAGTATGAATGTGGATGAATCCCAAATGACCATTTTTTAGCGATATTTTGCATTGTTGGGGTGCAGGAGTCAGTATTTAAATTCCTACGTAGTGCACTATGTAGGGAGCAGGGAGTCGTTTGAGATTCAGCCCTAGCGTGAGAAAAGTGGCGTCGTCAGACTGGCAGGAGAAGACTCGCGGTGGTAATTTGGTGACCAAAAAGTAACTACTTAACTGAAAGTATTTGCATTAAACAGTGCTATGTTACATGTGTTCACTGTTATTCAAAAAAAAGTTTTTAAAATCATGAAATGTCTGAGGTATACAGAGATTAGCGACCGAACGTTATTCTCCTCATTCAGTGATCAATGGTTGCTTAGCAACAATACCGTTCTCTAAAGGAACTACATTTCTTGGCGGAATACTTGTTTTTGTCGATTATTATTAGTACTAACTTAGATAGTTATCTAAAACATTGTGTATTTTATTATATTTTATGTTGGCTGCCGTTTTATAAAAGCAATAAGCCATGAGAGGCCTTGCATTACTGTGATTTTATCACTGGGAAGGGAGTTTTAGGCACTCTGCTTACTTATGCTAACTTATGCATGTACTAATGAATGAAGATGAAGGTAATAAAGGCTTCCTTCCACATCTGAATTTATCTATAATTCATGGGCTAATTAATGTTTGTTGTCCCCCTGAGGCAGAGTGTCTATCAAAGCCATATTTTGTCTATCAAAGTCAACTGTTTGTTCTGTAGCTCCATCCTCTCATCATCTTGTCCTTCTGCTTCATCTTGCAGTGTAAGCAGCCCTTACACTGACATCTTTTTGCAACAAGTCCTCATTTGTGACAGCTGCCATAGTTTTAATTCATGGTCAATGTAAATAATATGACATGTTTTAACTCCTATGTTGATACACGGAGCCTCATGAGGGAATTGTTTATCCTACAGTTACCAATGAATGTGGAAATTAGTTAATAATTGATAGGGAAAGTGCAGTGCCTTTCCCCTAGGGTCATAAGATCCTTAATTCTATGCACATTTTTGTGTTTTCCCTCATTTAGTACACCTGATTGAACTCGACTTCTAATTTACAAGCTCCTGTTGTGCTGGTTGAGGTGTGTCAGAGTGAGGAAAATACAGCACTATGCAGAGTCAATTCTCGATTCACTATAAAGAAAGCGATGATTACTGATTCTTCATGATGAATTCATAATGTTTGTGCCCCCTAAAGTAAAGTGATTTGTCACCATTTGTTACTGATTAAAGGCTAACTACGGGTTAATCTTATATACTTACCAAAATGACAGGCATTCTTTTGCTCTCTCAAGAACAGTCACAAATGATAAGTATAATATGCCTCATATAAAAACAGGACATTGACAACATTCATAGGAATAAAAAAAATATATATTTATGACTTTTACACAAAAGCAGGGTATGTGAATATGTCATTGTAGCACAGTGAAAATAAATAGAAGCCAATACATACTGGTTCTGTTGTTCCACAAACGTCTGTAAACCTGACAAAACTGCTAATTTACTTCACATAGATATTCATACTGTAGCAAGTGGTGTTTCCAAAAAACGAACACAAGTTGAAGATTGAATTCATGATTCAGCTTTACTGGAAAACACAGAATGGGGTACACAAGAGAGGGGAGAACACAGCTAAAGGCTCGCGCTCGGCTATGCGCAGTTAGCGCGCCCTCTCGCTGTCTCGGCTCAGTCTGTATACTGCTACCTTCAGAATAGAAGTGTCTGTCAAAGGAGGAATAACAAATGAACCAAACAGCCTAAAATGAACATGTAAACCTTTCTAATCTTTAATCAAACAGAACAGACGTGCATGACGCCACATATCCATAGAATCACACAATGCTCATGAAAAAAAACTCACTATTCTTACAACCAAAAAGATTTTCTGCAAATAATTAATGTTCAGCACCAAATGAAATGTTTAATATAGATACTTAACAACTAATTCAGTAATTAAAGCATCTGTAAATCCGTTGTTTCACCACAGATAACAGTTGCATGTTTTACTCGTTAGTCTAAAAACTAGCATACACACACACACACACACACACACACACACACACACACACACACTCACAACCCTCAGGAAACTAGGCAATACCGTGTGTAAACATTATATCTGCAATGTACATTGTGTATATAATCCAGTATGCGTATGCATAACTATAACTAACCTAGAAAAAAACTGCTTTCATGTTGGACATTTTTTTTTAATTTTAATGATTTTCATTCACTTGTCTCAAACGGTTTAATAGAGATATTTACTTAGGATTCTGAGTGTATCCCAGTTCAGAGACTGCTCCATCCTTCAATGGATGCAGTCTACATGGCTGCTTGACATATAGCAATTACCACAATTACTGCCACCTACTGGTAAAGAAAAATAGCTGCAATTTCCAGCTGTGGTAACATTTGAGTTTCATTGCAAAATGCTGTTTTTTCATTATTAAAAGAATTAGATATAACACATTTTGAAAAGAATAACAGATGTATAATGGGTTTTTATTTTTCTAAAGGTGGTATATATTTTCCATAATAACGGTATATATATTGAGATAATTCACAGTTTTAATTAAACAAAATGCCAGTTTTCAGTAAATAAACTAAATAAACACAACAGTTTATGTGTATGTTGTAACAGTATGACACATAGGCCGATGTCTACTAACATTCTTTTTGCATGCTTAATTCATCCGATGAATTCGGATGCTGAAGAAAGCCATTTATTACATTCATCTTTATTCATTAGTACATGAATTAGTTAATACTGAGTAATTTAATCTTATGGCTGTTAATATATGACTTATTCATTTGTTCTTGATTAATGACTCATTATGTTCTGATTAATGATTGCCTTAATTACTGGCAGGTCATGTACCCTTAATGTAAAGTGTTACCCGGTAGTCTTAGTCTGGTTGGAATTCTTCTCCAGGTTTTCTCCACACAAAGAGTCCATGATTAGTTTGATGTAGTGCTGAATGTGTTTTCTCTGAAACAATTATCATTTTGTTGAACATTTTATGAAGTAACCTAAAGAACTTTATTAATGTTTCTCAATGGTTCAAGTGTCCAAATACTTTTTAGGGCCACTGTGTACTCACTGTCTGCATCTAAACATTGGAATTACTGTTTTACACAATATGAAACTAGTTCTGTTGTAAATGTATACATTGTAAAATAATGCTAATAATATAATACATTCTAACATGATGCTAATACTCTAATACTCTAATATGATGCTAATACTCTTCAACAACTTATAACTTTATAGGTTTTAAATAATTTGACAGAAGCTATAAAGATGTGTTCAAAACATGGTTGTAGATGTGAGAAATTCAATTGACGTCCAGAATGGTGATCAAATCACAAGGCATATAACTTTTATAGTGTATTATTTATCATTATCTATAAAAACTAATATAGTGCTGAACATTGCAATCTGGTGGAGATCATTTTGATGATGTAGCATTTACATTCAGCCACTTGTACGGGTGCTAGCATGTAACTGCTGCACTATGTAAGGTAGAATGGAAATTCAAATAAGAAGCTAACCTCAGTCTCAAATTCATATCAAATTGAGCTCCTGTGAATCTGGTACTGGCTGATACAACAGGCAGTGCTCTACAGAGTTTTTTTGCATTGCCGGTGCAACAGTCTTCATACATGAATCATGTGAGTATGGACAGCAGCAATAACTTAAAAAAACACAAGGTGCTGCAGAGAAGATAAGAATAGAAAAAGCTACTTAAGGAGGAAGAGGACATATCTGAGCAGGTGGGCAGTGAGAAATGCTGACCTTACCTTACTTAGTTCCCATAATTTTTCATAAATAAGAATACAAAATAAATGAAGAAAATGAACAAGTACATATGTATGTGTGTGGGTGTGTGTGTGTGTGCATGTACAGTTAGAGTTTGGGATAGACTGGTCTGCATCATGTAACTCCTGGTCTCAAAACAATTCCCACTCTGGCCCAGAGTGTAAATATTGTTTCTCCAGGATGGAAAGTGCTACCCATCTTAGGATAACCTTTGTGCTACTTTGGGGAAATCCAGGTTCAGATCTGCAGCTCTGCTGTTCACGTTAATCATAAAGAAAGTAAAATTGATGTGTGTGACTCACTGCTAGACTCAGGGCAGAGAGCATGGGAAAAATAGGTCAAGCCTAAAGCTGTTATTTAACCAAAAATAATAAGAGCAGTAGTGATGAGTAGCTATGAGGCACATCAGCCTGTCAAAATGCTATAAAGGCAGTCCTCCTTCCTGTCGTTCAGTGGCCCATTAACTGTGACAGGCTTTACTAATCGTTAATCGTGACTTTGGTCAACAGGAATGCTCCCGTATTTTGAATGTGGAATTAGGTTTCCTCTTCAAAGGTTTCGTGTAGCGAGATGCATTTTAATGTCTGTAGGAAACAGTTCTGAACATGTTGGATTGTTGCTTTCACCTGCTGGAATATCATCATATTTATATTCTTCTCACTGGAGAAAAAAAAAGACTCTCCTGACTTTCAATGTTTGTTGATGTTTGATGAATGTCTCTTCTTTGTTGATTCTTCTCGTTTGTTGATAAAAATGTGTTTATCCACTGAATGTTTGAGCTGGTTCCTTTGCTGTCTTGTCGGGACAAGTGTAGCATTCATAGAAACTATGTACAAGCTCCAAAATTCATTGTTTAAACTTGAGCTGTATAGTATTAAACTTAAAGTGGGAAAGTGAATGCACACCATTGTTAGCTTGGTGCTAACATGACAGTGCAAATCCCATACAGACTAAATCTCAGAAGGGTTTTGTTCACGCATCTCCATCCATGTCATTTAATGAGGCAGCACCATTCTGATAATGCAGTCCCTCCTCAGGGGTGCAGCCACAGATATCACAGGCCTACCCAATCAATAGAATAGAATAATTTATTAAGCTATATTTTTTAAAGTAATTAAATTTGTTTTCTTTGAGCACTATCACCGTATTATGGCCAATAAAAACCATTACGATCTCTGATCAGCTCCACCTCAATTCCCTCAGCCCTCCAACCACTGCTTAGATGTTTTTGCTATCTGTTATTGCCTCAAGTCTTCAGTTCGTTATCAGCACCCACCCTGTTCTTAACCAGCATGAGGACACTGAGGTCTGTAGAAGTTTAGAAACGGTTTATGAGATTTAGTGTGGAAACTGTGAGTACCCAGTCAGCAGTAACTGACTGTCAGATGCCCTCAGAGCAGCTGTGGTTTGGCCATAGACTTAACTGTCTACTATGTTTACCTATGTATGAGATGTACAGGTATGCAGCACACCTACTACAGGTTAACAAATGTCATTGCTATGACTAACAAATGTGGAGTTTGTGAGGGTGATTAATACATTATGCTTATGAAATGCAAATCTCGTAATTCATTTTTTATTTGGACCACTCGTAACGTTGCTTAGTCAGCATGCTTTAGCCGAATTTCAGTAGCTGCTCAGTTTAGGCTACAGGCTCTGTAATTGGCAATATTAGTGCTTGGATGAGAAATGAAAAGGTGTTTCTGCTTGTAACAAAACTACAACAAGCATGAGAAAGTTCACTGTTAACCAGCATATTGATGACGAGGTGCCATATAAGGTAATTCAGAAATTAACAGGTGCATTTGGCTGTATTTTCTCAATAACTGTGGCCTACATTCTCAATGGCTGTGGTTTGGTAGAGACAAGCAGAGAGAGCTAAATGAAATAAAATCAGTGTGAAACTGTCACCTGATTTAATATTTGTTTCAACATGTAGTTTCACCTGAAAATAAATATGTAAATAAATAGTTAAATGATTAATTCAATACAGTTAAATGGGGTAATTGGAGTCAAATCCCTTTATGCAACAGTAATAGCAGTTTATGGAAGAATGGAGAGATGGGGAAAGAACAAATGAAAGAAAATGGCACATAACAACTATGAATTGGTAAACAAGGAGCAATGCTTTAGTAAAAAAAAGAGAGAGAGAGAAATTGACAGTAGGTATGATACACATATTCGGCAGTTAGTTTATTTATCAAGTGATGGAGGTCACTTTTCTACAAAACGGACCTAAGAGTTTGATCCTAGCTATGGCCCTGCTACTGTCTGACACACATACTATGCTGAAGTTTGTTGTATTGCATACTCTGCACTGTATTGTTATTATTTGTTGATGATTTTTAATTGCAGCAATAAAAATGCTGTTTAGATATACTTTCCACCTCCACTATATGTATAATAGTACCAAACTATACTGAACTGAAGGCTTAAATGGAACGGAACTTTGTTTCAGGCCTTTAGGTTACGACTTTAATGCATAAGCAAAAGTAGCTGTGGATTATAGCACATGCTGTGCCTTGTCACCGCCTTGTTCATTCTTGACAAAAAAAAACCTGGATTAAGATCAGAATACATTCCCAGAAAAGCCAACAGGTTTGATATCACGTATGCGCTTTCCCAAAAACTTTCTTATTGAAAACCTGCCTGGACAGTGAGAGATCAATCAACAGTGTTGTAAGACAGAGCCCGGGGCTATACCAAGTTTACACTACGAGAGAACACGGATTCTAGAGAAGGCAAGGAACATGCAGTCTCAATACCAGACCAAGCACCCCAATCTGAGAGGGTGCAATAAATTGTCATAGTAGCGAAAGTAGATGCCAAAGTAATAATCTGATTTGGCGGCGGTGGAATCAAGCTTTGCTCCTGGGTTTAGCGCAGATTCCAGGTTTTATGGTTCTCCGTGGTTTGCAGGTTTTATAAAAAGATGATGAATTAAAAAAAACAAAAAACAAAAAGAATTCTAGTGTACAGGGAGGATGCTTTCTGGTGCAGCCATCACTCATAATGTGGGCGTGAAGCTGTCAGTGAATCTGGAGGCACATATTGTTATCCACTCTGCCATTTTAGGATAGACATTAAATACACCTTATCAAAACACATCACCAAATGAATTTGTAAAACATAACTATTTGCAATTTGCAAATCCTTTTTTTTGTTCTGTCCACAACTGTTGCTCAGACTGAATATGGCAGCATAATTTGGACTTAATTCAAATTCGAAACATAATTATGGAAGTTAATCTAATCAGTAGCGCACATGAAAATTAAGATATTGTTATTAAACATAAACATTCAGCAATGTAAATATGGTTAAAGCATAGAATTCTAGGTCCATTCATAAAACAAACACACACACACACACACACACACACACACACACACACAAACAAAATCCCAGTGACGCAGTGGGTAGCACTGTCACCTCATAGCAAGAAGGTCCTGGGTTTGATTCCCAACCGGGCAACCAGGGTCCTTTCTGTGTGGAGTTTGCATGTTCTCCCAGTCAGTTTCCTCCCAAAGACATGATATGCCATGATGTTGCTAATCTAGGTGAAACTAAGGCTAACTACACTTCAGCAATATTATATAGCAACACCAGCTACTCAAACTGTAGCCTAGTGATTCCAAAACCACTTGACAAAGCTTGCTGTTGTGCTTGGGGGTATTTTGATGAGGTTTCCAGTCCTACAATGTCAATTAGGTAGGAATGTTACCTTGTACGTAGCATAATGAAGCAATATTCCTATTTCTACTGCTTACTTACTGCAATAATGATCTTGCAATTCAAATGATGAAATGGGGAAACTGTGCATGAAATAAAACATATCTTTGGAACTTTCTGGTTAACCACAGAGTGTAACAGGAACGACTAGATGGCTTGGATGCAGGGTTTGTCCAGATGCTAATCACAAAGTAAATATTGGCTATACACCCTCAGAGGTCTGTTAGACATTGTTGTCCACAAAAATGCAAATTTAAAATACATGCTTAGGAAATGACTGAACTGGCATTTGCATTTGACCTTAAAAAAAGTCTGGATTGTGCTGCCATTGACAGAAATAAGGCTGTTATTCAAATATGTTAAAAAATCTTATGTATGTCTCTTCATTAGCCCTATAACGAGAATAATAATATAGATATGTTGAGTAAAACATGAGTGTTTCACACCTGCAATTCACTTCTTTCTTCTCACTATACATCAAATTAGTTACATACATCTGAGGGTATTCTGCCCTCTGCAGGTAAGGTGGGTGGAGCCAGAGTCAGAAAAAGACACAAAGTGGTCTTCTTTATTATTACTGCCTGATGTTTACTTCACAGGGCACTGCACTACATATTGAACATAAATGCAAATAACTACACTGCTGAATTTCAGAATACCAGCATGTGGCCAAAACTGAATGTCAACAATAATATACACAAAAATTATATATAACAATGGATGTATATATAAAATGTATTATTCATTTATTCTATTAGCTCATTTTACAATATTAAGTAAACAAGTAGAAAATGGATCATGCCCAAAAAACCCTTTTAATAAATAATAATTATCTTCTATTTCTCTAACATAAAACCTCATCTATAAACAATCTCAATGAAAATGTTTTAAGTGTTTAATTTTCCCTCTGCTAGTTTAAAAATAAAAAAATAATGATTTTATGATAGTTTTAATACAGCTCTGTAATCAAATACAAAACATATCACAAAGATATATGAACACATATGGTAAAATGTTATGTACCACAGCAGTAAAATTAAATTTATGGCCTTGATGTAAATAAAACCTGAGCACCGCTTGCAAGGGCAAAGCGTGGTATTAGTACACAAATTAGGTTAAGCTGTAGCATTTAAGTATACAGTCTATATAAGTGAACAAGTGTGGGCCTGATGTTAAAATGACTCATTGGAAAACATCTAGGTCACCGGGTAACGTTATTTGTCAGTCCTGAAACTAGGATTAGTTTGGAACAAACAGATGTCAATGGAAATATTTAACTGGCTTAATTTGATTGTAATTGATTATCCTTACTAGTCAGCACCTTCCCTTTTTTCCAAGATATCTTAGCAGAATAACAAAATGGCACCACCAAAATGTGGCTTAGATACTGGTAACTGGTCAACTCAGCTTCTTTAAAGGAGCATTTCAGCCTAAAACTAGCATTTAATATGTTATTTGTCAAGTTATGCAGTATTCATGATTTTGTATTCTTTCTGTGTTTTCGTCCATCAGTGTGCTGTCACTACAATACCCAACATGCATTACACAAATAAGTGATGCAATCATTTGGACTCTCCACTCACAGCAATAAAGAAATGCACTGATGTAGAAGCTAATAAATACAATCTCTTTCCTAACAGTAAACATTAGCTATCTGGCTTCTTTCTGTATTAGCCAGTCAGTGGAAAGAACATTTTCAACCCAAGCAATTGTACACTCTTAAAAAAAGATGGTTCTTCAAGAGTTCTTTAGTAAAGCCAATGGTTCTATATTGAGCATTCAACACATTCTTCATCAATCTGAAGAACCATTTCACAATGCAAAGAGCTATTTAAGCATGAAATGGCTCTATACAGAACTCCAAATAGAACCATTCTCTTTACTAAAGAACCTTTGAATAAGCTTTTTAAAGAGTGTAGCTTTTCAAAGGTTCCTCCCACCCTTATGATACATCATTCGAAGTGGATTTTCTCTGGTATTTAAACCAGAATATCTCACTCGTGAGACTATTGTGGCACCAGTGTAAGATGCGAGTAGGCATATTCATAACAGATGTAACAATGGTTACATCTTTCGTTCTAGACAGATTACCCCTTTAAGCTTCAGATTATACTGCAGCTGATATTATAAGTATTCCAGAAATTTAGGTCAATTAAAGGTCAATTAAAACATGAAAAAAGTACAAAAAGGTACACTTATTGACCTGGGCAGATGTGCAGAACATGTAATGGCCCCCTGCGGATGATGTTGTTTTTAAGATGAATGTGGATAATGCAGACACTGTTGTAGAGAAGTAAACAGTTATAAAGAAATTATTTGTAAAGCTCTACTGAGCCTGAACCCCAACTGTTGGTGACTGACAAATCAGGAGCAGGTAGTGTTTTCAAATTTGTTCATATTCATACAGTACTGCGCAAAGGTCAGAAACCATCCTTTATTTATTCAATTTCCAGTCAAAAAGTTATTAATTTGTCAGGGTCAGAAAAAAAGCAGGAAACGTATTACGCAGAAGCCTCCAACACCAAGTATAACATCAAGTCTAACAGTACTTAATTTGTCCACTCTTTACTTGTGTGCACTCTACTGCCACTTTAACTCTTCCATCCCTCCAATCTTATTTAGATATAAAATAACTGACTTGCTTAATGAGGGGGAAATAGTTTCCAAAACTGGAGTTCAAAAAAAAATATTACAAATAGTATTTCTAACTACGCAAGACCTAGTAGACCACCAAAACTGTCACCATCAGATAAACAGCCATTAAAACTTTCGTCTTTGAGAGAGAGGAGAAAATCTTCACTTCTGCTTCTTATCATAAAAAATCCACAGGTGTTTCTGTCTATCATTCCACTTTACTGAGTAAAGGAAATAGACAAAAAAAATCACACTGGAACACTGAAACCGGACATCTGAGATGTGGAGTAATGTTTTATGGACTGATAAGTCTGAATGTGTTTGGGTTTACTTAGATTATGAGAAGCAGAAAATGCAACCAGAGTGAACTTTGGAGGTGTGGAAAAATATTCCTGCAGATTTCTTTGAAAAACTGAAAGCAAGTCTCCTGAAAAGAATGGAAGCAGTGATAAGTGATAAAGAGAAGGGTGGACGCACTAAACACTAAAAGACACGTAACTGTTGAGGATTCTGTGTCCTTTTCTGTTAATTTTTTTCTGCTTTTTTCTCCTGATACTGAATAACTTGTACTTAATGGACGTTTTGACTAGAAATTCTATGAATAAAAGGGTGGTCACTTTATGTATCCATAAAACTTAGGTCATCATCATCCAGCGTGTCACTTTGCAATGCCTGTTGCTCTTCAGACTTGCAATTGAAAATAATACAATCATTTTCCGTACTGTATTCACAAGATGGAACACACTGCGGAGTGGTCTTTTTTCCTGAAGGCCGTAGTTGGGTGGGACCAGCGTTGCCAGCTGGACTGGAAATCTTTGGGGTACAGGCCGGTGTACCCCACTGCCTCCACTGTGCTCCTCCTTTGGACACGGTGCAGGACAATGCGGTACACTCCTGTTAAAGGGCTCCGGCAGTCCAGCTGTGCATTGTTCTTTAGGTGGTCCTCCGTAATGCCCAGCTCTTCCAGCGCTGCCTTGACCGCCTGCTCGTCTGCACTGAGCACCCGTGAGGGGTCTGCAAGGTGCTCCGGGGTGGTCAAGGCAGTAGAGTATGGTTGCAGGTACTCGATGTCCTTCAGCCAGATACTGGACATGACCTTGATCAACGAGGAGCGGTCAGTAGGCACCTGTCTCAGGAGGCCCCTGATGACATTCTGGCAGGGGTCAGGAACGTATGAAGGAATGGCATAGGCACCCTGAAGGATACACAGTTTAAGTTTGCCCAGGCTGGTCCCGTTGAAGGGGAACGTGGCTGTGACCATGAAGTAGAGCAGCACGCCCAGAGCCCAGAGATCCACAAAAGGCCCCACGTAACCTTTGTCTTTGAAGAGCTCAGGAGCTGCATAAGGTGGAGAGCCACAGAAGGTGGTCAGGATCTGGCCAGGTTGGCACTCGGTGCTGAAGCCAAAGTCACCCACTTTGACGGTGTAGCTGGTGGTGTAGAACACGTTCTCAGCCTTCAGGTCTCGGTGGATGATGTTGTTGTCATGCTGAGTGTGGAGAACAAAGAGACTTTTAGAAAAGGGGGGCTCTGAAAGAAGTTGTCTTTGGAAACCCCAAGTGGTGGGAACCTCTAATATAAAACTCTAAATCTACATTAAGATCTATAATACATCATACACAGCCTTTCTTTGGCTGTGGCTCCTCAGACAGGGGTGGATTTACTGATTCTTGGGCTCTGGGCAAAAGAGAGTAATGGGGCCCCATGGATGCACATTTTGAAATTAGTTGGTGGTGCAACTGTGTACACTGTAAAAATGAAACTGTCTTAAATGTATTCCATTTATCTAATGTTTCTAATTTAAAGATCATTAAAAAAAATATTGTAAGATTATTTAAAGGGCCTGTATCCTACATTTTTCTTATATTTTTATTTTAAGTCCACTTATAATGGTTGTGTGAGTTTGGGTACCACAAACAGTCATAATTTGTGTTTGTATGAACATTTTCCAACCTCTCTTTGTCCCTTGGATTTATACAGGCTGTTTTTATTACTATGCCTTTAACACAGGTACATGTAAATGAGCTCTGCTTTGATCAGCTGCCCTGTATTGTGCTTCATTCAAAAAGCAGTTTGAAAGGATGTGTGAACTGCTGTAGGCTGAATAGGCAGATATACGTACATGTTTTGGTTTTTCATGACTTCACAAAAACAATGAATTTAAAACCGGTTGTTTTTGCAGCTTAGTTTCCATTTATGGATTGGAGAGTGAATATGTATGTTTTTTGAATAGTATGTTTTCGAATGTGCAATGTTTAAATATAACATTAATCTCTTTTATTTTTTATTACCAAGCAAGAGAAAATTGGCTTTCCATTATATGGCCACTTACCATGTGTCTGACAGCAGACAGAATCTGAGAGAACACAAGTTTGCTCTCTACACCAGACAGTCGCCCCCTGCTGGAGATCCTGGAGTATAGCTCTCCTCCAGAGGCATACTCCATCACCAGGTGCAGCCTTCTGAAGGTCTCCACCACCTCGTACAAGCGCACAATGTTGGGATGGGACAGTTTTTCCATGCAAGCGATCTCAGAGGAGAACAGTCTCTGGGAGTGCCGGTCCAGACGCACCTTGTCTAAGATTTTGACAGCAACTCGCTCTAAGAAGTGAAGAAAGAAACAGAGGGGCAAGGGTTGGGAATGAGAGAGAGAGAGAGAGAGAGAGAGAGAGAAAGAGAGAGGGAGGGAGGGAGAGAGAGAGAATGATGAATGCAACAGAAATATCAGTTCCAAGCAAGACAGAAGGGGGCCTAAATTTTGAAAAGATAATGCAATGAATTTCATCAGATTAATGTGCATGCATAACTTATACATTAATGAAATAATTACAACAGCACACCTTTGTGTTTGAGTTCACTTACTTTTGACAATAACCATGTACAGTACTATACTGTAATGTCAGAGACCACACATTTGTTTATTTATTTTTTAAAACAGCGAAGTTATTAATTTTTCTGAAGATATTTCCAAGGAGATTATATAGTAAATAATCTACTTGCATAAGTAAGGAGAATGCCAAAGGAAAATGAATGAAAAAAACAGCAGTTTTCAGAACTGGACTTCAAAAATTATTTTAAAATTTTGAGAAAATGGGACTCCTAAATACTATGCAAGACCTGGTAGACCACATAAACTACTACCATCAGATAAACAGTACTTAAAGCTTTTATCTTTGAGAGAGAGGAGAAAGCCAAGGTTCACTCTTATTTCAGATCTGAAAAAATCCACAGGTGTTTCTGTCCATCCTTCCACTGTGAGAAACCAACTCTGAAAGTCTGAAAGGATATGTAGTTGCCAAGAACCCCTTACTGAGAAAACTAAAATGAACAAAAATATGAAAACTTGCACTAGAACTCTGAAACTGAACTTTGCAGATGTGGAAAAATATCCTTTTAGATTTCTTTGAAAAACTGAAAGCAAGTCTCCTAAAAAGAATGAAAGCTGTAATAAAGGCAAAGGTGGACACACTAAATACTGAAAAATCTGATATTTAATATCTATATTTTATGTTAGATTTAATAGTTAATATTTTATTTCGTTGTTGAAGGTGTGTAATTTTCTCTTAAGTATGTTTATCAGAAATACATATGTTTTTTCTTGATGCTGAAAATTGACTTGACATAAATGAAAAGGTGGTCTCTGACTTTTACACAGTACTCTATGTGGAACTGATGCACACAAATCAAGTCAATTCAACACATTACTTTTTTCAGGGCAACTATCCATTTTAAACTCTGTGTTTTTATTGAAAACTTCTTTACTTACAGACTTCCTGCAGAACACAGAGAATAAGGGTGAGGGTCTAGGAGATCTATAGTGATTACCGTAGCTTAGACGAGGCTACCCATGCTCCTGTTACATGTGGATTAGCCTAGTTCTGCCTCTCTGCCTCCAGACTTACTGTGCCAGGAAGGGTGAGAACATGCTGACATCACCATCCCCAAAACAAAAAGTGACAGTGGGAGTGACCGGCTCACGTGGACTGATCAAGAAATGAATGAACACCTGGGAGAAATCGGTCACCTCACCCCACCAGCCGAAAGAACCCAACTCTGCTACAGAGTTTTAAGACAATGATGGGTGAGCAGTAAAATACATCACAATCTAAGGCATCGTAGGCACTTCATTAGCCAAACTAGGTCTGTTAGAGAAATGAACCACAAAATCCAGACATATACTGTCAGTCAAAAGTTTGGGCATCCCTGTTTAAATGTCTCTTTTTTTCATAATCTTAAAGGCATCTTGATCTGAAAATACTTAAAGGGGAATTTTGGACAAAATGAAAAATGTAATTATCGCTACATCTGGAGCAAACATGCCCCCTCGCCTCTTACAGCAGTAATTTTACAGGCTCTAGTGAAATTTTTACAGTTTAAAGACTAGAAAACCCCGCTCTGATGATGTAATTTGAAGGTGGGAGGAACTACTGAAAAACTACAAACACTTTGGGTTGGATACTGGTGATGCAATGCTGTGCTACAAAATAGTACATAACAAATAACATGGTAAATACTATTTTTAGGCCAGAATTCCCCGTTAAATGCTTGAGATTAGTTTCAGATGCCTAAGTATTTAAAAAAAAATTGAAGCCAACAGTAGCCAACAAGTGCTCAGTATATATAAAGCTCCTTCAGGCCTGTTGGAAAATCTTCTCAGATGGCCCCTCATGAAATACCAAGAATATACAAAGTTGCATCAAGGCAAAGTGGGGCTACTTTGAAGCTCCTAAAAATAGAACATAGTTTTCCTTTAACACTTTTTTGATAACTCGGAAAAGCGTAAAAACAGGGAAAAACTTTTTGTGTCCAAACTTCTGAACAGCACTGTATACACTGAATAAACATCTACACGCTTAGATATAACATCATACAAGATATAAGTCTAAATTAAGGTTGAAGAAACATGAAAATATTTCCCAGTGAAGATGGTATATAGTAAAAGCACAGCAGTAACGTGGTCAGATACCTTTGGTGAGGACATGGATGCCCAGCCTGACCTGGGAGAAGTTCCCACTGCCGATCTCTCCACGGAGCTCATAGAAACTGAGGCGCCGGCCGAAAGTCAGGTCATTAATCACTCTTTCAGAGTGGGTGAGGTCATACACGGCCTGTTCGAACGCAGTGCGCTTGGACTCCAGCTCTGAAGGATCCTCTCTTGGCTCCAGTGATTCTCCCCTTCTGACTTCCTTGACACGGGCTTCCTCCTGCCAGGCAAGCTGGGGGACGAGCTCTCTGCAGTGGGACGGCATGGTCTGCTGGGCCACCTTCCCTGGAGACGAAGAAAGAGAGGGAGAGACAATGGTAGAGAGAGAAGTGGAATGCAGTAGGACACATGATGAATGCAGTATCTCATTAAAGGAATAGTTCAGTCAGAAATGTTAATGTTGCTAACAGTGAATGGAAGTGAATGGCTGTCAATGAGCATTATGCAAATTAGATCATGATAATTAGTGGCTGCTAGCTAACATTCATTATTGGCCATGTTAACATATTTGGCTGAGCCGTTGAATTACAAAACAGTTATTAATCTTAAGACTTATTGTTCAGTAACATTAACATATGAGTTACTTTGTAACAACTATAAAACTTATGTGTGAGTTACGTCATTATGAATGTGATGAATTGAAATGTGAGATTACAAAAGGAGAGACAGGAAATAGTGTGGAAATCAGTCAAATCCACAAAGGTAAACTACAACATTTAACCCTTAGAAGTTACAGTTGTCCTGAACGATGACAGAAACATGGCGTAATCCTAAACTATTTACTAGCTTATTGAAAATAGTGGAGAAATTCTGTTTAAAGCATTGAAACTTTCAATTCATACTGCATTTGTTAGCCTTAGAGAAGATATTTTAATATAGTTGGATTTGAGGAAAAATGTCTTGTTTCTCAGAATGAAAAAAATTACAGTTTTGCCATGTTTTTGTCATTTTGACACCAACACAAACAGAAAAAGTCAGCACAAATTTGAGCTTTGATGCAAAATGTGAGCTGAATGTAAATGTAATTCACTGCACTGTAAAAATGTATTTAAAATGAGTCAAATAAAGTGCTACATCAAAGTAATTAGCAACTGTCTAATCAGCATAACGTTCTCTTTGCCGATTGCATGTTTGGAGAAAATAAATGGGCCTATTCTGATCTTATGTTATATTTTTATTGACATTATATTGATGCTACTAGGAAATTTTGTCATTTTGCTGCCTAAGTAGACTGGGAGCAGATAGGGACTGTGTCTGATTATGTGTCATTAGTTATCAGATTTCAGTAATATAACAAAGCTGAGGCTTAATGGCAGTTATGTATGTTAGGTCTTTGCTTACATAGCAGCTGTCTTTTCTCGTTCTTCTTTGGTTTGCAGTTCTTATTCCTGTTCAGAAACATGGTAAGCTTGCTTCTATGTCTGTCTGGATGTTCACTTCACACGTCACTTTCATAAAGTGGTGATCACTGATAATCTTCGTTCTCCTGCTGTGGCTGAACATCTACTATAAATTCCACGTTGTGTAGATACCTCCTCTTTTTCAGTTTCAAATCAAGCTCCTGATGAAAACGTGCTCAGCTGCTCCTCAGTGTCCTCCTGAAAGTTCTTGCGCTCCTTCAGAGTTTCTGCTGTCCTCTTCAGAGCGATGTGTCTGAGCACAGCCTCTCTGGAGCAGGACACAAACTCTTACCCTCCCGTCCACATGCACTCCACTCCTCTGCCACTGAGTGTTTCCCTGCTCCTGCAGCACTGAGGTATCAAGCTTGGCTAATCCAGAAGACAGACCTTCTGAACTGACCTGTAGACCAAACACGTTTCACATATCTTTGGCTGTCAATCATTCACAGAGACAGTGATGGGATTATGGATTCTCACTGTCTGTAGCTAGGCCTTTGGGGTCAGTTGGGAAATGAAGGTCAATGTTAGGTTGTTTGTTTTGGAACATCTTGGAGTATGTAGGGCAGAGAAAAGCAGGGCTAACCTGCAATGTCAGAAGCAACAAAATTGACCTGATGTTCTAAAGTCCTTTTTTTAACAAGAACTTTTTTCCTTTTTTTTGTTTGTTTGTTTATTTGTTTGTTTTTTAGACTGACAAAGCCATTTGGCTTAAATGGCCAAGGCATTCCCATACTACCAATTTCTGTAGGTAAAGACATTATAAGATGTAATAAGCCTGGGATTCTTAGGGTTTCAGGTTAGGTTTAGGTGTTGAGTTTAAAGGCTTAGAAAATACTTACACAGAGATACAAAGGAACTTATATATATAATACATATGGGACATATTACTACAAATATTTTAGGATGCTTTTTATGTAGCATTTAAAAAACTGACACCTGCTCTAAAATTTCATTAAGAATAGACAAACAGAAATGCTCCATTAACATGAACTAATTAATTTAAAATTAATTTTCAGTTTTTGACATAATTTGAAAGTACCTATTGTCCTGTACATTGTGTGTAAATTTCATGATGAATGGACCAACAGAAATTACCCAAAATTACTTGGAAAAAAAGTTTCCATTGACTTACATTAAAAGTACAGTATGTTTTTTCCTCCTAGTGTAAAGTTTAAAATAATAATAATTATTATATTATATATATTAATGATAATTAAAATAATTTTGGACATATAGGGTTTTGTTCCGACAACAGCGACATATATACACACACACATTATGATTACGTCTTATGGGACATAGTGTTATTAAATTTGTCTGTCCATGTTTGTGTTCCTGTTTTTGTCTTTCTGCTGGCTGTGATCAATTTGAAGAATTCCATTGTTAATGCTTTGCCATTGAAAAAAATTGCAAATATTAAGACATAAATGGCCTTACAGAATGTATTCTAAAGACTGACCTCACAGAAGTTGCACCTCAGTACAACTGAAGGACAAAAAATGAGTCCGCAAGACGTCAGTATCAGACGTCTGTCATCTCACAATGTAGACAAATCCAGATACATCTCACATGCCCACACACCCTAGGCTAAGACCTCGTTAATTTCTCTGACTGAGCACTCTGTGCATTAGTGAGAGAGCACGTGCGGAACAGACAGCAGTTGACTCACGGATAATCCTGCTGCAGACTGAGAGGGAGGAGTCCATTTAACAAGCTAATACCTTTACACCTCCAACTCAGCATCAGGTCCTAAAGTGTTTAATGTAACTCAACTGAAAGAACCTGTCCGCTGTATTTAAAGGTGCAGATCATTCAACTACTGCGTTTGAACCACTTCCTGCTATATACATGTGGTGCGAAAGGTTCCTCCACAAACCAGATTATTACTCCCATCACCCAGCTTATAGATACATATTAAAAGTTATACTCTGTCCAGTAGATTCGAACAAATGACCAGTAGAATGGAACAAAGTGGACGAACATGAACAGTAAACAGCATTCAAAGGTGGTCATATTACATATATGGTGCATATTCTTCAGAGGAATCTAGCACAAAACTATACTATATTTTACCAATGCAGTGATAATGTATAGATGCATCACATATCATTGATACAATTCACACAGCTTCAGTAATAGTTGTTGGTTAATGTGCATTTGGAACGGTTTGATGATCCAAGGTGCACCTCTGAAGGACTTTCAAACCCTTCCAAAGGTCAAAAGCTATGCTAGGTAGCCCCCAAGACCTGCCCTTTTTCCATTATCATGGAAAAGTTGTGGATTTTGGGACCAGGCCAAGATGCATTACAAATAGTGTTTCCTGGGGTTCAAAAGGAAGGAAGCTGAACATCTTAGTTTTGTCATTTCCTTTGGCATTGGTCTTCAACAGTTAAGAGTTTCCAGTAGTCTCAAATAATCTCATCAAGCTCATAATGGCAATTTATGGAAGCTAAACAGATAAGTAGCTAAAGTTCTTGCAATGAGTTGCTGGCAAATGAGTGATTAGGGTGTCATCCAGGTCTTGACTGGATCAGAGATAGAAACCAAGCTGGTATCAGTGTGATCAAGGTGAAGGTGTAATGAAAGATCAATCAGTACAATGAGTGAGATGGAAATGGCTCAGGAGGATGAAGACAAGACATCAAAGGACAGAAACTGAACCCAGTAATGGCTGAATACACTGAGGCTGAGCTGGGCTACAGTTTTTGGACATGAGTCCTAAAATGTCCTTAATAGTGTAAACATTTTGTGCAATAAAGTTAATTAGCAAGTAAAAATGGAGGAATTGATCATTTTGGTGCTATAAAAGAACAGCCAGATGATGCACATGGGAACAAGAAACAGCACACAGCCATTACTCATAAAATTAACTGCGGTTTGACCAACTAGTTCAGTTCATCCATGTACATTCTGGTGCTAAATGGTTCTTTGGAGCCATACCATAGACAAACTACTTTTATTTCCATTTTATACATAAAGACACTACATTTATGCATGTTTTGTAGTTCTGTCTCTTACTTATGTAAGATGTTCTTGGGCTTCCAGTTACCGATGGCTGTGGCATCACTTCACAACCTCCTTATGTTGGGGTGAGTGCTTAGATTTTTGCTCCCATAAAACTTAAATACACTGTGAAAATAGTTGTTTTAACTTCAACTAATCACATCATTAATATTAAAGTCCAACTTAAATTTGCTATTTACCTGAACAAAGAACTTGAACAATATTAGATTCATTTTAATTAGTCCAACAAAACTGGCCTCAGAACTAGGCACTTATTCAGTTAGAAGAAAAGTAAAATATTCAAGTTTCACCATTTATTTTAAGTTGTGAATGCTCTAAACTTTTGAGAGAACAATAACATGTCGTAGACAGGTTATCTAAACTTCTTATCCAATGTTCAATAAAGTTGGGTCAGCTGGGATACTTGAAAAACAGTTGACGTCAGACATACTTGGTGGGGTCAGCAGGACTTCTGTTCTTTTCTAAGCTGAGATAGAGATAGCAATAGAGACTAAGTCAAAAACAGAGATACAGATATAGCGTATGTTGAAAATGCTGGAGGATTCCTTGAAAGAACAAACCACTGAAGGTTTCTTTAGTTGGATCTTTGTAGCATTATTCTATAAGACCCCCTCATTTGGTCTCAGAGAATTGTTTTAAAGTCTAACATGATAACGCAGGAACATTAGATTCCCAAAGGGAAGACAAAACAAGAGCGTACACTCCCAGTTTGTAGCATACTTCTGTTCATCTACTATCTCTAATACATCTTTGACTCTGCTCCATCCTTTCTTTGCCACAGAAAAGGCCTGAAAGCAAGGACGTCTGTGTGAGTGTAGGCTGCTTTGACCTCTCTCTCACACACCATTTGGCTCATGTTGAATAAACACCAAGGTGCTGCTCTCCTCAGCAGGAGGGGGGCCAGGCACAGCCAGTTTACTTGTGTTTTGCTCTAAACGGAGGTGCTAAACACCTTCCTCCAAAGATAAAAGATGATTAATACCTTCCAATGAGAGGTGCTTAGAGCCTCAAAGCCCCTTAAGCAGTTCATTAGAGAAAGGATGGGCATGAGCGACACAGTGTCCCACAGATATCTCGCACCCTGAAAACAAGGGGAACTTGCCTTCAGAGGTGAAAAGCTCTGCAGGTACTTTCAGGAGGGGGGGGGGGGCGTTCTCTTTGAACTTTGATGTTGCCCCCGCCTAGCAGCAGGCATTAGAGTGATGGAAATTTGATTACTCCTTCTGCCCTTTCATTTAGCACCAGCGGGGAGCATTTAGCCAGTGACATTTGTGGCCAGAACAGAGACACGTATAAATATCCCGAGAGGCAGGTCGGCAGGGATAGTCAGTCAAGGCAGAGAAGCATGGGAGTACACGCAGTGCTGAGGAATATTGCTGTGGATATGATGCCACTCTGTGTGCTCCTCCTTCTCAGTGTGTGCCATCAGAGCTGTAAGTAGCATCCTCTTTCTGTTCGTTTCTAAAGAATTTCAGTTTATCTTCACAGTGTTTTTTCTTTCACATTTGAGATCAACGTTTTATTTAGAGTTGTGCAGAATACTTAAGGCACCGTCCTAAATGTCTTGTCCTAATTATATATATATATATATATATATATATATATATATATACTATTTTGGTGATGCTTGATTTTTTTTGGACAGCAACAATTTTCAGTATACATTTGGAATACATTTTAATGAGGCACATGGGAAACTCTGATGCTGTCATATTTACTTAATTACTATTATCATACTGTTCTTTGCTGATACTCATGGAAACCCTAAAAGGCCATGTATTTGCACGTTTTTTACTCCTTTTTCAATGATAAGTTATTTTAAACATCATTCGTTGTATTGTGATAATGTTATAATTCACTCAAAATCTCAAGAATGGATTCATGGCCCTTCAGAGCTTCCATATTTACTGGTTGGCAATTTTCTTCATTTCATTCTTCTGGTAATATGTTTTATGGCAAGCAGCATTTTCTAAGCCGCTTATCCTTCTGGGTCAAGGAGCTGGAGCCTATCCCAGCAGTCACTGGGCAGAAGGCAGGAAACACCCTGGACGGGTCGCCAGTCCAGTTCCAAAACAGTTAGCTGGTTTTAAAAGTTAATAAACGACAACAATTAACTGATTATAAATGATATAAATGACAATGAACAAGCACTGGACAGTGTTTATTTTAAACATTGCATGTTTTTCATTCCAGGGTATGTTCTATTAAAAATGTGAAAAGTAACTGTTCAGAAATTTCCTTTTTTCTTTTTCCCCACCTGCTTCATCTCATGAACTAAGCAAAAGTGGGACATTTTTTGGTAGTTGTGCCTGCATAAACCACCTAAATATATATACCATATATACCACCTAAATGTAAATGTGTTAATGTGAAAATGTGAATATAGTGTTTATATGTATAGGCTTATTATGGTCTCTTTAATATAGTTATCCATTTAAGATTATACTAATGGAGATGTCCACCGCTGAGGAGACTGTTCAGTTCATGTCTTGAAAGAGCTGACAGAGATGAATAACTGGCTCATAACATTGGTTTATCAGTCTGCTCAGCCTACTACAGCCATTTGTTAAGCATGTCAGTGATTATGTATTGTAAAGTTATTCTCTGAAAATTGTAAAAGATAGCTGTCCAAATACTGCCTTTTCAAAATACTTCATTTCTGTATTCTGAATACATATTATAAACATTTGTATTGCATTAAATCCTATCAACTACCGCTACTAAATATAATACTGCATTTTATTTGATTGGTGCTTGTTAAGAACATATAGCAGTACGCAAAAGTTTGGGCGTCCCTGGTTAAATGACATCCAAGGTTGATTTTCTAAGTGAAAATAAGTTAACACACTTCTGCATGTTTTAATGCATGATTACCGTTTATTTACTGAATATAAAATATTGTAAAAAAGTTAAAGTCAAAAGCAAGTCAAATATACTAATTACTCTGAATTACACTGATCATGAAAAGTATTCATTGTGGTTTCCAAAGAATAACTGCACTAAAATAGCAGGCCAAGTATTCAAATTCTGCCCAGAATACATTAAATGTCTACTGTAGATCTAAAACAACAAGAAAGATGTCATTAATTTGCACAGCACTATTTGCACTGCCTTTTAGTCATTCTAAATGGCTGTATGGTGGCAATAATACTAAGAAGTTAACTAAGCATATTTTTATGTGTCTTTCAGCAACAGCAGTATTGAACAAGTACGGAGAGCCAAGGAACCTATTTGCAGAGAGAGCCTGCTGTAGACGCCAGAGTCACTTCATCTACATAGGAAAAGGTGAGGAGCAAGGATGGGCCTGTGGCATAGCGCCCCTATGAGCTCAGCCCAGAACTAACTGCCTTAATACCAAAATGGCAAAAATAGTATTGCTGTTATGTTGAAATCTCGCAAGCCAAATTTTTACACTGTTTGTAAATGCCCACTGCCCTTTATGCTTTGTGAACATTTCACAATGATGGATCAATAGAAGCATTCAAAAAATCTTGTTACATTAACATACACTATGTATCTACATTAAAGTTAAGCCTGTTTTCCCTTCTCCTATGAAGTTACTACTTCTAAGTTAGAAGGTTTTGTTATGACAATGAAGCAAACAACTGTAAAACATATCTTTCCTCTGGATCAGTATGGAGATATCTCAATGATAATATTTTTTATCTCTGTTTGATTATTCAGATATCTCAGGCAGTCCAGTGAATGTGGATGTGGGCATGTGCAGAACACATTGCCAATCACAGCCTTCCTCTTTCGAGCTTGGGATGCAAAGCTACTCAAGACACTCCTCCATGCTTGACTTCCTCAAAGACAAAAAGGTATTAGAAGTGCTCCAGACAACATAATATGGCTGAATCCCTGCCCACAACCTTCAAAACCAAAAAACAAACAAGCAGACTAGACTATTGACAGCACAATGTTACAAGAATTGAATTAAAGTGCCACAGGTTGAGCCCTTAAACTCTAAGATTGTTACTAAGTCTTTTCATGTAGTAACTACAAAAGATTCATTATTCTCTAACTGATGAAACTAGCATATAAGTAAGTAATGAGAGTGAGAAACTGAAGTGTGGGCCCCATACTGGCCCCTTAAAGCAAAACATTAGGTATTTTTATGGTTGCATCAAAAGATATTGGCTCCTATTTACTTACTAAAATAATGATCTTCCTTGCTCAGATGCGAATGCTTGGAGCTCCATCTCGAGAGTCTGGGCCCACTGGTGGTGGTGCGCCGTCATGCGGATCCAGCTCTACCTGTGAGCCCACTGGGACACGAGTGGACAAAGTGCTGCTTCTTGATGGTCTGCGGGAAGTTGAAATCATCGAGGACTGCCACTGTGAGGCCAAGGTGACATGGTGCCTCCGTGCACCCTCTCTCAAGACCTACTTCTTCGAAACGCCATACGAGACCGTAATTGATGTTGGGAAGTGTGTGGGGTCAAAAGGTGAACTAGGTAAGAAAGGGCAGAAATGACACGTTTATGCACACTGCCCCCATCTCATTTGTTAAATGTGTTCTGAACACTTTTTGTTAGAACAATTCTGTATGCAAATGAACTCTCTGCAGTCAATAGATGGTTCTTTAGAGGTAAACTGGTATCTCTATCTGCTGCATCTGCACACAGTCACTTAACATAGACAGTAATTTAGATGCTTTTGCCCTACTCAGTAAAAGAACAGTACACTTATTCACTCAAAGCGCCCTGTGTAATAACTGTGCTCTGAGTCTCTGAGATTTCTGTTTTATTACTAGGTACAGGGAATCATGTATAAATGACCACACATAGTAATCAACCACATGCTACAGATGCTGTACAAAGACGCTATGATGAAAATCACTGTAGTATTATTTTAAAGGGCCATTCAATGTGTGGCCACACTGTATTAACGTGTGGGAACAAGATCCTAATATGTGCCACAACTTAGTAAAGCATGGGAATAAGATAATTAAGTTGTGGCCACAACTTAGTAAGGCATGGCAATGAGATCATGCCTTATTAAGCTGTGGTCAAGGCTTAATCATCTCATTTCCACACCTTACTAAGTTGTGGCCCCGCTTTATTTTTATTTATATGGGATGTCACCAGCAGGGCTCCATAATTTTTTTTTTATAGTATAGGTCCACAGAGCCCTTTGGCACTTGAAAACCAATTAGGTAGGCCTTTTTGGCCCAAAAACATTGGGATCCAGCTAAATGCATTGGTAGTTAGTAGCTTGGTCTACATTAAGGCTAATGTAATGCTTGTTTTCACAGAGGGATTTTCCTGTGTGCCTACTAAGTTTGATTCTGCTCTTGTGGACACTCCAAACAAAGCGGAGCTGATTCAGACGGTGGCAGGCTGTGATATGAAAGAAGGCTGCTACAGAATCCCTTATGTGGAATATCATTATGAGATCACGTACAATGAGGAAGGGCTCAAAGAAGAGAAACTGAAGGTAAGTTTGAAACTAGTAAAAGCCTAAAAGAGGCAAAAGCCTAAAATGTAGTGAACATGCCACTCAAGGAGTATTAGATGGTGCAGACAATTAGCTGATGTTAATGCAAAGGTGAAAATGGCCTCTATTGTCTGTAACTTTAACATTTAATTAATATAATTCAAAGAGCTAAATTTCTTGAAATGTGTTTGTATGTCTTAACAAAACCATAAAACAGATAAATTTTTTTGGTATTTCTTGCCAAAGAGCATAAAATGATCTCCAGCTTAGGCTGCTGGTCTCACACCAGTAATGTTTGCCAATTAAAAGGGGAAATTAGTCGTTTCCATTTGGCGTTAGCTGTAGCTAACAAGTGATCCCCATTTGCCAGACGCAAAGCCTATTAAGCCTATGATCCATTTCCCCCAAACGTTATCCATGTCTTGTTTTTTGACAAACCAAATTATAAGCGGTTTGTAATAGTACCAAGTACTTAATTGACTGATTTCTACTTGTTCCATTCATTTGATACATTAAGCTCATACAGCTGCATATCTAAATAATTTCAGTCAAGCTTTGCTATTATGTGTCTTTCATACAATTACGCTAACCGAATTGATATTTTACTACCCTAAACACTGCTTTAAAGTTGTATACATCCATTTCCCACTTTTTAAAATACAATTTTGCTTTTACAAGTCAAGAAATTGTTTCTTTTAGTCATTTGAGTAGAAATACGGACCATCTGTTGCATCTCAAGGAAGGTGTGAGGAGAGGCTCACAAATGGCCCCAGCAGGTGCCAAATCAAAGCACTTAGCATGTTAAGAGGTCCGCCCTGCCCCCCTGGGGAACGGAGTTGACCGGTGAATGTTAGCAGCTTGTGGTGAGCTGATTGCTTCTCTCTCTTGTGTTGCTAATTTTCTTACAGGAAATAGACGTGGGGAGATGTTTGGGAAGCTGCACCTCAGGAAACCGCTGTCTTCTCAGGTACACTTCAAAACAGCTGACACAACACAGCTTTGCAACCAACCCCCCAAACACACACACACAAATAAATTTATATTCCTAGCTTTATGGATCTTCTCCACCGTCTTTCAATATAAGTATAGCCAAATGCTATATAAGTAGCACCAAGTTACACTAAACCTGAACTTTACCTTCTGTAACAAAAAGCATCATAATTTTAAGGCTTCTAACAACAGAACAAGCGAACAAGTGACCCCACACAAGGAGCTAAAGCCCCTCAACCATCACCCAGACACCCACCTCAAAGCAGCATTTTGGTTTGTGGTTACTCTTTGTCAACTCGTGAACAAAAAACAGGTCTTACCTTCACCAACTATGATTCGATTTCAATATTAAACGTATGCACATGAGTCACGACAAAGACACCCTGTCTTTTAGGGTAACACTTTATTTGAAGGCTGCCTACATATGAACTTGCATAACACAAGCATTAGTATTGGATAAGGCATTAATAAAGCAATACTTGAACATTTCTAAGTGCCATTGCAAAATGACATAAGATGTCTGAAATAAATTACACTGCGGTGATGTAAGTTGCCATAAACTAAAGTGATGGCCGCTTAGTTCACTGTTATGAAGCATCATTCCCAAGAAATGGGATATCAGTTCTATGAAAGACTTCTGGAACCCTCAAGCTTAAGTGATCATTTTCATACACATATTCCCATTTGGGTATTTTCTATAAGTTCTACTCAGGATACGTTAGATGTACATGTCTGCAACCACAGACCAAGAGAAATTGTACTTTTTGTACTTTAACTGGAGTAGAAACATACAGAACTGATATGTGTCATTCTTAACTACACTCTTAGCAAAAAGGATTCTATACAGTACCAGAAGGGTCCTGTGACTTACGTAACACGTTGCGGTCCTCCAGGTCTTCCATACCATTTATCAATGCAAAGAAACACTTAAGCATTCAATTGGTGATTTGAGTTGTTATGGTTATAAAACTATTGCTGTTACTAAAGAACCACTGAGGAACCATTTTTAAGGGTGTTATCCTCTGCCTTAAAAATGTCATTAATTAGGAATAAATTAATTAGGAATGATGGCTCATAAAAGTGTTATAAATGAAACAAATTTCCATCAATTTAGGTCCCCTATATCCTGCACACTTTCTATTTATTAAGACATTGGAAAAGCATAACTACTTTATAATCATCAAGTATTGCTTACCTGTATTTATTACAATGTTAATGCTAATTGTAATGTAATGGTGATTTTGTTTGTTTTCTGATTTTGATGCAGTCAAAAGCAACAGTTTGGGTGCCCCCAGCCAAATTGTATATTTTGTTGATTTTCTAAATGAAAATGAGTTAACACATCTTCTACAGAGAACACACTTCTGCACACTTTAATACACAATTACTGGTTTTCATTTACTTTATTAATACAATATTTAACACAGTGGAAGAGAATAAAACATAAAACATGGCCTGAGCAAAATAATTTATTATGCATTAAAAGTGCAGAAGTGCAGAAGTGTCCTCTGCACAGGATGTGTTAACAGACACTCAGACTGTGAGACTGAATACTCACGGCTCTTCTTTACTCTCTGTTTTCTCAGGAGCGCCTCGGACTCTGCTGAGTGTTTGCTGTGGGCAGAAGGGCAGGGCAGCGCGTGCGTGCCGCAGGGCTACGAGAGCCACACGTTCCTGAACCAGCACGGCCAAACCCGCACAGTGCTCGCCATCACCTCGTGTCTCTGCCAGTCTTAACCACAGCGCCCTCTGCTGGAGCCACCCGCCCGCCGCAGCGACCACAACCAGCACACTGTAAAAAACGAGCCGATGTTCTAACTTGAAAACGAATCTTCCACCATATTTCTATTGACATTAATGGAAATTAAACATCATACAATAAGCTAACAGAGTGAAACACACCGGCAAGTTTTATGTAAATTTGCTATTAGAAGTTACATCGACTTTTAAGATAGCAGGGTTACGGTTTTTAAGTTAAAACAACAAATCGTTTTACAGCGGATGATTTGACTACACTCTTCAAATTAAGAGTCTCTGTGTTATAAAGCGTTCTGTGGAGCGATGGCACAGATGAACCACACAGGTAACCTAGAGAACCTTTCAGAGGGTGGTTCTTTAAAGAACCATTTTAGTAAATACGATCGTGAAGAACCTTAAAGAACCTCCTGCACATAATATAAAAGCTCTACGCCAATTAAAGGCACGTTAACGCCAAGAGCCATTAAGGACGTGTAGACTACATTTTTTGTTTATTTTTTTACATCGATGTTACAAAATTCTTGTCGAGGAAAAAATGTTTTCTCTTACATAACCACACTTGGCCTCTCTCGGCAGTCCCTGTAATATATGTAAAATATGTACATTTAATTTTGTAAATAAAAAATATGTCTTTACCTGTACTGTATGCGTCCTGTCTCTTCTAAAGTGCTTTTATAAATCGGATGGAGCAGCAGAACATAGATAGATAGATGGATGGATAATATATATCTATGAGAGAGAGAGAGAGAGAGAGAGAGAGAGAGAGACTTAAGAAATATTAATGTAATTATACATTACACGTATATTTACACATACATACACAGATCAGTGCACACAAGACATTAACACTAATGCATTAATGCAAACATTCAGTGATGCGTGATCTGTGAGGTATTATTAATATGAGTGTTAGGAGTACATCTTGTTTCACACCTTACCTAAAGGCTACCCACATTATGCATAAGCACCGAGTAACATTTTTATAAAGCAACCCATACAAACGTATGAAATGGCATTTTTTTTGTATTATTTAGTTTTATTGTGTATCGTACTGTCTTTAAAGAAGTATAACACAGGTACCGACAGAACCATTTAACCATACAGTACTATTTATTTATTTATTTATTTTTTCTCACTGTTCTTAGGTGTTCGGATACAGTTTTTGAATGAAACAATTTTAAATGTATCTCACATATTAAAAAACATTTACCGTTTTCCATAGGCAAAAATAAAAAGTAAAATGAATTAAATAAAAATAAACGAATAACACAGTCAAAAATTATACCAAACTATGCAATGAACGCACTCAAGACTTGAATCTCTACACATTTATTTCTTGTAAAGTTTATTCGTTTATTCGTCTCGCGGGGCTCTGATGAACAGCGCTTTCTTCAGCCTCTTTGTTGAACAGCTCCTCTGTGAGACACGTGCTCGTTCCTCTTTCAGAAGAAGCCGCTGCCTTTCATGCAGCGTTTTTTCTACAACTGCCCAATAAATAAATCACCTCATCACAGCTGCGTGTGACTTACGATGGGCTGTTGAGAGAAAGGAGAGAAAGAACTGCCTCAGCGATTATATTTGTGCTCGTCGCGCTGAATCTTTGAAGACAGAGAACCTCAATAGACGTGAGCACTGGACCACGCCGAAGAAGACCACCCGCTTCTACTTTTATTCATTTCAGTCAAAGCATAAAGGTAAAAATAAACGTGTAAAAAGATCTATACTATAGTTAATAACAGCATATGACATGGGAGGGAACACGGGTAGGATAAATATTACAGTCAGGGTCAGGAAAGGTCGATGTTTGACTTGTAACAATAGTGGAACACTTTTCAGTGCTACATAGAACCATTTTTAAAGGTTCTGTAAAGAACGACAACAAGGTTTCATTTAACCTATATATATATATATATATATATATATATATATATATATATATATATATATATATACAAAAGTCTGAACGCCCCAGTCAAATTAAAAATGACATATTTTCCGAAAATATGGCATTTTCTGTTAATTTTATTGCACATTTTCTATTAATTTACTGAGCCTGACATACTGGAAAAAACAAAATATAAATATAAAATGTGCCTTAACTTTTGCACAGGCCACATGTTATGCTTTTTCAAACTGCTTATTTTTTTGCAAATAAACTATAGTTGTACATTAAAATGTGCACAAGTGTGGGGGAGTGTTAACTTATTTTCATTTAGAAAAAAACATTATTTGACATAGGGTGCCAAAACTTTTGCATACGACTGTACATCTGCATTCAAATGGTTCTTTGAGTTGTCACGGTTCTATGCACAGCCATCGCCTTTATTAAAGAACACTCGGAGAACCTCTTTGAATGACGCAGTGTGAACTTACCACCGTAGAAAAGGAGTCAGGAACTGAAATGAAGAAATAAAATAAGTAAACAACGACAACACAAACAAAAACGAGCCATTTGCCCAGACAGTCTCCATCACATTTTAGAAAGCACTACTCCAGGTCTCACTGTGAAATCAGGTCTCCCCGTTGGGAAAGGACTGTTTTCATTAACAATCCATAACACTAATGGCCGAAAATAAAGGGGCTTGTGGCTATTTATGCTAATGCTAATCATGGGTGGATTAACAGAGGGCCTATGTGAGATTTGAGCCCTTCAACCAAACTGAACTGTTCTGTAAAATATTCTCCTTAAGTAGATTAATATGGCTGTGTTTGAGCAGGTGTGGGGGGCATTTTCACTTTGTTTGTCAGGCTAATTGTTGTTCCTGTATCAGATTATCCTCGTTTGTCTAGATTAATCGATCCATTTTGAAGGACGTTAACCGCCTGCGGTGCGCAAACTTCCTTGCTGAGCCTTCTCAGTCTCAGCCCAAACAAATCTGTAAAAAATCCTCACTGGAAACCCGCCTAAAGTTAGAACTTACATTCACAATGTTCACAATTTTCCATATAAAACGATTAGGTAGAACTTTTAAAACCTAAATGAATGAGAACACTTGGAACAGCAATCCTCCTCCTGATCTCACATCACTCCCTAATCACCAGTCAGGTTCACACCTTGTTAACACCGCCATTAGCTTTGCGTTACATTCCCTCATTATTGACTTACATTTGCGACCAAATAGCACCTCTTTATCGCTGTTTACCGAAGACTTAACAGTGCTAACCGCTTTCACATAAAATGACGCCTGCACGGAGGGCTGCAGTCAGTTGCCTCCAAACTTCTACCAGGAGCAACATCAGGGAAGACCCCTCATCTACGGAGTACAGAGCCGCGATGTTGCCTGCCGCCTTCTTGTTCCTGGCCTCCATCTTGGCTCTTGGGAGCCCCAGACCGTCTCTGAACTATTTGCAGAACCACTTTTCAGTGGAGGGCGAGTCGGAAGAGGTTCGTTCAGCTGCTCTCAAAAGGCTTTTGGAAGTGTTTGGCTTGGAGGACCATCCTGCCTCGCCTCCTCGGTCCCACAAGCAGCCTCCTCAGTACATGCTGGACCTGTACAACACGGTGGCGGACGTGGACGGCGTGACCAAAGACCCCACGGTGCTAGAGGGCAACACTGTCCGCAGTTTCTTCGACAAACGTAAGAGAAACTTCACTAATCTGAAACACTGAGAGGCAGGCGGGAAGTGGGCTTTAGGATTGTTAAACTGTAACTGCTAGGAATAATTTAATAGTAAAGAGGTGGTCACCTGCAAAACCAGCGTATGTTGTGTTTTGGATGCTGGTATGCTGGTCACCCAGTACAACCCTGCTGGGGGTGACCCAGTACGACCTAAACTAGCCTAGACCTAGTTTAGGTGCTGTTTTTGTCAGCAGGGAGCCCTCCCATTATCTTCAAATTTACAAACCTACCGAATTTAATCTTTATCCTTTATCTTTATCAGTTTGACCCCAGCAATATAAATCTCCAGAAAATAATACAATGAAAATTGTTAAGTTTATGTGAGTTATTTTGTTTCTTTGCAAAAAAAGGCAATCATTTATTTAGAGACTAATATTTTTGGAAATATATATTTTGTAAAACTTACATAATCATGCCCCACTCTTTAAATACATTGTTTTTTTCTTTGTTGTTTGTTTGTTTTTATTAACCATTCTTTCTCCTGATCATTGTGCGTTTGTGTGTTGAGCTTCAGGGTGTAGGGACTTTAAAAGCACTCAAAAACCTAACAGCAGTGTTAAAGTGTTTTGTATTCAGGATATTAATGCATTCCTCCATATAAAAATGTTTAAGCCTTTACAAACTATGATTTTGCTCAAATCCTCCATATTAACACATTCATTTTGGACTCACTCAGGAGCACCCTCTAGTTTTGACAAACCTCCTCACTGCACATTATCTGGATGTACATCAGCAGTTCTATGTGAATATTGTGGTCTCTTGCCACATTGTGGCATATTATGAGGCATTCTGTTTGATCTTACTTATTAAAAAAAGAAAGAAATTAAGCAAATCACTCTGCATGACGCCACCGTTCACATCCCGTACATGCTGCTTACAATTTAAGCTCCCACAACTTAGACAACTTAACATCTTCCTGTGTCCCTGCTGAGAGATATCTACGATTGTAGTGACGTGATGTGCAAATATACCAACAATGTGCAAAGTAGTCATGCGTCATTATAAATAAAGCCTTCTTTTTTCTTCCTTGAACAGTGCGCAGTGACCAAATCGAGTTTCTGTTCAACTTGTCCACCGTGGCGAGGAGCGAGAAGGTCCTCACTGCTGAGCTCCATCTGTTCAAACTGAGACCTCAAGCATCGCTCACTTTCAACAGGCATCACTTCTGCCAGGTAGGACCATATCTTACTTTGGGATAGCAAATGAAAGCTAAAGCAGTACTACATTCTTGCTTTGTTAGTTAAAATGTAATTTAGTATGCAAATAATACAATATGTGTTTGTGATAATAACACTATGCAAAATATACCTGGCACTTCTACTAGCAAAATGTATATATTTTTAATATATCCTCTGGAAAGTGGCACATGACAATCAGCTTGCATTGAGGAACAGAAAATGTGAAAAGAAAGTATATAAATGGCTGTTTTTTGTCTTTGTTTGCAGGTCAGTGTCTATCAGGTTATTGATGGCAGCAAAATGAACATCAGCCAGAGCAAGAAGCTTGTGTCTTCAAGGCTTATTCCGATACATTCCAATGGCTGGGAAGTGTTCACCATCACTCAAGCTGTAAGTTTTTTCTAAATAATCTTCATACATTGAAAACACTGTTTAAATTATCTTTATTGTAAGAATGGATAAGAATGTAAATGGTGAATGAATTAGTGAGTAAACACATTCTTTCTGTAGATCCGGACATGGACTTTGGATGAGCACAGTAACCTGGGTTTGCTGGTCACAGTGCAGACTCTATCAGGCTCTCACACTGACCTGAGGACCATGCGATTTGCCTCAGGCCAGAGCCACCACCACAGCAAACAGCCCATGCTGGTCCTCTTCACTGATGACGGAAGGCGTGCTCCCTCACTGGAGGGTGCTCTCAAGGGTAAGGAAAATTCAAAATAAAAAACTGAGAACTACTGAATTGTATTTGTGTTTTTCTCTCATTGATAAAGCTCTACAGCAATGTCTTGTTCAGCATGAGCATGTAAATGTTCCTTGATACTGACAGCTCCGTATATTCTTCAGGTTCTGAAGATTCCTCAGCTGGTTCCAGTCTCCCTGTCCCCAGCCTGACACTCCCAGCGGCGGGGCATCGCAGAGCCCGCTCCCTCGACTATGAGGAGGACCGGGACAAGATGTCATGCCAGCGCCTTCCTCTTTACGTCGACTTTGAGGAGATTGGCTGGTCAGGGTGGATCGTGTCCCCTCGTGGCTACAACGCTTACCACTGCAAAGGCTCCTGCCCCTTTCCTCTGGGTCAGAACATGAGACCCACTAACCACGCCACTGTGCAGTCAATCATCAATGCACTGAAGCTTACTAAAGGCATTGAGACGCCCTGCTGTGTGCCTGACAAGCTCTTCTCCATCAACCTCCTGTACTTTGACGATGATGAGAATGTAGTGCTAAAGCAGTACGATGATATGGTGGCAGGAAGCTGTGGGTGCCACTGAAGTCCAAAACTATTAAACATGTATATAAGCCCAGTTCAGCCCAGCTCAGATACATGCACAGGAAGTAGCTACACGTCTCATTGAAAAGCGAATGCCGGACATCAAGAGCACAGCTTGCTGATTATAATACCTTATAGGGTACCTGGATTTTTTCTGCTGTACTGAAAAATCAATAGCACTGATGAATGATGTTGTTTGGTAACCTGGAATGAAGTTCGGGTGAAATGATGGACTGCATGGATGAATTACTCAGTCCTTCGTACAGCTTTGTAAAATATGTAAATAGACATAAATGCTAATATATGGAGGAGCTTGGGGTGGTTACTTGTAAAAGATGTACATTTGTAAATTGCATGTTGTGAACTATTATAAATTCTAAATAAAATTTAAAACAAAATGGCATGTGGAGTTACTGTTGAAGGACATCATAAGTATTACAACAAAACAGATAAAAGGGGTGCTAATAGTGGCTTTACCACAATTAAAATAAGACATTTGCACAGTTAGAGGGCTTACAAACCAGGGTTGGGATACCTTTCATGACTTAGGAAATCATATTCAGTGTGGAAGATACGATAATTATGAATAGAAAAACGAGGTGTGCCTAATCCTTCGACAGAAACACTCACATTTACTGATGAAATCAAATGACTAACATGAAAGGTCTATCAAAATTTGTCTAAATGAGAATACAAATACATAGAAGTGTCCCTGCTCCTAGCCTAGTAAAACTCCACTACTGCAGAGAGAAGTGTCCCTGCTCATGGCCTAGTCAAACTCCACTACCGCGGGGAGAAGTGTCCCTGCTCATGGCCTAGTCAAACTCCACTACCGCGGGGAGAAGTGTCCCTGCTCATGGCCTAGTCAAACTCCACTACCGCGGGGAGAAGTGTCCCTGCTCATGGCCTAGTCAAACTCCACTACCGCAGGGAGAAGTGTCCCTGCTCAGGGCCTAGTCAAACTCCTGGTGTTGGGAAGCTAGTTAGATAACCTAACTAGTTATCTAACATGAAACAAACGGTTTTCATATGCAACTTCCAGCACTCTGGCTGTTTCTCTCCAAATTGCTTGGAGTGATGTGTTCATGGCGCTCTGTCTTTGTTAAGACAGTGAGGAGGATGACAAAGAATGCTGATGTGTGGCCCAGTGGCCTAATGGATAAGGCATCAGCCTCCGGAGCTGGGGATTGTGGGTTCAAGTCCCACCTGGGTCGATGTGTGTTGTTAGATGTCTCAGACAATGTCTGTTAATTTAGTAACAAGCAGAAAACAGTCAATAATAATACGCCTAAAAAGTTAAATAAGGAATTTTCAATAATAACAATATGGTTATATACAGTACTGTGCAAAAGTCTGAGTCTACACATTGTTTATACCATTCCAGTAAAAATGACCATTAGGTACAAGGTTTTTTTTTTTCAGAAGATATTTCTGAGGAGATTAGATATAAAATAATCCACTTTCATAAGGAAGGGGGTAGTCAAAGGAAAAAAATATGTGGAAAAAAAGTTTCTGAAACTGGAAATTTTTAAAAGATAAAGAGAAAATGAAACTCCAAACAACTTTGCAAGTACTAGTACACCAACAAAACTGTCACCATCAGAAAAACAGTACTTAAAGCTTCTGTCGTTGAGAGTTATGAGAAAATCAGAAGACAACTCAACAATATGGTTCTGACAGGATGCCATGAAGCTGTTACAGAGAAAAGGAAATCAACAAAAACCTGCAAAACAAACAAAAATTAGCTAGTGTTCTCAGAACAATGGACTGGCCACCACAGAACCCAGACCTCAGTGTCATGAAATGTATTTGAGATTACTGAGCTGTGAAAAGCAGAAAATGCAACCAGCTTCTAAGACTGAACTTTGGAGGTGTGGAAAAATCCCCCTGCAGATTTAAAAATCTAAAAGCAAGTCTCTTGAAAAGAATAGAAGTATATCTGTATTTTATTTATACCTGAGAATCTGAGAGTATTCTTTCACCCATTATGGACAATAGCCACATACAGAATCAATAGGTCACAGGTCTACTACGTGTGGCCCATTGGCGTAATGGATAAGTTCTTCTGGCTTCTGGAGCTGCAGATTGTGGCTTTTGAATCCCCCTTGGGTCGTGGATAGGTTTTCAAAGCCTTTGTGTCAGAACACTTGTTATGGTAACAACTTGTCGTGTTCAATTGTGGAAAACTCATACCTCATTACAAAGCACTGAAAAATGTAGTCTCACTGGGCCTCATAACATGAATATCTGGGGCTACTATGAGAGACTTTGGGCTGATGTTGGTAGACATGTACCCTTAATAGGGCTGGGACAAACTGAGTGTGACAGTTCTAAACTGAACCAAGGCCAGAGATCTCCACAAGAGGGAGCTACTACCACTCAAGTAGGTTTTGTATGCATCACTGAAGGAGATGAAACAAGTTAAAGCAGGATTTAATTTGCAATATTTTCTGAAGGATTCAGTCCAAGAAGAATTTAAAAGGAAATTCCTTTTTTTTTTCCAATATTTTGGCATAATTAAACAGTTAAGATGTAAACAGAGTCGTTCAGAGTGGTCTGATGTTAAATACTATAGAATTTCTTCTAGAGAAACCAACTACGTTAGAATGGTTCACAGTGATCGTGATAGGAACCAGACATCTGAAGCATTTAATGCCTCTAAAAGCTCCCTCAAAGAAAGTCGTAACACAGAATGAAAGCAAAAACATTGCTTGGTGTCTGAGACACTGTTTTATTATTATTTTCAGATAATGTTTAATAGATAATAATAGATTTTTAAAATCCATTCATGGTGGAGAGGTACATGCAGCAAATTGTAAGGCAAAACAGTCCCTTAAGAAAACCTGGTTTTCAGATTTACCACTAGTTTAACATTATCAACATTACAAAGACACAGGCATGGTCAATGGTCATGTCGGATAGTAAATAAAACTGCTACATTTGTGTTGTAGACATTGCGACCGCTGGTTCCTCTCACCACAAAGAAAAGACTGAGTTGGTAAGTTTCTCTACAATGAACAATTCCACATCAAACCACTCTGAATGGCTTTGCTTACACCTCACCAATTTAATTATGCAGAAATGTAGAAAAATCAGCAGAGTTCTTCAAGGAAAAGGCAAATCCAGAAGGAAATTTTGGTCAACAGCTGAACTGCAAACAAAAATCTGTCTCATATCAGTAACAAGGAAGAGTGTTGCACTGACAGCATGTGCTTCTCTGGTAGAGTGCTTGCGTAAACAGTACATATAAAGCTGATAACTGTCTCATTTAGATGATTAGTTGTCATGGTTTTATTTAATTTCATGCACACCTATAAAAAGGGATTATCTGCAGAACTGAAACTTGAGCCAGCAAGAAATATAGCCTGTGGAATGACTACATCTTTCTGAAGGTCACTTATTTTTCCCTAATAAAATTATATGCAAATTAGACAATGTATGCTTATACTTATTTGCAAGTACAAAGTAAAGCCACAATGGTGAAATAGTGCCTTGGATTGGTTCACTGAAACTGAAAGATTCATCCTTGCAAGTTTCATTGGTTAAATTTAATTAAAACATGATGAGGATGTGGCTCTCTGATGTATAGTCCAGTGACATTGCCAACTGTCACTGCTGGCCGGCTTTAATTCCCCAAATATTCTCAACTTGCATCTCAAGAGATGAGTATGCTTACTGCCAGACGTGTTCTTGTAATGAGAATACATGTCTGGGGACAACATGTTCAACTTTTGGTGCTGGACTGTGGCAAAATCTGCCACTGAACAAGAATACAAACCCACCCCTATATTCATCTAGTCTGTTCTCTTTTAACATCCACAATACAATAACAACTCTTTTTGGAGGGACATTTCAGCAGGGATTTACTGACTGGGCCAGTAAGGCCAGTGCCCAGGGGCCTCTGATTTCCATGAATAGTCCTTGAATAACTATATGGACAAAAGTATTGGGACACCCCTCCTAATTATTGAGTTCAGGTGTTTCAGCCACTCTCATTACTAACAGGTGGATAAAATTAAGCACATAGCCTTGCAGTCTCGACAAACACTGGCAGTAGAATGGGTCATACTGATGAGCTCAGTGTCTTTAAACATGGCACTGTCATAGGATGCTACCTCTGCCACAAGTCAGTTTGTGACATTTCTGCCCTGCTAGATCTGCCCCTGTCAACTGTAAGTGCAATTATTGTGAATTGGAAGCATCTAGAAGCAACAACAGCTTAGCCATGAAGTGGTAGACCAGGCAAACTCACAGAGCAGGGTGGCCAAGTGCTGAAGCGCACAGTGCCTATCCTCTGTTGAATCACTCACTATAGTGTTCCAAATTGCCCCTCAAAGCAACACCAGCAAAAAAAACTGCTTTTTTTTGCTGGGGGGAGGGGGGGGGGTTGTGTAAAGCATGCTGCCAGTGGACTCTGGAACAGTGGAAATGTATTCTGTGATATGACGAATCATGTTTCTCTATTTGACAGTCTGATGGACGAGTCTGGGTTTGGTGAATACCACGAGAACAGGGGTTTTTCAGGGGCTGGCCCAGGCCCCTTAGTTTCAGTGAAGGTGTGGGAACAGTTTAGGAAAGGCCCTTTTCTGTTCCAGCATGACTGAGCCCCAGTGCACAAAGCAAAGTCCATAAACGCATGACTGGGTGAGTTTGGTGTGGAAGAACTTGACTGGCCCACACAGAGACCTGACCTTGACCCCATCAAACACTTTTTGGGATGAACTAGAACGGAGATTGCGAGCCAGGCCCTCTTGTCCAACATCAGTGTCTGACCTCACAAACGCTCTTCTGGATGAACAGGCAAAAATTACCACAGACACGCTCCAGAATCTTGTAGAAAGCTTCCCAGAGAAGTGGAAGCTGTTATAGCTGCAAAAGATGGACCACCTCCATATTAATGCCTATGGATTTAGAATGGAATGTCATAAAAGCTCCTGTAGGCGTGTAGGTTTCCCAATACTTTTGTCCAAATAGTGTTTGTGACGATTCAGGCGACACTGTATGAATTATTTTTACCGATATATTAAATTTAGTAAATTGCATTAAAATGTGCAGAAGTGTGTTCTCTGTAGAGGATGTGACGTAACTCATAAGTAGGAACTTATTTTCACATAGAAAATCCACAAAACATCTGACCAGTGGCTCCAAAACTTTACATGCAACTGTAGTTTTGTTATCTTATGCATTATGATGCTTGTGCCTAGGGGCCTCATGAGACCATGATCTAACCCTGCTTTTCAGTGATAACGTTTACCGGCTAACAACAGGCTTGTGCAGTCTTGGTGAAGTGCACCATCTACTTTGAGCACCACCTTCACACTGAATTGGTTTAGAAGTTTCGTGCTCTGTTTGTCCCCACCCTAATAAGTCCACGTTCCCACCCACACTTAGCTCAGAATTTCTCATGATTGTCCGCAGACGTCTGGCCCCGCGAGACATTTGCTGTAGCTCTGTAAGGTTCTGTAAGAGCCCATTTATTTTGGACTCCCACAGAAGCACCCTCCAGTGTCTGACAAACCCAAAAGACGTTATTCAGTGGCAATTTTCCTCTCTACGCATTCTCTGGTGTCAACCCTGGACCTGGGGGCTCTGAGTTGTCTCATTTGGATTGGCTCCAGGTTTTCAAAACCTTTGTGTCAGACCACCTAGTACTATAAAAGCTTCTCTTATGTCATTATGTAAACAGTGACATATTCAAAGGCAGGAAATGGACAGTTCATTGTGGAGAGCAGCAAAAACATGCTAATGTATGAAAATGAGTAGAGACTGTGTGCTAAACTAGAATCAGGTAAACATGTCCTCTATAGGGAACATACTTTGTTTATTTACTGAATTTAACCTACTGAAAAATAAATAAAAATGCCTTAAAATTTTCCTTAAATCCTTAAACTTTTGTCTGCTTATTTGTTAATAAACCACGTACTGCAAGAAGCACTACTGTGCTAAAATGTACTTAAAATCAATCAAACTTATTTAAACTACACTGAGGGTGACCCTCATTTACAGTGTAGCTGAGTCAATAGAGAAATCAGGCATTGAAAACATTAGATTGTAAAAACTTAACAATAGTAAATTATTTACAACAGTAAATTTAATGGTAAAAAATCAATCAAATCAGAATAAACTGTTCAAATTGCACATATAAAACAACTTATTAAATACCAAATACCAGATCAAATAGTGATAAAATAATTAAAAAACACAAAGTTAATAAAATAAATAAAAGAACAGATAATGTAAAACAATAACTTAGCAGTAACTAAAAAGTAAAAGTTAATAATAAAACAAATAAAAAATAATAATTGTAAAAGAACAATAATATACCAAAATAAAATTAAAACATAACTAAAATAAAACAGAACAGTTGCAGGCTGAGTGGACATTGCTGGAGAGAAAAGTTTAAACGTTCATGTGACACCAGTGAGCAGAACTGTAGAGCTTCTTGTAGTGAATTCCAGCTCGCTGGTTCTCTGTAACTAAAAGCAGATTTTCCCAGTTCAGTACGAACTCTCGGCACCTGAAGGGTGATCTAGTCACTGGACTAAGGCTGAAAATGTGCATTGTTCTAGAGTTGCTCTATTGTGACATCAGTGCCACAGCCATCTGTGTCTGATACGGCATTATTGGGCTCGCTCCTTCTGGGTGGGTAGCCCCCTATTAAAAAATTGCTCCCCTCTTCCATGACATTAGGCCCTATTCTTCCTACGTCCGATTCATGACCTGTTCTTAAACCACAGAACTGTTCACACCTTTCTGCTCTTGAGTGTGTGTAGATTCTGTTCTTACCTAAGAACAAATCCCAAATAAGGAAAAGTTTTTTTTTTGTAAAAACTGCATAAGTGGGTTTTAAGAAGAAATGTATTCTTAAGGACAGTTGGTGAATGAGGCCCATTGTGTTAGTGGCAGTTTAAAAGGTGAAGTAGCACATGTCTTGTAGGAAACACTTGCTACTCTTCTTCTTCCAAGCTCAGCATCAAATGATGAGGGGAGAAATTTTATAAACATTTACCGAACACAGAATTTACCCGTCAAACAAGTAAAAATATAATAAGCTACTACCATTCAGCGGACTGGATTATGTATTTAGTTTGCTTGTTTGCCAGGTCTTGTAAATGATATTTTTGTTGTTTTGTATTTCTTATTTATGATTTTTATTTTGATGGATTTACTGGAAATCATGTCTTTAGTCCTGCTGCTAAAATTAAAATAAAAAAAAAAAAGATTTCAGAAAAATTACTTGACATTCGTCTCACATGACTACAGTTCATCAGTGGCCCTCTTCTTCTTCATGTTCTTTTGCACTCCGTCACCAGCACTGTCTTCTTCTTTAGTTCAAACACTTTGTTATCCTTCCATCTCCAGCTCAGCTTGATGTTGAAGGACCCCTTCTTCAGCTTCTGCTCAATCTTAAGTAGCATAAGAACAGATTCACATGAATCTTAACTGAATGTAGAAAATTGTGATATGATAATGCTACCAAAAAATGCACACTGACTTATTATATATTCATTATAAATGAAGAATTTTCATACATTGTGCTAAAAAGTATAAAAATGGTAGAAACGTCAAGTGCGAGACTGACTTTGCCAGATAGCTAACATGAAGTACATACAGAGTTCTGTTCTGATGTGAGTGGGTTTGGTTGGCACATGTGTCAGCCTGTTCAGTGGTAGGGCTATTGTCACAAACATGTATTAAATTGCTGCTGTTGGAAGAAAACCTTGTATGTCTATTTTTGTTGTTTTTCAGTTTTTGACGTAATTTGAAAATGCCTGCTATTACATTGCTACATTACATTGTGTGCAAATTTCATGAAGAATGGACCAAAAGAAACGGCCCAAAATGACTTTAAAAAATGTGGTTCCATTGACTTACACTAAAAGTAAAGCAGGTTGTTTTTCCTTTTCCTGTAAAGTTATCATTTTAGAGATACAAGGTTTTCTTCTGGCCACAACGATATGTATAATGTATTTTGTATTATATGCTGCACGTATAAAACCAAATAGCATATTAATAATAGCACGACAAGAATGCAGTACTCTACTGTCACTGTTTATACTGAATTTACATTAAATGTATAACATGTTGTACCTCTAAGCTTTAGTCTACTTGATGATAAGTGAGTCTAACTGAAGATGAAAATAATAAATCTTTGCACCCAACTATTTATGTATTAGATATTAAGTTTATATTTTTATTCTAAAAGGTTTAACATTTTTTATTTTTTATAATTTTAAAAAGCTAGTTTAATTGTTGAAATTTACAGTTTTGTTATACAATTTATTTTTTAATTATTGTTCCTCTCATTATTCTTGCATGTGAGCCAATGAGAAAATAAAATAAACATTTCTAACATTCCACTGATGTAAAAATGTTATTTGGCTGTCATTAAATGTTTACGTTCATGGTTTTCTTTAAATTAAAAAGCTCTGATTATTTCTATTTGTTGCTTCAATCTTTGAAAAATATAGCCTTTTAATGTTGTGCCAAGCAGCCCCATGTTGAGCCCTTGGTTGGCACAAGTGCCATGAATTTAGTCGAGAATGCACAAATTCTGGTAAATCACTTCTGACACTGAAAGTGATTTTCATTTAAGCTAAGATAGTAGGGTTATATGGGATGTTTAAGGTTGGGCAAAATACTTAGTGATGGCTGAATACTGAATACACCATCCTACATGTTTTCAGTAATGCATTCTGTTACCAAACATAAAAAAAGATAAGTATTCATTTAGGTTTAGGTTTACGGTACATCTTGGTAAAGCACTTTTTTAATCTTAATTCACACTGTTCTTTGCTGTTACTGGTTGGCAGTTTTCTTTACGTAGCTATTTTTTCTGTTCATACGTTTCATGAAAAATTTGCTTATCATTTAAAAGAAGTTCCAAAAATTCTTTTTTCCTTTTTCACTTTCAACTGCCGCTCCCACAGTCCTCTGAGCAGCACAGTATAACACTGATTCAACTATCACAAACACATCCCCTACTGAGATTATTAGTTTTAATTATTAGATCATCCCACAAAAGAACTCAGTAACACCAAGATTAATTTTGATTTATCAGTCTACTCAGGCTTTAGTCTGAACTTCACTCTTTGTAAAGAAGCCATTCATTGAGGTCCTCTTTAGAATTCATCTAAAAAGCATGTTGCTACTTGCCAGATTATCGTGAATATTTTTTTTTTATTTCAGTGGGTAAGTATTCTAAAAGTCCTCTCCTAAAAATGTAAAAGGTAACTGTATACTCTGAATACTGCCTGTACTAAATGAAACTTGGACTGAATACACATACTTAATTTATGTATTCTGAATATGTATTCCCAATACCTGTATTCGATTATATCCAAACCCTGGGTATGCCTGGGATATACAGCAGAGTGAAACTTTACCAACCAACCCGCTCTCCCAAACATTGTAAACCAAAATTTCTTTGCTTCTAAAACTATTTAAACAGACAGTCATTTTCTGTTTTCCACTTGCCTACAAAGTTTGGAAACTCAGTGTCAGTATCCTAAAAGCAGAGACTGACCTGATTCAGAATTGCTGAATTCACTGCAACGTCATTCAAATTCACGTTACTGTCCGAGCTCACTGTCACTCTCACTATCTGTTTCCTCTGCTTCAGATCTGAGGAGAGATGCCAGAGATACAACTTTACTATCTTTAGAATTGTGTATTTCCTTCAAGTATGCAGTTCCAAAACACATGGAAAGAATAAAATTGTCAGAGTTGAATGGTTCCACACAGCACCACTAAGTGCAGGTAGTTCCACTGTGTATAGATCAGTAAGTATTTTTAAATAAAATGTATGCAGCATCATTCAAAGGTTGCCTACATCATTTTGCCCAGCACTTCAACCAGTTCCTTCAAATTCTTGTGAATCAGCTGAGCTGAGGTTCCACACTCACCTCTATAGCAGACGAAATTGTGTTGCAGGCTACACTGTTCATCATACCATCTCCCAAAGTCATTCAAAGCCAGTGAGATGCAATTGTCAGTCTGGCCTGGTTTTGAATCTGCCCAGTAACGGAATGAGGAGTTATTCTGGTCTGACCACTTCCAGGAGTCACTGAACAGGCCAATCCACATGTACTCAACACTGTAATTCTTCGTAAGATCAGCAACCCTTTTGTGTTCTTCTAAGGTGTGGATGCTGACCAGGTCCGTATATTTATTTCTGCAGAGAGTCTGAGCTTCTTTCCAGGTTGTTTCTGTGGTCAACCCAACATATCGTCTGCCATCAGTTGGGTTTGCTTAGGAGTGACATCAGAGAACACTGTTAACCGCTGAAGCAATGTTTCACTCATAAATTCTCATATAGCCAACAGTACATTTACACTAATCAAGACTAAATTTTCCAATGTCATTTTCCAATGCTGTAGCTTTCATTCATTACGTACTACATTATAATTTTTAGATTTCACAATAGGTTGATTTCTTGCATAAAAGGGCCTGATAAGGGCAAATTTTTATTTTTTCTAAACAAAATTAATGACACTAGTGAAACATATTGGATGCTGAGTGCTACATGACATAATTGAATGGACGGGGCTTCTAGCCTCTAAAATTGTATACATGTTAAATACTTTATAAGTCAGATTTCCAAGCAAAAATGCAAAAAGATGCTTAATAAAATGTTATTCTATATTAAAAACTAAACAATAACTGAAATGTTACAACGTGACTGCATAAGTGAAACTTCACTTGCCAATGGCTAAATCTCACTGCTGCACAATGTTGCTTCAAGGCAACAAAGATATTTCGGCAATTTCTTATAACATAGAAAATTATTTAGATATAATAAATATTAAAAATAAATTGTTGTTTCTTCTAATTTTTTCTACATTTTTGAAAATTTCTTTCATTATTAGCCTTTTCGTCATCATTAAGTATATATCATGTCATCATACACTAAGGAAAATGGGTTTGTGTGGCGTGCGCCCATCCACCAGGCCTTGATGGCACCCACGAGAGCCAACAGGAGGGCGGGGCCCGAGCTCTGAGCAGGGACGAAGCCCAATGAGGACGGCGGGGGGGAGGAACACCATGAGTGAGGGGGTGACGGCGCCCACGTCCTGAGCCCCGCCTCCTGTCGGCTCTTGCGGGCGCCATCGGGGCCCAGTGGATCAGCGCACGCCACAGTTTGTTCACTGAGGCAACATTGTGCAACTGAGGGTTAATTTGTTCTTTAAAAGCACAACTCACCATCGTAACACAAACCAATGTACTTCTGTAAGCAGTTGTATGCAGACCACGCCTGAGATATTCTTCCACAGGGAAATGTTTGAGCAGCTCCCCCGTTTGTCCAGTTACTATACTTGGGCAGGAGGTCGTCTCCCATAGACCAGCCCCAGCTGGGCTGGTCTCCTCTTTTAAGTCCAATCCACACGGAACCATTATAACAAGGGTCTATTACAGACATCAGCATCCTCATCTCTTCCATGTTGCCTATAGTAGCTAAGTCAGTGTACATCACTCTGCAGTAGCTCTGAGCGTCCAGCCACGTCTTTTTCTCGTTCACATAGTGGTATTCCCGAGAGAAGAAAAGGGAAGAAACTCCAAACCCCAGACCTGTTGTAAGAGAAGAAGTTAATAACTTGCCTATACATCAATCAGCCAAATATGCTGTTGGTTCTTCATGTGCCACCAAAGCAGATTTGACCTGCCAAGACATGAATTCTACAAGACTTTTGAAGATGTCTTGCGGTTGTTACCAGTAGATCCTTGAGATCCTGTAAGTTGGACAGGTTCCAGCACATCCCACAGATGCTTGACTGGATTGAGATCTGGGGAATATGGAGGCCAAGGCAACATGAACTCTTTGCATTGTTCTTCAACGATGCACGAACAATGTGTGCAGTGTGTCAGTCCACATTCAGTGTGTCCACATGAATGCCCGGACCCAGGAGGACATTGCCCTGAGCACCACACTCTCTCCACCAGCTTGTCTTCTTCCCACAGTGCATCCTGGTACCATCACTTTCCCAGGTAAACACTGCACACGTGTCAAGGCCGTCCATGTGATGTAAAAGAAGCAGGACTCATTTGACCAGGGAATCTTCTTCCTTTGCGCCAAGGTACATTTCCAATGCCCATTGTAGGCACTTCTGACGGTGGACTGGGTTTAGCATGAGCACTCTGAATGGTCTGTGGCTACACAGACCCATACACAGCAAAATCAACATTATTCGCTTCATCTGTGAGTGGTCATAACATTTTGGTTCATCAGTGATCTTTGAAAAACATGCATTGGTTTAACTATGGGTCTGTAGTGCAAGGATCCCCTACAGTAGCTATAGCGCACTGCAGAATATGATTCCTTGCATGACAAATCATCTTACTTCTAGTCATTATACCTAATACAGTTTGAAACAAGCAAAATTGTTAATGAAATATTTGATACAATGAATTTTATCTAAAACCAGGTTGAATAGTCTTAAAATACTCTTACAATATCCTCGTAAAGAGAAATATTAGATATATCGACTAGATGGCATAGTTTCATCATCATTGGCATTGCTGGTGGAACGAGTGGAAAATGTACTTATATATGTACTTATATATACTATGTACTACATGTCAATATACTATAGACTATACAATAGATTATAGATTTACTACACCATATATTTTTTTGTTAAAATCCAGCTTGATGTTTAAGCATCCTCTGATAAAGATATGATCACAATATAATTCACTTATACCCTTGCAACACTTGCAATCATTGGATTCATCAGCTCGGGGAACCAATATTACAAAATGTTCTTCTGCATATTGCATGCAATTACACATTTCCAACAGAGAACACTCCCAACCCCTGAAATGTACATAGTGTAGCTTTACGTATTATTTTAGAAGATTTGTACTGATACCAGTTCATTTGGTAGACTTGTTAAAAAAGTCATAGGTTTCATCATAACTTCATAAAATGTGTACTAGCAGAGCGGACTGTGTTCAGTCTCAGAACTTAACTAGCTTTAGTGTTTTTCTGTACAGATTATTTCCAATGATGTAGCTGAGTCAGCTCCTAAATATGTTCAGGTTGTGACAGCAGAAATACGAAAAAGTAACTAAGTAACTTGGTACTTAGGTAGTTTTTAATGAATTATTCATTTACTTTTACTTGAGTAATTTTATTTATATTATGCCCCACTTTTACTTTTACATAATACTTTTACTTATACTTGAGTAAATTATCACTACAGGTACAATACTTTCAGTAATTTTCAGTAATTTTTTACTTTCAGTAATTTTCAGTACTCTTTACATCCCTGCTCATCTCCCACTGTGAAGTCAGTCGCAGTCTGAGGTAATGTTAAAAAAAATATATTGTTACACTGCCCCCTAACCACCTAGTGTGGAAGTACACCTCAGAATTTCTAGTGAGGGGAATTGCCACTCAATAATGGCTTCCAATGTTTGTTAGACACTAAAGGGCGCTCCCAGGTAAGTCCAAAATTAATAGGTTCCTATGGACCTTTTATGCAAAATCATAGTTATGTATATATATATATACACTGATCAGGCATAACATTAAGACCACCTCCTTGTTTCTACGCTCATTGTCCAGTTTATCAGCTTCACTTACTATATAGGTGCACTTTGTAGTTCTACAATTACAGACTGTAGTCCATCTGTTTCTCTGCATACTTTGTTAGCCCCCTTTTACCCTGTTCTTCAGTGGTCAGGACCCCCATGGACCCTCACAGAGCAGGTACTATTTGGGTGGTGGATCATTCTCAGCACTGCAGTAACACTGACGTGGTGGTGGTGTGTTAGTGTGTGTTGCGCTGGTCTGAGTGGATCAGACACAGCAGTGCTGCTGGAGTTTTTAAACATTCACTGTCCACTCTATTAGACACTCCAACCTTGTCAGTCCACCTTGTAGATGTAAAGTCAGAGACGATAGCTCATCTGCTGCTGCACAGTTCGTGTTGGACATTCTCTAGTCCTTCATCAGTGGTCACAGGACGCTGCTCACAGGACGCTGTTGGCTGGATATTTTTGGTTGGTGGACTATTCTCAGTCCAGCAGTGACACTGAGGTGCTGTGTCTGATCCACTTAAACCAGCGCAACACACACTAACACACCACCACCACATCAGTGTTACTGCAGTGCTGAGAATGATCCACCACCCGCTCTGTGACGGTCTATGGGGGTCCTGACCACTGAAGAACAGAGTAAAAGGGGGCTAACAAAGTATGCAGAGAAACAGATGGACTATAGTCTGTAATTGTAGAACTACAAAGTGGAGCTGATAAAATGGACAATGAGCTTAGAAAGAAGGAGGTGGTCATAATGTTATGCCTGATCGGTGTGTGTGTGTATACATATATATATATATATATATATGTATATATATATATATATATATATATATATATATATAGATATAGATATATATATATATATACACCAATATACATATAAAACGTCCTTTTTTGTTGCGAGATGTCGTTACTCCCGCTGGCTAAATTATTAAAAAAATACATAGCCAATAAACTCATGGAGCTTTAAGTTAACTTGCTAACATGAGGGTAGACTCTAACCCTAAACAGGAAAACTGAGAAGCTGCTACAAGGCTGCGAGGATGTTCAGGTTCAGGTTTGTGTTCAGTTACTTACATATACACTTTTAAAATAGATGGTTCTTTATGGGTTCTTTAGTAAGGACAATGGTTCTATATAGAACCATTAACACTCAAAGAACCATTTGCATGCTTAAATGGTTCTCTGCATGGTGAAATTGTTCTTCACACTGTTGGAGACTGTGCTGTATATGGTTCTATATAAAACCTTTTTAAAAAGGATTCTATATAGCATCAAAAAGGGTTCTGCTGTTGTTACTATGTCAAGCTTACAATAGAAGAACGCTTTTTTCAAAAAGTTCCTTATAGAACCATATACAACACATTCTCCATCAATGTGAACAACCATTTCACCATGCAAAGAACCATTTAAGCACGCAAATAGTTCACTGAGTGTTCATGGTTCTATATAGAACCATTGTCTTTACTAAAGAACCCATAAAGAACCATCTTTTTTAAGAGTGTAGGCAGCCTGTGCTGTACTTGAAGGTAATAAGAACCAGGCTGTTACATTTAGAGCAGAGGCTATAAATGAAGAGGTTCTGATGAATATGCAGTACACTGGGCTGCACGCACACACGGCTGAGTGTTAAAAGGTGACATTAAAGGTAATTTTGGGCAAATGTAACATGAAATTATAATTATTATTATTATTAAATAATTAATTAATTAATGGACATATATAGTGTCCTAGGTGTAAGTGCACTGGACATATATATTAGACAAATAAAACACTTTTTAGCACTGCATTCGCCCAGAGAAGCTGCTGCATGCTTACACATGCACACCTTAGGTTTAGGTGTGTTGGACGTATTGGCAATAATTAAAAAAGAGATTGTGTTTTACAATAAAGTGGGGTTGTGTTGTAAATATGCAGGTAGGAGGTCTGTGATTTTTGGGTGGAACGTGCAACTGGCTGCTGAAATTCTTAAGAATTTGTGCATGGTGAAGACCCATGTGTGCTTGTTTTATTGTGGAATTTCTATTTTATATTTTTTTTGTTTACAGTGGTGTCCAAATAAAATACACTGAAAATCTTTTTTTCAACCGGAAAATAAAAAACAGAAAGTTTTACAATTTTGTAAAAAGTTATGACGAGCAAACTGAGGAAGAAATATTCTAAATTCTGCACTATTTCGAGGTCACTATTGAAATTTAAGCAAATGTGTGATGGCATCTATGTTAAAGCCTTTGAACATGAAGATGTATATCAGATTGTCTTCCAATGAAGCTGGTGTTCAGATGACACTGGTAGATTTGATCTACTCTTCAGAGGCTTTTGCACGAACTTGTGGCGTTCGATTAAGCTCTTGAAACACTTACGTACCGCTTACTAGGAAATGGTGAAAATCCTTTTTAGAAATTCAGTAATACTATTTTTCACTCAATTGTTTGTGCTGATGGTATAATTTGTCGTTAAAACCCGTGTATTAAATTTGAAAATAATGCAAAACAGATTCATTTTCCCTAGTGCTCCGAGACTTTTGGAACCCAGTGTTCATAACTCACATACCATTCACAACCTGCAGTAGCCGCGCACTGTTTACATCAACGCTGTATTTTCACTGAATCTCTCCCCTCCGCAGCTGATGGCCGCTCTGTGCTGCGTCATCATTAGCGCTGCATTCACGTTTGTTTGTGATGAAATAACCGTCATTCGGCGACGACGCAAACGTTGGCATGGCGACCGCGTTACTGCCGATGATAGATGATTATCATTGGACCGCTTTAGCAGTGCAGAGTGTTGACTTAAGGTGGAAAAAGTCAGAAGGACACAAAGTCAGAAGGCATTCTTCTGTTTTTGTTGTATAATACTGTGTTTGTCTGGAATTCAACAACAAGACGTTTAGTGTCCATGGCACCCCAAAAAACAGTCTTGGGCTTTATTCCACCACTGCGGTTGTCCACAAAAGTTGGGAAAACTGAACTGTTGACGGACCCTTCCCGCTGGTGGGGGCATAATATTTGGTTGCAGCTGCGATGAAAACAGTGAAATATCCGATTCGCCACTGTCCGTCCACCGGAAACACATGAATGCAGCGTAAAATGCAGGCCAGTTAACGGTCCTCTTGCAACTTTGCCTCACTGCATCCTGTTAATTTCAGCGGAGAGCTGAAGGTCGTTCAGTGTATTTAAGAGTTGTGGTGCGGCGAAAAAGCATATTCAATTTCAAAACACTGTGCGCCGTTTTCCTACCACATGTTTTGTCGAAACGGTGCGAAAACGGGATTTGAGGTATGTTTTCTCTGGTTTGATGGGTGTGTCAAAGGTGTTACCCAATCAGCAGCGGCGTGTATATAAACCCCGCCCATTTAAAAAGGCCTTGCACACACTGGATTCTAATGAAGCCCTAACAAATGCAGCCAATGCAGGTTGGTGTACGCAACAATTGAGAAGGAAAAAGCATAGCAACCTCTTGTTGTCTTTACCATGGCTGTGTCTAATGAACGCCGCCTACTCAGACAGTATATTCTGAGGCAGGAAGGCAGCCAGTCCTGTCTGAACCGAATGTCTGTATGAAGTGCTGTGTGTGGAGGTTCCTCTGTTTGGCCATTTTTTGAAGGCAGCATAGATGTATCATTTGCTGCCTTACATATCCCATAATCCTCTGTCTGTGCTGATGCGATTAGGAAAAAATAGCCTCTGACACAGTGGACATTGCTGCCTTCTAAAGCACTGTAGTTAGCGCAGTGTACATAGTTCCGATCCTAAAATCTGATTGGCTGAGCTGCATTCGAAGTCGATATAAAATCTACGATATACCACGGCTATGACCTCCTCACAACAGCTGAACTCTGTATTACTGCGGCACGACACAAAAAACCCTTCTGCTGTTAATGGATAATTCTTTCACTCTAACGCTGATCGCACGGAGCACCGAGTGTGCTGACGACGTTCTTGTTTAAACTGAGAGGCTGAATACTTGTGTTTTCTTCTCAAATACATTTCTAAGTGAAAAACATACATTCTTCTCCTTACATTCTCATCTTGACCTTCAAAGCACTCATTTCAAATTTCAAAGGCCTTTTCTCTTTTTTCTCCTGCCAGCCAACTGTTGTGTATTTGAATCTTTCTTTTTTTTTTGTTTTTCTAAACAAATTCTTATCCATATAAAATGGAACTGCGCATAACAGTGCTAATATGTCTTTGTGTGAGACTAATACTGCCCATTACTTGCCACCATGTTTGTTTATGACCAAACAAAGAAAAGTTCTAATTTATCTGTAAAAACTAACTTTTTAAAAGTTTAAGTGTAATTGGCTGCAACTAATTGAGTAAGATTTTGAGACAGTACCCATACTTTCACTGAAGTTAAATTTCTCTGTACTCGTTCCACCTTTGTAACACCCAATAACATAAAAACTTCAATTATTTGTCTACATTAGACCACCAACTTGACTGAGACATATACACGTATAGATAAGTACTTACCTGAAACTAGCAGAAATAAAGACATTTTCTGCTCCATGTCTCTACTGATCACCCAGCACCTCTCCTCTGACTGACACGGTAAGATTACGACAGTTCATTTTGTTTGCTTATTTTAATATGACACTGTCAATAACAGGGCTTATGCAAAACATAAGTTATATTAGTAGTGGGTGCAGTGCAATTGAAACAACTCCATTATCAAATTAAAACATAACTACAATATACCACAATTACAGCAATATTATTTTAATATAGCCACATAAAAAAACGTAGAATAAAACTGTAATAGAATAGTATGATTAATACCATCTTTACTAGATGGCTGTTTTTCATTATACATTAGCTGTTCAAAAACTTGGACATACAGCATTTTAAAATGAAACTCTTTATGTTGTCTTTTTGGAGATGCCATGTTTTCAGCATAAGGAACTAACTTGCAGTTGACCTGTCTGTACTCTGACCACATATGCAATCCTTCACTCCATTCAACCTAATGTCAAATTATACAGGACAATTATAGTTAGAAGAAAAAAAATGACTACAAATGCAGTTGAACTGAACTGTAGTTAACCAATTCCTTACTGTACCGACTGTACCTCATGAATTAAAAAGTAACTGGAACGCTTTATTTTATGTTATTAAAGTTGTTTATTGGCTGGCGATTGCCAGCTAAGGCATTACGTTAGGCTGAGACTCTCAGTTGGCAAGTTTCCAAATCTGATTGGATGCCATAGTTTGCGCTGAAGGCTAGAGTTGTGGTTATTTGTGTCAGCTATGATGATGGTGCTTCAGTGATCTAATGGATAAGGCCTGGGCTGCTCGAGGATGTGGGTTTCAGTCCCACAGGATGTTCTGAACTACAGATTGTATTGAAATATTGAAGTTAAGAGGTCCAGTGTTCCTTAGCTTTGTGGTAACTTGGAGCAATTTCAGTTTCCACCACACTACTATAGTTCATCACCATTTCAACCTCCCCTTTGTCCCACCATACTCACCATTTCTCAATCCTGTAGAAAAACTATTTTCAGCATGGGGTGGAAAGTTAGACATAAAGGTTCTGTGCAGGTACATTTCTCGTTCATTAGCACAACAACAGTGGTTTTAAGGTCCAGTTGTGTACCCTAAATAAGTTTTTTCAGGTGAAAAGTACATAATTGTACCTTTTCATAATCTAATGTTTTAAAACAGAACAATAAAATAAAAAGCCTGGAGGCGAGACAGGGGCGAGTGGCATCAGTACAATTTAGAAAATATAATTTCAAAGGATTATGGTGCAGTTATGTTCCCTGACTAAAGGTACTGAGATGTACCCTTGAGGGTACCACCTCAGTGACAAGAGGGGTACTGCCCCAGTGACAGTTTAGTACCTTTATTTCTGAGAGTGTATAACTGCCAAACTCACATAACTCATCTCTATAAAGCAAAGAAGCGATGTGGTGATAGTGGAGACTGGATCTCACAAACGGCCCTTAAGTCCTTTAAGCACCAGACTCTTTTTCTCTTTCAGTTGTGTGGCATGACTGTTTGTCTGCAGTATTTACAACATCAACAACAACGTTACTGGTACATAATGACATTTTAATACTACTTTATACACCAGAAACAAGCTTACCCTACAATATTTGCCTCACTTTGTCCCACTATGTTTGGGGGGAAAAGTGCGTAGCTTAGCAATTCAAGGCTTTTCTTTTGCAAAATAACTCAATGTACATTGAAAAGTCACCAACATGTATGATATACCATTTTAAACCTTGATACATTTGTTAAAATTTGATAAATTTGCCTTAACATGAATTTGCTGATATTACTTGTACTTGTTTTCTTTTACTTGTAACAATGTGCTTCTCTCAATTAGATAGAAAAGCTTCCTGAACATGTGGTCTTATGAAAGAAAATTGTGTACATTTGTCTAGATTAAGAGGATGGGTCACCCCCTTAACCCTAATCTCAGCCTCAGATTCACCGGTACATGGAGTGTCTGCTATTTATTGAAAGCTAAGCTGCCCACAACGATCAGATTTTTGTCAGTTACATTCTGATCAGCTGTCTGCAGCACATCATAAAAACAATGATCCTTGAATAGCCAGTTTGCATGTAATTCAATTTCTGTTAAACTAGGTACTTGTTGGCCATGTTAATCAATGATACCCACTACACTTTTTGTCAGACATGAGGCAAAATGTCTTACCCCGCTTTCCCTTTGTGTTCACACACACCTTTAATGCTATAAAGTAAAACGACTGCATCTTTCATGTCTGTATTGTTTATCTGTTGCCTTTTCTCTGTCTCATCATCATAAACCACTCACACCAAAAATTCTGTCACACGTAAAATACCTTCCAGGTAAAAACATCATGACTGACATATGCAAATTGACAGGGTACATATAACCAAAGCTTGCTAATTTATTACCACATGCTGTCTGGTATTAAGTAATCAAAACAGTAACATGCAAACAGGTGGGTTTGCTGCACATAGACACAATCAGTAGCACGGTCAGACACAGATGCAGCAACCTTGGCATGAATTTACATGTTCCGAGTGATCAGTTGTCATGAAATGTCTCTTTTGCTCGAGTACTAGCTAGAACACCTTATTGCAATCTTGAACCACTATTAGAAATCACTAATCATGGAAATGCATGTTATTAGTTTAATGCCCATTACCTCTCCGAAAGTGTGCTGTGCTGTTTTATTTCAACGACATTTAACTGTAATGATAGTGTGGCGTTCATGAGAAAAGAAACATGTGAAGGCAGCATATTTAGGTAAGCAAAAGGACTGAGTGACTGCTTTCCTTTTTTCTCTCACAACAATACAACAGTGCTGCAATATTTAATCATCCAACCTGAGACCTAATATAAACTTAAAGGAATGGCTCCAAGCTATATGGGTAAAGTATACAATAGCACTTATGTTCTTCCCGGGCTCCCCAGAATTCACAAAAACCGGGATTGTAAGCTTAGCTGGTGGCTGAACTAGTCGCACAGCCCATGTTCGTGGACATTTCCAGATCTGGCAGTGATAACAGTAGTCTGAGCAGGGGACTCAGGGCCAGGTGGCAGTGTGATGGTCGGATAAATTAAAATATTTTTTCTTTAATATATGAGCTTTTTAAAAGCTTGGAAATACTTAATTTTAGAATTAAACTTTTCATATTGTGTTTTTTGGAGATGTCATGTTTTCAGCTTCAGGATGTCATGTTTTTGCACTTGACGTGTCCTGGCTCTGCCCACAAATGCGTTCTTTCACTCCATTCAAGGTCAAACAGGACAATAAGAGTTGTAAAAAATAAAAAAACAGAAACATTACAAATGCAGTTATACTGAATTGTAGTTAACCAATTCCATAACGTGCATGGCTGGTACATGCTCATTATTTTATGACTGTACCTCATGAATTAAAAAGTAACTGGAATGCTTTATTTTATGTTATATGTTATAGTTGTTTGTCTGTTATTAGTCTCTCAATTTTTGCCTATTGCCAGCCAGGGCATTATGTTAGGCTGAGGCTTTCAGTAGGCATATTTCCAAATCTGATTGGATGCCATAGTTTGTGCTGCAGGCTAGAGTTGTGGTTATTTGCATCAGCTATGGTCTGGTTGGTCGGATAAATGAAAATGTATGTTCTGTTGTACATGAGCTGTCTCTAGGTGTGTGGAGTGTCTACCCATACACCAGCACTGCAGATGCTCCTTTGGAGCTGCCCTGACCCCCACTAACACCCATGGTAGACAGTCATGGTAGCAGTCCTTCCTCAGGCTGGCTTTCAGGGTGGTCTTATGGAGCAGTGGTAATGTTTGCACAGGCCATTGGCTTGTGGATGATATGCAGTGGTGCAATAGAGTTGTATGCCTAGGTTATCAATATCTTAGCAATATCTGACCAGAGTTCTAAAAAAAACTGAGGGCCACGTTCTGAAGAGATAGAAGTTGGTGTGCCAAACTGGGCTACCCAGGTGCTGATGAATGTTCACCCCACATCAGTATTTAACATCAAAGGCCATCTGGTGGTTCTGTCTACTATGAGCAGGTAGGTGAAGCTATGGGAAGGGTGAAGGAGGCCCACTAGGTCCACAAGGACATGATCGAAATGTCACTCACTCAGACTGTGCTAATGGTCCCTTAACATGCTGGTACTGGTGCTTACAAAAAGTGCTTTGTTGTCTACTCAGAGAAAGTATCTTTGCTGGTTACAAGTATGTTAGAGCGAAAGCTAGTCCTGAGCTCAAATATTGCTAGAAACAAAAGCCCATTTTGATACCTAGAGAAAAGAAACAGAATAAAACACAGTGCAGTACAATACATTACAATCAGGGTTGGGATAGCTACTGAAAAATTAGTAGTTAGCTACTTGGTAGCCACTTTCCCAAAATCTGTCTATTTAGCTACTTTTCCAGAAAAAGTAGTGGCTGCTTTTTAGCTGCTTTTTGAAAAGTAGTGCACTTTTTAGCTACTTTGAAAGCGCGATTGTCAGAATGTTCGTGTATCTTGACACACCAAACAAGCTTTCAGTCTGTGTTTGAAGACCGCGAGAGAGTCTGCTGCTCAGACAGCCAGTGGGAGTTGTTCCACCTCCTGGGCGTCAGGACAGAGAAAAGCCTTGATGATTGTCTTCCACACATCTTGAAGGATGGCAGGTCAAGCCGAGCTGTACTTGAAGCTCGAAGGGCTCGAGGTACAGTTCGAGTTTTGACCATTGACATTAGGTAGGGAGAGGCTGGTACGTTTCTGGCTTTGCAGGCAAGCATCAGGGTTTTAAATCTGATGTGTGCAGCTACAGGAAGCCAGTGAAGGGAGTGCAGCATTGGAGTGATGTGACTGCTGCATTCTGGATGAGTTGCATGGACTTGATGGCCCACATAGGAAGACCAGCCAAGAGCAAGTTGCAGTAGTCAAGCCTTGAGATGACAAGAGACTGAACTAGCACCTGGGTGGCCTCTTGAGTGAGAAAGGCTCGAATCCTCCGGATGTTGTACAGGAGAATCCTGCATGACCGAGTTAGGTTCGCAATATGAGCCAAGAATGATAACTGGCCATCCAGAATCATGCCAAGACTTGTATCTTCAGACGGAACGATCAGAGAGTTCTCGAATGAGATGGCAAGATCATGATGAGGACCTGTAGTTGCAGGGATGAACAGCAACTCAATCTTGCTAGGATTGAGCTTCAGGTGGTGAGCTGCCATCCATGAAGAGATCATTGGCATTCAGACATGCTAAGATGCGACTGGAAACCTGGGTAGCAGAAGATGGAAAGGAAACATTAGTTGAGTGTCATCAATTCACACCTTTGGCTACCCTGAAACCACACCTGAAACTAGTAATTACAATTAAGCACTAGGTTCCACAAGACAGACTTGTGACTAACAGAGTCTAAGCTAAAGAAAGTCTCAACTCAGAGCCTACCAGAAAGACAAATCCCAGTTAGAAGACACAAGCACACTGGCCCTGCCCTGCCTTGAACAACTGTTCGTTGTTGTCACTTGCATCGCCTGCTGGTCATGGTGTTATTTCATTTTTCACGCTGTGCCGTAAGTTCCCACCATGAGTCAAAACAGTTTTTAGATTTTCTCACAATTGCTCACAGGTCCCCCTAGTGGCTCTGGCCACTGGGCACATGGCCATAAAACCCATTGGATGATCCAGGCCTGAGTGCCACACACCGTTTTCCAGATGCCTTCCAGCTAAGTGTGTGGCGGCCACAGAATTTCAGCATCATCCCCTTTTTTCAAAACTGCGCTGTGGGTGGCACTTTTTGACATTTACACCAAAGTGAGAGTGATAAAAATACAAACCTGTGGTTTATGACTCTGCATCACGGACGTTGGCTGTGGGTTAGCTTTGCTGACAGGGCTAACAGAGGCAGCAAAAGGAGCTGGCACTGCACAGCACGCTGTGGCTGAGTATAAGGCTGATCAGCCTTTGGCTAATGCAACACAAATTTGCTCAGACATTTGTTGACAAAGCAACTCCCAGAAAAATGAAGTGTTGGTGGTTACCTAAAAGTATCTGCATATGATCCATCAACTTGGAGCAAAGGGCTGCAGCTGGTTTCACCTAAAACTCTGGCAATTTCAAAGCAAAAAAGTCTTTGGAATCATCCAAGAGTTGGTGGTCACCAGTGTGGCATTTGTGAGAAAAGAAACATGTGAAGATGCTATGTTTAGAGGAGGTTGTTCAAGAAGACGCATACAAGTCTTTTTTGGGGGCCTAAGAGACAATCAACCTGGGGGACGCTTGCTAACTTGAATTGCATTATTTTGTATGCAAACTTAAAAATTGTAAATTCTTCATAATTTCTGTAGTACGTCTTTAAATAAACCTTTCATTTATAATAATAGATCATATTAAATGAATAAATGTCAATATAAAAATAAACTACAAGTGGCATGTCATCATTTATGTATTCTTGATTTTTATGGTATGTTTGACACACAAAGAAATAAACATAAAAAGTACAACTACTAGTATATATTCACATGGCTCCTTGTGGCTTGTGGGCTTTAAGAACTGCTTATATCATTTATAGTAAGAAACAGTCATGACAGCAAGGGTATAATTCCAAGAATTTACAAGCTTAAAACCTGGAGGGAGGCGCATCTCCATGAAGAAAAATGTTCAACAGATGAATCACAACTGTCCACTCTGATAAAGGTGCCCTCATGTCCCAGTGGCCTAACGGATAAGGCATCAGTCTCCGGAGCTGGGGGTTGTGGGTTCAAGTCCCACCTGGGTCGTTATCTTCTCCTAAGGTGTATGTGTTTGTGGTCAAAACAATCAAATGCTTTCTCCTTTGCTTGTAAGGAAGAGACCCCTCAATGTGCAAGACAGTTCTATCAAAGATCATGAAAAATGATGAGAGTAGTTGGACTTGCTATTCTTGTTCACTGAAATATTTAATTTCATCCTGTACATGTACTTGTGGATTGTGATGGTACATGTATCACAGTGACAGGAAACGTGGGTAATACAGTGCTGTGAAGAAGTATTGGCAATTTTGTCTATTTTTACATATTTGTCACACTTGAATGTTTCAGATCATCAAACTACTTTTAATATTAGACAAGGATAACCTAAGTAAACACAAAATGCTGTTTTTAAATGATAATTTCATTTATTGAAGAAATAAATGCTGTTCAGCCCTAACTGGCCGTATGTAAAAAAAATGTAATTGCCCACTTGGCTACTACATTTCTAAAAGTTAACCAAATTTAATTGACAGTTGGGTTCAATTTCACTAGCCACACCTAGGCATGTTTACTGCCAGACCTGTTGAATATAAACATCACTTAAATAGAATCTGTCTGGCAATGTGAAGCAGGCTCTGTGAAGAAGGTCTCAAAAAGCAGCACATGATGCCATATACTAAAGAGATTCAAATACAGATGTGAAACAAAGTCATTGACATCTACCGGTATGGAAAGGGTTTCAAAGCCATTGCTAAGGCTCTGGGACATCAGAGAACCACAGTGAGAACCATTATCCACAAATGGAGTCAGACCACCTGGGAACAGTGGTGAACATTCCCAGGAGTGGCCAGCCAGTGAATTTAAGGTGGCAGTGAATTTAAGGTTGCTGTAGATTTAAGGTATCAGTGAATGTAAGGTGGCAGTGAAAAGTGGCATTAAAATTAAGGGAGCACTTATAGTAGCAAAAATTTAAGATAGCCTGAGATTTAAGGTGGCACTGCATTTAAAGTAGCAGTAAATTTAAGGAGGCAGAGGATTTAAGGTATGAGTTAATTTAAGATGGCAGTAAATTTAAGGTGGCCCTGGATTTAGGGTACCAGCAAAATTAAGGTGGCAATGGATTTAAGGTAGCATTGGAATTATGGAGGCTTTGGCATTAAAGGAAGCAGTGGACTTAAGGTAGCAATTAATTTAAGCCTGAGATTTAAGGTGGCAGTCGATTTAAAGTGTGAGTAAATTTTAGGTGGCTGTGAATTTAAGGATGCAGTGGAATTAAAGTACCAGTGTATTTAATAGCATAGCAACCACCTAGCAACACCTTAGCAACCACTTTGGATGCCCTAGCAACTGCTTTGCAACATCTAAGCAAAACTTTAGCAACCATCAACAGTCTTCCACCATTTTACCATTTTAATGTAATTAGCTGGCTTTTTCAAACCAACTTAAAGTTTGCTCACAAACTTTCTCTTTCTAGTTTAATTTGTAGTTTCATTCAAACTGCATTGAATTCAATCAGTGTTCTGTCAAAGTTCTAGAGCATATAATGTAAAATGTTTACAAGATGCAAATCAAGTTCCATACAAAAATTTAATGAAAAAACAAGAAATATGATAAAACACTCCACAAAAAACAGCTTGATTGATCTGATCTAAGCATCATTTCACGGCAGAATTTGTAGGATCCTGTGGGACATCCTTCAGTAACATAATGGCTGAAAAATGGCTTTGAGACAGATCTACTGTGAGATTTTTGGCACCACTTTAAATGTTGTAGCACATATTCTCAGTCCAAGCTGTGTGAGCAGAGCTGAAGCCAGAAAATGAGGCCCAGTGGCCTAATGCTAGTGCATACCAGCAAAAAAGGCACAGTAGATGTTTCAAGGAATTCCTTATTAAGATAAAGCCCAAAGGATTGAAACATCCTCTTCGGTCATTTGAAAAGCTTGTTGTGTGGGTTCTTGTGGTCCAGTGGCCTAAAGAATAAGGCATCAGTCTCTGGAGCTGGGGATTGTGGGTTCAAGTCCCACCTGTGTCGTATGGTTGATTTGTTCCTCACCCTACTTGTTGTCCACAATAGAAGTCTGTTAGCCATATTAAGCCATCTCCATTTGTACTTGTTGTGTATGCTACTCCAAAGTCACAGATATAAATTTGATATTGAGTCTTGCAGTCAGTGTTCCAGTTCAAGTAAATGATGCTTTCTAGCCACAAGTGTGACAAAGGACATTTCTGTAAGGGGCCATACAGTACAGAATTCCCAGTTTTATTCTTGGCTGAGCTCTATGGTAGACTTGTGCAAGGAGGAAAGGGGAGCAGGTGAGGTCAAATATTCAAACATTTGTAACTGCATGGGGAACTGAACTGAAGTTGTAGATTGTCAGATTGGTTTGCTGCCCATCCAAGATGCCCATTTTCCTCCTGTGCCATGTCTTCCACCAAGAAGTGTAATAATATAGTGTATCATACTGTATCATTGTAATACAATATACACAGGCACAAACAATAAAAAATCAAAATACATTTTCTTAAAGTGAAAAGCCACACTAGCCAGAATGGGAACAGACACTGTTGTTTGTGGCCCAGTGGCCTAACGGATAAGGCATCAGCCTCCGGCGCTGGGGATTGTGGGTTCCACCTGGGTCATTGTTAAGGTGTCTAAGGCATCCTGGGAAGTCCTGATGCTGTAGTTTAGGTACTTGCATCTCATATTACTTCAAACACACATGAGTTCAAGCATAGGAAGTTTGTTCTACAAACTTCACTTCTAATAAAGTTGGCACGGGTCGTGAAATTCAAATAAGCAGAAAGCACTGATAGAATACTGAAATATAACTGCTCTTAACTGGACCAGTGTTAAACAGGGATAGATTACTGACTGGGGCATCCGACTGCCTGAGGCCTCAAGGAGCCCCTGAGGACCTCTAGACTATAAGGCCTATGGGGGTTCAAATACTTGGGACAGTCCACTACAGATATACAACCCCAATTCCAAAAAAAGTTTGAACGCTGTGTAAAATATAAATAAATGTAAATAAAAACAGAATGTAATGATTTGCAAATCTCATAGACCAATATTTTATTCACAATAGAACATTGAACACATATCAGATGTTGAAAGTGAAAGTTGAAAGTTCCATTTCATGGAAAACTTTAACTTTTAGAACTTGATGGCAGCATCGCATCTCAAAATAGTTGGGACAGGCAACGAAAGGCTAGAAAAGTAAGTGGTACTAATAAAAAACAGCTGGAGGAGCAATTTGCAACTAAGTCACATGACCGGGTATAAAAAGAGCATTTTAGAGAGGCAGAGTCTCTCAGAAGCAAAGATGGGCAGAGATTTACCAGTCTGTGAAAAACTGCATCTAAAAAGTATGGAACAATTTCAGAAAAATGTTTCTCAATGTAAAATTGCGAAGACTTTGAATATCCCACCATCTACAGTACATAATATCATCAAAAGATTCAGAGAATCTGGAGAAATCCCTGTATGCAAGGGACAAGGCCAACTGACAATATATATGGATACTTGTGATCCTCGGGCCCTCAGGTGGCACTGCATTAAAAACAGGCATGATTCTGTACTGGAAATCACTGCATGGGCTCAGAGACACTTCCAGAAATCATTGTCTGTGAACACAGCTCGCAGTGCAATCCACAAATGTAAGTTAAAGCTGTATCATGCAAAGAAGACGCCATATGTCAACACAATCCAGAAACGCTGTCGTCTCCTCTGGGCCAAAGCTCTTTCAAAATGGAGGCAAAATGGAAAACTGTTCTGTGGTCAGATGAATCAAAATGTGAAATTCTTTTTGGAAAACACAGACGCTGTGTCCTTCAGACTCAAGAGGAAAGGGACCATCCTGCTTGTTATCAGCGCACAGTTCAAAAGCCTGCATCTCTGATGGTATGGGGTTGCGTTAGTGCCTATGTGGAATTTTTTTTGGAATTGGGGTTGTAATTATTAGATGAATAAATATCCCTTCAATATTTACAAATGTCTAAAAAATAAAATAAATAAAGACATATTATCTGTTCTCATGCCCCTTGAGTTTTTTTTATTACTATATTATGGGATTTTGTTGTTGCCATTTAAATGGGATGGCTTGAAAGAAAATGAGAAGAAATAATTCAAGCCTCACACAAAAAACTTCAAATCCTGCACAAAAAGCACATTTAACAATGTAGACACACAGTCATATCACACTTAAACAGGCTAATTCTGTTCGTTTTCAAAATGGAGGCAAGTAAGCATTTTTCCAGTGCACATAGATGTGGAAAACATTGCTTTATCTCACTTATATGAATTTTGTTAACATGTTATTGTTAGATACCAGGATCCCTCCAAGGACTCGCGAGTCCATGATCTGTTCCTGGTTTAAAGAAGAGGAAGTTGAAATCAAGCTTTTAATCACAGAAGTAATGGGCTGAAATATGCCATGACCATAGATTACCACTAGAGGGGAGTACAACCTTAATAACGTCTGCTCCAGCTTCCGTCAGAGAGCCTATAGAAAAATAGGCTTGCTTTAGTATACACTGTACGTCCAAAAGTATCTAGACTCTTTCAGACTTTCTAAGTAGTGAGTTCAGCTACTTTAAGTTGCCCCTATTGCTGATACAGGTGTTCAGTTGTACACGTGTATAATCTCTCTAGAAAAGAATTGCCACTATTATGATGCTTCACTGAGCTATTCTACTGAACTCTTCTACATTTTAGACTTGATCACTGCGTTAGTGTTAACTAAAAAAGTCTCTGTATGTCTTTCATGATTTTCTGTATGGAAGTGTAATAATTGTAGACATTTCATAAGTATGAGATAGGGCCTAAATGAATAGAAGGATCTGAAATTAAACATATAGCATTTTTATTGTGCTTAACCTGTCGGCTTATTAATACGCTTTGTTAAAATTCCAATATGATGTATCATACTTATGTCATTTCTATGTATAAAACAACATAAAATAAATGTATTTTTTTCTGAATGTGCTGTTCAGTTGTTTAATCAATGATTCTAACACAAGATCCAACAGCGTGTCATGGAGGAGCTCCAGAACAAAAGTGCAGTTTGATAGTATTTATGGATATTTTCACTTAAGACTGTCCACAAAATGTTTCTTGGCTCTTCTGTTAAACAGACTTGACTTTAGGCTTCCTCTAACTGAGGAAGCCCCACAGAATAGACCCGCCCGGTCCAGCTTCTTCTAATTCTGTTCTCATATTTACAACCTCCTGCACATGGAATTGTTAAAAATAGTAAAAAGTTAAATATATTAGACAAGCAAATGACAAATGTCTTCCAAAGCAAGTAATACACAACTTGTGTGTCAGTATCATCCACTGAAGTGGCTCTAATTACTATTAATGAAAAACACTCCCTAGCCACACTGGGCAGGCCTGTTTACAGCTTTCTTGGGATTGTGAAAGCATCCTTCCATGGCCCAGTGGCCTAATGGATAAGGCATCAGCCTCCGGAGCTGGGGATTGTGGGTTCAAGTCCCACCTGGGTCGTTGTTTAAGTTTCCAAAAGCACAGCATGTACTCTGCAGTTATGCTGGGAGGAGCTATTATATCAGGTTATTATGAAACCCTCATGATTTGAAATGGGTGCTTTATGGTGCGAGATATCAACTCTGTAGAAAAAGAACTGCCAATATAAAGGGATGCTCAACTTAACTGTTCTACATTTTGATCCATATCACTGAATTATTGTCAACTGAAAAGTCTCTATAAGTATTTTATGATTTTCCGTATGGAAATGTAAAAATTGAAGACATTTCATAAGCATGAGATAAGGCCCAAATGAATAGGGTGTCAAATGAAACATACAGGAATTTTATTGTGCTTAATCTGTCACTTTATTATTAGGCTTTGTTAAAATTCCAGTATGAACCACATATGGAACTGTTATACTTGTTTTGTCAAAGTATCCAACAGCCCCTTCAAAAATGCATACAGTAGGCCCTCTGACGCAGTTCACAGCCTACCGTGTGAAGCGGGAGGTGGATCAGTAGAAATTAGAAGCCCTGCCAAGAGAAACATCACCATCTGTGTCTTCCTGCATTTTTTCAAGGGCTTGGAAAAATATTCCCATATTAAATTTTCCCACCTCCACTATCAATGATGCCTAAGAGGTGCTGTTGGATGCAGTATACAGGTTCGCTCTATACTCTGCAAGGAACAGCAGATGTAATGCCAGATTGATTTGTAATGAATTACAATTACTTGTCTGAAAGTACAAAAGTAAGACTTGAAAAAACTGTACTTTCTGTAATAAATAGAAGTTAATAAAAACTAGTCATACAAAAGTATATATATATATATATATATATATATATATATATATATATATATATATATATATATATATATATATATTTATTTATATGTCAAAGAAAGGCACTTTGTATTTTAACACATGTTTTTTGCACCTGGTATTTTTTTTTGTAAGGCTTCTTTAATTGCCACCGCTTAAGTCTGTTTTCTAACTGAAACTGTACTTATTTGAGTTTAATCTACACTATCCACCTCCAACAACCAGGGACAAAGATCAAAATCATGTTGACCCACTACTTTGAAGTTGCCCCCACAAAAAAACGAATAAGTTCAATTTATTCAATTCAGAGATGGAAAAAAAAATTATTATTGCATTTTTATTTATTTATTGGTTGGTTTGTGGGAGCCCTGAATCACTAGGCCTGGCACTAATGATGCTTGAGTGGTCATATGGAGGATGGAGAGGTGTTGAAGCATGCTAATGTGTGCGTGTGCTGAGTAGAGTGAGCGATGAACTATCGGAAGTGATTCACCATCAGTAGGAGGTAGAAAACCAGTTGCCGTGCTTGGAATCAAACAACATATAAAGCCATTCTGCCGGGAAAGCCCTAGCTCAGGGCCACCCATTACAGGGCCCATGTCAGGGAAAACTGAATTTTCCTCACATTTTTTTAAATAAAAGAGTTTGATGCAGTAGGTAAACATAAATACTATTTACTAACCAGGTCATACCATTAACAAAGCTGTGAAAAGCAGCTTGCCTGTTAACACTGATGTTGAAGTTATAAGGAGTGTATCATTCTGAAATGCTTTGTGAATGAGGCACAAAACAGGGCAGCCAATCAGAACAGTTGACACTTACGTAGATCAGTCTTCAAGTCACACTAACAGAAACAGCTTATTTAATTCTAAGTTAGGTTGGAAAATGGTTATGTAAAAATTAATTATGACTGTTTTCTGGTACGTCAACCCACATAATTGTTAAAAGGAGTTATAACAATAAAAATATGGTCCATTTAAAGGGCTGCTTTTTCCTTCTTATAGGAAATCTTACTTTCCTCTGCAGGGCTTCCAGCTGATCTTTTTAGGTTTGAACTTAATCAGGCAGATGTGAAGGGGGTTATGCTGTAAAACTGAATGCATGTTTGTCAGAGTATAAAAAGGAGGGCAAAAACGGGCGATGAGGGCATCCCTGGATTTGGATCTACTACAACGGTGATTCTCAGAAGTATGTTTGCATGTTATCGCTACTCTAACACACCTCACAAAGAGCTTGAAAGGCTGTTCACTGCATCAAAAGATTTTTATTATATTGCACATGCTTTGCTTTGCTGGCTGTGTAAAAATGCACATTATGAAGTCGTATTTAAAAAGATTTGCAGATGCATTTCAAAAAACACTGAACAAAAGTCATAAATTAACTTTGAGAATTCTTACAGTTTTTGTGCAAAATAATTGACGCCACCTGCTCCTTGCAGTTTTGTCTCCAGTTTAGAGGCTGAGAGACTCCAGCTATGGAGGCAAATGGCCAAAACCCCATTTTGTTCACCCATTAACATTCAGTAGTGGAGGCCCATGGTCATGTCCTGTTTTTGAAGACCACCACACAAGTTGTTTAGGAGAAATTACAGAAAGTGAGAAATGAGAGGACCTCCATTACAGTGTCATCAAAAAGGGGGAAAAAAAACGAAAACAAAAAACATCGTGACTCATAATGGTCGGTTACTAAGCGACCCAGCTGGAGACACTGTGATGTCAAAGCAGGAAGCGTTTAACCACAAGACGCTGTGCACTGGCCTCATAACAAGAAGACAAACAATAACAACGAAACAAAACAATAAACATAGATTATGCTGAATTGCATCGTGATTAGTTGGATATCAGATTGCAGATTCATGGGCCTACATTTTCCATGTATAAGAGATTGCACATCACTTTTGTCGGCCCCTACAAGTGCCAGCTGATTAAAGGTTAGCGTACTTCAATCATGCTAATGAAAACCATAAGCCAGAATATTACAGACATACATCTCATGCTGTGGAAATGCGAATGTGTCACTTCCACCACCATAAATGACAGAATTTTAAAGAGATCCCTTCATGCTGCAAATGCCAGTGGTCTAATGGTGACGCAACAGGACGTTGCCCAATAATGACCACATTAATACAAATAGAGTTTAATCAGGGCCAGAAAGGTTAGTTTGATCTGAACATGTTACAAAGGTGAAACAGAAAAGAGCACCAGCTCTTTAACAGAGGCTCCTGCTGCTAACAACCCATGATCGTTTTATAACTGAGAGGAATTCTAAATGGTAAGATGACCATAGTGATGTATGATGAAGCCAGATCCCTTTGATTTTTAGACACAGTACCAGGAACTGGGGAACAACAATCAATCACATTTTAACTGTGGCTACAGTATGAATGGAGATTTTCCACACATCCTGTGCACAAAACAAAAATATTCAAAACAAAGGTGTTCAGTGGGGTTAAGGTCAAGGTTCTGTGCAGGCTACTGGAGTTTCTCCACACCAAACTCGTCAAACCACGTTTTTACAGACCTTACTTTGTGCACAGGGACAGAAAAAGGGTTTTACAAACTGTTGACACAAAGTTGAAAGCATATAATTGTCTAAAATGTCTTTTCACACTGTAGCATTAAAGTTACCCCTCACTGGAACCAAGAGGCCAAGCCCAAACCCTGAAAAACACCTCCAGACCTTTAGCCCTCCTCCAGCAAACTTGACTGCTAGCACTATGCATTCTGGTAGGTAGCTTTCTTTTGGCATCCACCAAACCCAGAAATATCTATCAGAGTGTCACATAGAGAAGTGTGTTTCACACAACATCGTTCAACAAATTCTACTGCCAGTGTTTGTCTATTGAAACTGCATGGCTATGTGCTTGACTTTATACACCTGTTAGCAATGGGTATGTAAAAAAGATGTAAATAATCAAAAAACATAAACTAAACAAGTAAACAAATGTTAATGCATACATGAAAACCTGTGATTACTGTCTGGTGGTGAAGTCAGAAAATGAGTCCATATGCATCAAGTACACTAGACTAAAACTATCATCTTTAGAACTTCATCATTCTGTCAGATTTGACAGAAGAAGAAAACTATGTATGAATGAAATACATGAAAACTTTCTAAAACTAGGTTGGAAACTAATGAATACAGTAAGTGGTCAGCACTAAAACAAATGCAGATAAACATGAATTACGTTATTAGTCATCATACACAGGAACCTTGCAATTGAACTTCACTTGACGTATCATGTTCAACTGAAAAAAATGTTTACTGTTGGTTATTTATGCTTCAAACTAATAATGAGCGTATAACTCATTATAACTCATAGATATACAGCCAAGTTAATGTAGCCATAAGCTAATAAAGATCAATCCTCATATTCTCTCTAAAGCAGATAAAACAAATGCAATGTAGCAAATGTACAAAATCAACATTCATATATGTATATATTTATTCCTACTGTATTTGTTCTTTTTTTGCCTGTGTTGTCTAGCTATCTAAAGGAATCTTCAATCCTGCCTGGTGCTCCTGAGCACACCTTCAAACACGCTTTTCTCACACCCCCGCACGTTTATCCTTTAAGGAGTTAAGCCTCAATAACGTCATGGAGCAGGACTAGAAATTGCATTTAATTCCAATGTACATGTCTCCACTTGGTGTCCCTATTTAACACACATTCATCTTGACAGACTCTTTGAGTAGGACTGATTTTTTTGTTTTTTGTTAGCTAGGTAAATATTTTGTGTTAATAGAGAAGAAGGGACTATACAATTTTAATAATAGATAATATTAACTATAAATATATATATATGTGTATGTATACCCTAAGTACTGGACTTTCTCAAGGAGAGCTCTGGAAATTGCGAATCAAACACACTGAAAGATATAAAAGCATAATATAGTGTTGTAAATAAAAAAAGCAGTTACTGCCCAGATAAAAGGCTTCACAAAAACGCTTAAGACTGTTGCTCAGTACTGTATGTATGTGAATCAACAGAACTGTTTGAACCATTTGATCTCTACACATTTCCTGCCATGTAACTCCTCCATTTCCTGGACACTGATAGGAAAGGAGTGGCCTGTTGTTACAGGACCCTACTTCACCCCTCTGCTTGGTACAGGAAGGGGTAAAGTGGACAGAGGCAACAGAGACAGTGGGTCAGCCAGGGCAGGGGAGGAGTTTTAAAAAGGGAAGAGAGGCTCAAGTAGCTCACAGACAGAAGGCACACTTGCACCGGGCCCGGTGCCAACACATTTCCTCATGCCTGCCCTGTAAAAGTGCAGGGTGATGTAATGCTCAGAGTTTGGAGAACAGCTCCAGCCAAAAGTCCACTCCCTTCTCTCCATTACTAACACGCACACAGAACTCTGAAGAGTTACAACTGCTTACACAGCTCGTAAAACACAGAGCTTTTATAAGACTTAAGCTGTTGTTAGGGCAGTACTTCAGCCCAGATTAAATACTAATGACAGCATACTTGAACTAGAGATACTCTTTGGTAGGCCTCACTTGACCAAGGTTCTTCAAGTCTGAAACCAGCTGTAAATTCAACACTAACTGACCGCTACATTATCAGGCCTAGTTTCCACTCAGAACAACTAAATTCTTCTCCTATCTTCTTTAAGTACTGGGAAAAAGTAAGTAGGCCCCATTCTGTAGATTTATGAACTTAGCCCTAGAAAACCCCTTCATAATTAAGTTTTTCCTGCCCCAGTACATTTAAATCAATTCATTAGCTAATCTCCAAGCCTACGAATTAAACCTGGTGTGAAAAACACTTAACAGTTCACAACTGGAACTGAATATCACTTTTAAAGGCAAGTAGCATGAGAAGCCAGTAGTCAGCTCAGGGACGTAGCTAGAACTTATGGAATGAGATGGCCAGGATAGATTTTATTGGGTGGCACGCAGCAAAGAAAAAAAAATTGCTATATTAAAACAACATAAAAATCACTGGCTTTTCCCTGTACATGACTAAGTCTGTCCACCATTTCCATCTGTTACATCAGCACAATTACTGTCAAACATGGACTGAAAGACAAAACTGTAGATGTAATGTTTTTTATTAATTAATAAGGATATATTTGAATCAATGCATCACTTCTTTCAGTGCACAACATTAAATTCAAGGAAAACATTTCATGTAGACATGCCACAGAAATTATTCCTTAGGGCTACCCTTGCTGTAGGTTATGCATGAGTCTAATTATTAAAAGTCTAACCAGATAGCACTGTATGAGATAACCTACAACACATGCTTGTATATTGCTGTACAAAGTAATTAGCATGATAAATGATTATAGCAGACTAATTTTTGAACGTTAACTCATCTAACAATTGCCACTTCAAAATGTAGCTCAAAGCAGCACTGCTGAAGGGACGTAGAGCATTTACATTCACCCGTATGCTGAGCAAATTAGCCTATCAGAGCAAATTAGCCTATCAGAGATATGCTAATTATTTAAAACAGACTCTTCATCAGACTCTTATAACTGATTAGTAACTAGCCTGATAGCAGATTTCACTGTAAAGCATAACTGATGCTTCAATGATGATGGCGGATCGTCTCATTTTCCATAATTGGGGTGGCGAGAAGAGTAGGATGGAACTGGCCACCCTGGCCACCCCTTAGCTGTGCCTCTAGTTCAGCTTTAAAACAGTCTTAATTCTAAGTCAGGCAGTGTCAAAGTGTTGGAAGGCCCAATCTGTCTTCCTAAAGGAGGTGTGGGTAGCTGAGAAAAAGGTGCTTTGGTTGGATTTTATGTGAAAAATGTTGGAATAAAAGCTACACTTAAATAAAGTAAAGGTGCCAAAAAGGGTTCTTTGGAGTGATGCTTTTAACAAACCCTTTGTTGCTTCCCTAAAGAACTTATCGAATGTGCAAAGAATCTTTTTAAAGTTTAAAGGACCCCCCCCATAATGTCGATTTCATAATAGTCAAAGGTTTTTTCTTTGAAGAATCATTTAGGAACCTTTCCTGACCCTATAGAAGGTGGATTAAATGCTCTCACAGCATTCCATTAATTATCAAGATGATCACACATGATGGTTTCTCAGCTCACACTTTTGGAGAATGACAGTGACGAGTGATGGTGAGAGGGGAACTCAAAGTACTGTAGGCGCTGAGTTAGCTAAATTAGGCCAAGCGGATGTCAACAACAGCGCTAGGCACTGAAAGTGCTATCCTGCCCACTCTACCACTGAACAATCAGAGACAAGTTTACGTCACTCTCTCACCATACCACAGACTTCTGTGGGCTTACCAGCAGTACGTCAAGTCCAAGGCCCAAAAATAGCACCTGGCAACCCTACTGTGAAGACTTCATCTAAAAGTCCTCCAAAATGATCTCACAATTCATGTTCCCATAATGATTTTTTCCAGACAGACAGGAATGTTGTCTCAGTAGAGCTGTTTGGCATGAGTTTACTGGGAGGAGAGTTTTTGTATGCTGATTTGTTTCCAAGAGCACTTGGCAGCCTGATGTAAAGGAGAATTGTACCTATTTTTTCATTTATGCATTGTTAAAATGTGAACAAAGTCATTCAGAGTGGTTTGATGTGACGTGAAATGTCTACAATGCAAACATAGACATTTTATTTACTATCCAAAACAATCAGTGAACCTACACGTCTTCTGAGTTTTTGTATGTAATGTTTAAATGGGAATTTCACAAATTCTTAATTTCTGCAGTTATTAATTACTTATTAATTAATTAAGTTGCACTATGTATGTTTGGGGGATTTGAAGACCTCTCTGGAAATGTGTAATTGCACAGAATGTATGGAAGAACATTTTGTAACATTGGTTGTGTTTCGGACCTCTTCCCCAAGTGGATGAGTCTGAAGTTGTGAGCACGCTGAAAGAGTATTCAAAGTCAAAACTTGGTAAAGGATGTGTCCTCTGAAGATGTACATGAATGATCTACTATTGCCATCGTAGCTTCAAGAGTATAAAGTTAATTTTGCATTTTAGACCTAATGATGAGCCGGTGCAATTTATGTTAATATATGAAATAGTCCAAAAACTGGTGATAGGAACCTGACATTTGAATCATAGTTTTAAGATAAAGTTTTGGCTTCAAAATATTTTTAAAATACATTAATGGTGGAGAGGCACATGCAGGGCATTATGTTAAAATAACTCCTTTTTTCGCATCGCCCGCTATTCTACTATCATCAACATTACATATTAAACTCAGGAGATATGTGCAGGTTAACTGGTCCTTTTGCATAGTAAATAAAACAGTTATATTTGTGTTGCTCCTATCACTACCAACGTAACAGTAAGTCGGTAAGTTTCCCTACGATGCACAATTCCACATCAAAGTACTGCAATTCACATCTCAACAACTGAACTACACATCATCATCATCATCATCATCAAAACCGCTTATCCTTCTGGGTCGCGGTGGGGTGCTGGAGCCTATCCCAGCTGTCATTGGGCAGAAGGCAGGATACACCCTGGACAGGTCGCCAGTCCATCACAGGGCAGACAGACAGACATACACAGTCACACACACTCACACCTAGGGGCAATTTTAGCATGACCAATTGGCCTGACTGCATGTTTTTGGACTGTGGCCAGGAATCAAACCCAGGCCATTCTTGCTGTGAGGCGACAGCGCTACCCACTGTGCCACTGTGCCACCGTGCCGCCCTCTGAACTATACAGAAATTTTAAAAAATCAATAACTTTCTGTGAGCGAGTTTTTAAAGGCATTAAACACTTCAGACATCTGGTTCCTATTACTACCACTATGAACAATTCTGACTAATAATTCTAACTTCTAGAGCTCCCCTTTAATTTAAGGGCCAACTAATATTTGCCCAAACGAGCCTGAAAGTCAGAAGAGATTAATTCAACTATTTTACACCAAGTAGTGGCCCATATCTGATGTGTATATATTGTGTTAAGTGCATGGATGGTTTCTCTGAAAGCAGTGACTCAGAAGGATTTCTGCCATAGTGAGCGAAGCAAGGTGCTTCCGCTCAACGCCCACCTAACACTGACCGTACTGCCCACCATCTATAACAACTCACTGTCTCTGTCTCTCCACCCTTATGGTCACTCTCTTCGTGTGGCCATCCACTGCCTAATTCCAAATCTCAGTGAGACTACAAGTCAACCTAAAATCACAATGGACCTTTTTATCTTATCACTTTATGCCCCTGGTCATATTCAGCACAATTCAGTACATCTTTTAAAAAACAAAATTCTTATTTTCCCATAATCTTCCATTAAAATGTGATGCCTTTTGTCCACGTCTAAAACACTATGTACTAGCAGGTGGGGAAAAATAATATTAACCAGCAATATGTTTCATCTCCCTCAACACCACCCCCACCTATTGAGTGAGAGCACTCAGCTAGCTTCACCCAGAAGTCAGTTTGTGAAATTTCTGTCCTGCTAGATCTGCCCCAGTCAACTGCAAGTGCTTTTATTGTGAAATGGAAACACCACGGAAAAAAAGCAGCTTGGCCATGAAGCAGTAGATCTTGCAAACTCACAGAGTGGGGCTGGAGAGTGCTGAAGTGCACAGTGCCTATCCTCTGTTGAATCATTCATTGAGGAGTTCCAAATTGCCTCTGGAAGCAACAGGGGTAAGCACGCTGCAACTGGACTCTGGAGCAGTGGAAACGTGTTATGTGGAGTGATGAATCACGCTTCTCTATCTGGCAGTCTGATGAACGAGTCTGGGTTTGGTGAGTGAGAATGTTAGCTGCCTACTACATTGTGCCAAGTGTAAAGTTTGGTGGAGGAGGAACAATGCTATAGGGTTATTTTTCAGGGGTTGGCCTAGGACCCTTAGTTCCAGTGAAGGGAAATCTTAATGCTTTAGCATACCAAGACATTTTGGACAATGCTATGCTTCCACCTTTGTGCACAGTTTGGGGAAGGCCCTTTTCTGTTTCAGCAAGACTGTGCACAGCAAGGTCCATAAAGGCATGGTTGGGTCAGTTTGGTGTGGATGCACTTGACTGGCCTGCATATATATAAATTAACTGTTTATAAACAGTTACTACACACACACACACACACACACATAAATATATATATATATATATATATATATATATATATATACACAAGTATATATATATATACACACAAGTATATATATATATATATATATATATATATGTATATATATATATATACAAAAAAAAATCAAACTGTTTTGACAAAGACAAAGATATCTACATACATCTACCTTTTTTTCTATGGAGAATTATAGAAGCTGTGCGACAATGGCTAGCAAAGATCATGAATTAGAAGGGGTGTCTGGATACATTTTGAGTGAGTGTGTGTATATATATATATATATATATATATATATATATATATAGATAGATAGATAGATAGATAGATATAGATAGATAGATAGATATTTTCAAAAACACTAGCACATTGTATGTGTGCATGTGAGCATGATTCTCAGAGAAGGTCTGTTAAGGGTTAATTGCCAGGCTTGAGGACCATTGGAAATATTCTCTACCATCTGCTGTTGTGAAGTTTCTCTTTTTTCCGCAGGAGTGTGTGGTAATCCAGATAAATTCCTCTGTAAAAAGGCATCAAATTTGTGCCAGCATCTTTCAGCATTCCCACAGAAATTACATTTACAGCAGCACAATATACACATTGTGTTTAACTGTGAAACCATTTTGCCTCAACAACTCATCTTCATAAAGTTCAAGATGGATCCAGAGTTCTGTGTAGGCAGGGACTGACTATGTGTGGGTTGATCCGACGCTTGTGTTACTATAAGGGTGCATGAAAATGTTTTTATAAATAACAGATCTCAAGGAAGCCAAGAGTCCCAACCAAGCAGTCTCTGGACTTGCGCACTCCAAGCGCACTTTGTTCCACTGATCGAGAGCACAGTCTGTAGTTAAAATATTCATAAAACCTTGATTAGACAGATGTAGACAAATGTACTTCAGTGAGCCCTGAGGAGAAACCTGGGTGTAAAAGAAATAGAAAAACACAGAACATGGTGAATACACCTAACCACATCTACTACTCATCATATACACATAAACATGACAAAGTGCAGAGACAACATTGAAACATTAACATTTAAGTAGTATGGGGCGTTGGGTTGGCATGAAAAACATTACCAAGAATTTACACATGTGCAAAACATTCAGTGGTGCGTGTGATACATTATATGTCCAAGTATTCTGATGCCCTTCTAATTTGTGAATTCATCTGCTGAAAGGTGCACACATTGCTGACACAGGCATTCAAACAGAGGGGTATAAAACCTTCCAGCACTGGGCCATGCACAGTTTTAAAGGGATGGACAGCGTGGCCAGCGCCCCCTTGAAATCTGTTTAGCAACCCCAGATGCCACGCCAAAATTTCTGCCACATCATTGACTTCCACCTTGCTGTGGGGCAAGTGTTTGTGCCTTTAAGAGGAGAGCTCTTTTGCTATCGTAACAACCGCCCAACCTCTCTCCAACCTCACTTGTACATTCGAAACATTCAAACAAATTCCCTGCCAAAACTCCCTGCCACCACTGGTAAAATTGTCTGGGTTATGGAGCAACTGCACTGGGCTATGGAGCAACTGTGTTCTCATAAGTGATAGAGCTCCATACACTACCTTTAAGACTTGAAGATTTGGAGTGGCGTTTGCAATCCAGAATTAATCATCCAACATTAGTACCTGACCCCACTAATGCTGAATGCAATCAAATCCTCACAACAATGTTCCAACACCTAGTGTGAAGCCTTCTCAGAAGAGTAGGGGCAGTTAACGCAACCAAGGGGGACAATCTCCCTATTAATGCTCCTAATTTCAAAAGAAACGATGTCTTCAAACTTCTGGACATACAGTGTAACGCTGGCGTTAAAAACCCTGTCCCACTGCTCATTCTCAGAAGCTGGGAATAAAGCATTAAGCATTGTGGAGCCTGATAGTGGATCAGACGTTAGATGCAGGATCAGGAAGGTTCTTCAGTCTGAAACATAAATCATAACCTTCATGCAAACGGAAACGTGTTAAAAAGTGTCGAGTAGCGAACTGTTCAAACGCCCTTGCCTGGAAAGTGAAAATACTTTGGTCATATGACTCCCGACAACGGTGCAGTTTTGCGCGTACAGCGACCACATTGACTTACACACGCTTGTATAACCGTTTGTATAACGCCGGCGTGCTCGGCTTCCCTGGACCAACCGCTCTCCTCCCTCAGCACAGCTCCATTCACCCGCTCGCTTTCCCTATTTACTGATTTGCCCACACGGTTCGCACGCCGTCACTGGCCATGGGGTTTCCACGTGAGGCGTATGCCAGCCTTATATAAAGAGACTGGCGGCGCTTTCAGCCAATGGCAGCCCGAGCGCCGTCATTTGCTTGTGTTCGCTATGGAAACGCGATGCGTGTAGCCGACCGTGATTGGACGAGGCGAGGCGAGGAGGGAGGAGTCCGAATTGAGGTCATACTGAGAGCCGGAGATTCAGGGCAGCAGTGTAAGGGGAAACAGTGAGCGAGTGCAGTGTGTCAGCGCAGACCGGTGGGCTGAACCCAGACATTCAGGAATATCACTAAATACAATCGAGGAACCACGACGGGGTAAAACAGAGCTCCTCTCGGAAGCTGAATTCTGAACGAGGCGCCGTCTGTTGAAGAGTCAGGTACGCTGGAGTTTCAGTTCGTAGCTATAACATTAGCCGGCTGCTCGCGCGTTTAAGCGGTTGTATAACAGTGAAATTCCATTGACTGCTCTGCGCGCGGTCTGAGGAGCATATTTCACTGTAAGGACGTTATATGAGGCTTATTAACAGGTTTTCTTCACTGTCTAACACCGAAACGCGCTACCGAAGACATTAGGTTTATATAAACGCGCTGAAACGTGTTTTAACCGACATTATCGTAGGTTTAAACATGCGCGTTGCATAACTGTGTCACGGAGTGGGTCAATGCCGGTCAGTGCTCTAGTACTGGCCCTGCCCACAGTTATTTCAGGAGCTTTTTTAATTTTGTGCTTTTCTCCGGATATTTCACAAGAGGCGGTATTCAACTTAGCAACAATCTGCACAAGTTATTAGCTTTTAGTAAGAGCATAAAAAACAAACTGTACACTCTTAAAAAATATGTTTTAAGCGGTCTTTAGTAAAGGCAGTGGTTCTGTTTAGAACCACGAGTCCTGTGTAGAACAATTGCATGCTTAAATGGTTCTTTGCTTGGTGAAATGTGTTGTATATGGTTCTATATAGAACCTTTTAAGCTTATAATAATAGAAGAACCCCTTTTGGTGCTATATAGAACCATTTTCAAAACGGTTGTATAAAGAACCATTTACAACACATTCTGTATCTGAAGAACCATTTCACCATGCACATAACCTTTTAAGCGTGCAATAGTTCTACATAGAACTCATAGTTCTAAATAGAACCATTCCTTTTACTGAAGAATCCTTGAAAAACCTTTTTTTTAAGTATGTAGGATTAAAACCAAAGTCAGCAGTAAGTGAAAGTTTTATCCTCTTTCTCGTAGCTGAATCAGGTTGGTAGGTATGTGACCTACAGTACAGACTGTGTGGACTGTACACATGCACAGTGAACCTACACATGCCTTCTCAGGTTTTTATGTAATATTGGTAATGAGAAAATAGTGGTAAATATATATTTATATCTGGGGAGTGTTTTGCCATCCAGTGGCCTGCATGTACCTCTCTGCCATTAATATGTTTTAACAGTATGCTTTAGGCCAAAACCTTTTCTGTTAGAAGGCCTTTACAGGCATTTAAAGGTTTTGGACGCCTGGTTCCTATCCCCACCACTGTGAACAATTCCAAATCGGTACTCTAGCTTCTCTAGCATTGAGCATGAGCCTCGAGCATTTCACATCAAACCACTCTGAATGACTTTGTTTGCATCTTAATCATTTAATTATACAGTAATTAGGAAAAAAGAATGAATGGAATTCACTTTTAAGTAGAGTTTGGGTTTCTGTTGAGTGAGGCGAAGAGGCCTGTGTGTTTGTTTGTGTGTATGTATATCTCTGTGTAGGTGTGTGTGTGGGTGATGACACGTGTGTGTGTGTGTTGACTCTTGTGAGCTTGTTATTAAAACTGACCTAGTCCTAGAGGAGGTGCTCCAAATACCTTAATCTGGCTTTAATTTATTGAGCACACAAAACTGTATGCTGTTGTTTTCAAAACTAGCTCTGTCTCAGCTCTCTTCTCTGCTTTTCTGTAAGTTTCAATAGTAAAAGAATGTGAAAATGGATACTTTAACTCCTTTAAACCTCCAGGCTTATTGCAAGCTTAATTCAGCATCTACAAGGACTACAATGCAAAACTAGCTGATTTATTCTGAAAGGTGCCATAGAATGTATTTATTAAGTATTTTAAATTGTTCTCTGGTGTCTACATACAAGTGACATGACTTTGGTCATGAAAAATGCCCAGATGCGGCCCTACAATGAAAAAAGCTGTGTTTCCTTTTTTGGTGTGCTCATGAATAATTTGATGAGCTCTGCTCTGATTTACTGGTTTACAGCGAGGCATCACGATGGCTCACTTAGAAGTAATATGTTGAAATAGACACAGGCAGGAAAATAAAATGAATCTACCTGTAAATAAGCTAGGTCGTCATACTTTTTAGTTAGCCATGCTAGTTACTTGGAATGTACTAGTAGCTAGCGTTACCTATACTAGCTACTTTCTTTTGGTCTTGATAACAACACAAAGTAAATTAAAGTTGTGAGCTCACTATGAAAGTTTCAATCTAAGATCTAAGATTCAATCTATCTGGCTTCAACAGTCAAAAAGTGAATAAAATTACACAGCATGACTAGCTACTTGCGGGTGTAGGGTTGTGATGCTAATAAAGTTGGAACAGCCCCTCTCTTCAGTGTGAAACGCTGAGCAATGCCTTCTTGATATTGTCCAAGGTTTGAGAAACTGTGCAGAGTGAAATGTGCAGAGCAAACTGACAATTTGAATTAAAGTTATATGCAAATTAGCTTGTCTAATTAGCTTATTATCTCTCATACTTAAGTATCATGACATGTCTGAACTATACTCCACCTGAAGCCACTGTAAAATCTATGTTTTTGGTGAAAGGCTCTAGTCTGTTTAACAATAAATCATTGCGTCATTTCTCGACCCAAGAAACAACCCCCTGACATTCCCTACAATCTACTTAAACACGCCGTAGAAACAAGTGTGAGATCTTCTTTCAACTGTTAGTAACATTGCTAATGTGGACGAGAGCCCTGCACCTGAACTGAGCGGAACAACTAAAATAGTGGCCGAGAAACCACAAAATGACAATGCCTCTGCCATAGCGGTCCTGTTCGGTGAGGATTACATAACAAAAACAACAGAATTTCACCTCTACTGCAAGGACATGTGCATACTACTTCACACGGATTCCCTGAATTGGTGGAAAAAGAAGAAATACCTATGGCTAGTGCAGCTAGCAAGAGCCTCCTCGTGCGTTCCATCTCTGTCCAAGCTGTCAGAGAGATCATTTTATGAGCAGGGCTCGTCCTTAACTGGCTTTGTTCTTGACTTGTCCTGGAGCACGTCAGTATGTTAGCATGTCTTAATAATGACAAAGAGTTTAGACTGGTGGAATTGTAATGTAAACCCTGGTAATGTTATACTAAAATGATACTTACTCTAAACAGAAAAAGGTGACATGGTGATTATTTTTTAACAGGGTGTGGCCATCAATACATAAAATAATGCCACGAATAATACATGGTGGTTCAAAAAGTTTAATCCGATTTCAAAGCGCCATATTTTTACAACCGTAAGGCGCCTAGAAACCAATCACATACCAATTGAAAGAGGGGGTCATAGAGTTTCTGAATGTCACCGGAAGATGGCTCCCTTCAGTCTGCGGTTAGATGGCGACCCCTGAGCAGAAAGCATTTTGCATTCTCCACTTCAATAAGAGTGAACTCGTGGCCTCAATATATTCATTAGTGGCACCTTATTAAACTAAATCACTATGTCACCTTATGAGCACTGTAGAAGGTAAATAAAATAAGCATTTATGAATAACATAATAATAACATAATAACATAAATGTAATGTGGTCCTCAGGGGGGTAATAATGAAAAGCAATATCTAAACAGATTCTGAAATTTTATTTCACTTAAATACCTACTAAACAGTTTGCAGGTGTACAACAATGGTAGATCAAGAGTAATGCAAACCTGTCGTGTAGGTTCTGAAAACAGAAATAAAAGACATTTTGTGAATTTGCCAAAACTCTTCATAATAAATTGTTGGCCTGATTCTTTTGAGTTTCTATATAATGTAGTCATATAATCCACTCTGTTAAACAAGTTAAGATATTAACAGTCCATTTTCTACGAGTATGTCCAGTAAAATAAACAAGTGCCATTTAACAGTGAGGGGAAACCTTTCCATCTAAAGAATGGTCTTAGTATTCTTTATTTCTAAACAGGGAAGGTACATCTGGATTCAATTTTATTTAATTCTGGCGAGAGTTGGTATTGAAATAAGACTGTCCATTACCATCCATTCTGAAGATGAGCAGAGCTTGCAGAGTTGATGTCAAACCCCCAGAGAAAGGAGTAAGTGATGGGACTGTTTTTGTGATAATGAATAGGCAGTTCGGCCAAGTGGTTGCGTACACATGCATTGACGTACATGGCAGTTGGCCTACATCTGGTTTTGTCTCAAAGCACTGATGATCTCACTTTCCAGCACTCGGTCATCACAGTGGTTGGAATCGTTTGTTGACTTGAATGGTCCTGATTTTGTTGGCCAGTGTGTCCTCATACATGACTCATAGGTACAAGTATAGTGGAAGAATGTCAGCCTTGACCATGTGGACTGCGAGTATCCTTAAATGATGATGTGACAGTTCGTCAGTTTGAACAATTATTTACTCCTTTATTAGCAAATATATTACACTAAAGGATATGCTCTAAGCTTTAAAAGTTATATCCAATATCCAATGCAAAGAATCAGTGCTGTTTGGAACCGAGTAGATTAAGTTTTAACTCAAGCAATTGCCATGTTGGAAATAGTGACTGTAAATAGATAATTTTTCCAACACTTCCAGAGCTATTGTCATACTTGCTTTCCTTTCACTTAGCTAGTTAGCATAAGAGTATCCTGGTAGCAGTGTTAGATAACTTCTCTTTCTTTGTTTTCTGAGAAATTGGTCGCTAGACTAAAATTTAGGTTGCATTAGGTTAGGATATGCTTAGGTTACAGGCGTGACTAGCGAGCCTGTAGGTTAGTTGGTTAGGTTGTGGGCTGTTAGCTAGCTGAGGTAAACATGGTGTTTTGGTGGTGAATTTCAACATTACACAATTTTTATAAATTATTTTTGTTAAATATTTGAAAATTGTTTTATTGTTATTTGGTTATATTTGGGAATTGGTCTAAATCTGGTTGTGAGTCCACTTCTGCCTACATCATTTAGACCACTGTGATATTAAACAATAACAGAAATTGCCATTCAATACAGTAACTGATTTCCACCCTTTTGATTAAGTCAAAGGGAAACATTTTGGAATGATAAAGATCTCCAAAGCACGTTTTTATGAAGGTTTTTGGGACAGTTTTAGATTTACGCTTGTGATAGGATCTTGAGATTACAACAGGAAGACTATGACGCATTTCGTATCTCACTGTGTGGTTTTTCGCTCGCTTGCTTTGAGAAGGTTTCAGTGGGTGGATGGTCACTAGGTGTTGGTATGGAGACGCGTTTAGGGAGCAGATTTGGCAGGCAGCACTGGATTGGTTGCTGTGTTTCACATTCCGCTGTGCAAGGCGTGGAGGAAAGGGGGTGATGACGCACATAGAGACAGGCTTGAGATGCACTTTAATGTTGAGAGAGTTCTGGCCATGGGCCACTCACGTATACACACAGACACACGCACAGACACTCCCTCTATTCAGCAAATGTTTTTTGTCCTACTGCTTTTCAAAAAGATGATTCAAAGCGGCTGTAAAATGTATCTGGGAATAAAAAATCATGTAGTTAAAAATGTCAACTTTTCAACATCAGTCAGGATATAGAATATAGTTATGGGAAACATTGTAAACTTTTTGGAATGATCTGTATTTCTACATGAATGGCTCTAAAATGTTATCTGATTGTCATGAACAAAGACACACAGTGTCATTAATGCAAAACACCACTCTAATAGAACATGAAAAGCTACTTCAGTGGAAACAGCACCCTCTTGGGGAGAAATTCCACATCTTTGGATAAAAACAAAAAAAGCTGTCCAATTTAACCAACAATACACAGCATTTTACTGTGATATTTCTTGAACAAATGATTTAAACAGCCAAGGTGATTGATGGTGTAGTCAGACATTCAAATGGATGAAATAAAGCAGCATTGATGTTGTCCCCAGAAGTGGGCATCCAACAGAGATCAGTGCAAGAACATGTCATGCAGTCTTCAGGCAAAGCCAGATAAGGATGTGCAGACATCACTTGAACTTGATGAAGTCCATGTTCTTTAGTCTACCGTAAGAAAAACACTGAACACGAGTCCTGTTTGCAGGACTTGCAACTTTGCAGACAGATAAAACAAAAGCTGAACTTCTTGGTAAATGTACCCAGCATTAGCAACAGCACATCCTCTTCACAACTGTTAAGCATGGTTTAGGGAGTATAAAAGGACGGGGCTCCTTTGTTACCTCAGTCTGGATGGCTTGCAAATATGGAGTGAGAGATTTGAAAAAGTAAAATACGACACTTGAAGAAATTTTCTGATATGCAATGCATGCGTATGTATAACGGTTATCTCTTATATAAGATAACCCACTTGCATAAAGAAAATGGAAAGTCAAAAGAAAATGAGTGAGTTTCCAAAACTGGAAAATTAAACTCCTAACGACAGTGCAAGACCTGAATAGACCACCAAAACTGTCACAATTGGTTAAACAGTACAGCTTTCATCTTTGAGAAAGAGGAGAAATCAACTCCACCTTACAAAAAAGAAGAAAATTTGCAGATAAAACTAAGAAGCTATGGGTGTTCTCAGAAAAATTGAGTGACCACCCAATTGTCCAAACCTTAGTTTCACTGAATGTATAGGGGATTAGTTAGATCACGAGAAGCAGAAAAAAAAACATCTGAGACTGAACTTTGCTAATGTGGAAAAATATCCCTCCAGATTTCTAAATAAAAGAAAGTCTCATGAAGCGAATGGAAGCTGTAATAAACGCAAAGATGTCACTGAATGTTCGTATGACTTGAATAAAGACATTTCAGAGCCACCCAGAAATCCAGATAGTTCCAAAGGGTTCACAAACTTTGTCTGAGCCGAAACCATAGCTGAATGTTTTTTTGCAGAGCTGGTGATGTTATCGTAATGGTTGTTATCACTTTTTATAGGATAGAGGAACACCTGTTGGGAGAGGCTATGCATAATTAATAACTCATGGCAACAAACGAGTGGAACACTGTTCTGCTGGAACCATTTATAATGGTAGCTAATTTTAGCATTATATCAGTCTGTCTACTGTCTACAAGTGGAACCCTGGAGTTGAGCAGGGCAAAAGTAGAGACAGAGAGATTTTTATCATCCTTCCCTTCCCTGAAGGTTTTTCCCTGCACGCTTCTCTTCAGTCTGTTCTGCATGCTTCTGTGCTACCAGATCATCAGGTAAGCAAATCTCAGAACAGGCTTCCTCTCAGCTGGAGAGAGAGTGATAGAAGCCAAGCAAAAGAATAAAGTATAATTTGATGTTTCTGTACAGAGAGGGGGATTCGAGCATATAAATCAGTGCTTCACAAGTCAGTCCTCCAGAACCCTGAAGTAGTTCATGTGTTTTTCAAGGTCTTTTCACACAAGAGCAAGTAATCAGCCCTTAAAAATGTCAGGTGTGTTAGAGTACAACACACTAGAGCCAGTTAATCAAGGGCTCTTTACCTGGCTCAGGCTTAGTGGGAAACAGAATAGAACCAAAACAGGACTTGATGACATGTTCAGTAGTCTCTGGAGAAATCTACACTTAATCTAATCACCTCTTAGGACTGATAATTTATTAGGAATGTACTGATAAGGAATTTCTAAGCTGTTACCAATAACCAGTAACTCCTTTTTTGTGGGCGATCCCGATAGCAACACCTAGAAATCTATATATGAAGTGCAGCATGCACTTCTATGTTGGTGTTATCCACTGTGCTATCCAGAATTGCCTGTTCAGTAGTAACTATTTGTGCATCACTTTGTGCTTAAGCACAAGTGCCAAATTATTGATTGTAATTATCAGCCATAATTAAAATGTTCTCATTTATTGGTAAGTAATATCAACTGCCAATATATCGCACATAAAAACCATTTCAGGTGAAAATGTGCATTTTCTACTTATTTTGACATTCAAGCATCTGTAAGTGTTACTGAACAGATAACCGGTTAACCACAGGGTAGGAAAAAACAAGGAAGAAACAAACTTCGGCCAACATTAATGCAGGGCTGTTGGCTTACCTTTTTTAGCAGGTTAATATCACGATACTTCAGTAAGTTTTCACCATACACAATATGTCACATTATATATTTTTCCTGACATCTGATAAATTGGAAAGGATAAAGTAGTGCCACATTCAAAGAAAAATACTGTGAAATGTGCTATGAATTATGCTGTCTTTGTAATCAAAGCATACAGTTGACAAGTGTTTTTACGTGCTGACAATATCCACAATATGCAATGTGTTTTATTATTCAAAAATAGCCGAAGGAAATTGGTAGATTTTTGTGTTGGATGAGTAACTGAGACTGCCTCTTCAGATGAGATAGTGTGCTAACAGAGCTAACTGGTGCAACAATGGATGGTGATAAGGACTTACTCACAAACATACCTACTTGTTTGTATATTTATTCTGTCACTCTTAGAGATAAAACAAAATGAATACCTGAAGAATGACTTCAGTATTTGAAGACTGGCTCTTCATACAGTTAACCAGCACTCAAATACCTGTGCACATTCTTTCTATAAAGGTATACACCACTAAATTGCATGTAGTAGTGATAAGTAGTACTCTTCATTTGCAAATCTTCTTATATCATATTCAGATTCATTTTCTGATTCTATTGCAGTGGCTTTGTTTTTGTGTTTTTTTTTTGTTAGATGCCTGAAACATTCACATTTATATAATGGCCAAGCACGGGACACTGTCTGTGTAACTACCTTGTGACTGAAAGTGTCTTCCATGAAAAGTTTCATAATGCAACTGTGTGGCTCAGCAGACTCAATTACCAGAAGGGTCTCATTTGTTGTTTTATAAAGCAGGCCATTGTTCTGGGCACATAAACACACAGCACTTATAACACTTGGTAACATAAGGCTAACCTGGGAAGAGGATAGTTACCTGTCTGTACTCTTTTGCTTGTAGTTCAAAACTCTGTTTAAATACATATTGTGTTTTGTCTTCGTTAATCTTGTCCATATACCTAAGTTGTGAATGTGAATTGGCCAACTACATCTAATATGGGCTTAAAGTATGAAATAACCACATAATTTGCCACACAGCAGTCTTCTAATAAAGTAGTGTGCTAGTGTAACAGTCCCATCAGGTACTTATGCAATACCTTGGAAAGTCAGAGAATATTATTTGTATACTGAACATGCTTAAGTGCATTCAATGTTTTGCTCTGAATGTCAGGTCTTTGGCTTAATTGTATTTCAATGTATAAATAAGTTCACTTTAGGACAAAGTTAACTATTTCTTGTGAGATCTTACTTTGAAATTATGCAAGTCCTTATGTAAAGGCAGGCAGTGGTGTGTGTGTGCTCATGTTATGGCTTCACATTCAATTACATAAATGTCTCTAACTTAGTTATAAAACACTGTACTAGGTTGATTGGCAGGATTATTTAGTTGATAGTAAACAATGACACATGGCATTGATGCCATTTTGATGTTGTATAAGTTGCTGTTATTATTATTATTATTATTATTATTATTATTATTATTAATCTACCTGTTGAATAATGCTACATTACATGTCGTTGCTGTCGGAACAAACCTAGTACCCCCAAAAAACAACTGTACAAGAGAAGGAAGAAACATTTGTATCTTTCAATGTAAGTTAAGAAAAAAGGTTTAATTCTGATTCTTAATTTTGAACAATTTCTATTATCTGTTTGTCATAATAAAACAGGGTAAAAGGCAGCTGGCTTTAACAAATTATGTAAAAAAAAGAAACAAAAAAAAACAAAAACAGAGATACAAAGTTTTGTTCTGACAGCAACAGTTTGCTGATGGTTCCTAGTGTCCAAAAGTTTGTAGATACCTGCTTTTGAACATTTCTTCTGAAATCAAGGGTATTAATAGGAACCTTGCTGCAGTAAAAGCCTTTAATAATCCAGGAAAGCCTTACACTTGATGTTGGAACATTGCTGTGAGGACCTAACTGTTTTCAGACACGAGCATTAGTGAGGTCAGGTTCTGATGTTGGATTATTAGTTCTAGATCATAAGCTTCACTCCAACTCATCCTAGAGATATTGAATGTAGCTCCATCACTCAAGAGAACACAGTTTCACTGCTTCACAGAGCAATGCTGAAGGGCTTTATCTACCCTCTGTTTGACACTTGACATTGGGCATGGTGACCTTAGGCTCAGGTCCTATTCTATCAGTGTGTCCTATTCTATTGCCAATTTTCTAAGGAGATTATGCAAGACGTTTATGTGTAATCAAATGCCTGTATGAGCAATATTGTTCGCACAGCTATGTTAGCTACCTTGGCTAGGATGCTGGTTTGTCTTTTTGTAATTGTGAGTGACCAGTGACGGTATGTTGACTGAGGAGCAGTTTCTTCATTAGTTTTCAGAAAGAAGAGACCACAGCTTGTTTTCTATTGGCTTATGCAGTGGGATTTGCAAATTCGCAAGGTAAACATTCAACTAGATCAAGGATGTACAACTTTTGTCCCGGAGCCCCGGTGTCCAGCACAGTTTGATAGTTTCCCCACTCAGATACACCCACTAAACCTGACAGTTAACCGATAATCTGAAAAACGTGTGTTTGAGCAGTTAAATAATCAAATTGTGCTGGATGCTGGCCCTCCAGGACCTGAGTTGTACACCTCTGATCTAGATGAACACAGTGCAAAACAAAATTAACTGCTAACTGAAGTGAATTTCTTATTTGCATTCCTGCGTCCGTTACCATTCAAGCGAACTGGCTTTTTAACCAGGCACATTTTTATTCAAGAATAAAATTATATACTGTTATTACAGGAAAAAATCAAACAATTGAAAAGATGATGACATAATGGACTTCTAACCAATGAGTTACTTGTTATTATGCAGTTTATGTTTGTTACTGTAAGCTTGTTGTTGTTTTCAGGCTTTGTATGTTTTTTCATCATGTCATATTTTCCATTGTTCACTGTTTTAGAAGCAATATTCTCAGAAAAGTGTAGTATGACATACTTTATCACAATAACTTATATTGTCACCCATAGCTGACAGGTTATTGTGACCATTCATGTCAGTTTAAGTAAGAATGAGAAACTCATACCAGGTTTTGTGGCTCATGCAGGGTACAAATGTTCTTACTCTTATTTCTCCATTATTGCTTTACCCAGCTGTTGTAACACAAATGTGATGGCTGTAACCACATTAAAGAGCAGTGTTTTCTTCTATTGACCTTAAGGAAGCATATACACCACAGAATTAGCCTGGTGGCTGTTTGCGTCTCCCGGAAGCACTTAAGCCCCCCTTTAGTCTGTGCTGGGATATACAGGTGTCAGGCAATTCAATTACAGGACATAGAGCCAGACACGTGGCACTTTTTCACCAATTAAACTTGAGTTTACTTCTAAAAAAAAAAAAAACCTGCTCAGTCAATCATGCTTTGCTTTTGGGGAAGAAAACCCCATTTATTAAGTTTTGAGATTAGATTTTTATTGAGATTTGAGAGAGTAGGGAGAGTAGAGATAGTAGCATGTTATCCTGATGATAAAGGGTTTAGATATTATTTAAATGTTTTTGTCATTTTAACCATGATAATGTTTTTGTTCAAGATTGTTGTTACAGAATGAGACTGGCATATGAGTGTGAATTAAGTAAGGCTGCACAATTCTCTATTTAGGTAGGAATTTAGGTCCAGGCTTGTTATTTTAGCTAGGATGTTCATCACATCCACTTTTCCCCTTGTTTTGGCTTGAGGCTTGAACCCTAAACATGTGCCAGGTTGTCAGTTGTGGTTGTGTTGTCATATACACAGCACATGGGTGCTTGGTTGCTTTTGATTGGTCAAAGTCATCTGCAGGTGATTCATTGTTATTTAGGCTAAATTTCTCCACTTAATATTGTTGATGAGTTATAATTAAAGCTGTTGTGGTTTAAAAATCGTATTCTTTCCAATTGTGATTTCTATATGAAAACGATTAATCTTTCAGTCCTAGAATTCACTAAATGACTCATTCATTCTGGTTCTGGAGGAATGAACTCTAGCAGTTAGTTTTTTTCCCTCTCAAACAAATCTGAAATCACCAAACTGTCAAAACACTGGACCTGCAGGACTAGAATTGAAGAACTAAATGTTGGGACGAGGATGGTTTTCCTCACATTAGATATTTTTACCAGAATAAACAAGCCACTAATTTTGGTTGCTCTGTGGTGGGAAGTGTAGCCTAAAGACATAATCAAGTAAATGTATTGTTACATCTATGAAATATTGACTCAAGTTAAAGTATCTTTCCACAAGTACAACTTAAGTAGTTTTGTACTTTTATTCAAGTAACCGAGTAACTTGAAACTGCTTACTGTATGTTTCCATCAGCACAGGGACTAAAGTTTGTTAGGCTCTTCTTCTCTATTTGATAAAAAAAAAAGCTAAACCTCAGAAGTCAGAGATGTGACCATCACAAAGCAGTACAGACGCTGTAACCAGTGTGACATAATGAAATTAAACCCAAAAAGGAATTAGTAACAAAATGTTGAAGAGCCCATATCAATGAAAACTGAATTTTCCTAATGTTTCTGAAATAGGTTTGATGTAGTATAAACATTAGTTTTAAAACTTAATGTTCAGTCCTGTTTGTATATGGAAACTTAAGTTACAAAAACAGCCTGTTTTGAATTCATTGTTTCCATAATGTCACAAAAACCCACACATTTACATATATCTGTCTATTCAGCCTACAGCAGATTAGCTTCACCCATTTACACCAAAGTTATAAAGTGTTTCAGCCCGAACTGCTTTTCGAATGAGCCGCTTACCACAGCAATCATTTACATATATCAGTCTCAAAGGCACAACAACCAAAACAACCTGTTTAATTCTAGGGGATAAAGAGAGCTTATTCATAAATGAATTATGACTGTTTTTGGTACATTAAACCACATAAACCTTCTAAATTAACTTTAGGGGGAAAAAAAATGGAAGAAAACTGAGGGTCCTTTAATAAATTGGACATAGATTCATTTCCACACAAATATTCTTGTATAGAGGTAAAAGTATTATGATTTGAGAAATCAAGGTCAGCCCATATTATTGTCCAACTGATATCGATTAGGCTCAAATTTGAGAGTGCTTAAAAGTCCATTTCCTTTTTGTGAAGTGTGCCACTTATTTTCAGACTGTAGCTTTGACGCAGCACTGCTGCAATAACTAGCTAAAACTGACACTTTCATAAGCTCTGATGACTCAAATTACAAAAACATCAAAGGCTCTGAAATGTTTATGCGGCTAATTTTGGTATGTACTTAAATAATCAGATTATTCTGACAATACTCAACATTCATATCAGCAGAATTATCTATCAGATACTGTTCCTGTAAAACCCATCACATCTGAGTCATGATTTTCATTATTTAGCTGTGCAAACAATTCTAACTCTAACAAGAGCAGGAGGTTTAAATAACCAAAACCTAAATCCTAGAAGGGGACAATATGATGATAACAGCCTAAAAGGTTTCTTGGAGCCATAGAAAAACTACTTTTCCCTAAAGAACATTTCAAAGGCTTGTTGTTTGAACATCACCTTTATAAAGGAGAACCATTTTGAAGTTTAAAGAACATCAACATAATATAAAGGTTTTCTACCAGTTTTTCAGTGCATTCAGGCCAAGACTTATTAAGGAACCTTTTTTAATAGTGAGCTGTGAGTTGTGAAATCTGTGCACACAGTGCACTGCAACGGCCTTTCTGGACTGGAGTTTAAGAACCCTGATGTCAAATTTGTTGTGTCTTTGCTCTCTGGGTTACTAGGTTACTCTGGATTTTGGCCAGAAACACAGCCAATTCCTGCGTTACTGTAACAATCACTTAGTACATTGTTTGAACTGCATAGGCCGCTGTGCTTTACCTCTCTACAAATAAGGACCATTCACGTGAACTAGCCGCGGGGCAAGTGAGTCATTCGGTATTTGAAGACGTGTTTTTAAGGGCGTTTAATTGTTGTGTAACCGACTGGATTGCTTCTCTTTCAACTCTTGCTTTTTACCTAGAGCATTGGATGCTATCCGTAGAGAATCGGTGAGAAAGGAGCATGTCTTGATCTGCCCCAAAAGTTAAACACAAAGTATGATATGGAGAATTTTGATGTGTTGTTTACCTTATCTTGACCTAGATTCAAAAGGGAAGACTTTTTTCTTAAAAGTTATAAGAACATTTATTACATGACAAGCTTAATGTTTTATTCTTTTAAAAGTGTTAATCAAATCTGTGAAACTCTGTAAATTTAATTTTGCTAATTGGAACCAGAAATAAAAATCTGCAAATCTGTCTCTTCCTGAAATCATCTATGCAAGACAGTACACAGTCCAGAACCTGGGGCTCACATCAGCTTGTCCCACAGTTGGATTTGTTGCTTCCATTTGGAATGGCAGTGAGCCACAAACTGCACTTTAAGAAACTTCACTGAAGGTGTCTTTCCTTAATTTGTCCAAGCTTGGGTCCTGGCCAGGAAACCTTGGTTAATTAAATCTGTTTAAACCAAAGACCTGGTTGTTATACTTAATTCAGGATTAGTTAATCCTATCACTAGGCCACTGTAGAAGACTACCAAAGAGAATCAGGTGCAACCATTGGCAGCAACTCCAAGGTTTAGTTTGTAGTCTTCCGCTTCCGTTGCTGACCTAATTGTAGCCTGTTCATTTCAGTAGAAGTGGCTGAGAATGTGTTATAGGGTCAGCCAAGTCCTTGCTGTTGTTTGCAGCTTTGCAAATGTTCCTGACTATATACAAATTATTAAGGCTTTTTTAAAGCGCTTTCTCAGTATGACTCTGGAAGTGTGAGATCATATTTCTGAATCCTTTCAACCATGTCATAGTTCTAGTTGCTGTATCTGCAAAAGGCTCTAAAATGGATCTTCAGGGAACCCCAGAACACCTACGGGAAACATCAGCAGACCAAACCTGGACTAAACCTATTAATTCATGTCTTTTTATGTCTCATGTGAGAGAGTAGGGCAAGGAGGGTTTTTTTGAAAGGGGCAGAAGAGCCCCTGGGAGATGAAACACGAGATCTGTCTGGCCTGCAAGCCAGCAGAACCTGTGGAGAGGCCTCCAGCAAGGCTAAAGGGCAGAGTACATAGCTACAGAGGCTGAACCGCAGAGTCTGACACCTTTTGAAGGCCCAGATGGTGGTCCTTGAGCAGACAGAGCAGAGGCTATCCCCGAGACCATTGCCCAGAGCTAAGCTAAGCTAGCTTTGATGTTCTAGCTCTGTGAGCTTCTGTTTTAAGAAGGGCACCAGACAGACACTGCCCTTTCAGATCTTGCTTTGAACATGAACACTTAAGTCTTTGTAGATATAGCCTTTGTTTCTTAATGTTTTATGTCCAGTGAAATAATTTACAGATTTTGTATATGTTTTTCTGCTACTTATTGAATTTGAAATGGACAAAACTGGCCACTGGTTTACCTCATGCTGACAGTCCTGCGTTCTGTAGCAGTGGTGACTCTGCAGTCTTTATGGATTTGTGTATCTTATTCAGTCGTATTTAAAGGTTTCATAACATGTCTCAGGGAACACTGAGGCAGGCCCCTTATTGGCCATTCTGCTGGCAGACTATTCAGATATTTGTTTATTTAATACAATCAAAATGTAATATTTTCCCCATTATCAGATTAATTAGGACACAGTGGGCTCTCTGGGTATGAAATTTTGGGAGTCTGTGTTGAACTGCTGGTGGGCAATGAGGAGTGAAAAGGGAAGGTGAGAACCCCCTATTGTGAAAACAATTGACACCTCTTCACAAAGATGGCTGTGCTGAGATAAAACCATTGACAGCATGGGCAACAACAGACAATACAGCTGTTTTCTTGACTTAAACAAACTTGTGTACAACTGCTACAGTAAACAAGTTGCAATTACACAATAAAAACACATTAATAAATGTTGAATTGTTTACTCACAGTACAAAAGGAATCCAGTTTGCTTGTGGTTATGTTAATCATTGACCTTTCAGTCAACATATATTCTACAAAACTGTTAAAGGAAATAAATGCATAGTTCAACTGAGGGACCTTCAAACCATTATGGCTACTGTGGAAAAAGAATATCAAGGATAACATGTTTGGGATGAGTAATCCTTGATGCAGGTGAAGTGTTACTTGCTAGCTCTGAAGTCTGTAAGTCTTGCTTTAGACAAAGTTTTCCTGTCAGTTTTCTAGCTTGTCCTTATAGTCATGTTTTGACCAGTACTCAAATTTAGACGATTCCCTTCTTACCACAAACGTAGTTGATCAGCCAACACAAGTTTGTTTCTTTTGTTTTGCACTACAGCCTAATGTAGCTAACACTTAATGGAAGCTTATAGCCACCCTGTAGCATTGTGCGAACTGCATGTCTAAATCATCACACTTACCTCAAACCACACTGGTGTGTTAAGTAATTTCAGAAAGACTTTCTTTATGCTGTTTCTGACACAGTGTGGCATATTTTTATCTGAAAAAGGGACATTGGGCTTTGTATTACACTATATTGCCTCAGTTTTTTTTCTGAAGTTCCAACTTTCTTCGAGTCCTATGTGTGACTTATGTTTGTGTTTGTTTGTGTTTTCTCTAGATTTAATCCAGGTTGAATTTGATTCACTCTCTTCAAGTCTCCTCTGTGAAGATGGGCTGATTTTCTTGACCTCTATATCAATCTAAGTCCATCTCCATGTCTGAAGACTCCAAACAATACCTGTTCTCCTCTCTGGAGGGGCAGGACCAAGCTGCTGGCTGTAGTTCCATGGCTACGCTCCGTCGAATGAGCGGTTTCGCAGAGGGTGGTGAGCTTGGCCTGGCCTCAGAAGGCAGTGACAGCAGCAGTCAGGACCCTCCTGCTTCGCCTCACAGTGACCACAAGATGGCGCACTCCTTGCACGAGGATGTTGAGATGAAGAGTAGTGGGTCCAGTGGAAGTGGGACTGAATCGCACGGCAATGAGTCACACGGCAATGAATCGCACGGCAATGAGTCACATGGCAACGAGTCGACCGGAAGTTCCAATGGCAACAGCAAAGATTCAGCCCTATTGGAATCATCAGGGAGCAACAAGAGGTAATAGCATTATTGCTACTGTGTTTTCTCCACCCACTTGTACACGGAGCATCTGATGTCTATTGCATGCTAAGTTACAACTATCAGGATTTTGTCAGTTTCATTCTGATTGGCTATCCAAAAGTTGACTTCTGCGCACCATACTTAATCTGTCAAAAGGAAAACAAACGTTTGCGAGCAGCTGCCCGCTTTGAGCACCTGACCAGTATTTCAGAGCAAAACATAGTTGCTGAATTATTAAAAGAATACATTCTAAAGTTATTCGAGTTTTCTTTGAAGACCTTAGTTGCTAGCAAATTAATCATCCTTGCATTTTCCGACACTTTGTTTCCTGCGGATATGTTTTAAATCACTTACCCCTACACATCACACAAGACAACAGCAGTCAAACATCCATATTGTGTCAAAGCAGGCAGTTGCTAGCCAGGATAAATAACCAAACGCATCAATCTCACGAAACACAGAAGTCTGGATGTAAGTGTAAATAATAATTACATTTTAATCATTTTAACAGGCTAGCAGTTGATGATAAAGAATTTTTTCCAGCTGTGCACATGTGTTTTGTGGCTGGCCATTTAGGTGAATGATTCATTTGTTACTTATATTACTTTGGCGCTGCACATTTGATCCGTTCTGTCATTGCAGCCCTTAACAATGTATTTATTGTACAAGTAAGTTGTATCCTAACTTTTAGGGAATGACAGAAGCCATGCAAGCCTTTGAACAGCCCCTGCCCCAGGAAAAAGAGAAACAGTAGTTTAAACAGTTAAATTAATATTATTAAATAATCCTGTATAGATACATTTATGCATTCAAAGATCCCCTTAATATTGCCTTATTTTACACAATTACACACAAATGACCATAAACCCTAATCACTGAACCCCACTTACAATATTCAGGACCTAGCCCTGCCCCCTGTCTCCTATCCTGTCACCCACTGATCCAAACCATACAAGATTCAGGACCTAGCCCTGCCTCCTATCTCCTATCTTATCACCCACAGAACACTTTTAAGTCATCAAACAGGCATCTCGCCCTTTACAAAGACCTCTTCTCTATTTCCTTGACACCCCATATTTGTTTACATTCTTTAAAGTCTTTATAATTAATTGAAGATGGTTAGAAGCTGGACGCTGATTGTAGCGTCGCTGGCTGTCGGACTGAAGTAATAGGCACCTGCCATGCTGCATGACGCAGGCTGAGCTCACTCAGAGACAGCACATTCTCCAAACCCGTCAGCAACAGTTGCTGTTTGTCTGTTAGTCCTCTCTATCCCCACTCATCCTGCTGAGGCTGTGGAGAGCTCTAGTTTAGTTCTGCTTTTCAGGACTTCAAGGAGGTGTAATAATAGAAGCTCTTGAGGCCTTTTGATGAAGGTTCCATGATAAACATCACGATCATTAGCGGACAAGGGCTCACATGCAACACAACAAAAGCGAGTTAAGGGTCATTTTTAGGTCTAGGTTTCTCTTTTTCACTTAATGTTTCTGCTCTGTCATAGTCATGAAATGCTTTCTTGTCCAGAGCTGAAGACTGACCATTAGTTGTGATTGGGATAGCTTAGCCAAAATTGGCTATGTGGCTAAGAGTGAATGGAAACTAGTGTGACCTTCTTCTGGTGTTTTCTATGGTCAGTCACTATTAGCCATGTTAGCATCTTACATAACTAACCACTTAAGTAAACAGAGCAATTTTGCAACCTTTTTAGAATGATTCTCTGAGAGAAAATTTAACCAGAAACTAATGAACTACCGCTGTTTTCAAAATTGGTAATGGGCCTAACAGTAAATGGCAACTAACATGGTTGTGCTAACTGTTGGTTTTCTCTGCATCCAGTCTATTTGCCATGTTAGCTTTTTAGCAATTTTGCAGCCTTCATAAAGAGATTCTCTAACAGAGCAAAGGTCTCACCAGAAACAAACAAACTATTGGAGTCATTGTTTAAATTGATAATATGTCTAACAAAGAAAGGAAACAAGCATGATCATGCTAACTGCTAGTTTTCTCTCCATCTAATCTCTATCATTTTGCCAGATTCTTTCTTTAAGTAATTTGAGCAATTTTCCAGCCTTTGTAAACATATGAGACATTTGGCGCCATTGTCCTTATCAGTTCAAAAGTGCTTGCATACACTGACTGACCACTTCATTAAAATCGTCTCATTGTTTCTATGTTCATTGACCATTTTATTAGCTCCACACACCGTATTGGTGCACTTTATAGTTGTACAAATACAGACTGTAATCTGTATGTTTCTCAGCATACTTTATTAGCCCTTTTTTCAGCCTGTTCTTTAATGGTTAGGACCCCCAAAGGACCACCACAGAGCAAGGATTATTTGGGTAGTGGATCATTCTCAGCACTGCAGTGACACTGATGTGGTAGTAGTGTGTTAGTTATGGATCAGATGCAGCAGTGCAGCTGGAGTTTTTAAACACCTCAGTGTCACTGCTGAACTAAGAATTGTCCACCAACCAAAAATATCCAGCCAACAGCGTCCTGTGATTTCTGGTGAAGGACTAGAAGGTGACCAACACAAACTGTGCAGCAACAGATGAGCTATCATCTCTGACTTAACATCTACAAGGTGAATCAACAAGGTAGGAGTGTCTAATAGAGTGGACAGTGAGTGGACACAGTGTGCAAACATAGTGTCAGTGTCACTGCAGTGCTGAGAGTGATCCACCACCCATAAATGCCTGTTCTGTGGTGGTCCTGACCGCTGAAGAACAAGGTGAAAGGGGGCTAACAAAGTAGGCAGAGAAACAGATGGACTACAGTCTGTAAATGTAGCACTAAAAAGTGCACCTACATGGACAATGAGTGTAGAAACAAGGAGGTCGTTTTAATGAAGTGACCAGTTCGTGTATGTTGATTCATAAATTACGGGAGTCATATCTAATTGGGATATTCCGTGAAGGACGAGAAAAGCTAATACATGTTTGATCAGAGACCAAAAGACTGTAATCCTCTCTAGTCTCTGACTGATTGATGCCTCCCAGCAACAGGCGGAAAACCTTCCCTACCCACGCACTCTGACATATTTCCATGCCAACGTGCTGTTTGTGTATGAGTACATGAGATGAGCGCAGCCTGCTCATTTTCTCCACATTCCCCTCTCCGCATTTGTGTTTACGTCTCTGTATCGAGCTCTCTTTCTCCATCATCTCCTTCCCAAGCATTTTCTCTCTTTCTGCTTTCTCAATGCTTCTCATTCTGCTGTCTGCCTCAGTCATTTGCTTTTTTCCTTTTCTTGATTGATGAGAGCCTTTCCCTCTTATTCTTCTCATTTTGTGTTTATTCCGTTTCTCAGTGTTTGTCTCAGTTTCTTCTCATGTTTCTCTCATTCTTGATACTCCTTTCTTTCAATTAATTGTCAAAAACGTATTGATATTTCAACTTCCCTTAAAAAGAGTGACTTTTGCCATCCCTAGCTCTAAGGAGGGTGAACATTCATGGAGAGTTTTAACCCCTTTATGCAGGAGAAAAATAGGTAATTTACTCTTCTTATTGAAGTCAACCTGAAACCAAAGCTGACCTCTTTTTACCTTGTTAGTTAATGTGACTAATGGTATCAAGCATGGTTCATCATATCCTTCCATTTGAAAGATAAAAATCTTGTTTCCCTAGAATCCTTGATCACAATTTAACAATTTTTACCCATTTCTAAAGTGTCTTATGATTTTTAATTATGTCACCATGCACCAGACACCAGTAATATCATGTTTCATGTTCCCAGCCCACTATCCCCACCTATCTTAAAATATATATATATATATATATATATAATATATATATATATATATATATATATATTGCATACCTAGCACTCCCATCTCTCACCTGCCCATTTTTAATAAAATACACAGGCATTTGTGTTTAGAGTGCTCTCCAACTGACTACCTAAAGTGCACCTGGCGTCATTAAAAAACAAAGAAGCAAAGTGTTTGGCCAAAGAGACACTCCAGCAAATCGAAGAACCTGTAAATGCCCTTCCTGGAGCTTCTGTCTGAGAAGTTTACCTCAGATTGTGAAGACATTCTGGGCTACTCCACATGCACCAGCAGGACAGAACTTAACATCTTATCTCCAGATTTAATTAGCCTGCAACATTAACCTATTGTATCAATAGCATACAGACACAGTCCCAGCTGGCTAAAGACAGGTTTAGTTTATATAATTAGCACACACTAAGTGCTTAGAGATGCTATTTGTGGACATGCTTTCTATTCTAAGCTCCTTTGGAGACTATTAATACACATACATGTGGCCTTCGAGGAGCCTAAAATGTCACCTGCACCTGGATAGGGGCTTTCTCTAGTACTTACAGCGCTAAGCTGAGAGGACACAGCAGCGGCTCAGACACATGCACACACACTCAAATAGCTGTAGTGGTGAAGTCCCCTAATACTCACCTGCAACGCTGGCTTGTCCTATTCTCCCACATAGTCGATCGCCAAGGACACATCACTCTTGTTCTAAGTAGTTTATATTTTCTTGTGAGAACATGTCCTGTGATGCATGGAGAGAGAATTATTGATTACATGCACTATTGGATAACATTATGTATGATGTTATATATAACATTATATACAACTTTGGAATAGACAAATGCAATTGTCAATCATTGAATTAAATTAATCACACTCTCTCCATGCATTACAAGGCACATTCTTGCAAGAAAATAAGCATTGCCTATCAGAATAAAGGCAGAACAATTATTAATATTTATACAGTAAGAGAGAGAAAAATCAGTTTAAGGCTACATTCACACAGCAGATAAAAATGGCCCAGAAGAGGTCTTGGTCCAGATCAAACTGAAGCATGGTTCAGTTCGTCTGCAATGTGAACATACTTTTTGCATGGTTTGGACTACAGCTTTAGCTATAGGAGTTAACTTTAGCTATATTGCTATGATAGCAAGCTGTAGCGGTAGGAGCTAGCTTTAGCTATAGGAGTTAGCAACAAAATCAATTTGATATTGCAACAGTGAATGTAAGCTGTTAACACTAGCTAATGTTAATTGACTAATCACCTCATTTAACTGTTTACCTCATAATGCATTGCTGGAAAAATGTAACTATTAATGTTAGTGCTGACAGAGTGGATTGTCTTCATGTCAAATGACACACTTTCTGTCAGCTTACTTGCATATTGTCCTTTTATCTCCCTAAGAGTTTTGAATACTTAAAGATTTCTTTTCTTTTGATTTCTCTTTCTCTTCACTGTAATAGCATTCAGCTAGAAATGATGCATCTCAGAAGTCATTACTGAAGAAATCATGCAAACGGCTATAATGAAACCATGAAAATGATGAGCGGTATATCTGTGGTGTGGTTCAGATGGATTTTTACCAGACAGCACGTATTATTATTATGTTTCTGTCATTCAGATTATGAAAGCTAGACAGTAACAGTAGACCTACCCTTTTTTAACCATTTCCTTTACAGGCTCTTGCATGCTTTGACTAGGTTATAAAATCTGGGGGGGAAATAATCACCCTCCTCAAGGGAAAGTAAAACTATAATTAAGTTTGTCTCCTTTAGCTTATCAAAGGGAATGCTAACAGTTTTACAAAATTTCAGCAAAATTCAATGATTGAGAGATGAACAGAGTAATTCGGAATGGCTTGATGTGAAATGGTTGTAGAGAAACTTCCCAACTCAGATTTCTTTACTGTGTTGGAACCAGGAGTTGTGATGTCTACAACACAAATATAACCAGTTTATTTACTATCTAAAACTACCAGTTAACCTACATGTGTCTTCCGAGTTTTTATATTTAATTTTGATAGTGGTAAAATAGCGGTGTATTCCAAAAATTATGTCTTATTTTCAGGTACTATATTGGCTTACAATACCCTGCACATACCTCTCTGCCAGGATTAAAAAACACATTTTAGTAAAACTATTGTAAAAAAACAATGTCTCAGACATCTGTCAACGTATTCATAACCACTTCATATAATAACTTTCTGTGAGGTAAATATTTGCACAGTTAAACTCTTCAGATGTCTGGTTCCTACACTCCCAAAAAAAAGGTACGGAACTGTCACTGGGGTGGTAACCTCAAGGGTACATGTCTTCACCTTTAGACAGGAACATAGTTGTACCATAATCCATTGAAATTATATTTTCTAAGTTGTACAGATTCCACACACCCCGTCTTGTCTCCAAGTTTTTTATTTTATTGTTCTGTTTTAAAACATTAGGTTATGAAAAGGTACAGACATGTACTTTTCACCTGGGAAAAACTTTTAAGGTACACAATTGGACCTTATAAACACTGTTGTACCTTTGAGTGTACATTTACATTGTTTGTACCTTGATGAATGAAAAATCTACCTGCACATTATCTTTATTTCTAGCGGTGTATCACCACCACTGTGACTTACTAAGTTTCTCTAAAATAGAGCATGTCACATCAAACTACTCTGAACAACTTTGTTTATATCTTAAGCATTTAATTAGGCAGAAATTTAGAAAAATTCCCCTTTAAACCCCACTCCATGTCCCCAATTTTCAAAATTGACATCCGTTCTCAGAACCAGCATGAAACGGCACCCTGAGAACCATTTGTACACAGTTCATAAAGGGGTTCTTTTTTTTAATGACCCCCAAAACACTTGGACCTACAAAGCTCGCTTGGCATCAGGGGATCCTAGGACACATGGCAACCTGCCTTCGAAGAAGTGGTCCCAAGACACATGGCAGCCTTTTTGAAGAAACAGAGGAAATAACAAGGGTTATGTAATTGAGTGCCTGAGAGAGGAAGGAATAGTCAAATCACACTGACTTTTTATTCAAAAGACATATACCATCTGTTCAGTGGTAAAAAGAAAGCTTACTGCCCAGACCTCATCCTGTCTTGGGGTGTCTTAATACATGTCTTAAGACACACTTATAAAGACGTATGAAGACATCTTGAGGCATGTCTATTAGTGTGAAGGTCTAGTTGCAAGTACCCTATTTTTATAGCAGTTCTTTTTTTTCTTGTGCACTGAAAAGTAGAACCTGAAAACAGTTGGCCATGTTGCATTAATTTGGCTTAATAAACAAATCTCCAAATATTTTACATTTATTCAGTTTAAATTTAAATGGTGGTCAGTGGTCTAATTGAGTGTCTCTAATCATCCTTTAAAAGAGGAACAGTCATCTATAGTATTAATGCTGAACTGGAAATCACTTCTTGCAGTCTGTATGACACAGTGTTGCCATTTTCAATAACAAAGCCATTTCTGAGAATCCAGTCTTCCTGACACATCAAACCGTAACTCTAGTGGTCTTTAAAGGTCAGAGGAGTCAAAAACAACTGTACAGCTTCAAAAATCTCCCTCAATTCTCACATTTATACCTGATGACCTGCTGCCGTGATTGATGATTTTTTTAGTCTGATACTGAGTTGGCTATTAGTACTTGTTCAGTAAAATACAGTAAAATTCTCAGGTTAGTGGTGTACTTATTATAAGATGAAAGTTAATCATAGTTGTCTTATGATGTAGTGTATGCTGTGCTTATTGTGTTTTATGCCTTAATGTGATTATTTTGTATTTTGTTTGTTTTGCTTTGCAGCTCCAACTCCCACAGTCCTTCACCTCCTAGCAGCTCCAATGCCTTCAGTCTGCTGAGTGCCAGTTCTGAACAGGACAATCCCTCCACCAGTGGCTGCAGGTTTGAATGCATACACACAGATATGTACACACATTTAGTAGTGTGCAAAAGTCAGAAACCACCCTTTTGTATTTGATTTCCAGTTAAAATGGCCATTATTAATTTTTCAGCATCAGAGAAAAAAGCAGGAAACCCACATTTAACAGAAAATTAGTCTTAACAACTAAATATAATAGAACATTTCAGTCAGTGTTTAGTGTGTTCACCAGTTGCCTATATTACAGCTTCCATTCTTTTCAGAAAACTTACTTTGTTTTTTCTGATATTTTAAATATTTTTCCTTACCTCAAAAGTTCAGTCTTAAAAGTTGTTTGTATTTTCTGCTTTTCACAATTCAGATAATCCAAACACATTCAGTAAAGCCAGTTTTTGAAACTTCTAGTTTTTCATTAACTGTCTTTTGACTTTCCCCTTCCTTTTGCAAGTGGACTATTTTATTTTAAATCTTATCAGAAATATCTCCTGAAAAATAAAGGATGTACCTACTGGCTATCTTGACTGGAAATTAAATTCATAGGTGGTCTCTGATTTTTGCACAGTGCTATTCATAGATCTCATACAATCTATGTACCAGTAGTTGTAGGTTTTAATGCATGCATACCTGGACAAACAATCATTTTTCAAATGCCAGGTTGTAATACACTCTTAAAAATGAAAAATGGGTTTTTAAATGATGATCAGTTTGGACATATGGTTCTAGGAAAAAAAAACTTTAGTAGGTATAGAACCTTTACATCATGTGGAGGTTCTTTAACCTTTAAAAGAGTTGTTCAAACTCCATTGTTTATGGTACCTTTAAACCTTTAAAGATCCTTTGAAAGATTCTGCAGGGAAACAAAAGTGTTTTTTCTATGGCATAGCTCTAAACATGCTTCAGTTTCTACAGCAGAGTTAATGAACCTTTCTTCTGTAGGGCTATGCTACTGTAGATCTAGTGCCCTACAGAATGTAGGTCCAATCCTACTGTAGGTCTGCTGCCTTACAGAATTTGGGTCTGATCCTATCATAGACCTACTGCTCTACAGAATTTAGGTCCAATCCTACTGTAGGTCTACTGCCCTTCAGTATTTAGATTTTGCTTCCTCTGTCACTATTGGTCCAGTACATACAGTTCATACTGATGATGCTTGCATGCCTGTTTTTCAAAGTTTTACACGTTTTTGTGTTCTGCGCACCTGCAGTAGTGAAGAGTCTGCTAAAGCAAAGACACAGAAGGAGCTGATTAAAACACTCAAGGAACTGAAGCTCCATTTGCCAGCAGAGAAGAGAAACAAGGGCAGCAAGTCTACGACTCTGAATACCCTCAAATATGCTCTGCGCTGTGTTAAACAGGTTGAAGGTGAGTTGAAACTCTTAAGATGTCAACCTTGAGCTTTTAAACCAAGATTATGGCTGGCTTCACTTCAGGTCTTACAGAACAACTGTGGTTTGCTTAGTCTTGATTTTAAAAAGGAATGTAATCCTACTCACCTTGGCATTGTAGAGTAGGAACCCAAAACATAATTTACTTGTCTATGACAAGGTAACATGACCCTTTAAAAAATGTCATTGAGATCCCGGAGAATTTTAAGTTTATATAAATGTTAGCCTAGCTAGACAACAAGGCACCAAGTTAGCCTATAGCAGATTCAACAAACTTGTTGTGCCTTCATCGTATAACAGCCTCGTTTCACAAATTTTGTATTGAGGATTTTTCTTAAGAATAATTTAAAGCACTCACACATTTAAAGCTTATTATGTTTTTTTTCATGTGTTACTAACCACTGTTCTATCTAAAGGCCTTTTCTGATGAAATTTAGGCTGTAATCTTTGTGGCTTATAAAAGGACGAAGCTTCCAAATACTAACTAGAGAAATGAGTACCACTGTAATGAACAAGTACTTCATTATTCAGGCCAATGCTATTTCTGACTTAAGAGCAAGTCATCTATCTGTTACAAATGCTTTATGAGGTCCTTAAATGGGGAACTTGAACTGAATTTACAATTTTGATTAAAATTGTTTTTTTAAGCCAATGAGGAGTACTACCAGCTGCTTATGATCAATGACAGCCAGCCATCTGGCCTGGACGTGTCCTCATATACGATAGAAGAGATCGACAGCATCACCTCAGAATACACTCTCAAAAATACAGTGAGTTTCATACTAGTGCCCTTTATGACGTATTTTTACTTTGATTGTGTTATTTCTATATTGTTGAAACATGTACATTAGGGGTGTAACAGTACGTGTATCCATACCGAGAATATGCGGTATGTGTGAAGATTGATGAAAATTGATGGAACAAACTGTACAGCTGTCTGTCCAAAATAAAAAAAAAGAAATCTAGCCTTATGCATTTGGGGGTTTTTGTTGCTTTTGTCCTGCTGTACTGAGCTCGTACCATACCGGGATGTCTAAACCGTGCTGTGAACCGCACAGTGACTTCTGTGTACCATTGCACCTGTAATGCACATACATGTTATAAGTTTATTTCAGTTTTGTACAATGTTCTAACGTGATCTTAAATATTTTAATAGTGTATTACACTAGAACATCTGGTAGTGTTTTAAGAACTTGTCAATAAGGTATATTCTCTGCTTGAATTATGTAGAGTTTTATTTCTTGGAGGAGTAGTATATTTTGGGGGTATTATGTGTCAATTATAGGTTTATATAGATAATTAAGCCAAATAATGAAATAAAAAATAAGTAGTAAAGCAGTTAATCTAAGTAATTTATACATTAGACCGTAGTCATCATGTTAAGTCCAGTTGTTTTACTGTGGTAATGAAACTACCATTGAGGTGTATATGACAATAAGAGATGGTTTTCATTTGTTTCTTTAGATGAGGTTTGCAAAGTGTTCTGTTTTAACTACTATCGTATGCAAATGTTCAAAAACTCTGGTTTTGTTGATTTTCTGAGTGAAAGAAGTTTACACGTCCTCTACATCAAACAATTTTAAATATGACATTTTCCTGCAAGTTTTAGTGTACAATTTCTATTGATTTGCTGAGTATAACATATTAAGAAAAAATAACATAGTGGAACAAAACACAGACACAGACAATGTGCCATAACTTTTGCACAGGCCACATTTATGTCTCATTTTAATTTATTCCAGTATATTTAATTCAGCAAATAAACAGCAATTATACATTAGAATGTGCAGAAGGGAGTTCTCTGTAGACAATATTTTACCTTATTTTCACTTATAAGATCAACAGAACATGTAATTTGACCAGGGGTGCCCACACTTTTGCATATGATTGTACATTTTTGCTTTAAACATAACAAATGACATGGTGGATAATTGTAAAGGCTACTAATGACCCCTAACGTTGACTGTGTGTAGGATATCTTTGCTGTGGCCGTGTCTCTGATCACGGGGAAGATTGTTTACATCTCAGATCAGGCAGCGTCTATTCTCAACTGCAAGCGGGATGTGTTCAAGAACGCCAAGTTTGTGGAATTTCTAACGCCACAAGACGTCAGCGTGTTCTACAGTTTCACCACTCCCTACAGGCTGCCCTCGTGGAGCATGTGCACTGGAGCAGGTACGATCCACAATACATGCCCTCACACCACGTGATGTTCTGATATAGAGCTGACCCACAGATATGATGCAAAACATACACAGCTTATATTTTCTGTCCTGTCAAAACATTAAAAGTGCATTTTTTGGCTTTTATTACATACCATTTGAAAATCTCAGCTACCCATTACATTGTGTGAATATTTTGAATGAAGACTGGACTAATAGAAATGGTCCAAAATTACTTGGAATAAAATCTTGTAACCTTAAACTTAAAATATAAAATGTTTGTCCTTCGCCCGTGAAGTTAGCAATTTGTAGATGTGAGGTTTTTCTTACAACATTGATGATACACAGCACTGTGCAGAAGTCAAAGTCCGCTCTATGGTTTATTTCATTTTCAGTCAAAACGGCCATTAAGTTCAAGTTATTTCTTTTCGGTGTCAGAAAAAATCAGGACAAATGTATTTAACAGAAAATAACATGTTACAATCTCCAACACTAAGTATAATATCAAGCATATCAATATTTTACTTTTCCACTGGTTAGTTTGGTGCACCCTACAGCCATTTTATCTCTGCTGTCCAAAACCAACCAGTTACAGCTACAACTAAAGCTATTCCCAATGAAGTCACTGACATTATGTTCCATTTCAAAGCAATGCTAACATGCACACAAGCAAGTACCCAAACACACCTGCATCTAAAATGACTAGAAAAGATATTTCTGAGAAGATTAGATGCAAGATATTCTACTTGCATAATAAGGATGAAAGTCAAAGGAAAGTAAGTGAAAAAAATATTTAATTGGAGTTACTTGGATCATTAGATTGCACTTTGGACGCTGTAATAAAGGCAAAGAGTAGACGTACTAAATACTGAAAAAAATTATATTATGTGTAGTCGTTGAGGCTTCTGTATGGTGTTCTGTTAAATATTTTATACTTTCACCTGACCCTGAAAAATGAATAACCTTTACTTAATGGCTGAGTGGAAATCGAATGAAATGACTTGTGCACAGTACTATATACACCCGCACAGCTACACGCGGGTGTCTGTGATTGCCACACACACCCAAGATACGCATACACACACAATATTTGATATATATAAAAATGAACTGAACACGCAGATGCTCTTTCACAGCTCCCGCGCCGAATACACCCTCACAGGCACTTCACACATCAGCCCACAATAGCGTTGATTCATTCTCTGGGATTTCCAATCCCCACTGCAAACGAGTGCGTCATTCTCTCATGATCTCCTCACTTCCAAAGCCAACTCTTTCCATCTACCACTGAAGTGAAGTCATTTTTAGACCACAGGGAAGTGCAGAAAAAAAGCTTGGTTCCGGAACTGGATTCACTGTCGTGTTCTAAATTAGTATGCATGTGTGCAGTTTGTGTTGATTCAGATAGGGTAAGTAGATAAGCACAGAAGTTGTCTTTGAAAGGTTACAGGGATTCAGAGATTGTTCCATGGAAAAAAAGAAGTAGAGGTAAAACAATTATTTGAGAGATATTTTTACTCATGAGAAGACGCTGCCTGTCTTTCATTAAATCAGGTACGGCAAGGTTAGATTGTATATTAATGTTATTCTGTCTGCTCCATTCTTCCTGATTGTTGGGTCAGTCAATTTGGCCTCAAACAGCTGCAGCTAGAATTACCTCTCTATAGTGACCGGTGTTTGCTTAGTGCAGAGTTATCTCATGTTTGTAGCTGTCTTTTGAATTAACAACTAGTTTGTCTGATTCCCCCCCCATACAGAATCCTCACCTTCTGACTGCATGCAAGAAAAGTCCTTCTTCTGTCGCATCAGGTGAGCATATGTACATACATTATATATCAAAAACGTTTGTAGACATCAACTCATCCAAGTTTTCTTCTGAAATCAATGGTATTAATAGGGAGTTTGTCCCTCTTTGCTCTAGTAACAGTCTCTACTCTTCTCAGATGTTTGAACATTATTGTAAGCATTTGCTTCCATTCAGCCACAAGAGGACTAGTGAGGTCAGGCACTGATGTTGGAAGATTAGTTTTGGATCACAAATGCCACTTCTGCCTATCCTGAAGTCATTAGTTGATGCCCCATTTCTCTAAGAATGCAGTTCCACTGCTTCACAGTTCAGTGCTGGGGGGCTTTATACCCCTCTGGCAGATTCTTGCCATTGAGCGTGATGAGCTCATGCTGCATTTACTTTATGATGGTAGATGAACGTCAGAAAACCAGATATTCTGTTGTTTGAATGGATCAGCAAAGGAAAATTCTGCCCCATCAGTGGTGACAGCAGCGTACCACAGTGGATAGTGGAATGTTCCGTAAAGACCTCAGTTTTCCAAACTTTTGCCATTAACCATAGCCGTGGATCAACCAGATGTTGATCTTTTGGCGGCCATGGACACCAGATGCCTCATTGTTAAACTCCAGGTGCTCCCAGTAGTGTCAAAGTCAAGGCCACAAGGTTTGAGTTAAGACCAAGAACTGGACACATCAAGTCGAATCCAGACCTTTGTTTTAGACTTTGTATTAGTCGAGTCAACACCAAGACCCTGTCATAGTTGAGTCGGAGTCAAGACTGAGACTTTGTAGTAGTTGAGTCCAAATCAAGACAGACCAGGAGTGGGGAGACCAGATTTTTAGAATATTAAAATAAAAAGAAGAAAGGGCAGCTGCAATGTGGTTGTAGTTCACTGGACATTCATTATCATTTATTATATATGATATATATTTAAAAAAAAAACATATTTTGTAGAATATAATATTTAGTAGTAGATAGCCTAAAAATCTTATTAATAATTAAATAATAGTCTTAGTCCAACTTTGCATTTTAACTCTTAAAAGCAAATGATAGTGAGATTATTTTCTGTCTCTTCTTCTCTAAAACTCTAGAATCGCCACTTCAGGTCAACTGAATATAAACCAAACAGCATTCACTCATTTTTATTATTGAATGAAAACATAGTAATAATTGCCAAACTTTAGTACTACAACACTGGCACCCAGTATTATACAACAAAAAAAAGAGTGCATAGCATTCTCTGGACTTTTTCCACACAATCTGCGCTTCTAAAGTTCTCCTTTGGTAATCATCCATTTTTGAAGTTCATCTCAAGTTCAATGCAAATTTCAAACCTAAGTGACTATGTCTTAGTGTTTTGGTTCTGAGTTCAAGTTTGGTGAGGCTGAAACTGGCATCCTATTTGTCAGCTTCTTATTTGAATTCTCTGTTCCACCTTAAATGGTGTAGTAGTCACAGGTGCCAGAATGATCTTGCGGCACCATTTAAATGAAATGGAGAATTTGAAAATGAACCAGGCAGGTAAGAAGCTAACTTCAGCTTTGTTTAAGTTTGAGCAGTAATGGAGCGATAATGAATGGAAGTTGCTGACTGACGGTCGCAGTATGTGCACCTTAATGAAAAACATGCATTTTAAATTTTTGGATGCTGTGTGTAACCATACCCGCAGGGCCCACAGCCACCTGAAGCCCCAGGGCCCACGAGCGGGTTAAAGCGTCCCTGCCTGCACCTGCGTCTGGCCGGCATGATTGATTCATGTGCTCTTTCCTTTCTGGATGAGCTCAGTGTAATTAGTTAGCAGCATGCCGGGTAAACAGGAACAGACATCCTAATACACCTGCCATTACCACAGAAACTGTACACACTGCTCACTCCAGCACTCCTCTTGCCCCTCAGCTCTAGTGTCGCTATAGTAAATTGTGCAACAGCATGATAATGGTGATCATCATCATTATTCAAATTTCTTCATGCAAATGTTATTCAAAATATCATGAGAATATTGAATAGTGAGCACAGTATTGTGAATCTAATTGAATCGTGGACTAAGTGTCTTGTTATGCCCTAAATGAATGAGTGTCAGGGATGTGGGAAGGTGTTTTAAGTTGGGGGTTCTGAAATTTTAAGCAGTACATACGTGACATGAGCGGTGACCTCATGCAAAATGATTTGCTGTTTTTTTTTTTTTGTTTGAAATTTTTTTTGTAATGTACATCACACAGAGCATGCCATAATGTGGTGAGAGACAACAATATACCCACATAACTTACACATTAAACCACTGATGCACACCCTGATTTCGCTGCTGTCTCTCCTTCCAGACAGTTGTAATGCCAATGAGTTGACTGACGTCCAGTCAGATTGTTGATGTGTGATGCAGTAACTAATTGCATCACACCCACAGTCACACACTCAAAACACACTCAGAGTGGGAGAAAGAACGAGAATGTATTCAAAGTGTGGAACATCACTATGGTTTTAAAGTTTAAGAAACAATGGCAGCCAGTTTTAGTAAAGCCACCAAAGCGGCCAGCAGTGGGTGAGGGAAGCAATTCAGCTTACTGTAATGAAAGCATCAATTTAGAAGATGTGGAAAACATTGCACATTAAGGAGTTAAGCCTGCGTGGAGTCTGTGGCAGACGCCACAATACATTGTTAACTTTCGTTTAACTTAACTAAAGGTTTTTAAAATATATGTGCAATACATAAAAATACCAGCTCCTCTCTAAAACATGGAGATATAGGTCTGTACTACATTTAAATTAGTTTTAAGTTTAGCTCTATTATTTATTTTTAGCAATTTCAGCACCCCCACTTCATTTGTGCCTGATGAGTATGTTTTCATTTGCAATAATTCAAACATATTTAATGTAAAGCTGTTTAGATCTCGCCAGTTTTGCAGAGACTGCAAAACTGAAGAAACAACTGAAAAAAGTGCTACCTTTTTGGAAGGTAACGATTAACAAAATTCAAATTTTGGTTTATTACGCAGTTCGATATGGCGTCTAGATTAAGTGGATTTTTTGATACAGCAAAAACAAAGAGCACCTGAAAATATTCCTTATGGTAATATTTTAATGTTTACATTTTCATTATATTAGAGCATTCAGCATTATAAAGTACAACATTTTGACTGATTTCTTACCAGCATAGATACACTAAACAAAAGCTGTGTTATACAACGATTTACCACTCTAGTCTCAAGTTAATACACTAGTGTCCAAAAGTTTAGAGTCAAATTAATATTTGTTTAGAATTTAGAGTTTAGAGTCATATCAATATTTGTTGTTATTTGTTGTTACAGTGTAGATTGAGAAACTATAAGCTATATACTGGAACACCAAAAAAGTTACTACATGATTAATAATATACTGTAATTATTTATTTGTAGTAATTTCTTGGTAAGATATCTGCCTGAGATTTCATTCGAGACATTTTGAATATGAAGCAGTCTGGATTTACAGCTTTCTAATAATCTGTTGAAACATGTAGTAGCATTAAAATAGAGTCATTTCATACATTTATCTGTAACATTTAAAAAAGTGATTCCAAACTTTTGTGTGCCTCAAGCTAACACACTAGCCACATGCTACCAATGCTACCATACAGTACAACACAGTGCTGGAATAATGACATGGACCATGCATTTTATACCCCTGCTATAATTCACAAATTTGCAAAAATGCAGTTCTAACATAAATAATGGCACACATCACTTTCTATAGCTGTCATTCATTTTTTGCTCCATAGTACATGATACAAAATCATGTTAAAATGACTTCACTGTAGGGATTGAGTGTAGGGCTGGGTGTGTTTGTGTGTTTATACGTGCTCGTCAAGGAGACAAGGCGGGGTGTTTGTGTGTTCATACAAGTTCGTCAGGGTAGGTTTCCAACAGAGCTGAGAACATGTACTGTTTTCTCACTGTTACTGTTCATTATATCTGCAAAGGTTTTGTTAACACTGTTAATATCTACTAAAAGCTGGTTTGTTAACTGTTATTCACAAATATTTAAGTCAGTAATATTCATCTTCATGTTCATCAAAGTGTCTTCTTTGATATGAAGAGCTTGTTTTGCCTAAATAATGATTTGACCTTTCTTTTCCAAACTATTGTTAAGAGCCCATTAAGAATCTTTTGGCTCAAAGGTGGTTTAAACATCTAAAAGATCTTAGTATTACACACTGAAATCACAATAAGCGTATAAAATGTCTGGGATACGTCATTTTTCCTAAGGTAGGGTTTTTAGCATTTTTTTTCAGTGTTCTATTTAATATAGTAAGTTATTTGAAATAGACAAAGAAAGCATGCTCGTTTTTTTTAAATAAATTGAAAAGTTGAGTGTCCCCAAACTTTTGACAAGCAGTGTGCATTTGTTTGTATATTCTAACTCTTTCCTATTCTCTGTTGCAGTGGTGGTAAGGAGTGTGAGGGAGATTTGCAGTATTACCCATTTCGAATGACTCCGTACCTGATGAAAGTACAGGATACAGAGCACACTGAAGATCAGTTCTGCTGCCTCCTGCTGGCTGAAAGAGTGCACTCAGGCTATGAAGGTCAGTAAGCATGTCAAAGTAAAAGCTTGCAAAAGCATGTAAAAGCTATTCAAAGTGTAATCACATTGGTAATCACTCAAGCAATGGAAAGAAAATGGATGTTTTTCTTTCATCACAAGAAGTACGCACAACAAAAACTTTTTATCAAATTCAGATCATAGTAAGATATCTCTTCTTCTGCATTCCCATACAAAAACAATATGCAAAGTCCAAAATATAGTGGTTTTACTGATGGTTTTGGCCTGGTCAGAATCCAGATTTAAATATTGTTTATTTTTTGATATTAATTTTTCTGTGAAAGGTTGTCTGCAGGTTTACCCACCAGACTTTAACATTTAAAGAAACCAAAGTGAAAAGCTGTCCCATACTAACTTGATATATTTATGTGTGTGTGTGTGTGTCTGTGTGTGTAAACATATATATATATATATATATATATATATATATATATATATATATATTTGACCAGGAGTGTTCACACTTTTGCATACGACTACATCTAGCAAGCATTGTTCATTACATCAGTCATGCATATTGGCAGACCAATTACTGAGCTCAATCTGAATATTTAGGTATTTTTGATGTATTATTCTTGAAAATATGTCATTTTATATTATAAAAAATAATATTAAAATTATTTTAATAAATGTTTATATATTATAGTGAAGTTTTGTGGTAAAAAAAAGGCGAACAGCCCCCTGGCAGTACCTCTACAGCCCACTGAGGGGCCTTCTTGTCTGGGTTGCTCTACCAAAAACAGAAATGTCTATAAAAATGCTATTAATGGCAGAAATGTCACTGTAACAGTGCCAGCATTGACATGTAGATGTTTGATCTTTCAGCTCCAAGGATCCCCACTGACAAACGCATCTTTACCACCACACATACACCCAACTGTGTGTTTCAGGACGTTGATGAGAGGTGAGAGCTTTTTGGTTTTTTGTTCACTTTATCTGATTATGGGTCTTGGGCTTGTTTTTGTTTTCTAGCTACTCCTCTGACCTCAAACCAGGTCCTTCATACCAAATGGTTTTTCCCGGAAGCTCTTCTGCTAAATAAAAAAGAATGTAATTAATGGATGGGGTAAAATTGTGATATGTTATTGTCATATAATAAATAATAAAATATAGTCATGTTATAAATAACATGATGTGTTTTTCTGAGTGTATTATCAATACTTCATGCACACTAAACAACTGCATGTACCATAAAAATGGTACAAAATGAATATAGTAACTGTATAGTAACTACACAGCAACAAGTAGCTGATTAGATGGCAGCTTGTTATGCTGTTATCTTATTTTATTAATTAATTTTTTGACCAGGTGTTTGACCCTTTCTAATTAGTTAATTTTTGCAAAAAATATTGTACTCAGTCTTTTAGTTGTACATGGTCTTTTTAAACGTCGTGCTACTGGGTTGCTGGTATATTTTATATTTACACTGAAAAGATGTTATGATGTTTTTGACAAATAACTCACCCGGCTTAAAAATATGAAGAATAAGTTGTAGTAAAATCCACTTCTGCAACATAATTTTGCTACAGTCAACAATAAAACAGTATTTATGTCTTCAGGACTGTTCAACAGGTGTGTGAATGAGATTTTTTTCCTTCTCAGGGCTGTCCCATTGTTGGGATACTTACCGCAGGATCTTATTGGTACGCCAGTGCTCTTGCACCTGCACCCAAATGATCGACCAATCATGCTGGGGATTCACAGGAAGAGTAAGTGTTGCTCCTTTAATAATATCCACAGAGATTTCAGATTTCAGGAATTATTCATGTGCCCATATAATCTCTCATGTTAGAAAGCAATAATAATAATAATAATAATAATAACAATAATATTTGCATAATCATATTTTTGCACTTTTCAAGGCTTTACAGAGGAAATAAATCAAACCATTGGAGATCTAAACGGTTACAACTTTTATTAATAGTAAAATGAATGAAATAACAGCACAGCTGCAAAGTAGAGGGAAAGTTTGTGAACAAAATTTGTCTTGACAGTGCCAGTGCAGTGTTTTCATTTTAAAGCATTGTCATGACAATGCTTTAAAAGTTAAAGCAGTTGCAGAACACTGTTGATTCCTTTTTTATAGCTTAAATGGGATTATATAGTAATTACAGGTAGTTGCTAAGGTGCTGCTGTAGTACCCCAGTTGAGTTGCTTAAATGCTGCTTGGCCATTGCTATGATATCCCAGTTGGTTAAGGTATTGCTAGCATACTTAATGGTGATGGTGACATGAGAAGAGTGTTCAAAAACATTTGGCTACAGCGTGTATACTGGCCATGATGGAATAAGAGTAGAGGTACAATAATTATATATTGTAAGTGGAATGATGCGATTTCAGGATGTTGAGCATTCCCCCATTCTTTCTTATAGAAAACAAATTGTGTTTGAACACTGTAAACCAAATCGGTTGAAAAAGCACAGGCAACCTATTTGGGTATAGGCTCTACAGTACTTAAACGTTTTGTGTTTCTAGCTGGAAAACTGAAGGAAGAGTTGTGTTGCAACTTTTTAAGTGAAAAAAAGTAATTGTAGAATACAAGAGACTCTGCATATGTCAGCCATTGTGATGTTGCAGTGGCTACGGTACATTATTCTGTGATGTACTTTAATTTAATCATGGTGTCATTTAAGAATGCACTGCTGTACTGTCTTTCTCTTGACTGTTTGAAACGGTTTATCGTTTGGCATGAGTCCAGATTTGATTTGCTTGTTCATTTTTTTTTCTTCCATAGTCCTTCAGTATGCCGGTCAGCCCTTTGACCACTCGTCCATCCGGTTCTGTACGAGGAATGGAGAGTACGTCACCATAGATACCAGCTGGTCCAGCTTTGTCAACCCCTGGAGCCGCAAAGTATCATTCGTCATTGGACGACACAAAGTCCGCATGTGAGTATGTGACCTGTTTCATGAGCCAGATGTGTCCACTGGATGTGTTGGTCCACTTGAATCTCTGAAACAGTTGAGGATTTAATTCTATCGTTTATTGTAAGCTGGGTTTAAACCTTTAGGCTATTTTGGTCTAAAACCGTGTCTGGTTCACTGTAAGTAAACTTACATGGCAAAAGAATTTTGATTGCCATATAAAAGCATTTCTGTTAGTTTCCACAGTGTTTAAATTAGGTTAGATGAAGTCTAATGAGTAGCTTCTTTTGATTACATAACATGAAGCCAGCGAATAGATAACTGCACTGTAATCAGAGCTCAGTGTTTTAGTTTTACTCATAATTTTACTGAGAAATCCCTGAGCAGACTCTTATATGGTGAAAGTAATGGTTGAGATTTATTTGTTTGATCACTGAGGGTGATTATTTTGCCTCAGGGGCCCCGTGAATGAGGATGTGTTTGCAGCTCCAGCAACAGCAGAGGGGAAAGTAATGGACTCAGACATCCAGGAAATCACTGAGCAGATACATCGGCTATTGCTACAGGTCAGTCAACAAAGAGAAAGAGAGAGAAGACTTTCTGGAGGAATTCTAACAGTTTACACAAGTTATTATAAAGATGAAGGTCGTACTTTATTTTGATGGTCCCCTGTAGATCTTTATTGTACCCTCTTGTCTATAGCTGACATTTAACTAAATATTTGTTAAATTGAGCTTAACTTTTCTCCAACCCTAAATACTAACCTAACCCTAAACCCTAACTCTGGTCCTAATTCTAATCCAAAACTCTCCTCAGCTCAGTTTCACCAGGTATTTTGTAATTAATCTGAGCCTTTGCATGACCCTAAACTAACATCCCAAGATATATTTTTGAGTGGGAATGAAGAATGCACATACCTCATTAAGAGAGACACCACAATCAACAACAGTAACCCCTGTATCTGTGTTTGTGTGCATGTAGCCAGTACATAATAACGGCTCCAGTGGCTACGGCAGCCTTGGCAGTAACGATCATCTGATGAGCGTGGCTTCATCTAGCGAGAGCAACGGTAACGGAACCCGTCCACGCGCTGAGAATGAGGAGGGCAGCAGAGCCAAACCAGTGAGTCACATGATCACTCTCTCACTTTGTCACATGGCTTCTGATCTACATCTTTCATCACAGTCCTTCAAATTTTAAACTGAGATTCAACTAAATAGTGCTGATTTGGCAAATATGATTGAAGTCATGCTGAGAGGCTTTCATTAACTTATAACCACATTAGAATAATTTGGTTAAACTACTCTTGTGCAAAGATGAACACGCAATTTGGAGATTTGATAATTGGGCTCAATTCTAATGTCTTATGCAAAAGTTTGCACATTACTCAACAGTGCCCTCTAAAGGAGTTATAGTGACAAGTCAGAAATTAGAACTTGTTTCCTAAGACCCATGACACATCTTAATAAATGTGTTTTCTGCTTTCTTTTATTTACATGTATTTGCCTCAGCCAACAAAACCCACACACTTCACATAATGTGTTTGCAAAAGCTAACAACTGTGGAAAACAACTGCAGTCAGTTTAAATAACAGCAGTAAGCTTAAATAATTAGGTAATAATTGTGACAGGCCTAAAGTCCAAGCCAAAAAACATTTGAGAGCCTTTATTTTAAAAACTGGGTATCTGACAGTCCTAACCTAACTCCTCACAACTGACTCCTCAGGGCTGGAAAGGTCACAAGATTACATTGTACAGAGTACTATATGAATGTGTGTGCTTGTTTCCACAGAGAACCTTTCAGGAGATCTGCAAGGGGGTTCATATGCTGAAGAACCAGGAACAGCAGTCCAAAAAGAATTCAGCCAGTAAGTACAAACATCTGTGTCTCGGTATCTGTTAGAGATGTGCATTTGAAATTTGAGTAGCCTTAAGAGTTAATGAATGGATAATTGGTTAAGGAAAAAAATAACAGAAAAAGAAGTGTCAGTAATGTATGTCTGTAGGCTTAGCTTATTACTTTGGCAACACATTCACACAAAGTATAATATAGTACACTTACTCGCATATACAAGCAAAAATGTAACATTCCATAGTCTGTTTTACTGAATTATTAGTCTGTTTATTTTCTTCATCTTCCCGAACAGTTAACAGAGTGCTCAAGTAAACATGCACATCCCTAGTATCTGTATGTGTGAGAGAAAATCTGATTGTGCTGATTATCGGCCTTAACAGCAGCTTGTGTGAATGTCTGGGCATATAACTCAGAATGTGAATACCTCACTCTTTCTCTAGCAGAGGTACTCCAAAAGAGTCCAGCAGTTCGGCCCAAAGACTCAGCTTACCCAGTGAACTGGAGAGAGAGTGTGGATGAGCAGCAGACCACAGTACAGGAGGAGCTCACCTTTAAAGACCAGACTGTCTACTCCTACCAGCAAATCAGCTGCCTGGACAGTGTCATCAGGTACAACATGCTCTGAACTCTCATTTCAAAATAAACAATACATTTTCATTTCTTTTTCTGCCTGTACTGCTAAACAATTTTCTTAATAATTTTTGACTTGAAAAGTTGAACATTGAACAGAGAAAAATAAGGACTGTTAGCAAAGCAACTACTTACAACAATGATGTTAATAATACCTTTGCTTTGTGAATGGGTCTCCACAGTTCATGTTTTTCTGACTTTGCCTAACTAGTATTTAACTAGAGAAGAATCCTCTATTCTAACTTTCTGAACTATTTTTAATCTTCATGCTTGTTGTACTCAACCTTTGCCAGTATTGTAGTCCTACTTTTGTTTGAGTGTTAAGGTTTGACTAGAAACAAAAGGGTTAAATTCACAGCGACAGCTCTATGCCAGGGCTCTTTACTGAGTCACTGTTAAACTGCTACCAAGTTAAAAATATGTTAAAATGTCTGTTACAAGCTTCACATAAAACATAGAATGTCTTTTACAATGTCCGTTTTTAATCTTGAATGGCCAAAAATGTTTATCTAAATCACTGTTATCTTAACGCTAACATGTTACTAGAATCCTATAGGGACGGTAGCAGAAATTAGCATTATAGCAGTATAGTTTTTTTGACATTTAATTGGAAAGTCTTAAGAAAACTCTCTCTCTTTCTCAGATATCTAGAGAGCTGCAATGTGCCTATCACAGTGAAAAGGAAGTGTCCGTCATCCTCCAACACCACTTCCTCAAACTCAGACGAGGACAAGCAGAAGGCTGCTGAGAGCTCAATGAAAGTGGCTGAAGGTACCAAAAAAAACACATACTCACAGTTTACCAGTGCTTTACCAGGGCAATCTGTCTTTTGATTCAGGTATTTTCATAGTGTAGAAAATTCTCCAAACAAGCTGAGGCACTCTAATCTTATGTGGCTCAAGAAGATCTAATATAATTGATAAGATGCGCTTCTGGAAATATCCGAGCAATAGTGTGATAGTTATAGACACATTTAGTTTATCCAATGATTTGTTTTCCCTAATCAACAAAAGCATAAATATTCTCAAGTAAATGGTTGCGTGTTTTAAACTCACTTGGATGGACTTCAACATATCGATTACTTCTACTAGTCTTGGATTAAATTACCAATGGACACATTAAAAAGAGTGAGTCAGTCCCAAATATGGGCTATAGTCTGGTCCATTGTATTTGCAATATGAAACTCTGCGTATATAGCTCTATAAATATCCTTATGTCTTTCTGTTGACTGATGCCTAAGCAAGTAAACATATATAAACCTGTTTAAAAAATAAAAAAACTGATCCTCTGTCTTTTTACCCTTCAGAGTCTGGTCACCTGAAGCCGCAAGCAAGCCTCTCATCTCTAGACGTCTCAGAAAAGCCAGCCAGCTCGGGTGTGGTGGGCACGTCGCTGACCCCACTGGCTCTACCCAGTAAAGCTGAGAGTGTGGTATCCATCACCAGCCAGTGTAGTTACAGCAGCACCATTGTACACGTTGGGGACAAGAAACTCCAACCAGAGTCAGGTAGTTTGAACATTAACAATTATTATGTAATCTGGATTGAGAAAACCAGGACAAAATCTGGGAATTAATAAATTACTAAATCAAGTTGAAATAAAAAAAATCTTGATATGTACTGGGGGTAGCATAGTAGTAGTAAAAGTAAGTCTTAGTAGAAATCTGTGTACACTTTGTACATTCTTGTATTTATTTTCTAAACAGACTTAAAACGTAAGCTAAAAAGACCTGTACTCTCCAGAGTGTGAGTTACTTGCTATGCTTGAGAGGTAGTGCACAAAATATTATGCCTTCATTCATTATTAGCATTGCATTAGTACAGAGTTGCACAGCTGCAGGCCCTGTAGCTGAAGATCAGCACACTAAACTGGGAGCCAAAAAAACAAATAAGAGCTATTGAGAAAAGACCTGGCTGACCACCACAGCTGTCACCGTCAGATAAACAGTGCTTAAAGCTTTCATCTTTGAGAAATAGAAGAAAATCACGCTCTACTCTTCCTTCAGGTCTGAAAATGTTTCTGTTCATCCCCCCAGTGTGAGAAAACTCAATGCTATGGGTTTGAAAAGGGTGTGTAGATCAAGAGGCCATTACTGAGAAACGGAATGAAGCAAAAATAGAAGCTCTAATAAAGGAAAAGAGTGGACACACTAAATACTGAAAAAATATATTCAGTTGTTGAGACTTCTTTGTAATTTTCTGTTAAATATATGTTTTCTGCTTTTTACATGATGCTGAAAACCAAACTGTGCTGATCTCTGGTTTTCCAGGATTAGTATTGCCATCCCTGCATTAGTATTTTAGATGAAACATTCCTGAATAATACCTAAATGATGCTGAACTTTGCGTACAAAGATTACATAACCTGCAGTAAAACCTATAGCCATTCTCAGAGAGGCAGTGTAAGCTCATAGTGTAGTCGTGTCATCTCATTGTCTACCTTTGAACATGGTCCTGTTTTTTCCCCATACAGAGATCATTGAGGATGCCCCTAGTGCTGTTGACACAGCAGAGGGGCCTGCTCTGGCTGTTCCCCCAGCTGCAGTTTCGCCTCCCAGCCAGGAAAGGGAGGCCTATAAGAAACTGGGCCTGACGAAGCAGGTGCTGGCAGCCCACACTCAGAAAGAGGAGCAGGCCTTCCTCAGCCGCTTCAGAGAGCTGAGGGGAGTTCATGCTTTTAAAGCAGACTGCTCCCTCTACCTGGAAAGGCAGAAAGGACAGGTCACATCTGATGGTAAGTAAAACAGCTTAAACTGCAAGGGTCCCACATTTGAGTTCCCTACTTAACTACTTGACATTCATATTAGTTTTACAGCAGTAGAAAAATTTATAGTAGTTATTGAATAATGAACCTACACTCTAAAGGTTCCATATCATACATTCTTCTTGTATTTTATTGTTTTCCTTGAAGCCCACACACTTGTGTGGTTTTATGTACCAAATACAGTCATAATTCATTTCTACATCACCATTTTCCAACCTCTCTTTATCCCTTAGAATTAAATTAGCTGTTTCTATTACTGTGCCTTTAAGGCTGTTGTATGTAAATGAGTTATGTTCTGATTGGCTGCCCTGTATTGTGCCTCACTTAAAAAGCAGTTAAGTCTGAAACACTCTTAACCTCAATGTGAGTGGGCAGGGCTAAACTGCGGTAGGCTAAATAGGTGGATATATATGTAAGTGCATTGGTTTTGTGACATCACAAAACAATGGACCCCAATTACCAGTATCTTCTTAAGATTTTCTTAAATTTGTTCTTAAGAAAGGTCTTAAGGAAAAGTCTATATCAGATTCATGACGTGTTCTTAAACCACTAGAATTATTTGCACCATTTTGCTCTTCAGTGTGCATCGATACTGTTCTTACCTAAGAACAAATCCCAAATAACAAACCATTGGTGAATGTAAGAAAAACTGCATAAGTGGCTTTTAAGAAGAAATTACTTCTTAAGAAATGTTGGTGTATGAGGTCCAATGAATCCAAAACAGGCTGCTTGTGCAGCTTAACTTTCATATCAACAGTAAATTTTAAAACTTAAACAGTGTTTATGTACTACAGCAATCTCTGGTATTTAATGATATGTGATACATGATGTGGGCCCTTCAAAATGTTCATTAATTTTAGCTGTACCAACTAAAAATGAACAGCATTGAGAAGGCACTGTCCATACCCTGTTAAAAACTGCCAAAAAAGTTATGGAAAATTCAGTTAGCAAAGCTATTTTCAACAAAAACTCATGAATTGCTTGGAAGAAAATGTCAGTGTTTCACCGAAGCCCAAGTAAGTCTATTCTGAGCCCACGTACCAGTGAAAGAGTAGGAGTGGGTGAACTGCCATCCTGGCAACGTAAGCGCTGACTCAACCAACTGAATTACATGTTGGCTGTTAATTTGCCAAAATTTTATTTCCCAAGACAGATAACGAGTAGAAGAAGAAAAAAGATAAATAAACGGATGGTTAGGATTCTATCTTTGTAAGTGAACGTTATAGCAATCCTGCCTTAAGACGTACAATAAGTAGAAATTTCCATTAAACCTGACAAACGTTTATGGAGAATAGATATTGCATAGCTAGACGACTGTAGATATGTTACATAGTGATGAGTGACAGCCCAAAGCCCTTCTTTAGCTGGTAAATCATTTTGATTTTGGTAAAACTGGTTCTGGTAAAAATGAGTATGGCTTTTAAAATTTGTTCTGATTAACCCTTAACCCTTCTGAAAAGGGTTTATCTGTTGTAGCAATAGCACAACCCTTTTTGGTGCTATATAGAACCCCTTTGAAAATGGTTCTATATAGAACAATACACAACACATTCTCCATCAATCTAAAGGACCTTTTCATGATGCATATAAGCATACAAATGGTTCTTGAGTATTCATGATGATAGAAATCAGTAGATAATGAATTGTTTTTACATTCTGGGTTCACGTTCAGACTTTTTTCCATTAGTTTCAATGTCAATAACAAAAACATGGCACAATTATAAAGATCTACTAAATGACTGCACAACAATACATTTTAATCAAATTCAAATCACAACAAAACAGCTCCTATTCTGCTTATGAACAGGTTTTGAATATGTACACTCATTACAATTTATCAGAAATGTTTCAATGAGCTACGAGTGACAAATACTATAAAATTACAGTATGTGTTTGCTTTTACTGGCGACTTCTAAAGTTTACTGTGATTCACAGAGAGGCAGTAGAATGTGTCTAAGAAATGTAATTACGTCTCATAAAGCAGCCTTTATAGTACACCTACACCCTTGATAAGCAGCCTTAAGAAAGTTCTGTCTCTACCCCCATTCCCTCCTTTCTTAAACAGCTGGACCCGCTCGTGTAGTCAAACAGGGGGGAGTCACGGAACCCGCCCCTCGCCGAGGGGGTCGCAACAAGAAGACAAAGTCCAAGCGCGTCAAGCAGAATGAGTCGTCCGACAGCACTGTCTCACACAGGAAGCAGCTGTCCAGGCAAGAGCTACAGGGCCTGAACCAAACCTCCTGGTCTCCATCGGACACCTCGCAGTCCACCTATCCCATCGCGTACCCAGCTATGATGCCCGCATACCCGCTCCAAGTTTACCCAGGGACCAACATTATGGCCCCCCGGGTGGACACCTCACTCTCAGGATTTGGGGACAGCCAGTGCAGCCAGGACCCACGCTGCCCCGTCCAACCCATCCAGCCACCTTTTTCAGCCCCTCTGGTCACACCCATGGTGGCACTGGTGCTGCCGAACTATATGTTCCCACAGATAGGAAGTGCTCCCCGGCAGCCTTGCTACCCAGAGCAAGGGACCTTCACTGCCCAGCCATCATATCCCCCACAGACTGTGTACCCCCCTCAGGCTTCATTCCAGCCCCAGACGACATTTCCTGTACAGACTCAGTTCACCACGCAAAATCCCTTCACCCCGCCAACACCCTTCCCCACCCAGTCCTTCCCCTACACGCTCACAGGTGACCCGCCAAAGCCCGCAGAGACGGAGCTGAGGGAGGGTCAATCCCGAAGCTCCACTCCTCAATCAGTGGGTGGGCGGGACCAGTCTTCTCCACCCCTCTTTCAGTCTCGTTGCAGTTCGCCCCTGCAGCTCAACCTGCTGCAGCTGGAGGAGAGCCAGCGGTCTGTGGAGCGACAGGACAGCTCGGCACCCTCTTCTCAAGCCCAGGGGAACTGCACTGCTGCGGCAGAGAAAGGAGGGAATGCAGGCACGCAGGGCAAAAGTGACAAAAAACAGGTATGGTTTCCCAGAATCTTCTGAATGACTCAGACTGAAATCCAAATGTCTCCCTACTGGACTTTACACAGTGAAACTGTGAAAACATAATTTCCATGCAACTTGACACTTAGATGAAGCAATTCAAAGTTCAAAGTTGCGCACAATACATTGTTACTCCACAAATTAGCTAAATTAGCAGCTCTCATTTTTTTTAATACAATATTTCATTCTTGCTGGAAAAAAATAAGCAAGATGTGATTTACATATTTGCATCTTTATGTTTTTTTCCAGCTGTCACTCTTTTTCCCCATATCTACATATCTTTATCTATTTATCTTGGGTTTTTTAAAATATGTTTTTACCTGTTGTTTGTATGTCAGGCCTTTGAAATTTAATGTTTAAGCAGCCATTATAGCCTACTTGACCTCTCACTTGTCCTAGAAACACTACAGGTTTATCATGGACTGCAGCTCACTCACCCCTTTAATTTTCATTCTTTGGATCCCAAATTAATCTGAGCTCTGTGTAAAATTAGAGTCCTCAAGAGAGGAGGAAATGAATATAGCTGTGTAGAACATGGTAACAGACTAAAGAAGAATAAATAGTGGTACAAACAGCCGTTTAAACAGCTGTTAGCGTTAGCTGGCTGGTTAACGCAGCTGGTTACAGAAACGTTGGCTTTGAGAAGCTCATGTTTGTTGTCATGCCTCAGCAAACTGACAAAATGAAAAACTTAGAGTCAGCTGGGGGGGGTCTCTTTTTCAACTACCCAATTTCTTATCTCCTCTTCTGGTGAAATCAAGGTTTGAAAGTATGTCGCTCGATGTGATTACGTGATACGTTTCTGGTGTTTTGATTCTCTGTTTCATGAAACTTGTTTCACTTGTGCAACTATTGTGGCTGAGTTTCAAATGAGTTGCAGCACGTTTTTCATTATGCAACTCAAGTGCTTGTAGGATTCAAGCAGCTAAAGTCAAAAATGAAAGTGTCACCATGTAAAGCCAGCCTTAGAAAGTTGCACAAGCTATTGTCTCATAGCAATATAGTGCACTACACATGTAGTAGGGAACCATTTGAGATTTTGTCTCTCTCTATATTTCTCTGTCTTTCTATGTTTCCTTCTCTCCTTGTCTTTTTACCTTCACTCACTTGTTTCCGATTCCCTCTCTCCACCTGTAATCACCACTTCTTGCCACCAAGTGGCAGTGTTGTGCATCACACCAAATATTCAAGAGAGCAACCAGAGTTATTCCTTTATTCATCTTATTCTTTGCTCTGTCCACAATTACGCTAAGGTCATTCAGCTCACTGCACTGGATAGACGTTTTTTCACACTGATCTAGCCCTAATCTCCCAACTTTAATTTGAGACACTTCATCAGTGTGAAAGACCAGCTATACTATGTTGACCATCATTGCGTTGGTCTGGTTTGGGGCATGGTTGTCCCATAAATGTCATTATATGGACGCATCTTAAATTCATCTTTATTACAAGTTGTAAACCATGTGTTTTTTATACCACATTAAATTTTGAGTGTTTAAAATGATAACCGAAATATAATGAAACATAGTAGTGAAACCATTGCAAAAGAGTAGTAGACATTTCAGTGCTAACCCCTGTGTCCCTTGCACCTTTTAGCTGTCACTCATTTCGCATGGTCCAGTAGGGGCCAGATATGGGCCAGGGCATCCTCTGATCCCGCCCCCCCAACGAGGCCCCCTGTTGTCCAGGGAGCAAGAGAAAGATGGAGAGGGTTTATGGGACAGAGTTTTCTCTAAATTCAGATGTCCCAGCGAAGAGGTAGGCCCATCATGTAATGAAATGCTCCCTTATTGCTCCTCTCCTACTTCTGACCTCCTTGCCATCTTATTGGAGCAAAGCATCTGCTCGCCTTTGTTTTGCTTGATTATTTTGACCCTTTTATTTTTTAAGTTGGTGATGGTGTCCCAAACCTATGGCCTGCCTGGACCCCCTGTGCCATGGGTTTTTTTGTTCCAATGATGCTTCAATCTATTTCTTTTTCACCTACCACCTTAATGTTAGCATGTGTTAACCTCTTTCAAAATAGTGGACGGCCAGCAAAGTGTAACAATCCTTTCTTTCACTGCGTTGTTACACTTCCATACCATTTCCATCACATGCCATTTGATTTATGGCAAAAGACTGCGTCAGACCAGCATATCAAAAATGCACACTTTATGCTGCAGAAGTGTCACACACTCACAGGATGTGTTTGTGTGTCTGCAGTCGTTTCTGCCAGTGCTTTGTGACAGCATGGACTTCCTCTGTCTGAAAATATTATTTGAAACAAATGTATGTCTAAATATTTATACACATTTATAAAGTCCTTTACCCTTTTCAGTTTTAGCACTGTTTTAAGTAGGGCTGCACCAGTGTAGGAATTCTGGGCCTATGCCAGTATCTAAGTTTTTTCACATACCTGCAGTTGTGTGCTAAAGTTTGGGCACCCTGGTCAAATTTCACAATTTATTGATTTTTGGAGTGAAAATAAATTAACGTATCCTCTACAGAGAACACAGTTTTGCACATTTTAATGCACAATTACTGTGTAATGGCTGAATTTAACAAATTGTAAAAAAAAAAGTAAAAATGCAGCCTGTGAAAAAGTTATGGCACATTTTTCGATTTTATGTTTATTTTTTTTCCAATATGATAATTTCAGTAAACAGTAATTGTACAATAAAATTTGTAGAAATGTCATATTTAAATTTGTTTTCTGTAGAGGAACCTAATTTTACTTAGAAATTCAACAAAACATGTAATTTGACCAGGAGATATTCACACTTGTTCTGTTAACAGTTGTAGTGATTGTACTCAGTAATAACTTATACAGTGTAAATGGAAATACTACAAATTAGACAGCAAAAGATGACCAATAAAGTGACTTCCTGATAGGTTATCTTGATGAGTTCAATCCTAATGTGCAGCACTAGTTTTAAGTCTGTTGTCAAATCATCATAAAATGTTCACACCAATGTAATGGACAGCAGGTGTTTTTTTTCAGTAGTGCAAAATAACAAAATAAAAGAAAAAACAGCTGCAATGCAGTGTTGAGTGTAGTAATAGCTGAGTTGGTAAACCCCCCTGCTTTCTCTCTGGTTTTCAGGATGAAGGTTCAACAGGTAATGGCCACCACTGTGATGCTCTCTCATCGTCTAGCGACCTGCTGGATATCCTTCTACTGGAGGACTCTCGTTCTGGAACAGGTTCCGCCACCTCCGGGTCCATGGGCTCTGGTTCTAACGGCTGTGGGACCTCCGCTTGTGGGACATCTGCCAGCGGTGGATCTGCGAGTGGAACAGGTGCGTATTGACCTTTTGGAATGCTGTATGCTCCATGGATTAAGTCTGGCATTACCTCAAATTCTCTGCCCATTTTTCAGTTAGACCGGTTAAGTTCTGGCGAGCTCTGAAAATGAAACAGGATAACTAAATGCACAAATACAGTGGCTTCATAAAGCCTTTGGACGTGTGCTCCATATTAAGTTTATTGTTTTAAAAGGCAAAATAACCAAGTGGCATTTATTTTAAACAGATCAATCAAAGACTGATTTTCTTTTTGTGTAAGTTTTGTTTCAGAAGCAGCTGATGTGTTTCAGATTGTTATCATTTGAACAGTTTCTTTGCTGCAGGTTTGCATCCAGAATACCTTTAAAAACTCCTGAGTTAATGATCCCATCAATGAATGTAAGCTGAGTGGAGCAAACCCAGAAACACAAAGCATCTACCATCAATTTGAAGTATTTTTCTCTGAAACAAAAACATTTTATGAAGTAACCTAAAGCACTTTGTTGACTTTTACCAGTGGTTAAATAGGTAAAATGTCTAAATACTTTTTGAGGCCATTGTAGATGGCATGGAACCTCAACAAGAAATCATAAAATAGCTGAAGCATTTGAGAAAGCCATTGAAGATATAGCTATATGCACTTCTGGTGGGCAGATCACCAAACTGAATCCAAGGAAGGTGAAACAAGGTGAAAACTTGCAAGCTTGCAAGGGGTCCAATCTTATCCCCAAAGATTGGTTTTCATTTCAATAAAGCTAGAGCACGCCACATACCACTTGTTTAATCAGTTGATCTACAAATAGTTGATCTGCTTTGTTGGAATAAAACCTGTTTCTGCCATCTTTAAGAACATATTTGCTGAAATCCAGTCCACTCTTTTCTGAAAATAATAGCCTGAAAAATGACCAGACAGTCTGAGAATATCTTGCAAATCAGTTAAAAATATTCTATTTGTGCTGTCATGGCACTGATTTACATAAGCAAAACTACTAACGACTACACTCATATTAAACTTACAAATCTTTTAGAGAGATTTAATTGGATGGATTTTACACTAATTTGCAAGAGCAAGACAGACACTATGATTTGCAGTAAGCTCTGGCCATTAATTGAGTACAGAGCAGCAAGTGATTGCTGCTCTGTACTCAATTAATGGCCAGACACCTCGCACCTTTCGTATAGATTAATTTTTTTTGTCTAATAGTAATTTTGTTTCCTGCTTCTTAAATTGGAATGTGGTGATATCATGATATAATTATCGTGATAAATAATGTTACAATATGCTTTTCTGAGCATATCATGGGTATAATTAGAACTCTTGAATGAATATGTCGTGTATTTCCTGAACACTTGAATGTACTTACTATATTATAACAACACTGTTATGCCCTTTTTAGCCTTTTTTAAATGTGATACCACTGTTTTGGTGCATTTTGTCCACATTATCCTTAAACCCCAAAATTAAAAAGCATTGATGCATATCGGGTACCGTGAAACGTTTTCAGCTCTCATTAGATTTTTAGGAACCTGTATTTTGACAATTACAAACGTTTATAATTTATCTCAATGTCATTCTTTTTCACAGGGAGCAGTCACACCAGTAATAACAGCAGTAACTACTTCGGCAGCGTGGACTCTTCACAGAAGTCCCATAAGGCCAAGGGGCTGGGTGGTGGCGTTTCAGGGCCCATGGAGATGGAGGAGAGTGAGAGTCTGATAAAGTATGTACTGCAGGATCCTCTGTGGCTCCTTGCAGCCAACGTAGATGAGGCTGTTATGATGACATACCAGCTGCCCTCTCGGTGAGTAAAAGGAGAAAGGAGAACACAAAACCCATGCCCTCATCACACCAAATAGGGGGGCTTAAATTTACTATGAAATTTGCCTGCTCACTGCTATTCATAGGGCACCCCCCCATCCCCACATAAGTAGCCTCAGAATTTAAATATACTGTGTCAGTAGAAGTGTATTGATTGATTTTTTTTTTTAGTTTTTCCTGCTGTCACACGGTTATGTCCACTAGAGGGCACCAGTGTTCCTTTGTACATGTCATGAACAGTGGAGTAACAACTGCGGGAGCAGGGCAGTTGCACTTCGCTCACCAGTTACTGTCCATGAACACTACACAAACAGCCCTGACATCTGTTTATCTCCCTTTCAAATGGCTCTTTAACAGACTGCAACATGACATATTCATTATTTATAGTTCTAAAATCTTAAATAGGTTGTCTAACTGTTAACAGTAGTGAGTAAAAAAGCAAATTACTTTAAGTAATTTGGGGGCGGGGACATACATTTTTATTTTTTTGCACTGGTGCCCATAAGATCGTAGTTACATCACTGTTAATTTCGGCATGTACTGTGCAAAAGTCTAAGCAAATTGTGTGAAACCAAAATTAGAATAAATGCAAACAAACATTAATGCTGTAAAAAGTAAAAAGAATTTCTTGTTTTAAAACAGGTAGTTGATGTTTTGAGCTCTAGTTATAAGAACCCAGTATGGTTCCATTGTTCTCCTCAATGCTATCATATAGATGTGTTCAGTTCCATCAGCAGCACTCCTGATTTAACTTAATAAATGAATGATAAGCTAGAGCAGGTGTTGGATGATAACTACAATTAATATTGACCTTCCTTGAGGAAAGGTTTGGAAATGTTCAACCGAATACCTTGACAAACATAAAATAACTCCTTATTATATTAATGTTATTTAAATGTATTCTAATATTAGAGCAAATAAATGCTTACTGACCAGAAAAGTAGCTTGTTAAAATTATCTGATAATCCCAGGTGCCTATAACTTTCGCACAGCGCTGTGTTTCCTTTAGTTGCAATTGTTTATTGAGAGTCTTTATAAAAGTAATTCTAAATCATAACAAATTATCTTCATATCAAACATTTCATGATGCATTGAATCTTTTCCTGTCAGTCATGATCTAATCAAATGCTGAGGTTAGAGATCTACACCCTTAGTGTTTTTGTGGTTTTATCATGGTTTATATCTATAGTCAAGCCTGTGTATGTTTACTTGTGTCTCTTCAGTGATGTACAGCGAGTTTTGCGTGAGGACCGTGAGAAGCTGAGGCAGATGCAGAAGAGTCAGCCGCGATTCTCTGAGGAGCAGAAAAGAGAGCTGGCTGAGGTTCATCCTTGGATGAGGAGAGGAGGTCTGCCCAAAGCCATTGATGTCAAGGTGAGCATGCAAATCTTTGTTCTTTCAGATTGATGTATTGTTTTTAATACAGTTGTAGATTCCCTTTGTCAAATTATGTGTTTTGTTGATTTTCTAAGTGAAAATAACACACCCTCTAAAGAGAACACTATTAATAATACCTCTTCCCTTTCCTCCCTGACTGTCCATTCTATAAGCCCCAGCCCCCCCTCCTCTAATCTCTCTACCTTTAACACTGTTGATTCTTCTTCCATTATAAACACCATAACTACTTCTAGAACTACAACTTGTTCTCTTGATCCCCTTCCGACAACCTTAACTAAAGCTTGTCTTTCTGCCCTGGTCCCTCATCTCACAATTCTTGTCAATAACTCGCTTCTCTATGGACAGGTACCCTCTGCTTACAAGACTGCTACCATCACACCCATAATTAAAAAACCTGGCCTTGATCCACTAGAACTCAGTAACTACCGCCCCATTTCTAACCTCCCTTTCCTGTCCAAAGTACTTGAACGAACTGTGGCTAGCCAACTTCAGTATTACTTATCAGCTAACTGCCTCTTTGAACCATTCCAGTCCGGATTTCGTCCCTCTCATAGCACAGAAACTGCCTTAATAAAGGTCACTAATGATCTCCTTGTGTCTGCCGATATTGGTGCCCTTAGCATCCTTCTACTACTTGACTTGAGTGCAGCCTTTGATACGGTGAGCCACTCAATCCTCCTATCAAGGCTGCATGATCTGGGCATTAGGGGCACTGTCCTGGAGTGGTTTAAGTCATATCTGACTGACAGAAAACAGTTTGTCACCCTCGGTGGCCATACTTCTCACACGTCTGTGGTTACTCAGGGGGTCCCTCAAGGCTCAGTCCTTGGACCTGTTTTGTTTATTGTGTACATGCTTCCTCTTGGCCACATAATACGTAGTTTCAAGCTGAACTTTCACTGTTATGCGGATGACACACAGATTTACATTAGCACTCAATCTATTAAAAATTCACCCCTCACCCAGCTTGAAAACTGCATAACAGAAATTAAAACATAGATGAAGCACAACTTTCTCATGTTAAATAGTGACAAAACAGAACTTATTCTTATAGGATCCAAATCAACTCTCTCTAAAACTTCTCCTTTCTCTCTTTCCATCGACAATGTAACTCTGTCCCCTTCCCCTCTGGTATGAAATCTGGGCGTTCTCTTTGACTCAACTCTCTCATTCAGTGCACACATCAACTCTGTAGTTAAAACCTCTTTTTTCCATCTCCGTAACATTACAAAAATTCGATCGTCACTCTCTCAATCTGCTGCAGAAACCCTTATTCATGCATTCATTTCTAGTCGCCTGGACTATTGTAACTCTTTACTTGCTGGTTAACTCCCTCCATTTATGCAAACTCCAGATGGTACAGAACTCTGCTGCTCGCCTTCTCACCCGCACCCGTGCACATCAGCATATTATACCCATCCTGCAACATCTCCACTGGCTTCCTGTAAAATACCGCATACGATTCAAAATTCTTCTCCTCACATACAAAGCTCTGCATAACCTTGCTCCTTCTTACCTCTCTGATCTACTTATTCCCTACAAACCAACTCGCACTCTCAGGTCTTCCTCTGCTGGTTTACTCACTGTCCCACCTTCCAAACTTAATGGGTACGGTGATCGTGCTTTCTCTAGGCTGGCTCCCCGACTCTGGAACTCTCTTCCCTCACATATTCAACAGGCCAACTCTGTCTCCACTTTTAAATCTAAACTTAAAACTTATCTCTTTTCTATTGCTTATAACTGTTCTCAATCCTAAGCTCTTTGCCAAGTCCTGCTATGTTTTGCTTGTGGTGTTATGACTGTGCTTTATGTTCTCATGTCTGTCTTTACTGTTCTGTATTTCAAAAACCTGTAAGCGTATTTGAGTTCTTGAAAAGCGCTATATAAGTATAATGTATCATTATTATTATTATTATTATTATTAACAAACTCAAATGTGGTATTTTTCTTTAAATGTTTCTATTTATTTGAGAGAAATATGTTTCCCGTAGAGGATGTGTTGACTAATTTTCACTTACAAAACCATCAAAATGTAATTCAACCAGTCACACCCAAACCTTGTTAGGTTAGTTAAATATTAGAGATTAAAAATTAACTTATTAGATTTCTGAGACAACTAGTGGTCGTACTCCTAGGGCGCTTCCACATCTACCTAGTTTAGGGTGGACCAATCAAACTGGGTAAACAGCTGAACTGTGGTCTGCCAAAAATCACGGGTCTCTGTCTGCTTGAACTCGAGTCTCTACTTTCATGAAATGTAATTAGTAAGAAAATACATTTATATCTGGAATATATATGAGGAATAGGGATTTTGTACTATGATCAGCTAATGAAAGTTGAAAAAATGTCATTTTTTGGCACTAAAGGTGGCGAACGTAAAAGTAACTAAGAGCTTGTATCCCTGCCAAATTCCTTAGCAATCAGTGATGACAAACGTATATAATTTGGCACACTTCAGCAATTGCAATGTGAAACCAACCCAAATGAACAAACCTAATGAAAAAGGTACACTATATGGACAAACGTATTGGGACACCTACACATTACACCTACAGGAGCTTTTATGACAACGCATTTTAAATCATTGTGAATTAAGGTGGTCCCCCTTTGGCGCTATAACAGCTTCCACTCCTCTGGGAAGCTTTCTACCAGATTTTGGAGTGTCTGTGGGAAATGTTTGCCTATTCATCAGGAAGAGCATTTGTGAGGTCAGACTCTGATGTGGAGGGCCTGGCTCACAATCTCCATTCACGCTCATCCCAAAGGTGTTTGATGGGGTTGAGGTCAGGGCTCTGTGCGGGCCAGTCAAGTTCTTCCACACTAAACTCACCCAGCCATGCCTTTATGGACCTTGCTTTGTGCACTGGGGCTCAGTCATGCTGGAACAGAAAAAGACCTTCCCCAAACTGTGCCCATATGGTTGAAAGCATAAAATTGTCCAAAATGTCTTGGTCTGCCGAAGCATTTAGATTTCCCTTCACTGGAACTAAGGGTCCTAGGCCAACCCCTGAAAAATAACCCCATAGCATTATTCCTCCTCCACCAAACTGTACACTTGCCACACTGCAGTCAGGCAGGTAACGTTCTCCTGGCATTCGCCAAACCCAGACTCGTTCATCAGACTGCCAGATAGAGAAGCGTGATAACTCCACGGAATATGTTTCCACTGCTTGTTTACCACTGGAAATCTGCAGTTATTGAGTCAGCAGAGTGTTGGTGACTTTTATGTACTATGTGCGTCAGCATTTGGTGACCTTATTCTGTAACTTCACATGGTCCGCCACTTTGTGGCTGAGTTGCTGTGGTTCCTAAACGCTTCCACTTTTCAATAATATCACTCACAGTTGATTGTGGCATTCTATTACAGTACCATGCTAGAATTCAGTGAGCTCTTTAGAACAACCCATTCCTTCACAATTGTTTGTAAAGGCGGGCTGCATGGCTAGGCGCATGATTTTATAAACCTATGGAAATGGGACTGAATTAAACCTAAATTCAATTATTAAAAGGTGTGTCCCAATACTTTTGTCCATATAGTGTATGACACAAAAACCCAGACTCTGTGGGGCAAAAGAAATTTCAGCCTAGACAGTTTTTGAATGATGCGCAGTACAAGGCAGCCAATCAGAGCTCATTTACATAGATCAGTCTTAAAGGCGCAGTAACAGTTGCAGCCTGTTTAATTCTAGGGGATAAAGAGAGGTTAGGACATGGTTATGTAAAAATTTGTTATGGCTGTTTTTGGTACATAAAAACAGAAAAAAGTGGATTTTAGGGGAAAAATGCATAAAATACAAAAATGCATAAAATGTAATTTTACATAGAAATTTGAATTTTAAAGAAAATGTTTGTTCAAAGGTTTAGAATTAAACCTTAAAGTAATAACTTAAAGTAGATATAAACATTGCAAACTATACATTTTTACATTTTTAATTCAATATAAGGCATTCTGGATATTAATTTTATTATAAATTAATTATTTATGCTGCACAGCTTTCTCTGTCATTTTAGAATATGTAGCTCTATTCCTTCTGGACAAGACAATCCTAATCCTGTCAGTAAGAGACAGTGATTCCAAACTTTTCAACACTAGCGTATAAATTCGCTGAACACAGAATATCCCCTCTGCTTTACTACTTTGCTTCTGACTAATTCCACTTCATTGATATTTTAGTTAAATGAATGAAATGAACTTTTAGCCAACTGTGTCTGAACACATCGGAATTAGACCTCCGCATTTAACCCATCCGACCAGTGAGACACCACATTCACACTAGTGAACACACACACACTAGGGGGCTGTGAGCACATTTGCCCGGAGCGGTGGGCAGCCCTATCTACAGCGCCCAGGGCGCAGTTGGGGGTTGGGTGCCTTGCTCAAGGGCAGTTCAGTCACATACTGTCGGCTCTGGGGATCGAACCGGCAACCTTCCAGTCACAAGGGTGGTTCCCTAACCTCCAGCCCACGACTGCCCCTAAATAAGTTGACTGACTATCTAAAACTAAATTTCAGTATTACATATAGAATATGTCATGGCTAAAATGTCCCATTAAACCTTAAATGTATAAAGTCAGTGTTTGTTTTGACTCTGCAGGGTTCACATTGTTCTGTAGCAATGTTTGCTAGCAAACATCTCTGAAGTACATCAAATCTCAGTTTATCAAGGTAGCAGTAAGCAATACCAAAACTGATATTTAGTAAATTTCACAGTGTGGTCACATAAACTGTAACCAAGTACATTAGTGAGTGTATTGCAGTAAAAACATTACTGAATTAGTGAGCTGCAGCTGTTTTCTCACTGAACACAAAATTACGAAGGTTTTGTTGTTTGAGAAATGTCCTGCCCCACTTCAGCTGAAATGGAGAATTTGATTGGTTCTGCCGCTGAGTTTGGCTGTCTGTTCGTGTCTATAGGTCAGTGTGGTTTAGGGAGAGCGGAGTTTTTTTTCCCCCAATGTCAAATGTCCACTTGCCCTCCAGTAGTTCTAGCAGCCATGGTTCTATGTGTTTTTATTTTATATTTTTATAATATATGGCATTAGACCTTGATCTTAGTTGATGATAATTCCAGTAGGGACACTGCTGTAGGCCCAGTCTGAGCAATGTGTGTTTGTGTTGTGCAGGCTTGTGTCGGCTGTGAGGGAGTGACGGAGACGCTGATTGAAGAGGAGCTCCCAGACCTGCACATGGGGGAGTCTGAAAGCAGTGATGTCACAGCGGCTCCCTCAAACCAGGAACAGTGAAAAAACTTCCTCAAAAAAAGTTATACACAAATATTTCTATGGTCTCCATGTTTCAGTGTTGGGGACACTGTTTATTTTACGAGTGTACAGCAGCCACATACTCTCAAAGAGTGTGTGAGTGTGTGTGTGTGTTTGGGGGCAGTATGAAGCCTCAGTAAATTTCACTGTCAGATGTGAGTTTTCCAACTCAAACTCTTCATAGACTTCATAGTCCTTGTGATATAAACTTTATGAACATTTCCTTTATATTAACATTCTCATTCTTTGTTGTTATGGCAACAGTGAAGAGTATTTTTGTTTCTTTGCTTTGTTCATGTGTTCTGCTGTTATTTTTATGTTTTTTTCTTTAAATGGATGTTCAGGACTTCTGCCATGTGCCACATTGTGTTGTAGAACTGCAGTCTGTAAATTTTCTTTTCATTCTCCAGAGTAAATACGAGAAGTGTAGCTTTTGTCTGAAAAGATTGTCAGTGGGGGCTTCTACTGAAAGACGTTACAAATATTTATTTTTATATACATATAATAATATATAAGTAATAAAAAATGTATATAGCTTTTTATCTGCTGAATCTGGAGAAATGTATATTAAATTATTTTTCAGACCAGAGCAATAGAAAAGGAGAAAACGAGAGAACTGCATGTGGACCAAGCTCAGCGTCACTATTTTGGATGAGGCAGATTTGAACCAAGAACTTTCTTCAATGTGCAATGAAAACAGTAAAATAGTATAAAATACTGTATAACCTATTATTTAGGAGAGGAATACTCTCAAGAAACATACAGCAAGTCACGCCTTCTTGGCGTACAGGGTAAGACAATCACTTTGATCTTCAGTTTAAGGTGATCATAATGTACAAGAACAGGACTATAAGGCTGCCTTAAGAGATCTTGTAGAAGAAGTATGTTTGAGTTTTGACTCTTCTTTCTACATTTCCTCTTTCCTCTGCCCTGACAGTCAGCCCAGCCGGGTGAGGCCTGATGTCTGTGCTGAGAAACTAGGTAGCTTTTGGGGGAAGCTAGTTTTGGAAAGTGCTACAGTTGCTATTGGGGAACATGTTTTATCTTAGTCTTAAAAAGGCTGCAGTTAGGACAGTGTGTGCACTCTAAATGTTACTTTTTGAAAAGTGTTTATTGTACACCAAATGTTGTGTGTGTCCATTGTTATGATTACATAACATTTGTTTGGAATAAAATTTGATTTTTTAGGAAAAAGAAAAAACCTTGGAGTTGTGGATTTGTTAATTAAGCATTCCAGTGAAAATGTGTCAGGTAAATATAGCCAAAAAATATACATTTAACATATTTTGAAGTGTATAATGATACTATAAGAATCTAAAAGAGGTCTGTGGAGCTGTGTAATAATACTATAATAATTTCACCTTCATGTAATATTCCTGTAGTACTGTAGTACAGTAATCATTATTAATAAACTATTAATGCAGTGTCCTATAGTATAATATACAGTATATGCAAAAGTTTGGTCAATGTACATGCTGATTTTTTTAAGCAAAACAAATGCAGACCTACAATGAACACACGTATTTTAGTGCACTGTTTATTTGCTTAAATTAACATATGGGGTGGCAAAATGTGCAAAAGTTATGGCATATTTTATGTTTTATTTTTGACCAGGGGTGTTCAAACTTTTGCATAACTGTCCATATTTACTATATGTTTCTTACAGAAATCCTATAGTGTTCTTATAGATCTTTATTCATACGGGTTCTTAGTGGTCCTTGGCCTGTGTGTTGTCTGTGTGCACTCACACACGGTCCAGCTCCTCCGGTAATGAGTGTCTGTTACAGACTGGCCGTTGGAAACCCTGAGGAGCCCATTTCAGTGCCATATGCTCCAAATCAAACGGCTCGTTTCTAGCGCTCCTGTTCGCTTTTTCTTCTTTTACAACACACATCCGATGTCCAGCCTCTCCCTGCCTTTGGTGGTCCTTCCATGTGGCCGAGGTGCAGACTTGTACGTGCTGTGGGAAGGAGGACGCTGCCTTTGATGAAGGTGACCGGAGCCGTTCACACCTCCGCCAATTTAAAGTGGAGGTGTTAAAGTCTCCGGACAACATCCCCCTCAGACCCCCACCCCTCCTCCAAACAGCACCTAACAGACGCCACTAATCCGCCTCAGCAGCAGAGAGGCCCCCTCACAAACCGACAGCAGCCCGCGAAGTTCAAATGTGGATTTGGAAAAGATTAAAACGTTTTTATTCGGCCCTTAAATGCAGCTTTATAGCTGTTACGGTCGTGTTCATCAAACGCTTTGAAAGTGTTGATTGTCGACTCTAAATGAATATACAGGTGCAGGACTGATGAAGGCCTTGACACATCGATGTCCATAACGCACGTTTTCTGAGCAAAAGCCTAAAGAAAAAAACTCAAATCGACGAAACCATACGGCTAAAAAGTGAATTCTATTCCTTAATATTGATATTAATTTTAGGTTTTTTGGTTAGGACATCTGTGTAAAAATGTGATTGTGAATAAAAGTATTGAAATGACATGATGTAACTAAAAAAGCACTGCTAAGTGTTCATCCAAGGCAAAACTCTCTTCACTTCACTGCTGGACATCAATGGGTTAATGTCCCCCCCCCCTTTTTAAGAGTAATATACTGCGTGCTATTAGTCTTATTTCTACCAGCATTTATTATGTTTTTGTATTTATATCATCACATCCCCCATGCCTCAAGTTGACTATTTAACCAGCATTTATTATATTTATATCCTTATATTTTCCCGTCGTGCCATAAGTTGACAATTTCCCCAGCATTTATTATATTTTATATTTATATCATGGTGTTTTCCCGCCATGCCCAGCCTGAGGATTCTAACTGTACTGCTGATGCTACTTAACGGCTTTTCGGCGTTGAATTCGTGTGAGCTTCCTTTGAGAGCAGCTACACGTAGCTTTTATGTTTTCTTTTCCATATCTATCGAGCCTTAAGTGGTTGCTAGACTTCTATCTGCATCTAGAAAGGTAAGAACAGTCCAAACTTATGAGGGTTTCAGAAGTGAGTGTAAGTAGTTTTCATATTTCGGCGCAAAATTGGGTCTGTTTCGTCCAGAAAACTAGCTACGATAAATCTACGGCTATAAAACCCTGGGCTAACGTTAGCTTAGACGTTGCTTTGGTATACTTGCTTGGAGATATGTCTGTCGTAGCCTTCTTAAATTGTACACATTTTAAAGCCAAAAGCAATGAAAAGCCTTCTTACTGCATTCTAGCCTTTAAACACCGAAAAAATCAAACAAACTAGCTTAGCTGTCTTTCCAGCAGCATGACAGCTCAGGTTGTCAGGTCCGGGCTAACAACCATCAGGGGTGTTAGCTTCGACACCTCTTACACCCCGAGCACAAAAGAGGCACTCCAAAGTAGGACCTTCTCACTTTCAAATAGCCTTAACAGCCCACACAGGCGAGACGTGTCAGGAAGGCCTCCGTGCTGCATGTCTGATTATTTCAGTTGTTAATTTTTCCCCTCGCTGAGGTGGATGAAGTCGTTAAAGTCAGCGGCGCCCAGGCTGGCGACGTTTTAGTCAGGCTGATAACAGCGACCAGGTTCATGGTGGATTATGAAACGTATCTTCTAGAATAGCAAATAGTATTAAAGTAGACACAATGTGAAAGTAGACACTTTTTTCTTTTTTCTCAATTATTGTCCAACGACTGCATCAACTCAAACATGCAGAACCTAAAAAGAGACCAGTTTATGGGTAATTATTGTTTTTTTTATTGATTATTATTATTATTAATGAATGGAACAACTTACACTTCATCAATATCTACAGCAACAACGATGAAATATTTACATTCTCTTCTACAATAATAAGATACAGATAAGCACCTCCTAGAAATACTCATCATAACAGTGTTGTCTTAATTTAGCTTATACATTTTTTTTAAATACAAAGATGCTGATATAAAAAAAACAAAAAAACAATATTTCCGTGTTACTGGGTGAAATGTGGTTGCTACACCAAGAAGAGCTTTATATTATACAACACAACTGTTACAGACACTTCCCATCCCCAGCTACAATTTCATAAGCCTACATGGCCAATGGTCCAGTGTTACAGACTATACACATGGCCTATGGCCCAGTTCTATAGCCTACACACATAGTCATTTGCCTGGGGTTACAGCCTACACCAGTGTTTCCCAACCACATTTCTAAAGGTCCCAACTGCACTGCGCAGTTTCCTGTTTTCCCTGTGCTAACACATTTGATTCAGTCAAAAGGACTTGCTAATAAGCTAATGAAAGCTTTCATGTACAGGGAAAACTAGAAGCAGAAGCAAGTGCCCATTGGCTTCTATTATAAGTGTGTCTTGAGTAAATGTTTTTCTGTTCTTTTACAGATAAACACATTGAAATCACTGTCCATGGTAATTGACCATTTGCTACAGAGAAAATTGTAGTTGAAAGAAAAACGCTGGAATATTCCTTTAAGAGTAATAACTTGAGAAAAAGCCTAGAGTTTAAAACTTTAAAAGTGATGATTGTCCAATAAACAACAGGGATTCCCCTTAGCTCTCCTCCAACTGGACCCAATATCATGACTGTTGGAACAAGTTCTCTGGGTAACTGCTTTGTGAAATGATCAGGACCGAAGGTGAGAAACCAGCCTACACACGCTGCCTATGGCTTTGTGTAATAGCCTGCACACACTTCCCCCCATGGTCCAGTGTTGTTGCAGGACCCCTCCAGCTCTACCAGGGCCTCCACACGGCCTTGGAGTAATAGCTGGTGGGCAGGTCTCTTGCGTCCCGGTCATCAGACACGCCATGGCCACGCTCGCTCTCTGTGTCCTCGCCATCCGAGCTCAGGTCATCACTGGACGTGGTGGATGGGGACAAGGACAGATCAGATGGGCTTCCTCCTCCTCCTTCACCACAAACAAGCCCTCCAGGGGACTCGTTCGGCCAGGGGCCATAGTGTCCTGGCTCGGTCAGCAGGTCGGTCAGCACGTCCTGGAAGCGCTGCTCGCCGTTCAGAGGCATGCACTCCAGCAGGTGGTTCAGCAGGTCGGCCGCCACAGCCGCGTCGATGCCTGGACAGCTGGACACAAACGTGTGGACCTCGTGCATGCACTGGATGTAGCCCGCAGCAAAGCGCTCGCTCGCCTCCCGGTTCATGCTGTCAGCTGCTGAGGTACATATAAAGACACAAGGTCAAAATGAGACAATACTTAAGTCCAGCTGTAAAGGAAAGGACATCTAACTGCACAGTTTTACCCTTCAACTCAGATGTAATCGATGAGCAAAGACAGGTTCAGTTTCTGAAGTTTGCCTCTTTAGTTTTGCACTGGAGCTTCTAACTGAAACGTGATGGAAATCTATTCTATGTCACTGAAAGTCTTGGATGACAAAGTTGTTCTATTACAAAAAACTTCATTATGAAACTAAACTTAATTATAAATCTAAAGGACCAAACTTAACATACCAAGTTGTCTTGGCTGATCTACTACATTTGGGGTGCTTTTGTTTTTTCGGTAGTCCTTTAATACGAGGGGGAAATGCTGTTTCTCCCCGTATTGTTCAGGCTAGCGTGTTAGTAGTTAGCTCACCTTTAGCTCTGTTTTGAAGAATACTTTCTACACGTTTCACGGTCATTTCCAGCACCTCGGCGTTCTCCATCTTGGTTTGTGCCTGTGAATAATTCAAAATACGTTAGTGTAATTACCCAGAGTTGTATTTTGAGAGCCAGCACTTCATTTGTGGTACAAAAGTTGCGGTGAAGTGGATGAAGTGAGCTTACTTACGTCCGAGTCAGCTAGCAGTAGCCGCAGCTCCTGTAAACTTTCGTTAATGCGGGCTCGCCGCTTTTTCTCCACCAACGGCTTTCGCGTCTGCACAGAGAAGAAGAGGAAACACTGCAGAGTGCTGTGTAGACTCCTAAACACAAGAGCTGAAGAAGGATATATAGAATAAGTCCCGTACCTTCCTGTCCCCTCTGATGCCGAAGCAGTCATCCTCACTTCTGCCCGGTCCACTCCTGCCGTTGCGAGAGGCCGGGGCCATGTTTGCTGTGCTCAGAAAAAAACAGGGAAAAAACTCCTCAAAGCGCCGTTAGGACTCCTCTCAATGGGGCAGATGGTCGGCGAGCCCAGGCTGGAACAAAAGCGATCTCCAAATACACGGCGCTAACGAGCGAGGCGTGTTTTGTGCGCTGACGGAGAGTGAGTGAGGGGCATTTATGGGCTCTGATTTACATGTGAATGAGGAGCTGGGCTCTGCGCGGACAGGTGACGGAGGACTCCCGGGAGCAGCGGCCAATCAGCAGCTTCGCCTTTGTCTGGCCTTTGTAAACCAACCCGCCCTGAGGAGAGGAGTTTTCAGTGGAGGAGAACAACTTAGCGCTGTCTGCCCCACACCAGCACTGTACACACTGTTCATATCAGTTAGGAGTAGACTAAACAACACCACTACTAATTCTGTTACTACTACTACTTCTATTATCACTGCGTCTATTGCTCTACATACTACAGCACTACAGTAATAATAAAAATAAAAAACAATACTAATACACAACAGTACTGCTACTACCACCACTATTACTACACTTATATATTACTGTGGTAACAAATAACAAAAACAATAGTAATACTTGGACAACACTACTGCTACTCTCACTACTACTACAGTTATAGCATATTATTGTAATAATAAAAACTAAATATTAATACACAAAAATACTGCTACTGTCCCTACTACTAATACAATTAGTATTATATTGCTTTAATAATGAAAACAATGATACTAATACACAACACTACTGCTAATAATACAATAACAGCATATTACAATAATAACAAAAACAACAAAAATGATAGGAATACACAATAATACTGCTATTGTTAATCTCATACAATCCCAGGCTTATTCTTAGAGTTATTCTTAAGTTATAGAAGTGTGTAGTAAAACTTTGGACTCTTCTTTTCTCTCCCTCTGATGTCCAGTCCAGCATTTTCTGCTGATATCAGCCTCATTCTGATACCCACTGATACAGATATGCTATCTTTATCTAATGCTTACACAGCAAAACAGCTGCTACTGCTACTAATATTGCAATATATTATAAAATGTAATAATTAAACTTTAAGGTGCACCCATTGCTGACACAGGCATTCAATTGCGCATACAGTTTGAATAATCTCTACTGAAAGGCAGTGCCAAAAGAATGGGACACTCTGGAGCCAAGCGTCGGCTAGAGAGGCATAAAGACCCCCACCAAGTTGTGGAGCACTGGAACTGCATTCTCTGGAGGGATGGTGCGCTGTCCGTAACGTTTGGGATGGGTTGAAGTGAACTTGTGGACCAAACTCCACCCCATTAATACCCATGATTTCTGAAGAAACACTGGATAAACGGGTGTCTACAAACTTTTGGGCATCTAGTATACTTATTATGAGTACTACTAATATATTAAAAACAACAACAAAAACAATACTTATACAACAGCAATATTGCTGTTACTACTACTACTACTATTACTACTAATACTACTACTACTACTACTACTAATAATAATAATAATAATAATGCAAAGCAGTAATGTATAATATTGAAATACTAACATACTACTCTATAATAATAACTTATAAATAATACAAACACATTTCCAAAAATGTTAGGACACTAGGCAAAATGTAAATAAAACAGACTGCAATGATCTGCAAATACTTTCTGACTTGTATTCAATTGAAAATAGCACAAAGACAAGATTTCAAAAGTTCCAACTAATTAACTTCGTTGCTCTTTGTATGTATACATACAAATTAATTCTAATTTTGATACCTGTAACGTGTCCCAAAAAAGTTGGCACAGGGGCATGTTTACATCACCTTACCTTTTAATAGCATTCAGTAATCGTTTAGGAACTGAAGACACCAATCACTGTAATTGCTTCTTTCTTGCTTGAAATAACACTTCAGCTGCTCAACAGTCTTGGGTCTCTGCTGTCATATATTGTGCTTTATAATGCGCCACATTTTTCAATGGCAGACAGCTCACTCTCTTACTACAAGCCATGCTGTTGTAACACATCCAGAATGTGCCTTGGCATTGTCTTTTTTAAAAACGCCCCTGAAAAAGATGTGATCTATACGGCAGAATATGTGGCTCCAAAAAGCGTATGTATCCCTTAGCATTAATGGGACCTTCACAGATCTGCAAGTTACCCATGCCATTGGCACTAACACACCCCTGTGCCATGACAGATGCTGGCTCTTCAACTTTGCATTAGTAACGATCAGGGTGCTCCTTTTCCACTTTGGCCCGGAGAACACAACACCAGTTATTTCCAAAAACAATTTGATAGGTGGACCCACAGCACTTCTGCATCAGTCCAGCTCAGATGAGCTTTAGCCCAGAGAAATTGGCACCATTTCTGAATGTTGTAGATATATGGCTTTCACTTTGTGTAGTAGAGTCTTGACTTGCATTTGTGGATGCAGCGACTGATGATGTTTATTGACAAGGGTTTTACAAAGTATTCCCAAGCCCATGTGATTATATTCATCACAGAATTATGCTGGTGCTGCATGCAGTGCTGAGGGATCGAAGGCTCATCTTATACTCAAGCATGATTACATCACCTATTTAAGAAGTTTTTAGAACATTTCGTAACATTTCTAGTCTTAAATTGACTGTCCAAACTCTTTTGGAACATGCTACAGGCATCAAGTTGAGCACATTGAGAGTATATTTTTACAAAATATAATTAAGTTTGAAAAGTAAAACATTAAATATTTTGTCTTTGTATTGTTTTAATTTACAAATCACTGCTTTCTGTTTTTATTTGCATTTTACCTACTGTCCTTGGAATTGGGTTTGCAGTGAGACTGCTACTGCAACTAGTGTTGCTACTGATACTACTAATAAGAAAAAGAAAGAAAAAAGAAGAAGACTTTTAGGTTGTTTGGATGCTATATGTCATCTTAACCAGGGGTGAAGATGCTAGACCTTGATTTTTATTACTTGAAATAGCTAAACTATTTGTACTCACAAAAGATTAGAACAAGTCCCCTGGATGTCTCTGTGAATGACCTGTCAAAAGAGCACATCACTAACAAAGCATAGTCTAAGGGAGATTTATTGAAAACATTTTCCATGTGTTTCTCTGCATACTTGATTAGACTTCAGATGCTTGTAATCTAATCTGAATACCATAAAACTAACAACATTAACTGTGATCTATAAGGTCTCATAGGGAGGACGAATACATAAACCTGTAATATAAAAATAATGAAGGTGTACGCAATTTAAGTTCATCATGGATGTGAACAGGTATAACACTGGCATGTCCCATCATACTGAAGTTGTGACAAAGTGGAATATTTCACGGAAAAAAGTCTGCCACACTTTCTGTTCAACCTTCTAATGTCAGTAACAGTAAATTACATAAACTTTGTGTGCGTATTGCGAAAAAAACCCAAAAAAACACACATCAGTGTCCCGTGGGGGTTATACGCCGTGTACCCAAAAGGCACTCTTTCATTGGAATGACTCAGGACTGCTTTGTGAATATAAGCCAAGTTATAACACTCAACTGGGCTTCCAGTATAACTGGCTGCGTCCAAAAAGACACACTATCATACTAAATAGTAGTCAAACCTGTAGAGCACTATTAGTAGCGCATTCGTTAGTAGTAGTTGCAGTGTGTTTTGGACACAGCCTGTGTTTCTGTTAGTTAAGCGCGCCCCCTGCTGGTGATGTTTCAATCCATAGCTTTCGGCGACAGCATCCTTTTATACGCTATGCTTCGTGTCAGTATCACACGGTTAGGACCATAAAAACGAAGATAAAACAGTGTTACAAACACACCGGTTCATTGCGGCTTCCACGTAGTTTCTCTTTTAAACGAGTTTGTCCAGGAAGGCGTTTATATAAGACTGACAGGCATTAGACGTCTCATGTTTACGGACGAGCTTACATCGCAGAGTTTATTTAGTGCAAAATCGGCAAATTTGTATTCAGTATCACATTTCAGGGCAGTGTTTCCTCACTTTCATATCTGCGAGTAATCTGTACTGAATATCGCTTCTTAGTTAAATGACTGTCACATATCGAAGTTATAGGCTACAGCTAATAACAGGCAAAATTAGCATTCAGTATTAGCATACAGTCTGCACTATTCAGGTATTCAGCAGCACTGACAGACCCATTCACATCAGATCAAGTCATTTTGTATGATGTATTTCTCATCCCATACGGAAATCTGATATATGGCTATAAGTGCACATGTATGGTACATATATACATGTGCGCATATGCCAAATAGCTGGATGAACATATGTATAACATATTGATTATGGGTTAATGGTTAATGATTCATGCTTTCTATCATATATTGTTAAATATGTGTTGTACATATATGCTTACATATGGTGATATATGACTGAAATATATGTCCCATGTTTTAAAATGGCCAATTTCAAATACCTTTCCATATATGTCACATATATGTCCATATGTGACTAAAAGAAGTCGGATATAAGAGAAATCCATGTATGCTAATATATATATATATATATATAATATATATATATATTATATTATATATATATTTTTCAAATTCAAATATTGTCATATATCAGATTTTCGTATGGGTTATACACCTGTTTTCCTGTTTCTGCGCCTTTTTTCCTATTTCGATAGGACAAGTATTTCATTTAAAGTGCACTTTAATTTAATCCTTGTTTAACCGAGTAAATTCTCGAGTCTCTCTGTTCCAGAGCGAGACTGACTACAGTATAAAGGCGATTACATGCTGTCAGGCTAAAAGGCTTCATTGAAATACTCATCGGATCTTCCTGATCTTTGGCAGTTCAAACACGGCTTAAAAGCCTCGCTTTCTGATTAGCTGGATGATGGGGGATCTCATGGATTCACACGCCACCTCAGAGTGATTATGAATGATTATTCCATATTTCCATATAAAGTATTATTGCATGTCAGGTTATTTATTGACTTCCGGAAGGCTGATGCAAATCAGAATGCGTAGTTCATCGTAAATGGCTAAAATAAGACTCGGAAGGCGCAACCATTTCAGGCGCATTTCATCTTAAAAGCCCTGCTTGTGGAAGGATGGCAGATGGCAAAAAGTCCCTCAGCACCTCCAGTGTAAATGATAGCAGTTAGAGCAGGGGTGCGCAATTTTTTGTCTCTGGTGTTTAAAAATGTATTTTAAAACATTACATAATATTTTATTAAAAAAAAGCAAAATACGAATTTGATAAATTATACACCAGCATTTAAAAAGTTTGTATTTACTTGTCATGTTACATGAACTACAAGCCAGCAGGTATTTTAAGATGTTTTATTCAATATTTAAAGTTAGGAATGCTTCTATTTCTATTTTGCTAAGTTTAACATATTAGGGGGAAAAAATAAACAGTGCCATAACTTTTGCACAGGCCACATTTTATGGTTTATTTCCCCCGTATATTAAATTAAGCAAATAAACAATAATTGTGCATTTAAATGTGCAGAAGTGTGTTCTTTGTAGAGGACATGTTGACTTATTTTCAAATCAACAAAACATAGTTTGTCCTGGGACACCCAAGCTTTTGTATATGACTTAATTTTATGAATTTTATGAGCAAATATTTATGCATGCAAACAAAATTATATAGACACTGCACAGAATATTATATTGAAGTTTGCAAATGGTTACTTTTTCTGTTAGAATAGAATAGAATTCAGAACCATTAGCCAACTGTGTTTGCACACAGAGGAATTAGACCTCCGCATTTAACCCATCCGTACAGTGAAACACCCACACATATGCACACTAGTGAACACACACCAGGGGGCAGTGATCACACTTGCCCGGAGTGGTGGGCAGCCCTATCCATGGTGCCCGGGGAGCAGTTGGGGGTTACGTGCCTTCCGATCACAAGGCTGGTTAACTGCCCTCCATCATGGATCCATATAAATGGTTGACAAGTACTTATAAAATAAAATCTTATTACATTAATATACATTAAAGCACCCTTTTCCCTCTTTGATAAAGGTACTATTGCAAAGACAAGGTTTTGTTACATCAGCAACGATATGCAACATAATGTGGCAGTGTGCAATACTAAATGTCAGTGTCCAGTTCTAGAGGCCAAAACTATTATGCTTTTCTTGCTTTCTTGAACTGTATCAAGTGACCGCCTGGATGTTAATTGTGAAGTTATGTAATGTACTTTGTAAACTCCATATCTCTGCATCTTTCATACTAATACCAGACATATTATGTCTATGGTAAAATAACCAGAGCACTGGACATTGTCTCATAGCACTGTCCAGTAAGAAAGTGATTGTTATTTGAGATCAATGAGACTAGAAGTGGGCAATGTGGCAATATCATCATATCATATCACAATAAATCTGGTAATGATCAGCTTTTCTGAGCATATTGTGAGTTTTGTCTGAAGACTGACCAAGTGTATGTTTCATCAAAAAAAGATTAAAGGGTAACTTCTATGTGATGTAGCCTAAGATTGAACCCTGTTTTTAGGACAAATTCTGCCTAGTGTATCACTGAGAGCATAAGTGATTCTGTTTAATTGGGTGCAGTATGTGAAACATGGACCAGCAAAAGGCCGTGTGGCCAGCTATATAGGATTTTTCAAAGCTGGCACTAGCTGTACATTGTGTCTGTTGTAACTATTAAAACCTCAGACAACTGAAATATGAAGTACTATATTGCGATATTGTGTATTGCGATATTGTATATTACGAAAATGTCTTTAAGCATAGTAATATAAGTACTTTTGCCCTATAGCCCACCCCTATATGTTTTGACCAGATTATTTGCATTCCCTCAGTTAAGTTTGCTTATATAAATTTTTGTTGGAGTATTTTGTAAGAAACACTTTTACTGCAACATTAACTCATTAATATTTAGTTACTCATTTCTTTTTTGTGTTTAATTTTATTATGTTCTAGTGGTGATGGCATTTGGTCTCTACACCTCTGTCATTAGAGCTTTAACAATTTATTCAGATAAAGATTGCAGTAAAAACAGAGGAATGGAGTTTAACAAACTTCAGTTCCTATCCTGATGTAAGCAGCTCCACTGCCGTTAACTTACTCAGTATTCAGGTAGCTACTTTCAGCTTGTACTTCTGTTCCTCTGCTCAAGTTGTGTTTTATAAATATACTTAACTCGAGTCATTATTTCACTGTGGTAATGTCGTTTACCTAAGTATGGACTGCTCATCCCACCTTTGGTTTTAGCTCAACTTTCTGTTTTTCCTTGTACTTTTACTTTTAGTTCAATTTATAGCAGAGGACGTGCTCTGATGTAACGATAGTCTACTTTTACTTGAACGGAATCTGTAGGTCTCTCACTAGAACCGGCGTTATTTATAGACGGCGGTTGATGATTGGACGACTCTTAGTTTGAAATGGGCCGGAAGTGAGGGAATCCTCTTTAAGAGCGCTCTCCGTTAACCGGCTCAGCAGAACCGTGAGGCTGCTTCACTCCAGCACTCAGAGAACACTCAAAGCGAAGAGAGAGGGAGGAAGGAAAAATGGTGAAGATATCCTTTCAGCCCGTGTCGGCACAGAAGCCCGAGAAGCAGAACGATGGAGACAAAGAAGAAATTGTCATGTCCTACCCACAAGTGAGTATATTTTCTTAAAAAAAAAATCCGGATAGTCACAGTGACAAAGGATGCCTGTCCCTAGTTATTTTGCTTTTTTTTAAGGAAGTAAAAAATGTAAAAGGGGGATCTTTTGTTATTGGGACAGTCCGTTATTTGGTGATGTTCTTTTAGTTGTTTTAATTTTTAGATTTTTATTATTTTTTTATATTTTATAATTAGACACAGTTCTTTCACGATTATCAGCTTTTTAACGGTATTTATAAATGCATTTAAATTATGGCGGCTGTTGTGAATGTTGTTCAATCTTTAATTTCACTATTACATTACGTGCAGAACATTCAGCCTACATCAAGGTTATACACAAATAGCCAGTGCGCTACAGTGACACCAGCTGGTCACATTTGACAATAGGTTACAAACAAAGACCTTTGCAGGGATGCTGAATGTTCCTGTATTAGATCCTGGAGTCGAACTGTAATTCTGCATCCAGCATCTCTAATCGATGGACAAAGCAGCATTAAGTCCCCCACAATGCACTCTACTGCCTGCATTGACATTACATCATTATCTGCAGATATATGGCAGGCTATAGGCTTATGGGGAACAAAATGGCTGTAGAATGCAGTCCATGGGACGGTCACTGTGATCCTTCTAGCACTTATTTTTCAGGGTGAAACGTGTCGAGTTACCATTTGGAGAGATAAAGTTGCAAATGAAATTCTCAGGTTAGCGAGCACAGCTTGTCCTAGACAAGCTTAGACTGAAATCAGCTGCTGTAATTATGGATTAGAGCAGCTTGGTAGGGATGCTGTTAGGTTTGATTTGTATCTAATATAGGTTGCACATTTATTTTTGAACAACTCTAATATGTTGAAATGAATAGCCTCCCCAGGTTGAACTGGACTGCACTCTCCACAGGATTTCTTTATTCACTGAAGATTAAAATGGAGTCCTTCTTTCAGCCGAGCTATTATTAGACAACCTCATTGGCATGCTTGTGTTCGCCTGAGATGTTCTATTTACAATGCAGATCTGTCAGTAAAGACTGGATGAAAGACCTACATAATGAAAGAGCACCTGTTTTATTGCCCAGCAATGTGGGTATCATCCACACCTCATAATTTAAACCATTCTTCTCTCATTCAGTTATTGAATGAATGAAGATACGTAAATGGCGCTGCTCCTACTACCTTGATACTATAGCTGTGTTATTTTTGCTCCATAGCCATGGAGAGTCTCTCACTGGTTCCCACGCCATCTGTCTTACGTTGAGAGGTGCTCTGTACAAATATGGGCTGTGGAAGTACAGTGTGTGGCTGAATAGTACGGCTGCGTCAGATAGCAGCCCAGTCTGCTGGGCTGGCTGTAGTAGTGCAGTCAGCGTGGGTTGAGCCGGAATGGCTCCACGGCTGAGAGACTGGGGGCGGACTGCTGGGCTGCTAACACTGACACCTCCTGAGCTGTGTGACTCACTTCTCGGCAGTTACATGGAGAAATATCGAGTTGAATGCACAGAGGGGGAGAAAATGTGTGCCACTAGAGCTGATCTGGTGTGAAGCAAGAGCAGTTGAGGGTCTTATCCTGGGCCCATTGAAACAAAAGCACTTGACTTTAAGAAAAGGCTGCATCTTGAGAATGCCTAGGCCAGTCCTCAGAGAAGGATGGTAATCTTTATCCATGAAGATGTCTAGGTTAGTCTTTATTTGTGGGGATGCCTAGGTAAAATTTTACTCAAGAAGATCCTTAGGTCAGACTTTGTAAATTACAATGCCTAGGTCTGTCCTTCTTTCTGAAGATGCCTAGGTCAGTCTTTACTCATGAAGTTGCTTGGGACAGTCTTTATGCGTGGGATACCTAGGTCAAATCTTACTCATAAAGATGCCAGGGTCAATCTTTAGTCATGAAGATGCATAGGTCAGTCTTTACTCATGAAGATGCGTAGGTCACGTTTTTATTCATGAAGGTGCGTAGGTCAGTCTTTATTCATGAAGATGCCTAGCTCAGTCTTTACTCCTGAAGATACTTGGGCCAATCATTACTCTTTAGGATTTCTATCTCAATCTATACTAATGAGGATGCCTAGTAGGGGTGTAACAACATTACATACATATATAACAGCATTCATTTGCAGCCTAATTTTTCAGCCCACAATCAAAAACAATTTTGTTTTCTTTCTCCCACCAGGATGAGTTGGTCCTCCCACTCAGGCCTAAGAAGTCCCCAGTAAGCGGCATCTGCTGCCTGACCCTCGGCCTGGTCATCTTCATGTCCGGACTGATCATGGTGTCCGTCTACGTGTATCGCTACTACTTCACCCCTCAGGTAAGACATGAAGTGAGTTCAGTGTTTAATTTTAAGTGGCATTTTAAATCATTCACTAATATTGGCTGCGCAGAAGTGATAAATACAAACAGAAGAGTGTGCTCTCATTGCTGACATGCTCTGCACACCTATAAAAGCAAAATCTAGGCCAAATTCTGTGCCTAACAAGTAAAAATATGCCCTGTCAATCATTCTCCTTAATTTTGCAGTCCTCAGAGTGTTCGTCAGCGATGCACTCCATCTCTCTTGCCCTTTGCGTGTTCTTTTTAAAGACGTGTTCTATTTCTCGTTCTTCGCACAGATCCCCGAGGACAGCCTGTTCCATTGTAGGGTGATGTACGAGGACTCCGTGTATGCGCCGTTGCTAGGGAGACAGGAGCTGCAGGAGAATGTCGGCATTTACTTGGAAGATAACTATGAGCAGATCAGTGTTCCTGTGCCTGAATTTGGGGGAAGCGACCCAGCTGATATCATCCATGACTTTCACCGGGTATGGGGGGATCTTTTAATGCTTACTTATTTACTGCCCTACCTGTATAATATTGTAAAATGAGTTAAGCCAGATGTACCAGTGGTTCTCAGGCTTCTGATTCTGCGTTTGTGCACGTATAGAATATAACATACTTTTTCTCCAATCTTATCCTGCGCATTTTAAACCCAGCACTTCTGGTACAACTCATTAGCTTTTCCTAAATTGAACTGGGTGTGGTAAAGTGGGGGAAAACTAAACAGTGCAGGGCAGTGCTACCAAAGAGCCAGAACTGAGAACACTTGTGTTACCTTTAAGCCCTTTAAGCAGTTCCTTTTGTAGGATACAAAATGTAATTATCATTAAAGAAGTGGTTTCTTGATTATCGGCATTTGTCCAGATTAATTTATTTTCAGAGTTGTCACTAATTAATGTTTCTCCTGTTTCTTTGTGTATCCAGGGCCTCACAGCCTATCACGACATTGCGTTGGATAAGTGCTATGTCATCGAGCTCAACAGCACCATCGTCATGCCTCCCAGGAACCTGTGGGAGCTGCTCGTTAATGTCAAGGTAACAAGGTTTTTTTGCACTGTTGACGTTTCTTTCATTCTTTATTTTTGTCTCTTTTTACATAACATCTTATCAAAAAGATCTCACCTTGATCCCCTCTGTCTGAGTCACACCTTCTGTTCAGTTTGCATCTAGCTCCATATATGGACTTTTTCCAAGGATAGGGATTATATGAGAAGCAATCTGCTTAGTGGGGTGAAGAAGAAAAAAAGAGCTGTTTCCTGCATTGAGAAAGAAAGGACAGGAATCATTTAGCCTCACTGCAGAAGCCTAAGGGTTCAATCAGTAGAGTTGCTTCAATGAATAGAGCTGAGATATAATGGCAAACACCATAAAATACAACAAAAAGAAAAATCAAGGTGAAGTTCTGGGTCTAACAAGTAAAATGTTTAGATGTTCAAACCCTGTCACATCCAGCATCCAGTTTTTCCACTCCCTACCATTCACTGATTTTACAAAGTAGGTTAAATTATTGTACGAATGCATGAACCTCAGTCAGAGTGTGGCATTGATATTTCTGCTTCAACATTTAATTTCAATTCGAATTATTCTGTTTGATACAGAGAGGTATGTACCTGCCTCAGACGTACCTCGTTCAGGAGGAGATGATGGTGACCGGCCGGGTGAAGAACATGCGCCAGCTTGGCCCCTTTATCCACCGGCTGTGCTATGGCAAAGAGACTTACAGGCTGAAGCGCCGCAGCGCTCACAAACGTGAGTACATCTGCTCTCATTCTGTCTCTCTGTGTGAAATAGCAGCTCTTCAAGTTCCTGTTAAGAACTGGCAGTACATTGTCACTGCCATACCAAACCTTCATAACTCCACTTTGTTCGTGTACACCAGCTGTCCTTTACATTGTGTGTTCTCATGACCAATAGAAATGATCCAAAACGACCTCCATTAACTTACATTAAAGTTACCTTTTTGCTGACATGAGGTTTGGCTACATGTACTGTACCTCATTTCCCCTTAGGTATCAATCTATTCATCTATCTATTTGTTTCTCTGTGATCTGTTGCCATAGATAAGTGTAAGGCCCAAAGCATAAAACATTTCACAATACTGAATAAAGTTTATATTATTTAATATATAATATTACTTAATGCGTGACAGATATTAAATTATGAGCCAATGCGGAGGCACATGGTGTGGCATGAGCAGGAAGAATCGTTCCTAATGGGCAGCCATGTGGGCAGATATGTGACCAGCAGGAGACCTGTAATGAGGAAGCGTGACTTAGTAGAAAAACTCCAAGCAATTCTTTGCTGTACCTGCAAACCTCATAATGATATTCAAGCCTGAAAACTGTTGCGTGTCGCACGTAGACTGCCTCCAGCGTAGATGGGCAGCACAAGAGGAAACCCGAGTGTAGGCTGGTGCTGCGTAGTCCTTTGGTAGTGCGTGCATGTGTGGGATGCGCACTAACGCCGCAGTTCACTGTGTGATTAATCCATGTGTGGATGATTCACCAGCGGAGAGTACGCCAAGCATCTCCAAGTAGGGAGCTGCACGGGAGGAGGAAGTGATGCGAGTGATGGAGAGGGCGATGCAGCGTGGGAGAGGTAGTTTTTGGCTCACAGAGGATTCTCCTTCCTCGCATGACTGCACAGATTGTGCTGCAGTGACAGGCTGAATGACGCGTTTGGCTAGACAGCATTTGTGCCATAGAGCCCAGAAACAAAAATAACCATCCGCATCTAAAATGAGGCATCAGCGTTTATTTTTAGCCCTTTTCCTAATGAGGGGAATAAAGAGAGCAGATTTACTAAACAATAAAGCCATTAGGCCTCTACACAAGCATAAGCTTTAGTCACTGTTTCCCCCCTTTTTGTTTGTACATCCACTCTCTCTCTTCACCTTTATTCTTTCTTTCTTTTTTCTTTCTTTCTTTCTGTCTGTCACTCTGTCTCTTTGACCTTCGTTTTCATTTTCTTTCTTTCTACTTTTCTTTCTTTTTCTTTTTTCTTCCATTCTTTCTCTATTTCACTTTATCTTTCTATCTCTCTTTCTCCATTTTTCTCTTTTTACCATTTTATTTCGTCCTTTCTTTCTCCATTTCTTTCTCACTTTCTCTTTCTCTGTCTTTTCTTCCTGTTTTTCTTTCTGCTTTCTCATTTTTTTCTTTCTTTCTTTCTTTCTTTTTTCTTCCTTCCTTCTTCACCATCTGTAAGTTGTGCAACGCTGGTGTGTGTGTGTGTGTGTGTGTGTGTGTGTGTGTGTGTGTGTGTGTGTGTGTGTGTGTGTGTATGTAGTTATGTCCTGGCTCATCACTGTTTTTCTCTTCCAGGCATGACAGCTTGTTTACTGTAAGTTTGCTCAGCTGACCTATGACCTTTTACTTTCCCCATTGCAGGTATTTATAAGAGAGAGGCCAGGAAGTGCCACAGCATCCGTCACTTTGAAAACACATTTGTGGTGGAGACGCTGATCTGTGACAGGGCCTGAACTGAACGGCTCGGGCCTCCTACCAACTCTACTGAGCAGAACCCCAACCCCGCCCCCCCTGCGTTTAGCTTTTATTGCACTTTACAGCGTGTCTACTCTGTACATACTGTTTTGATTTAGTTACATTATGATTCATTGTTATTGTTTTCACTTTTTTTCAGTCTCCTAATGTTTCAGGTTGAATCATAACTGATTGAGGGTCCAGTTGATTTTTGTATTATCATAATTATTATTTATCTGTATATATTTATAATTACTTAAACTAAATGTGTAGACTTTTTTCCACTGAATGTGTGGAAGAGCCCTGAGATCTAAATGTGAGAGATTGGTCTGATTAATGTCTGATGTCCTGTCTCTCTGGGAATTAACTGTAAAGTACTGACTCCTTTTTTAAGTTTGAAACTGTGGCATGCACTATGCACTGACTTCCCTTTTTTTGTTTGTTTGTTGGTTAGGTTTTTCATTGTCTATATGATGGGTTACTTGTACACTACTGATGTTACCCTGTGTTAGAAAAGAAATCCAGTATTGGAAAATTGTCTTAATGCCAAAAAAGTATACCTCATGTTTTACTAATGTATGAATTAATTGCCTGTTCTTTAATTCAGACATTGTTTGTTTTGTTTCAATGTGACATATAAGCAATATGAGCATGTAGAGTTTTCTTATCTTGGATTTCATGTTGTAACATCAGACATTTGTTATGTCGACTGTGTTACTGAACTGGTACGTTTTGTCTCTTTGTGATTTATCTGTGAATAAAGTTTCTAGAAAAACTGAAATGACTACAAAGTATGGGTTGGAAAAGATGGTTGCCCAGCTGTCTTTTTACTACTGCTATTCAGAATGTAGAAATGATGGTACTGTACTGAAATTCTGTCTGTCAATAACACATTAGGGTAAAGCTTCTCACTTCCATCTTGGGTTACTGTGTGTGAATATATTGTTATATATGTTATTTGAGTCTTTCCTAAACATTTCTCCTGTTTTGCCCTAAAAGTGATGGATGCTAATATCTCTCCAATTTTACTTTCAATACATAGAACTTAGGCCTTTTGTAATCAGACTGTTTCACTTTGCATGTTCCCCCTTGTTCACACTTGCATCATTACTTCTTTTCTACGACAGTAAGGGAAATATTGCAAGGTTCTGGATCAGGAACAAAGTAGCTGCTATTGAAAGAGATTCTGAAAACTGCTCAGTGTGATGAGCCACATTCAGCTTCTTCCTCTGTGTGAAATAACGTTGCTTGTATGATGAGTACTTATCAATAAACTTATGAAAACTTGCGGGTTTCCTGTTATATCAGCACATCTGGAGGTGTGGGTTCTAGTTCACTTTAACCTCTGTGTGGTTTTATGAACCAAGATCAGTCGTCATCATTTTATAACCTCTTTTTTCTCTAAAAAAGTTAAACTAATGTTGTTACTATTAAAATTGATATATGTAAATGACCTGAGTGGCTATGTGGTCTGTGGTTTGTTCAAAGTGCAGTGCAGTCTGAAGCACCCCTTTTCACATCCATGCAATCTCCATAGACAAACAGTGGAAGTAGAATGTGTTGTTCTGAAGAGGTCAGTGACTTTAAATATGGCATTTGCAGGATGCCTTTACCAAAAGTCAGTTTGTTAAATTTGAAATACAGTTTCCTCCAAAACTAGGCATTTTTTTTTGTTTGTTTGTTTTTGCTATATACTGAAGACATTTGGGTTTAAGATCAAAAGATGGATGAGATGACATATTTATTTCCTGATATTTACATCTAGATGTGTTAAACTTGGAACACAACACCTGTAATGGCAAACCACCAAACGTTTAGGTAAGTAAAAGTATAGGAACAGATATTCTTAAAGTAAATTACAGTGAATAACCCTCTCAACCAAACCACCTTTTGGTTGCATATTCTGTGCTTGCAATAACTGCATCAAGCTGGTAAACAAGTGACGTCACCAAAATGTTGCATTCTTATTTTGTGATGCTCTTCCTGGCTTTTACCACAGTTTCTTTTTTTAGTTGTCGCTTGTATTACTTGTATTGCTTGTATGTTGCTTGGATTTATCCTTTTAGTGTCCTCTTTAGAAGGTGAAATGTTGGGTCGAGGTCTGGTGACTGACTATTGCCAGGCTAAAACCATCCACTTATTTCCCCATATAAAGTCTTTTGCTGTGTTGGCAGCATGTCTTGAGTCATTGTATTGCATGATGAAGTTCCTCCTGATTACATTGGGAGCATTTCGCTGTAAATAGGCAGACAGAATGTTTCTGTTGTTATGTTTGCACAAAGACTTATTAGTGCTGAATCTGTGTTCTCTGCAGATGTTTGGTGATGTCTGATGGCAAGGATCTGTGTTGATGATCTAATGTTCATGCAAACATGGTTCATGCTTATTAAGAACATAATATTAGGCAACGAGTACGGCTGGTATTTCTCTTCCTCTACCTGAACCCTTTCTCGCTCTGCCTGATGAGCCTCCGACGGCATGGATTCGCTGGATACAGTCCTTTGAATTGTAGCCTGTAGCTGCAGGACCATCTGAGCTGAATGCTGCTTGTAAAGCAGCCCTACTGTTACACTGCCTGGGATCGGAGGAACAGCATGTCCTTGGAACGCTCAGAAACACTGTCAACATCACATACAACAGTGCTGTGGACTTTCTAAACCAGGGGTGTTTAAAAACTTTTTTCAAAGAGGGCCAGATTGTCAAAAGAAACAGAGTTAAAATTTTTGGTTTTGTTAGATAATGTTCTTTACATATCAAATAAAAGCCGCAACCACATTCAGAAATCAATTTATTAAACTAGAAAAGCAGATTAAACAGTATAAATATTTACTTTCATATACATTGAGCCAGTAGATGCCGGCTTCTAAACCTGGTGGTGGCTAAGAAGTCTTTGCATATCTGTGTGGACCTCCGAGCAGTTAATAAGGTTGATTCCTGACATATACTGCTAAAGAACTCACAGCTCAGTTCTACGGCTCAACAATGTTCTCAAAACTCGACCTCAGACAAGAGTACTTACAGGTTCTGCAGCAGACACCTCACTGCCTTTGTGACACATGTGGACATGTTCCAGTACACTGCCTACCTTGCTAACAAGGGCATCTCCCATGTGGCAACTACTTTTTACCAGCCCCAGGTCAATCGTAGTGTCAAATGCTTTCATCAGTAGGTGTAAAAATGGCATCAGGGTGCACCTGGCCCAAGGATGTTCCTCCAGTCAGGCCATCCACCTCACATTATAGGGCCAGGCAGCATTTGACCATGAGTGTCTCCCCTCCCTTCTTTATACTAAGATAGGAGCTCTACGTATACCTTCGACAGGGTTCACCTTTTCCTATTCCGGGTACCTTTCCCTACAGTCTGAGCCTCGGTTAACTGCTGGCAGTTGCAGATGAAACAGCACTTTGACCAGTCAAAATGAGCCACGGTGCCAACCATGGCACTCCAGCAACCTCCGGATGGTACCAGCTGCAACATGGGTGGTAGATGACAGAACCCCAGGTCATGCCGTTAGTGTGGCATGATGCACCTGTGCTTCCTGCAGCCCCCACACAAGTCTCAGATGCCCTGTTGCCTCAACTACCTCAGCCTTGCACCTCCTCATCCCGGCATGACACCTCCCTGCAACCTGCTTGCATCCGTTCACACTCAGATCACTTGAAGAACTTTGTGACAACATTTCATGTCTGACTTTCTTCCAGGGGAGATGAATATCATGTTTGAACATAGTCTTATTAGTGTTGCACCTGTGTTCTCTGTGCGGATGCTGTGTTGATTACTCTGTCTGGGTTTTGCCCAGCATTGTGTAGTATTGTTGGAGCTAATGATAATGCAAGCAAGGTGTCAGTTCATGCTTATAAAGAGCACAACATCTGCACACTTCTGAGTTTATTCTGCTGTTACTGTCTTGAGTTACATCATCAGCAAAGATTAGTGAGCCCATTCCAGAAGCAGCCATGCATGCCCAAGCCATGACACTACTTCCACCATGCTTGACCTGTAAGCGCATACATTATATGGCCAAAAGTATGTGGACACCCCTTCTAATTTTTACAGTTTGTGAAATTTCTGCCCTACTAGATCTGTCTCAGTCAGCTAACTGTATGTGCTATTATTGTAAAATGGAAGCATCTGGGAGCAACAACAGCTCAGCTATGAAGTGGTTGGCCATGCAAACACATGGTCGCCAAGTGCTAAACCACATAGTGCATAAAAATCATCACTGACTACAGAGCTCCAAGCCACTTCTTGAGCAACATCAGCACAAGAACAGTGTTGTCTATTGTCTTGCATTCATCTTTTGATCTCAAAGCCAACAGTCTTTAGTGTTTAGCAAAAACAAAAGAATTGGCCTTGCCTTCCAGAGGAGGATGTATTGTCTCAGTCAACTGTAAGTGTTATTAGTGTGAAACACTAGTGTCTAAGAGCAACAACAGCACAGCCACAAAGCAAGGCTCCTTAGTTCCAATGAAGGGTAATGTTAATTCTAAAGCAATAGATACAAAGGCATTTTATACAATTATATTCTTTCAAATTTCTGGCAAAAGTTTGGGGAAAGCCCTTTCCTGTTCCAGCATGACTGTGCCCCTGTCCACAAAGGTAGCTCCTTGAAGACATGGTTTACCAAATTTTGGTGTGATGGAACTCCAGTGGCCTGCACAGAGCCCTGACCTCAACCTCATTGAACTTTTAAGGTAGAACTGCAAAAGACACAAACTATACTCAAAATCTTGTGGAAAGCCTTCCCAGAAGAGTGGAAGCTGTTACAGACCCAAAGAGGGGACCACCTCCATACTACGCCCATGGGTTTGGAATGGCTATGTGGTCAGCGGTCCATATACTTTTGGCCATAAAGTGTATGTAAATATGTGTCACTGTGACATCCCCAAAAACAGCGAGTTCAAAACAAGCGGTTTTTGCAGCTTAGTTTCCATACATGGACTGGGGAGTGAAAAATACTTTAATATTGTTTATATATATATATATACTAATATTTCAGTTTTCCATTTAGAGAACACCCTTCTGCACATTGTAATGTACAATTACTGTGTAACTGAACATATTGAGAGGAAAGAAAATAAAAAAAAACTACACAAAACTACTTACGCACAATTAAACTTCCATTTTCATAATTCAAAAGGTTTTTATAATGTAGGCACACTGTGCTTTTCCATAAGTTTTGATCCTGCTGATTCACCATTAGGCCCACTTGGCCTACTTATTCCAAAAATGAAATGTTGGAAACAGCATAAACAGTGAACCCTTTATGAGCATGAGCTGATGAAAGGCTTAGTGTCTTCTTTTAAGCCTTTGCTCTTTTTTGCTTCTGCTTATATGTACATACATGCATGCAAGAGTGGTCCATAAATGAGGAAGTTACAGTAAATAATAGACTTAAATTTATTTTACAATATCTCACTGGCGACTAACACAAAACATTAAAATTATACATTAATTTCATATTTTGTTATGAAATAACTACAGTTAGGTAGGAGGGCCATGTCTGATGCGCCACTTCATTAGAGTCTGATGTTCTACAAATTTACATCTCTATCTTTGATTTCCTGTGACAGTTTCTGAACCTCATCTCCTCCCTCTTCCTCAATTCTCTCTCAGTCGTACCTCTGTTTATCTAAGGGGGTGTGAACTGTCCAAAACCCCAAGTTCTCTGAGTTCTTGCCCCACCTTCTTTCTCTTCTATACTACGACCACAGGTTAAAGACATGTTTTCAAACAAGCAAACGTAACATATATCAACTCCTTTACTTCCACTGTCCATAATCATAACAACGTCACCGGTAGACATAATTGATAACCATTTTGAAATAAGGTGGTCTGTTTTTTGAACATGGCTTTGGTTTCTAGTTATAACTGCTGCTGGCCTTAAAGCAACATTATGTAATCTTAAAATAACTGCCTCAAAATCATTTTAATGGTACACTGACTTAAAATAGTGAACATGGTGTCTCTGCCACTCTGGGCCTGGAATGCCTGCTATAGCACTACGTAACATTGGAGGAGCAGGCATGACACTTCTTTTCTAGCTTCCATATGGCTGTGTGATGCATGTGCATGCGAAGGGGAGTCAGTTTCTGTATCTTTCAGCTAATCAAGAAATGAGGGGGGTGTCGCTACCCATTCTGCATCCCCTGCCCAATTTGCACTGCACATGCGCACCACTGTCAGGCATGCGTAAAGAAAATTACTTTTACAGACATTACCCAATCTGTAGCGCATATGTGTAAGTATTGACCGAAGTTGAGCTGTAACAAAACGGCCATATTCTTCAATGGTAGCTGTATATGTGTATTCTACACTCTTCTTTGCTCAGCTGGCAAGCTATCTACATGTTTATCAGTGAAAACACAAGCTTTTATCTTCTTTATTATATTTATATGTTATTATATTTCCTCTCCATTTTATATTAAATCTTACTACGATTAGTACTATTCAATTTGTCTATAATCCAACCGCTAGAATTATCACATGCACCCCATATATGTATAAGTAGATATGAGATGAAATTTAATTTAATGTAAGGTTCTTTCCTATTTTTACATGTATCAGTTAAACAAGCTCCATATCTTATCTTGCAGGCAATTCAAACACTTGCTTTTTTCACATCTATGGTTTCACAAATCCACACCCTCTTCCTTTTTTGCTGGTCTTCTTCCTTTTACACCTCTAACTCTCAACTGCTGGCAGTGATCCAGCACTGGTTACAAATTTCATTACTAAATAATTTTAACGCTTCTACAAACCCAATTCCAAAAAAGTTGGGACAGTAGAAAACAGAAAGCAGTGATATATAAATCTTGTCCTTTATAAGGAAGGAATTTTCACCAATTTACACAGAATGCATCAGTAAAAAATACAGCAGCTTAAAAACAAAGCTGCTCAACAAACAACGGCAAGGATTTTACGTATTTCACCTTCTACAGTACATAATGTCCTTGAAAAAGGAAAAAGGCAAGGCCAAAAATCACTGAATGCCCATGACCCTTGACCCCTTTAGACAGCACTCAGTTAAAAACCAGCATGTTTCTGCGACTGCAAGGAATACTTTGAAAAATCATGGTCAGAAAACACTGTTCATTGCTGCATACATGAATGCAAGTTAAGACTCTACTATGCACAGTGGAAGCCATGTGTCAGCAACATCCATAATGACTCCTTTGGGCTCAGGCACATCAATGTGTATTGTGGTCTGATGAGTCAACACTGTGTTCACACAGCTAAAGAAGATAAGGACCATCCAGATTGTTACCATTGTAAAGTTCTTTGTATGTGGGGGATATTATTGGGTAACTAGCACATCTCTGAAGGCATAAATAACCCTGAACACATTTTGGAGCAACACAGGCTGCCTTCTAGACACTGTCTTTTTCACAGACTCCCTTGCTTATTTCAATATGTTCCAAATTTTCTGAAACGTGTTGCTAACATAAAATTTAGAATGAGCGTATATTCACAAAAAATGGTGAAGTTCAAAGGGTAAACATTTTTTATACTGTTTTCTATTTTTTTTAAACTGTTTTCAATTTAATACAGGTCAAACAGAATTTACTAATTTATTAATCACTTGCTTTCTGTTTTTATTAGTATAGTCCCAACCTTTTTGGAATTGTGGTTGTACTACAAAGGTTATTGTTTTATTTATTTTAATAATTTGTAAATTAGTTTCAAAATTTCAAGAAGATACAGGTTTAATATCCTTCTGTGTCCCAAAATCACACATAATCCCTGTTATCACTATTGCACTATTGTGCTATTGTGCACTTCATGGACACATTTAATAAATTTAGAATTATTACACTGATTTATTGATGTTATCCAATCAAAAATGGAATCCTGAAAAACAATCATCCCTAAAGAACTATCTGTAATCTGTAACATTACGTGTAGTTTGTTACTACCCAAGACTGACAACTGGGGGCAGACTGTTGATCCTCAAGGCCCCAAATTGTGGAACATTCTAGTTCAGCTTCTGCATGTTTGCACAACTATCTGTGCTTTCAAAACCCAACTTGAACACTTTCTACATGTTTTCAATGTCCTTCCGTGTCTTACTCATTTGAATTCAGCAAATTCTGTAAATCCTTCTTGAGCAGGTGAAGTGCAATATGTTGTTGCTATTACTCAAAGACCACAATGGAAACAAATTAGCATATTAAATTACAGATTTACAAAATAAACCAGCCAAATCAACATGTTTATTTTAGACTACTGGTTCAACAGGTTCAACTACAAACACATCACACAAGATTATTGACAGTGAACTAAAGAAGACACTGACTGCAATGAACATTAAATACAATACAAAAATCTTAAACTCATACAGGAATACATTTCATTTCAGAAACCAAAAACATAGGCTATAATACAAAACTGGACAAAAGTGATAAGCATGCAGTATTTAGTCATATAAAGTACAAGTCAGAACACTTTTTGCATATTTGCAAATTGTTGTCAAATATTATTATTTATATTAATTATATTCAAACATCTGAATTTTTTAAACAAAATTACCTCAACAAGAAACTACTTTTACTCTTACTATTGTGTCATTCATCCAAAGAACCACTCAACCATAGTATCTCCTCACTTTGTAAGTAGCCTTTTTGTCTGCTAGCTTTATGCTAATTTCCGATATTTCATTTAATGGTGTTTTCTATGTTATGTTAGCGCCAGACCAATGGTAATGTACACACACTTGGTTTTATATTACGTATGGCAGTTTTACAGTAAATTCTTCAGTAAATATTTCAACTTGGTTTCAACTATATCTGAATACAGCAGTTTAATCTATAAAGCAGTTTCAACTGTATCTGAATTAAGCAGTTTCATCTATAAAGCAGTTTCATCTATATCTGAACACTAGTAGAGGAGCCTGTTAGCCTGTTAGCCCCCTGTTGGTTGTTAAATAAAGTTCTGTTCTTTTGTAGGGTGTGCTGCTACTGTGGTTTTGGAGCCCTGACTCCTACTGGAAAGGTGTTAGGATTTATCTGATAAATTAATCAGGGCTATAAAACATGTTTTCTGTGAAAATGTATGCTACTCTGAATGTTTTATCTGAGGTGCATGTACATCTGTCTCTGGTAGGACTATGTGTTTTATATTTTGTAGTTCATTTAGCCTGCAAAGTGCAAAATTGGGTAAAAAAGTAAATAAATAATGCTATTTTGTTTGTGGCTTGCTGCTAAAAAACATAATATCTAATAAATATCAGCATAAAAGCACATTTGGCTGTAAACAATACCTAGTAGTTGCCGATGAACTGTGCTAGCTATTGCTGCAGCGCTAGCTAAAAAACTTAACTTATGCTGCACTCAACCAAAAATCATCTAAAAGTTAAACCAAGATGGCGCATGCCTATTCAAGCCAAAGGGAAAAAAACAGGGTTCAGTTCCTGTCTGCTTAAGTCAGGCCTCAATCAATTGTCCCTCTGTTGCTCCCGCTCTCCAAAACCTTGTGACTGCTTTCATGGAAATATTTTGACATAATGACTTTTGGCTGCATGTATCCTCTCTGATTCAGTTTACATTGGAAGAGGGAAGTATGTCATTTTTGAGCTCTGCATGTTTAAGCTACAAAGTGGACATCCATGACAGCAGGTATTGTAAGCAAAAAGCTAGCCATAGTTTGTGGTACAACTGATAACTATGAAGTTATCACTTTAAACAGCAGATTTTACAGTCAGTTACAGATTTAACTGTGTTTGTATTTGTAATCCAAAACAAATCTCATTTACAGTAGAGAAGTGGTATGTTTTTAATATTAAGGAAATTATGTGAGCAGCTATGATGTAAATATTACATCATACGCTGAACTAGAATTTTACAACACCACCCTGAACTTTGCAAGTCAGAATTCCCTGTTGTTTTCTTTCATTTGTCCTAGCTTCCAGTCACAAATTCTGAGTTTTAAATGTAGGGGTGGGATAAAATACTGATACGGCCATACATCTTATCGCTTTCTTTTGCGATACCTTAGCGATACACTGGCACCAAATATTGATTTATTTATTGAAACATGCATGTGCTGTAAATGCTCTAAACGGACTCCCCCTCCAATTTAATCTACCAGATTTACTACTTCATGAATCCACATAGTGGCTCTACGGCGGTAATCAAATGAATAGGGTAAATCTGCGGTGCAGAAAAAGAAACTCACAGGGGAGAAATGGCGGACAGCGGGGAGAAATAAATCAGATAGGCACAGCCCTCTTTCGAGTCGAAGGTCTGGGCCCACTTCAGCTTTTACAGTGTTAAAGGGACAAATGAAATAGACAAAGACTATGCAGTTTGCAAAAAGTGTTTTGTTAAAATAAACTGCATGGGCAACACAATGAACATGCGAAGCCACCGTCTTCGTCATCATCCACAACTCGAAGTCAGCCTTAGTTAGAAAAGATATTAGAAAAGCTTTTAGTGAGACACAGTTGTGTTCTAACTTTAGACATTTTTACCCCAGAACTGTTCTGCTTTCTGGCAGTTTATGGGTATCGTACATGGGAATGATGACACACGGTCAGTGTATGTGTGTTAAAGAGGCACTAAGCTAAGCGTTTGTTGTACATTGTTTTATATTGGTTGTCAAATTCTGTGAAACTGACTCTGATAAATACATAATTCCTGCCACTCGCCCATTTAGGATTATTTTATTTCCTTCAGTTACACAGATATCGTGTTGTATCATAGGGGACTGTCTTGCAACATATCGAGTATCACAGAATCGCAGTATCATGATATCATCATTATTATGGGCAACATATCGTTATAATATCATATCGTGAGACGCCCGGTGATTCCCGCCCATATTTAAACTAAGTCACATGGTGCAACACTGATTGAAATGAAATTTTGTAGGCTACATTTTCAGTGCTAACAAACCAAATTGTAAATAAGTTGAGCAAATAAAACTAATCCCTGCTAAAAACCAGCACAAAACCAGCATGCATTCCATGCTGGTCTAAGCTGGCCTGTACTAGTTTAGCTGCATCCAAAACACAACATATTTTGGTTTTGTTGGTGACCAGTCTAATAACTTCTGTTGTTGCTGACAAGCATTCCAGCATCCAAAACACAACTGGTCTATGCTGATTTTTCTAGCAGGGATGTGCAAGATTTTTGGGAACCACTCAAAAAGTACACTATTTACAATAATCGCCACTTGCTCAGCATTGGTAATGTCCAGTGACGGAGTATCTAGTAGATAACCAACTTGCTTTGGTTGAACACAGCATAAGCCAGAGGAGGTAGCCTATTTACAGCTAACAAAAGGGGCTCTGGGATCTGAGGGGTTCCAAAGAAGGTAATGTTAGACAGCTTCTGTGCTAGCTGATGCTGGCTTTCTAATTAGCTGCGTCAATGTCCGCTCCTGTTATCATTTGATTTGTAAAATAAATTACAATTTTAGATGTTCTACACAGCACACGTATGTGTGTTTTGAATGGAAGACATTGAACAAAAAAGCTAAGAGCTATATTACTGTTCTTTGTTAAGGAAGACAGCTTGTTACCAAAATGACGTGGCATTTTGCAGGCTTGGTTGCACTTACTGAAATACCAGTCAGAGTGCGTTAAGGAGAAATAGCGATCATACCCTGAACATCTGAAGGAGATTGTTTTGCTGCATACTCCATTTTAAGGTGACTGACTAATAATTAAAGCAAGTGCGGAGAAACTAAATGATGCAAAGGAAAGAGTTTTAGGCAGCGTGCTTGGACCCCTAAAAATAACTGCATGTACATTCTCAACATAGGAAACTTTCTCAAGCTTTGTGGTTTTTAACCGCTTTGTTTGTTGCATCATGATCCAGAGTCAACCACCAGAAAGATATCTTTATACTGTATGTCTTGCCACCAGTCACTCCAGGGGACACTATGGAGTTTAGTGTTTTCCCTAATTCAACACAACGGAATCAACTCATCAGCCAATTGCTGAGCCCATCATGAATTAAACTGACCACATAGAGCAGGGAAAATATTCATTTTCGCAGTCCTTAGTTTGACTCCCATGAATACATCTTTTTAAAATCCAGTTGATGGTTAACAGGAAATATTTTTTAGATATACAAAAAAATTAAATGTTCTAGTCTGTGGAAGTCTTTGCAAATTCCTGTAGAAATTTCAAATAAAAGAAAAGTCAATATTACTTTTTTCAGTGCTAAAGCCAATATTACTTTTTTCAGTGCTAAAGCCAATATTACTTTTTTCAGTGCTAAAGTCAATATTACTTTTTTCAGTGCTAAAGCCAATATTACTTTTTTCAGTGCTAAAGTCAATATTACTTTTTCAGTGCTAAAGCCAATATTACTTTTTTCAGTGCTAAGGTGATGTGCACTAGCTTGACCCCAATACATGTATTTCCTGCTCTAACACAACTTACTTAGCTTCTAAACGCTTTAAAATATATTTAATTTACCTGAAACTGAGTCAACCACTATGAACCCCTGTGTAATCCTGGGTTTGCAAATGACACAGTCAGAAAGTATACTTTGATCCTTCGTGTCTGCAGTCATTGGCATTCAACCTGCTGTACACAGTGATCCTAAATACAAAAAGAGAGTATTTACACTTGATGGCCTTGCGTAGGTGTGTTGTATTATGTGATGATGTTGCTGATGTAGACTGTTCAAGTGTTCTTAGCTGCAAACCTAAATCCCTTTGAGTGGCAATAAAGTTGAATGAAAAGCTTCTTGTTTTGTACTTCCATGACATGATGAACCTTGTAACTTATCTTCTGAAACCTCCCACTGGCATTGAGCCCTATGCGAACAGAAGTTATCACATCACATTGAAAATTCTTGGAATCCTCTCAGTGGAACAGAGTCATAGGAATGAGATGTCTTCTTTTCTTTTGTTTTCTGCAAATCACATGAGTTCTTCCTCTGCAGGCTTTTGGTGCTAAAGTAGTAGACGAGTGGGTCAAGGCAGCTGTTTGTACTGGCCAGGCACATGGTCACCGTTTGTATGTCCAAGAAATTGTACTGCAGGAGCTCCAACTTGTAAAGGCCATAGAGAATGAAGACAACGTGGAAGGGGATGAAGCAGATAGCGTAAATCAGCAGGTTGGACAGAAGAAGCCATACCATTTTGATGCTGACCTCAGGGGAAGAGCAGGATGCCGAAGAAGCCGCCGCCATGCCCCATAGCTGCCGGATAACCATCACGGTGCAGCCCAGGATGATGCAGAATGGCAGAACAATCCCTACAGCGGTTACGATGCAAAGAATGATGAAGCCAAAGCGCCAGTTCTGATCACTATAGTGCTCAAAGCAGCGAAACACCTTGCATTTCATGTCATTGTTGGCCCGGTGGTTGAGGGCCACGGGCACGGCCAGCGCACCGATGACCAGCCACACGGTCAGGCAGGTGGACCAGGCCACGGTGGTGGTACGGACAGGACGAGAGCGCAGTGGGTACACCACAGCCAGCATGCGATCCACACTGACCAACATGATGAAGAAGGAGCTGGAGTAGAGGTTGACGGAGAAGAGCGTTCCTGGGATCATGCAAGCCACATCTCCCAGTGTCCAGCTTCCCGTGGAGAAGTAGGCAATGCGTAAAGGCAAGGAGAGTGTGAAGAGCAGGTCAGACAGGGCTAGGTTGGTCATGTAGATGACGGTGACTGATTTCCTCAGGCCAAGTCGGCGTACAAACATCCAGAGAGCGACAGCATTGAGAGGAAGCCCCAGAGCCAGCACTAGGCTGTAGGTGATTTTGAAGAGAGGGTACCTAAAATGAGTCAGGTTGCAGTTGCTGCTGTCGGACTCGTTAAGAGACATCTGCAAAGATAGTCTTCAACGACCGAGAAACCAGAGAAACACAAGGTGCGGGGTGTACGGATATGACTTGCAGTTGTCGTTTCTGCAAGCACAGACACAGGCACAGGAAATTGTGGGAGGTTTTTCTTTATCACGTGCAGCCTTTTTGACAACAGAATATGAGGCAGACAGAATAAGTCAGATTCAGGCCAAATTTCAGATAAACATTTCAGCTAGTAAGTTAACGTTTTGAATAATGTTCCAGTTATAACCAGTTTTGCTGAAGATTTCATTTTTGTACTTCATTTTGTATTCTCATAGATAGACTTCAGAACTGGGTTGGGCTCTCAGGAACTGTCCTAAAATCATTCGGTTCATACCTGCAAGGAAGGGACTACTTTGTGGAAATTGAAAATAATTTTTCTGAGAGAGTGCCAGTGACCTGTGGTGTCCCCCAGGGTTCAATACTTGGGCCACTCATATTCAATTTATACATGCTGCCTCTTGGCCATATACTACAAGACTGTGGGATATCTTACTACAGCTATGCAGATGAAACTCAGATCTACTTGGCCCTCTCCCCAAACAACTACGGTCTCCTTGACTCTGTACTTACTTACTTTGCGAATGCCTTGAGCACATCACTAACTGGATGGGACAAAACTTTCTGCAGTTGAATAAAGATAAAACATTTGGGAATAACAATGAGAGGCACAGACTAGCTGCCTATCTGGATTCAAGAGACAGAAGATCTGAAGAGCTAGTATGCAAACCTGGTATACTAATGTACTCTGATCTTAGTTTTAGTAGTCATGTTAAAACAGTTACCAAATCAACTATTTATCAACGAAACAGCTTCAGATGATTGAAAATGCAGCTGCCGGAGTTCTCACTGGGAATAAAATAAGGAAACACATCACCCCCATTCATAAATTCTTACCCTGGCTGTCAGTCTGTTACAGAATAGACTTTAAGATACTATTACTGGTCTATAAATTGCTCAATGGTGTAGGACCAGTATATTTATTTCATATGTTGCAGCGATATGAGCCAAGCAGAACTCTCAGATCATTAGGAACTAATCAGTTAGTCCTGCAGAAGGTGAAGACTAAACATGGAGAAGCAGCATTTAGCTACTATGAGAGCATCAGAAGAGCCCCTACGCTGGACACTTTTAAATCCAGGCTCAAAACATTCCTATTTAAGCAGGCTTTCAGTTCAGTTTAAAACACTGTTAGTGTTTCTAGCCCCTTTTCCTTTGGAACGGCAATTTTTTTATCCTAATCTAATTTTTAATTATTAATTTGTTTATTTAATTTAATGATGTTCTCTTTTAAATCTATTATTTTAATCATGTTTTGCTCATGTTTTTAATTTCTATTCTCGTTTGCTTTTCTTAAACAACACTATTTTCTGACTGTATTTTCTCATTTGTAAAGCACTTTGAATGACAGCAGTATATGAAAGGTGCTATATAAATAAACTTGCCTTGCTTTGCCTATTCTATAAGGAATAGAATATCCAGAAACGGTGGTCATTATTGGGTTGAAAGTAATTTCGTTAGGTTCATGGGGGCAATTAAGGTAGTTACATATGGTGACACTCTCTCAAAGCCTTTGACACTAGCAAAGGCCCTAGACATTTGGCTAAAAGAAACAAATAATGCAATAATTTATTGTTCAAATCTGATAGCCACCCACAGGGTAGTACAGTAGTTGTATTTACATTATCAGCATTGTTTCTTTTATTTTTAAAGGGGAATTTCACTAATTTAGAAAAAAAATTAATTAAACTGTTGATATGTAAACAGAGTTATTCATACTTGTCCAATAAACAAGTAAAATGGCTATGTTTACATTGCAGACATCACAGTTTCTGGTTCCTGTCACCACCGCTGTAAAGAAGTCTGACTCTAAGTTTCTCTCAATTAACCATTTCACAACTTTTATTTCTTAGATTTGTATTTCTAAACTCACACAAATGCCGCTTTTGGGCAGAATTTGAACACAACATTGGGGGGATTGCTCTCTGATTACTGATTTGAATGCATGGCTGCTGTAAAAGTGGAAATGTGCCACAGTGTGGATGCTCACTCAGCAGGCTGTGGTAAACCTCATCAGTAGCACATTTACATACCGTCAAATAAATATATATATTAGCCATAACCAAAGACCATCTTTTGCATTAGAAATGGTACACTGGTGATCAGCTTTGTACTCAGAACTACAGAATCATAATTAAGTGGCGCCATCTTATGGTGAATGTTCACTTGCTATCTTAAATGTGTGTGTGAGACTCAATACTACACCTCCCCCCATCCCCACCAACACCACAGTTGCATACACACCCACGCCACTCAAAGTTAAAAGATCTGTTCTGTTAGACCGATCTGTTCTGTTAGACAGTTCTGCCTCTATGTGTGAAATTTTTTTTCCTCTCCTAGAAAAGTAAGACATTTGGTGGGGTCTATGAAGTTGGAACATTACATAATAGGCCATATTGCTACATATTAAATTATTATGTAAATCATGAAATATATAACAGCCATATACAACCTTACAGACCCTCTGAAAACTATGAACACATCGGCTTTATATACAGCACTGTACAAAGCCCTGAGACAACTCTCCATTTATTTTGTTTCCAGACAAAATGGCCATTAAAGATGGATTAGGTAAGACTCAAGATACTGTCCTCTAGCGGTTGAATATGTGCACTGCAACAAGACTGGAACAATTCTTGGATCCACCTCACATTCCCACCCATAGAAGAAAAGAACGTTCATAGAATCGATAGTGACCAGAGGAGTTTGTTTAGAGTTTGCTAGCATTACCAAGCATTATCATTACTTCACTTTGTAGCGATGAGGTGGGCTGTTTATTGAGGGTATTACCTTACTTCATTATTTTGATGTGGATGATCAAAGTATGGCATTGTGCCACCACTGCTTCAGACTGGATCAAAACATCCAAAGGGGCCTACATCTCAATGCAACACATCGAGTGCGGCTTTTTTCATAGCTAAAACAACAATTTCACAAGATATCAACACCAGTGAATACTATTGGTATGGGTATGGGCTAATTTATCTCACAGTGGTTGTGCTTGCTTTTAGGAACTTAGCTAAAAGATATAAGCATCAAGTGATGGCTACAATACCGCTATCCCTGGCAAAGTATTTAATTAATTTACTTCGTAGATTACGATGACGTACCATTACATTATTCAGAGAAACTTTTCGGCTAATCATGCTGTCCAAAAACAGGAGGTACCAAAACTGAAGTTCAAAACATGATTAAATGATACAGAGAAAATAGGACTCCATGCAAGACCTGGTAGACCACCAAAACTGCCACTGTCAGATAAACAGTACTTAAAGCCTTCATCTTTGAAACCTCATCTTTGAAATCTCAACGATAGGAGTCTGAAAGGATGTGTGGCTGTCAAGAAGTCAAGATAGAGAAAAGGAAATTACTTTGTTTTACTTAGTTAGAGATTACTCTGAACATCCGAAGCAGAAAATGAAACCAACTTCTAAGCCTGAACTTTGGAGGTGTGGGAAAGTAGCCCTGCAGATTTCTTTGAAAAAATGCAAGCAAGTCTTCTGAAGAAAGAGTGGACACTAAATACTGAAAATGTTTATATGATCTTTAGTTGTTAAGGCTTCCATGAAATTTTCTGCTAAGAATGTTCTGCTTTTTTCCTGATGCTGAAAAATGAACAACTTGTACATTAGATCTGTGTTGACTGGAAATGAAATATATGAATGGTTGTCTGTGACTTTTCAGAGTAGTGCTGTATTTGGGAAAAATAAATAGTCTTTATCCAAATATAAGTATTCAAAACTAAATTTTCAGAATCTATTATAGAATAGATTACAGTCTATACATCATAGTTATAATTTTATAAGTAATAATATATACTCTATTCTATACAATAGTTGTAGTATCTATAAACTATTTTTCAATGAAACATATGTGTCAAAACAACACAGTTATTAAAATGAACTCTTTAGTGAAACTCATCTTAGTGTTTTGGATCTGTTCTTGTGGCCTTCCACAATTTCCTGTTTCATGAGTCATGAAAAATAAGCTACACACAAATATGAAATCATCTTGACAGAGAAGACAAGCAAAGAGCTAACCACTATGGTAATCAGTATTCAGCCATCAGTTTACGTGCAGTGAAATGTGATATGCAAACCCAGCTCATGAACAGCTTGATCGTGAGCCTGTTTACTCAAATTAGCTGTGCTAGCTAAGAGGTGGAAAGCACTAGTTAATGATATGGTGCAAAAAGATCAGTGTGATGCTCCTGTATTAAGCTTTCTGCAGGAATACAAGCACTGCATCCAGCTATTGAACTAGACTAGGGTATCGAAGACAAAACATGATAGAAAGAACACGGCCAAACGTGTTGCATTTACTCTATGCTAGTGAAAAAGACGTCCTATATAAAGAATTTTGCTGCCTGACATGTACAAACGACATACAACACTATCAACCCTGCTGAAAAAAACAGCTTACAACAGCACAAATTCCATGCTGGCCTAAGATGGTCTAAGCTTGTTTATGCTTGTCTGGTGCTGGTTTGGCTGATCACCCAGCATGGTCGTGCTGGTTGATCAGCATACCAGCATCCAAAACACAACATATTTAGGTTTTGGTGGTGATCAGACATGCTGGTCTATGCTGTTTTTTCTAGTAGGGGATTTCTTTGGATTTACAGTAACACAATGCAACATTAACGGTATATTTACTGTACACCTACTTTTACAAAAAAAAACAGTAGCAGATGTTTAATACAAAATGCCTTGGTCATTTTAATGATTTAACTAAACTAGAGAAGAACACCCCAGTTAGCAAAATGTATGTGATTCACATGTGGGCCACATCCTTGGTTTTGTTCTGGCCCACTACTCGCTGGGTCCTCGGCCCAGATCTGGCTCATATACTGTAAAACAAGAAGAGCTAATAGATGTGGCCCAGATGTGGCCTACACACTTTAAAATGAGTACAACTAACGGATGTGGCCCAGATCTGGCCCATATACAGTAAAGTTAATAGAACAGTTGTGGCCCATCTCTGGCCCATATTCTCTGTAGTGTGTAAGTTATGGCTGTAGTCCAGTTCAGGCCCGTATTCTCTGAAGTGTGTAAGGTTAATGGCTGTGGTCCAGTTCAGGCCCACACCTGAGCATAGTTAAAAGGTGTAGGCCAGACCTGCCTTATATATGGCACACAGTTATGGCTGAGTACCCACCTCGGTCCCTAGCCTAGATGTGGCCCTGCAGGATGCCTCATTCATTCACTGCAGAAGAATATTAGATGCAATATGCATTGCATCATATATGGTTCTTCTTAATAATTAATATATGTCAAAATCAATTTCAGAATGAGAACTCTTGTTTGATTTTGGTTAAATAAATAAGAACAGTAAACAAAAGAAGGAAAAAAGGTGATATTCTCTCTAATCTTTGTGTGATCATCTTCAGTGACACGCAGCTGGACATTCTGCAGTCTGCCTTGAATCAAAGAGTACTCTGTTTTCCACATTCGCAAATACATTTTCCCATAATATTTCTGCACCAATTTTAAACCATCATGGACAAACAACTCTTGAATGAAGAGGAGAGACCACTGAAATACAGGCTAAATATGACATATTCCTAGAATATCATCTTCAGACATTTTTTTGTAAACGAGAGATGACAAAAATGTCTGAAAAATTATATGTAAGCAGTCCATGGAATAAAAACAGTTCGTGAAGTATAGGTGTCCACCCATATAGTGTGCCTTTATAACATACGTACACACATGACATCAGGCCAACTGCAAATGAGAGACACTGTTCTGCAATTTAAATTGATAAACACCTACATTTTCTTATTTTGTATGCAATAATAAGTATGTTTACTTTTTCACAGTAAACAAATACAAAACTGGATAAACTGTTCTTGTTGGTAATGGTTTTAAATACATGATTTTATCCTATTATATGTTAAACATGGGCCCTTTCTAGGACGTACATTGGGTCGCACTTTGGCTAGAAGTGGGTCGCTAAGCCCTATGGTAGTATCCTATGTAGACTTTTAACTGGTTCCACTAAGCTTACCTGGTTATATTATGATCATAATGATTTCTTGTGCATATATTCAAGACGGAGTTTATTTTTATAGCACCTTTCATAGACAGTGGCAATTCAAAGTGCTTCACACAACCAAAAAATGGAAGCATTAGATAATACAGCTTATAACATTTCTGAGATCGAGCACCCCAGAAAGGCTTTTGCAAGGATTGTTTCAAAGATATAGGATGCAAGAAACGTGATTGCAATTATACTCAAGTCACTTCCAGCACCCTGATTTAAGAAGAGCACTAAAGTTACCGCATTCACTCGCTGAACAGCAGCCTTAACTGAATTAAATCTTACTTCGAAGTAATATCAGTCTCTAAGATGTAAACAAATCCTTGGGATAGCTGTACTAGCAAACTTAGAATTAACCTCCAAAGAGTTGATCAAGCTTAGGAGGAACATCTGGATGTAAAAAATTAAAATTTAGGAGCTAAAGATAAAAGATTATGAAATAGCAAATAAAATAGAACAAACTAAGAGATTAAAAGAAATTAAAATAGGGCTAACATACACTGAAGTGAGTTAATTAAAAGAAGGCACAAAGTACATAGAAAATAATAAGTAAAATAAGGGCTTTAACACAGTGCTAAACACAGCCACAAAAAACAAGAACATTTTCAATCTGGTCTTAAAAATGGCTACATTTCGAGCATATCTGACTTCATCTGAGAGTTTGTTCAGCAGTTGACAGCATAGTGCCCGAGTGGTGCCTCACCCTGTTTGGTCCTGATTCTGGGCACTACTAAATGACCGATCCTGAGTGACCACCGAGGCCTATTAAACTCATATACTTGCGGCAGTTTAGCAACGTATTTTTGTCCAGGGCCATTAAGTGATTTATATACAATCAGAAGCAATTTAAAGTCTATTCTGTACTTAGTAGCCAGTGCAGTAACTTGAGGATTGGAGCAATGTGCTTTTAGCTCTTGTAAGCACTCTAGCAGCTGCATTTTGAATAAGCTGTAGCTGCCTGAATGTGGTTTTGAGAGGGCCAGTAAGTCATTGCAGTAGTCCAGCCTGCTGGAGATTAACAGCTGAATTAGTTTTTATAGGTCTTGTTGTGACATGAAATTTTGAAACTATGATATGTTCTTGAGATGATAAAAGACGGCTTTAGTTATTGCTTTTACACGGCTGCTGAAATTCAGACAGGAATCAATTGTTATGCCAAGATTTCTGATTTGATCTTTAGCCCTCGGAGCTCTGGCATCAAGATGAGCACTGACCTTGAGTCTTTGCTCCTTACTGCCAAATACAATTCCTTCTATATTTTCTTAATTTAGATGCTTTCTTTCATCCAGTCATTTGTTGACCCTATGCAGTGACAAAGTGTCAATGGAACCATGGTCATCAGGTGAGAGAGCTAAGTCGATTTGGGTGTCATCTGAGTAGCTATGGTGAGATAATATATTATTTTTAACGATTTGACCCAGTGGTAGCATATAAAGATTGATAAATAAGGGCCCAAGAATGGACACCACGGTTCAATGTTTGCCTTTTAGATTTGTAGTCATTTACTGCAATGAAGTAACCAGACTGGAAGTCATTATAAGAGACATCTAGACTGCTCTTTTTTAGGAGAGACTTTTTCACATCAGTTTTCAGCAGCCCAGAGAAAATGCCTGACTGGACCGACCCATACACTATTTGCAATAACTCAGCTGCTAGGCAGGTAAGGACTTCTTTTAAAAGGGAGTGAGCAGAACATAAAGAACATAACGATTTTAGAAGCTGAAGTGTTTCCTTGAGGGTTTTCAGCTCAATAGCAGAAAATGTGGACATTTAATATATCTTGCTATTTTGAGGTAGTACATGCTGACTAGCTCTATTCATAGAAGAAGTGATGTCAAAAGCCTGTCTAACCTTTTGGATTTTATTACTAAAGAAAGCTGCAAATTCATTACATTTCTCCACAGAAAGGAGTTCCTGGTCTGCCTGTGCCGGTGGGTGTGTTAGCCTGTCAAATACTGTAAAGAAAGTATGGGCATTATTAATGTTTTGAATAATAATGTCAGAGAAATAAGACTGCCTGGCTTTACATAATTCCAAGTTGTAGATATTTAGTCTCTCTTTATAAATGTTGTAGTGAATTTGAAGTTTAGTGCATCTCATTTACGCTCAGCTTTTCTGGGTTCATTTTTACCAGCCTAAATCACCACGGCACTTTCTGCCTACCAGAAATTGTTTTGGTTTTCTCAGACACCAAAGCATCAATAACATTCACAATTTTAGAATTAAGACATCATGCATGGTATTTTATCCATAGCCATCTTAAACAGCTCATTATTCTCAGTTAGAAAGCTTTTCTTTACACAGAAAGATCCAGTTTGAACAGCTGGAAAAGTTACAATATTGAAAAAGACACAAAAACGCTAAGGTTTTTGACAACAACATAAGAGATTTTTAGCCCTTTGCTAATAATCAAGTCCAGTATATGTCCACAGTGGTGTGTTAACTCTTTCACAGATTGAGCTAGAACAAAAGTGTATATACTGCAATACTGCAAAAAGTTATTTGGTAGTTTTGGCCATGAAGTTATCTATGTGGCCATTAAAGTCACCAGTGATGAGAAAGTGTCAGTTGAAATCAGTAAATTCATAAATAAAGTCAATAGAGTACTTAGGTGGCCTATAAATTGTTAGTAAAAAAATCTGTGGTGTACCTTTTAGCACAGTACTGAGTTATTGAAAAGAGAGGAAGTCTCTAAAGGCTAACTGTTTGCCCTTTTAAAAACAGCCACTATTCCACCACTGTTCTGTTCGCTCTGCATACTAAAGTTTGGAGGAGTAGATTCTAAAAGGACAGCTGCACTGTTGCCATAGTAGTTTCAGTCAGAAACATGAAGTTTAAGGTATGTGAAGCAATAAGATCATTAACTATAAAAGACTTGTTTACAGCTCACTGAGTATTTAGTAGCACTAGATTCTTAATTGTGCGCTCGGGCTTCAAATCAGATTTACACTGAAAAGCAACAGCTGTCAGAATAGGCTGCCGTACAGAGCGACTTCAGTAGGCCCTGATTATTCTATTTCCAATCAAGACAGGAATATGATAAGCTACAGGCCCCAGCTTGTTTTGCAAACCTTCATGAATATTATCACAACTACAGCGTGGCCCTGGAGATACCAAACATTGCCATTATCAGCGTTATTCAGTTTGACTGAACGTGCAGTACTGTGTGCTTCCTGAAGAGATGACAGTTGTGACGGTTGTGCATTTTGGAACATGACCATGGGGAGAGGAAGTCATTTAGTCTGCACAGCTCTTTATGCCCAAAAAGAGACTAAAATTCTCAATTTTCACCAGTGCAGAATCCCTAAACAAAACAAAAAGCAAAAACATTTAGAGTGTAGTCAGATTGCTTATTGTGTATCACAATTATAAACATTTTCAAAGCAGAAAAACTATTTATGCACAAAAGCAAATACACAAAACAGAAATGTCTTGGTCTATTGTAGATGAACCAATATTTTACACAAGTTAAATATTTTTACTTAAACATAAGAAGCAACGGCTTAATGTAAGTAGTACATTATATAACAATAACAGTATGTTTTTTGTTAATGACATAACATATAATAATCATAATAATAATAATAATAATAGTAAAAATAATTATAATAATAACGGTTTTAAAATACTTGTTCTAAAGAAAAACTTGGCACATATAATACATACATACATACATCATCTAAACCGCTTATCCTTCTGGGTCGCGGTGGGGTGCTGGAGCCTATCCCAGCTGTCACTGGGCGGAAGGCAGGATACACCCTGGACAGGTCGCCAGTCCATCGCAGGGCGTGGCACATATAAACATTCCTAAAATTCTACATCAATCAAAACCTGTCCTGATGCCTGAGGAAAGAGGAAAAGTATTCACCTTTCATTTACTTCTTTAACTGATTTCAAGATAATAGATTTTTGTGTTAAACCGCAAAACAAACCCTTTTACCTGACAATCATGAATAACACCACAATCAGCATTTCCAACAGACCCCCCAACAAACTGAATGTGCTCTGTTACTTTGGAAGTTGTTCCACTGTAAGGAGTCACAGAGCTCCAATAACAGCTTGTCTGGGATAGATTAGTTTTATTTTAGAAAATGAATAAGGCAAAAACTCCACAACTAAAAGCCCTTTAAACAACAAGAATGTTTTTGTACTACTAAACATTCAGAAACCCATAATCAAATAAGCCACTTACAGGTCAAGCTAATGTACAGCACTCCTGAGAGCGAACGTTCATACGAACCAGGAAATGTCAAAAACAACAGCACATATTTTTAACTGTTTCTTCTATTTCGATTGACTTACAAAGAAGGGTGATGTGTGTGCAGGTGAGTGGTCATGCCACTGCTGACACAAGACAATGCGCTGGTCTATAGCAAACGCCTAGGCCTGAGCGAACGGGCTAGCATTGAGCTAACGTGCTAACTGCGAACTTAGCTACCTACTCTTAACATTTGTAAGGAATAGGTTAATATTACCAATGAAGAACTGACAATTCAGGGTAACGTAACTAAACTTTGGGCTGATAACCAGTTAGTGAATCTAGCTAGCCTGGACTTTTCCAGTGTTATGTCATGGCAGTATTGTTAGCTGTAGTTATAACTTTCATGTTCCATACTGGAACCTTATCATTTTAAATTTTCAATTTCACTTAACTAAAATTACGCACCACAAATACTGTTAGCTAATGTATATAAACATGTTTGTTTAAGTATATTCCTTACTTTAATACTGTCGTCTTCCATTTGTCTTCTCTTCAAACCAAGCTGCTGATTTGCCCATTTAAAAATGATGAACTTGGGTGGGAAAATTCGTTAAATGAGGGTTTTAACCCTTAAACTAAGAGTGTTGGCTGTTTTCTGTAACTTCAATAATATGTTTTTTTTTATAAAATTTTTAAATAAGTTACTTTAATGATCTGAGTCGTACGCTTGGGGTAGGGCAGCACATATCGGCTTGAATTTATCCACAGGAGAACACAAGTAAAGGATTTAAGTGCCTCCATGCTTTACCTCCCATGAATATTCACAAGATATGGTAGCGTTTTACTGACATGTCAGGTGGCATGGGATTAATATAACCCAGAATACTTTCTTTCAAAATCTTTACTGATACGAGAGCATGAAATTTGTAAAGAAAAAAATTCTATGGCTCATTTTATAGCAGGTAAAAGGCACCAGAATATTTACTGCTTAAGGAGCATCCAGTCCGTAAAAATGGATTTTGGCAGGACTACATAATTAAGAAATTGCAAGTAAAAATTACTCTCCTAATATATATCTAATCCCATCTGAATTCAAGAGTGTTCAAGAGAGGTACAAAAGTGTTGATGCAAAGCTTTTCAGCTTCTCAGACCCATTATGCACATTCTATTTCATCCCTGAAGCTGGGAAAGTTTTGGATAAAAGGAGGACCACACTCACAGCTCGATGGTGGCTGTAAGGTAAGCTAAACTTTATTTGAGTTGCTTTATTTGCTGACACTGTTACAGAAACATGCTAAGATCAGTTAGCTTCTCATAGCTGACAGTCAGTTGATAAATGAATGAATAAATAGGGCTGCATAGTGATTAAAAACACATTCTGTGTAAAAATACATATTAACATAATGCACCTCTACACAGGGAATTTTGCTAAGTGGTGATGACAGTTTGTGAATTTAGTGTAGTGTAATCTTCAGAGTCTGACCAAATCGGCTGTCGGTCAAATATGATCTTAAAAGTGTCCATTTTCTGTTTGTGCGCAAAGTAAGAAGTAAAAACGTTTCCTACAGCTTTCAACGTCGTTGCTTAGCAACGGCACCTCAGCAGAGTGATACAGTGTTTGTGAAAAACCCGTCATGTTATGGCGAAATAACAGCATGTTTAGAACGCTTCTCAACCAATCAGCTTGAGTGGCCGGAACTGTTGTATAAAGAACTATAATTTGGAGGAAGGAACTGCAAACATTAAAACATATTAAATGACACGGTTACGGCCCGATTTATTTATTTATTTATTACCTTATTTATTTAACTGTTGTATAAAAGCATGAGAACGCTCGAGGTCATGCGTTATCGCGGAATAACATCACGGCTGTGATTTGTTCACAGTTTAGCAGTTCCTTCCGCCAAATTATAGCTCCTCAACAAGCAGTTTGTTGCAACGTCGCATTCGGCCTGCGACCAAGTCGCTGCCGTGATGTTACTTGGCGATAACACACTCCCTCTCGTGTTCTACTGCTTAAATAACATCGTCACAACTTTCTGAGGAATTACAATGTAACAACGTTGTGGGCACCAAAACAGTAGGTTTTCACAAAGTTGTCACAACATAACTGTGTTTGCAGGGTATAGGTGGTGGGCCAAGTCTTGCTATCTGTTTTAGTTTGAGTTGATTGATCTCTGGCCTGAAACTAAGCGAAAACTTTTACACACTTCATTTTTTTTGTAATTGCAACAGTGATTGTTAACATTCTCAGTTTTTGCACATTTTTTGGTAAACTACTAAATCATGAGGCTATTTAGGCAACACTGTCAACTACTAAACAAAGTGGCCAGTCAAATGTCTCGCATCGCCTTTTTTTCTGCCAGCAAATTACCATCAGCAGTAAACAGCTTGAGAGCTGCACTAGTGCAGAGGGTTCATCTGGTTAGACACACTAGGTAGGCCTGTGTGTATAACTGTAAGAAATATTACTGAATGTAAATATAAAATAGAACAATTAATTTGTATTTTTATCAGTTCATCATAGCGATAGCATAGGAGTTACCAGTCCACTAAATAGAGGCTAGCTAACAAACAGATCAGCAGACGGTGGGTTACATCACCGATTTTACAGTTTTCTAAATGCAGCATTAAAGCAAGTTGTATGAAATAGGTAGCATGTGAGCAGATATATTGTTATACTAAATACAAAAGTCTCCAAATGTCTTCCCTTTCTTCCTTTGTGTTAGTTTGTCTTACTTATAAATTAAAATTGACTCCCATCTGAGCTGAAGTCCTACCCAGATGTTGACTATCTATAAAAAGGGGTCACTTCTGGAGTTATTTTGCTCACAGTGCACAGTGCATTATGGGCCCATTACATAATAAGCAAGTAATTATTTGTACGTCTCTAAGCAAGACAGGATATTAGGTGTGATGTGGATGAGAACATGTGGCTAAACAATGCACACCAGGTAAACTAGGCATTTACAGTGTCTGTGACTTATCTAGCAAAGAAAAAGTAGTGAATTTTTTTTCTATTACTTAATTTGTTCCTATGTGATAAGGATATACCATTCTGTTTTTTTATGTTTTTCTGATGTAATGATTTTAGTTAAGATGAACATAATCAATATTTGACATCAATTCAAACACTTCAAATCAGCTTCTGCCGATTTCCACTTTTTACATTGTTGTTTACATGATCGGCCAAAGAATAATGAATTAATTACAATACAAAACACTACATGTTAACGAGAGATTCTGATAAACATATATGAACAGAATGAAGCAGTTTATAAGAAAGTTCTATAGGTGACTATAGAATGGTCGACAAGGTGAGTAGCGTTAGAAAAGAAAGTTACAGATGTGTTTAGAATACTTTAAATATATAACAACAGACGTTAGGACACTTCATATAAATCCCTCTGTAGTCTAGATTTTGCAATTCTTAGAAATCAGAAAGATAAATATAATTTAGCAGTAAAATGTGTTTTGCCATATCTTCCTGTGTTCCACCTGTGGTAATGTTTAGGCTCTGGTTTTATCCCACCCCGACAACTAATCTGATTGGCCTGCTATCAACCAACGTATCATAGATGAGCTCTGATTGGAGCTCTCTGTATAGTTGTCCTGCCATTTTGCCTGTACAGACTCCCTTTCAAATTTTATGTTTTTAGAAAAATGTGTGCAAATCTTTATTTATAAACAAAAATACTTCAGAGGTAAATTCGAGAAAGAACATAGTTCCCTGCCAGGGATCAGTAAAATAAATGTTTTTGAGGCTCAGCCTCCTAAGGGAGGCGAAACATTTGTGGTCAATAGAGCAATGCCACATTAAGAGCAGCCTCCTGTTGTGTCAAAAACATTACTGAGTCCTCAATGAATGAGGGTGAATGGAGCTAAATGGCTAAAAATATTAAATTAAACTTGTTTCTAGCTATTTGTGCAGGACCTTCTTTTAATTTTGAAAAGTAGAAGGATGTATTCTATTAAAAAATCAAAGACAACTTACCTAAACGTGCATGAGGCATCATTATAAAGTCCTGTAACTGGAGTTCAAAGTCCTTAAAAATATAAAAGTAGTGTTGATTTTTATACACGAAAAATGATTAAGCAATTACAAACTATGATTTTGCAAAAATGCCCCACAAGAACCCACTCATTTTGGACTTGCTCAGGAGTGCCCTCTAGCGTTCGACAGACCCAGAAGACATTATCGAGTGGCAGACCTCACTACATATTCTCTGAAGATGTGCAACATCCAGTAGTCGGCATCATGCCCATTTTAGGAACCCTGGGCATAAGCTAATTTTCTCTGTGGCAGAAATGAATGTTATTCTTCAAAAATTGACACAAGCTTCTACTGAGCACTGAAATGATGTTGCATAAAAGTCTTTTATTAAACCTAAATACTATTATGTATCAACAGAAACTACTCAAATTGATGCCTAAAACTGCTAAAGCCCCGAACTATCACTTTTGATAAAGCTTACGGCTTTGTGTGGGGTATTTTGGTGAAAGTGCCAGTTTTTAATCTGCGCAACTTGAAGTAATAGTTGTATTTCTTAACAACCTCTTTATTCAGAGGATCCGATGGAGGAAAAATGTCCATATAGCAAAACACATTGGCTTTGAGTTGTACTGGACAATTGAATACTGGATTAATGTGCCAAGACACTTAAAACTGTAGTGCTGTGAATGGACTGTGATGCTGCTCTCATGGACCACTAAGTCTACTGATAGATGATGTAAGAATGGGGTTTTGTTTAAACTGAGAGGCTGACATCTATCTATTTTCCTAACAACTATACTAAGAGACAGCATGCTCAGTAAGCTAAAATTTAGTGGCAGGCAGAGGAGCACATTTTATTCATAATTAAACTGCCTTGGTTATTCAAACCCTAAGGGAAATCTACTAGCGACTCTGGGTTAAATTGGTAGATGAGCTAAAGTTAGAGCTAACAGTGTTGGTTGAGATCATCGAGATCAGAGAATCATCTTACTATTGTAGTTAGCTTAGCCGCACTGTTACTTCAGAGCATGGCAACATGCACACTTTAAGGCACTCAGGTAGCACAGAAAAATCATAGATCATAGTAAGATAGCACACTTAGTTGCCATTTTGTTAGGTATACCTACGTTGTGTGTACAGACATTGATCATTTTATTTGGTGCACCTACTAATCCTTGACTAAAATACTCAAAAGCTGACTAGGCTAAATGTTTTTACAGCATTAGCTTTGGCATTGGAGTTGGACTAACGATTTTCTCAGAACACTGCCCCAGAATCACGTGGCCTACTGAAGGGACTCCAGCATATGTTGTGTTTTGGATGCTGGTTTTCTGGTCAGCAGCAATGGAAGGTATTAGACTGATCAATAGCAAAACCAGCATGAAGATGCTGGGTGAACAGCACTAGACCAGCATAAACCAGCTAGCAAGGAATGCATGCTGGTCTATGCTGTTTTTTTCAGCAGCGTTGGTGCAAATGCTAAGTTTGGTTGTCTGTCACCAGAGACTGGATGAAAAATGAACAGGAAAGCTTGTAACTCAACATGGCATCTGTTTATGGGAAAAAAAGGCTGATGTCAGCCCCGAATATTTTTTTTTTCCTCTCAGGTTTATTAAAACACTTCACTTTCCTTTATCAGTACTTTCGTTTTAAAACTTTACACCACAGTACCCACAGTAACTGATGGGCCCTGCTGTGACCCCTGCCACACTACGCAGTAAAGAGAGATGCTACTTTAGAAACAGACTTTTTTTTTTCAAAAGCAAATTGAACAGGAGGCTGAGTTTGTAGAGTCTCCAATGTTATATATTTCAGGTTGGTGAAGAGCTAATATAATTTAGTGGAGAAATTGATATGATTTCAGCCTCGGTGGAACTACTAACAATATTGCTGACGTTAGCTGCCTCCTTTTGCATATAGCTATAGCTACTGAATGCCACAATTGGACTTTAACACTATAATGTGCCTTAGCCAGTTAAGGATTGAAGCTAACAAGCTAAATGTAGAATGCTTAATATAATGTCAGCCCAAACAAACTTGGTTCTTGGTGCTCTCATAACAGTATATGGTTTGGTTGAGGATTGATGATGTAACCTTAGATGACATTACTGAAATACTTCAACAGTTTTTACCAGAAATGATAGAGGTGAGGACCGTAGAGATGAGAGCAAAGGACAAACATAAAAAGATGACAAGAAGGAAAGGAAAGCTATGCTTTTTTGCTGTGAGGTGCTCTGGTGCACAGATGTCTAGGGTCTTAATTTTTTCTCTAATTGCCTGAAAATTGTGCGAGTAGCTGCTGAATTCGATACATAAATAGATAGATCTCCACACAAAGTGATCCCACAGGCCCCCATATGGAAGAGTTTCTTGACCATTGTCCTTAGATCCCAGCAACGCCCCTGTTAAGTAGCATTAGTTTGTTTAAGGCTGCAGATAGCTGCAATGGCGTCTCAGCTTTCCATCGCATAACAGCCGTCTGATTAGAAATTGTCATCACATCACTACGATCTGTAGCAACTCAATAAAAGTTGTAAACTATGTTTAAGGTGATGTAATTTTCGCTATACATTCCTTTATCAACAACTCTTTTTTGGAAAAAATTAAGTGCTGTCAAGGAGTCAAATCCATCAACTCCAGAAACAATCGAAGTTGTGCATCACCTGAACAAAATTACTGTTTCTGTTCATATTTTGTTTTCAATCTGTGGTTGAGACCCCACCCAGTGAAGAACATGCTTGTGTCGGGCGGTGGCAGTCCTGTCCACTACATACCTGGCTTGTAGAGACACTTTCATCATGTCAGTTGTGCAAAAGCTGTGGCAGGATGTGGGCTCTCTACCTAACTGAACTGGAGCCTTGTTATTTTTTTCTTTCAGGGTCACTGAGTGACACCTTTTTTTAAACGATCATCAGTGAGGTCCTGTGGCAACTTTGGTCACCACAGCACACTTGACACCCAGGGCTGTCAAGTACCACCATCATTGTACGAGGTGGGTGTACACATGTAGTTTTTGTGTTTACACAAAATGACTCAAATGAGTCAGCTTCTCATTTGAATTATCCCGTTCTACCTTAAATGGTGCAGCAGTTACACTCTGGCACCTTAGGCACCATTTAAGGTGGAACAGGAAAATTAGAACAACGACTTCAGCCTTGTAGAAAGTTGAATGTTGTGAGACATTTTACAATAAACTATTCCACTTTTGAGGAAAAGTTTCCTGCTGGAGATGTGAGAAAAGTGGCTATAGCTGAGCTAAGGCTTAAAGCAGAGCAACGTTAGTCTGTGTCGTTGTTTACATTTTTTTAGCCTACACTGAGACATATTTACAGTCAAGATGTTAAAATGGACATAAAATGTTGTGGCTCCCAAGGTGGTTTGATTTTTGTTGAAAGGATCAAATGGCCCTTCTTAACATTTGGGTTGCCGACCCCTGCCCTATACCATGTTTATTTTATTAAATTAAATGATTTACCATTATGTTTTGTCACCACCATTACAATAATATTGGCAAAACTTTGCCAAATGTTTCGGTAGTGACTGTTTGCTTAATTGCAGAAATATGTATATAGTGACAATTCTTAAGGTTACACAATGACTGCATTTACATGCACTTAATAATCTGATAACTACAGAAAATCAGATTTTGTCAGTAATTCATTCAATGTGTTTACATGCACTTAGGTAATCAGATAATGGGAAAACTTAAGGTCCACATGAGTCAGGCAATAATCGGATTTCTGCTTTGCAACTGTCCAGAAGTGTTTTGTTTTCATCTCGTGGGTGCTGTGTTAAATGCTGCTTTACGTTTCAAGGACATCATTCTGTTTTCATATATGTGCAGACTGAGAAAAACAAAAGAAATCAGAGTAAAAGTTTACATGTGCTGAAAAACTCGATTATTGGGGTAAAATCCAGGTCTCGTAACGGCCCTTATCTGAAAATCAGGGTTTTATTTATTTAATGATCATATTATTGGCATGTATGTAAATGTACATTTACCTTAAAACAAGGGGATCTAACTGGTCACCATGTGGTCATGAGGGACAGGGATGCAATTTCTGTTCTTGCTCTAAAATGCAAGTGTGTGGCGAAAAAAGGCTCTGCCTACAGACTTGAACTCTTTGTGATTCGGTAGTGACATGGAAACATGGGGCATCATTTCTTGAATGAAGTTTTTAAAATGAAAACATTTTTTTAAACATTGAAATTAGCTTATACCAATAGAAATGATCCAAATTACTGGGAATAAATCATTTGTCCATTAACTTCCATTAAAAATTCAAAATGTTTTTGCCTTCTCCTATAAAGCTACCTTATTGGAGATACAAGGTTTTGTTCTGACAGTGACCATATGCTCCACTAGGTCTCGTTAAATACTTCAAATGTTAGCTAAGCTAGCAAACAGTGATTATGCTGTGTTGTCCATAGGTTTTTGACAGGAACAACATGAGCAGACAGGATTTATTTAGAGGTAGGCCATCCATTCACAAAATGCTAGTGATATTGCTTGTTAGAATGTGTGTGTGTGTGTGTGTGTGTGTGTGTGTGTGTGTGTGTGTGTGTGTGTTTTCCTTACGTCTTCTTGTTAATTTGATTTCTTTATTTGTTTCAGCTCTACATTATGCACAAGATACATGTGGCGTTTTCACAAGTTTAATTGGTAAAGCTGTCTTCCACAATTTAATCCGCCTTCCTTACCTCTCCTCTTATGTATTCAGCTTTTAAAAGGATCAAATTTCACTCCTCCCTCCAAACGCTTGAAATAGCAGATGTCTGGTTTATGTGTTATAATTGTATTGATCAGTTCTGAAAGCTTGTGGGAGATCCCTAAGCCTAGTTACAGTTATTGATCTATGTTTGGACAGTCTGTGTTTATGTATTTAGGGGCAGGTTTTAGTGAAAGGTGGGGGTGGGGCCAGGGATTGGACAGCCTGAGCAATGGCTGACACTTTCCTTAGCCAATCAGAACACTTACAAAGAGCACAGAGAGTGTGACGATTAAATTCCCAATTAGGCCACTGAATAACCCATTTTGCTTTGTTAAAGCTGCATTTTTTAAAACTGAAAGAAGTAGAGATACTTCTGAGAGATGAGTATCTATATAAATATTTGGGAATGTGGCTGAATGGACACTGGACATTTTTGGTGTCCTGGGTAAGCAGGTTATATCATACATGAACAAAGTAGTTCTTTATGTATGATGAGTACTTCTGTTAGAATAGTAGTTCACATTTGACATTTTGCCTTGTAGTCTGTCTTGTTGTTAGGCTAGTTTGGATTCCTGTGTGTTAAGTAGCTAAAGGTAATTTCAGGGAAAGCATTATAAACTTTTAGGAGATATTTTTATATGGTTCTATTTGTTTAACTTGTCTATGCCTCTTATGAACAAATTCAACAATGGTTTTGTTAAAACTGAAAGAAGTAGCATTACTAAGACAAGCGTCATACATCTTTATGTACTAAAGTCAAGCGCACAACAAAAAGGTCTCAATGTTTAGGTCTCCAGTGCAAAATCAACCTTACACTGATGAAGAAATTATGGAAGATAACAATAGTAGATAGTTTACTTACATCTTTGAAAGACACATTCTTCTTGCTTGCATCCAATTCGTCCACTTGGGGAAGGGGTCCGAAACACAACCAACGTTACAAAATGTTCTTCTGCACTTGGTGTGCAGTTACACATTTCCACCAGGAAGGTCTCCAATTTGCCAAAACGTATATAGTGTACACACACACACGCATATATAAGATGTAAAATGAAGCTTAGAACAAACAGTATTGTTAGTATTTTTAGATTAAAAAAGATTAAAGTCAAACATAGCTGGTCTATGTTTTGTAAATCATACACATTTGAAATGTATACATAATTACATATTGATAAAAAAAATGCAACTAAGTTCAACTAAAGGACTTCCTGCAAACTAGGTGCAAACTGCATTATGGCTACTGTGAAAAGGGTAAATATATAATTCACTGTGAAAATGCACCAGAAACAGACATTTCAACAAAAAAAAAAGGAAAAAAGAAAACAGAAAAAGGAAACCGAGCATTGTTCACCCATAACATCTAGCAAGTCCTCTCCTCAATATGTATCCTGTTGAATTTCAGCATATTGTGACACAGTAGCTCCATCCACTTTCCAGAAATCACCACAGGAAGGAATTCATCTTATTAAAAGCCTGTTTATAGTGATGTTCGCTCTACTGTCCTTTGATGACCTTTGTTATTCTCACACCTTTTCTCATCTTGATGAACTCTATTTGCACTGCATGCATGAGCTGCACCACACTCCCTTTACCACAGTGTGCATTGGTTTACGTGTTTCTGTTGTTTAATGCATGATGTACTGGCATTGTACTCATCTGTTTAGCCATATTTGTTTACCTGTTTGTTTTTTTGTTTTTCAGATTCATGCCTGCAGCACAACATTACATTGTCATTGGAAGCAAGCAAAAAAAGGCATCATTTTAAGTTTAACAGACTTAAAAACCTAAACATTATGGACTGAGATTCTACACTTGATTAAATATTCTTGAAATGGATTACATTGTCAGTGGGGTTCCCCGTTATTTTTTTAGTGCTAAGACTAGGGCTTTATTAGTCATCATCACACCGTTATTGCTTCAGGTCTGGAATCTGTTTTGCAGTCACCGCAAATCGTCACCAGTAACCACGAGACTGTCTCACAAAAGTCTAATGCAAAAGCTGTTCTTCATTGCAGTGTGTCAACACTTCATACTTAAAAAAAATAAAAGTTAGATCAGCTTAAAATTTGAGGGCAACCAGGTGCAAAGCTTTTTTGCTCTCAACTTTTCTCACGTTTTGTCAGAAGCTCTTCTAACGCACATTTTTTAGTACTATGTCTCAGGTAAACAATACAGTTTGAGCTTACTCAGAAAGACAGTAAATGTGCTCATTACAAATTGAAATTGCTTCAACTGTTTCCCACTCCCACTAATTTGTTTATTGCTAATTCTCACCCACAGACTCAGACTCTTTCTCTCACCCGTGGCGTCTCAGTGATTCAAACTCATGATTTTTGTGTCCAAAACGAAATAATAACGTTCCTCCTGAACCACATTTTTACAGATTTTAATGACTTTCGTTCTTTCAGTACTTTCATGACTTTATGAAATTTCATGAGTGGTGCAACTGCTGACTGCTTCCAACTGCATCAGTAGGTGGTGAGTTTGAATCCTAGCGATACTCCTGTTGAAAATGTTGTGATTAATAAACTGTGATATTTGTTGTTTTAGCCTGAAAAATATGTAATATGGCTGATTTAAAATTTTAAGCTCCCTGAACATCAGAGGATATGTTTATGTAACAGAATGTTGGACTCAGATTATTGTTTTGTTGACTTTCCTTTTGATGTTCAATTACCAAAAATTTGTCAGCCCCAAAATTTAAAATAAATTTAAATTAAATTTAAAAATCTACAACATTTAGGTTTAGATAAGTATTTCTACATGCCTGAGGCAGATTGTGTTTGACTAAATGAAATTAACATTTTAACCCAGCCTTAAACTAGTTTAAAGTATGCATCGGGAGCTATGTGGGCAATCAAACATGCAGTCGTATGCAAAAGTTTGGGCACCCCGATCAAATTGTTGTTATTGTTTTGTTGATTTTTCAAGTGAAAATAAGTTAGCACATCTACAGAGAACACACATCTGCACATTTTAATGCACAAATACTGATTATTTGCTGACTTTAACAAATAAAAAAAAAACTACATGTGGCAAAAGATATGACACATTTTATAAGTGTGTTTTCACTTAGAAAATAAAAAAAAACATATATAAAAAATAATTTGATGAGGGGTGTTTAAACTTTTGCATATGACTTTATACCTAAATAAGTAAATATAATTGTAAAGTGCTATCGTGAAAAATCAAAAGAAAAACACATGCAGAATACAATACAAAAAGACAAGTAAGTCCTTTTAATCTGTGAATTACTACAACCCTTTTTCAGGTTTTATCAAAATCACATTTCTTTGTATTTATAATATGTGCAAGTGGTAATTCTACAATGAAAACTTAGTCCAAAACTTGAACCGAAAGCATTTTCATTTATCACTCCACCCCCTTAATGCCATGTTACCAAAATATAAAAAATACATAAAAAGGCAAATACTTTTAAAGTTACTTCATGTTGAAGATACAGTAGCAACTAGCTATTTTAATTTTAAATACATGCTACCAACACTTTTATCACATTTCTCACACACCATGAAACGCTGTGAAAAAGTTTGTACAAACAGAAACTTGCTCCCTGAGGCAGAGTGAAACAGCAGGCGTGCTGCCTGGGCCCACTCTTTCGCCCACCTAATGGAAACAGATAGCAATGCTACTACATCTGAACACATTTCAGTTTTAACTGGGAAGTAGCTCATTTGCTGAACACATTTGCTGGATATAGACTATTCACAGTATATTCACTGCTTGTCAAAGGTTTGGGAACATCTGTGTTTTCCAAATGTTTTTGTTTTTTTGTTTTGTTTTTTTAACAGATGAGCATGTTTTTTGGTTTGTAGTAATGTAGCATATTAAAGGTTAACCAGTTATATTGTGGTTAAAACAATATAATGTTTCACTATTTGTGACAGTATTTCTCACAGTATTTAACCTGACGTGTCTCACACATTTTAAAGACTTACTGTGATGTCAGCACTTATGAGTAGTGTTTAAACTACCAAGAAAGCACATGAAAATATACCCAAAGCATTAGCACACAACTATTTTATGTTAACAAACCATTTGCAGATATTGTTTTTACTTAACTGAAATGTAGCAGCAAGAAATTCCAAATTCCATAAGAAGGTAAGGTGTCTGCAAACTTTTGACAAGCAGTGTACATAAAAAAGCACGTTATCAAAACCTTCCTAAGCTGACGTCAACTTAGAGGCCACACTTAATAATAAACTGAAACCTTTATGTCTTATCTGACATCTACTTCAACATTTTAGGGTGGCCATACAAAAAGGAAACTTTTGATGGACAATGTAGAATAAAAAAGGCTCTATAAATAATGAGTCTGCACTCAAGCACAGTCAGCTTTTGACCATTCATCTCTAAAGTTTCTCTTGAGCTCGGCACGCTCCCATCGCGTGAGAAGCGCCTGAGAGCCTGCTGTGGTTACTCATACGAGAACCAAAAAATGTTTCTTTCTTACACTTCTGAGGCACTGCTGCTTCTGATTCTGCTGATGGACTGCCTGATCACTCTCTTGCTGGCGCGCACCTCTTTGGCTACGAAGTAATAGCAGATGGCATCCAGGCAGCTGGTGACATTGGACAGGCATATGGTCAACTGCACAAACAGGGCAATACTCTTCATGGCCTCGCAGTCTGAGATTCTGCCACTGCGCACCAGGTACTGCAGGAAGATGGCTACATGGCTTGGGGTGAAGGGCACCAGGAAGGCGCAAAGGCTGCTGTAGATGATTCGTATTCCAGCCTGCTTCTCTAAACTGCTGGTGTTGGATTCCTTTAACGCACGGACGCTCAGTGCTGAGCAAGTCACCAACACGAGAGTGGGAAGCAAAAACCCAAACACCTCCAAGCAGGCAATGAGTGCCGTGTGCCAACCCTTGTCGGAAAAGCCATGGAAGCAGCGGAACTCGGTTTTTGCTTTCTCATGGAAGGTGTAGACGGGCAGGGTCGCTAACACCACAACCAACCAGATGGTGATGCACACATTCCGAGCGATCTTTGTGGACCGCAGCCCTCTGAAGCTGAAAGGGTGGCATATGCCGATGTAGCGGTCGATGGAGATGCATGTTATGGTGTAAATACTCCCGTACATGCCCATGAAGTACAGGCTTTCCAAGAAGGAGCAGAACGTCGTCTTGTCAGAGGACCACTTGTTGTCCCTTGCATGCATTTTGAAGGGGAGCTGGAGCAACAAAAGCAGGTCCATCAGAGCTAGGTTGGTCATGTAGATGGAGGACTCTGTCCATTTCTTGAGCAAGGTGCAGAACACCGCAAGTGCGATGATGTTCAGGACAAGGCCGAAGACAAAGATGGGCACATAGATGGCCATCTCCAGTGACTTCATGATATTCTCAGTATCATTAAACACACAGTTGGCATTCATGGTGACTCTGGTGATGTTCTGGGGGAAGTAAGCATGAAATTCATCTGCTTGTTAGAAATCTTTTTTCTTTGAGAGCAATTCACTGAATACAGTGCTTTACAATACAGTGTTTTTCAGTGCTTTATCTCAAGCATATGGTCAGTTTTCACGGACAGTAATTTCCCCATACCAAGGAAAACACCAGGCTGTTGGCGTCTACTGTAAGTGTGTTTTGAGTCAACAGGTTTTCTGTTCTTTTACCAAGTACGGGGAAAAGGTGTCAAAATTATTTTCTATGTTAATCGACAGCAATCTACAGATGTAGCAGATGACGTTGAAAAACACTGGAGTATTCCTTTAACAACACTTATTGTCAGTCAGCGACCCCGTCTGTCTAATTTGCTCACACTTGCGCCTACTCACGTACGCATATGCGTAGACCAGCAGGTTTTTATGATTGTAAAGCGCAATGAGTCTGACAGCGTAGCTGCATTACCATTTAGCTTGGGAGTATATTTCTACAGCTATCAGACCAGGGTGGTGTGATAAACTAATAACAAAAGTTTTGTAATTTCTGAGAAAGATGGTACAGCTGTAATTTATTACACGGTTTACTTGAGCAAGGGTTTCATGCTTAGAAATATAGTGATTGGAAACATGTATTTAGACACTACATAAAAAATGCATAAGTAAATGCTACATTATAAAGAAATAAATCAAGCTCTTGTTTTTAATGCTGCTGCAAAAAAGTTGCGCCTGATGTCATTTTGAAAGACTGGTTGGGAGAAAGCAAGACTCCTCTGCTAAAAAAGAAGCAAAGAGTTGCGTGTCTAAAATGCGAAAGCATTATACTCTGATCAGATGAGCCAAAAATAAAACTGAAAAAAGAAGGTTTACATGTGTGATCCCAACAGCACCATAGCCACAGGGAAGTATGGAGGGTGGGAGCATCACTATATGGGGCTGACTCTGCAGACAGTACCGGGACAATGACCTCAAAGCACACAACCAGCATAACTTAAGACTGGTTTCTAAAAAAGAAAGTGAAGGTGCTTGGATGGCCGAGCCAACCTCTTGACTTGAATCCTATTGAAAATGTATGGAAGCTTTTGAAATTCCACCAGAGGGGCTCATAGCCTTGGGGAACTAAAGACAGCAAAGTATTAGAGTTACTAATTTGTGATGTTTGGATACTTTTTTCCAAACATCAGTTTTGTTTTTTAAACATATATTTCTTTATGTTTATGAATATATACCTTGGGGTACAAAGTCAAAAGATATAATGTGTAAATTTGAAGTGGATATGTGTGGTGGAGGAATATTAAATAATAAAAACAAAAGTGTCTGAATACTTGTTTCTTTTCAATTTATTTAAGGCTGCTTTGTGACAGTGGTCCAAATTTAGTAATGTATAGTAAAAAAACACCTTATTAACATTTAATTACTTTAAAATAGTTTATATAAAGCAATTACATTCAGTGTAAAAGCATAAACATTTAAATCACTATTCAGGTCCTCAGTGGCCGCTTCCCTTGACAAAGATTAAGTCTGTTCTGAGACAGGAATGATTTTCAGTAGAATGCAGCTATGATATAGTTTGGTTTTACAGTGCCAAACATTTGCCAAAGAAAATAATTTCATGCTTATATAACAAATTCATTATTTTGAATCATAATTATTATTTAAAGTCTGGATTCTCCGTTAGTTTTTATATTTTCTTGGAACATGTTATAATATAACATCACCAGCAGTGTTTTATGAATAAATCATAAAAATACATTATATATCAGAAGCTAAACAATTACACTTACAGTTATTATATCTTACATATAAATAGATTTATTGTATCTCTCTTTTGTTGATGACTTATCTTGGGTATAACCATGTCTGAGCTCTGTAAAAGTCAAATGATGATGAATGACCCATTAAATCTACACACTTCAGTTCCTTCTTGCATAATTGCATAACTGACATTTTTCAGAGCAGTTCCTTTAATAGTAGTTAGTAATTTGTGGTAGTTATACAATAATAAGTCTTAAGATTAAGAACAGAATAATAAGCATAGATTTCAAGAACATCGGATTTTGATATTGCTATTATTTTTAAAAGCAAAATCTGTGTGTAATGTAAATATTTTATTTTGATTCTATTACAATAAACATTTCTTTGTGCTTATTCTTTTTGTTGATTTTCATCTACTATTTGATCATTTATTCTTGCTTATATTATATGTAAATATCTTTATTTCTCTACATTTCTCTATATGTGAATATATATATTTATATATAATGTATATATATATATATATGTATATATATACATCTGTATATATACATGTATACATATGTGTATGTTACATTTTTTCTATTACAGAAATATTTTTATTGTATGCCTCTATTTCAGTTTTTATGTAATTATTTTAAACAGAATTTTCATTTCTAAACCAAATTTTGTTCTGTAGAAATTAATTCAGCTTGTTTAATTTAGTGCTTGTGAGTGCGTACATAAAAGTTGCAGTAATGACAAGTGTGATCTGCGATCATGTGAAAATGATTACCGAATATCCTTTCCTTCATGCACATAAACATCAGGCAGAGGGAGGGGGGAGGGGGAATGTAAGCCACCACAAAATTTACCACTGCTGTCAGCACACCTTGCTTTCTCAGATTTAAATCACACACAGCCTTCAAAACTGAACAGACCTGAGCTGAATAGAGAACCCAGAATCTGCAGAAGCTGAACCAGATCCTAAGATATGCATGAGTTTGCTGCGTTAAAATACGTTCTCCTTTAAAATCAGTTGCTCGAATGTTATTCTTGCATAAGCATAAGCTGATTAACGACTCAAAGAGTCATGCTTTCGAAACGCTGCCTTCCTCTTCTCACACACATGGCTTGTGGCTTCATTTCTCACAAGGCACTTGGAACCAGCCCTAACGAATTACACACTTTAAAAATAGCATGAACAACAACATCGCAACGACATCGATGTTTGTGGGAAATCTTTACGTATACGCATAATAATAGATATCAATATGTAGACCTAACTCTTACTTTTTCATCATTCTTATTAACTTTGTTTTGTTACGTATTCTTACGTGTACAAGAGAGGAAACTTTCTCAAATGCTACACACTGCATTTCATTACAATTATGGATAACATGTTACCAAAAGGTAGCATATGTAAGGCTACATGACCCCTACATTTGCCTTTCATGACAACTGACATAAATACATAAACTTTTATAAATGCTTATTGTAACAAGCATCAATCGTCAGGCAGCTTTTGTCCACTTTGATGTCATTTTGTAACAGCTGGTGTTATGACAACTGGTGTTTGGTGGAATAAGCTTTTATAAATGTGTTTATGTGTTTATAGGTTTGAAGGCCTTATGGACATTGCCCTTCAGAAACGTTTTACCTACATGTACTAGCTGTAGTATTTTCTCACTATGCATTTAAAATGAATTCCAATTCAAAGAACTGATCAAATGTTTAGAGAATCTGGAGGTTACTGGAATTACACAAACATGTTATTGCAGTTACGTTACAGGTAGCTTCAGGATGTCCTACTTTTCAGCAAAGAGACTTCTGGAAATCTGCTTTAGAAACAGTGAGAGTTACGGTGACAAATGTGTCTCATGTAATGATTCAGGACAGCTTCGTTTTGACCTCGTAGCGCTTTTGAAGTTTGCCGCCCCCACCTTTCTGCTGGAAAGAAGCATTATCTCTGTTTCTATTCTGTAAAAGCCTTCCTGCATAGGTGTAATCCATTTGTTGCATTTCATCATCTTTTCATCTCCCTTTCCTGTCTTTACATAGTTGTTTACATATTTCTTTGTGGTAGGAAAAATTAGTTCCTGCTTCAAAACTGTTCCAGTGTACTGGGGCAAATCCATTGCATTAAAATGTTCAAATTCAATCCTGCAAATTCTTCCATTTATTTAAAAACTGGAACCTGATAATTGACTTTTTTGGAAATGCATTGAAGTGAAGTTTGTATTTTACATTCCACCTTGGTGCTCTGTAAGTTTGATCAAGTTATTTGTAACAACAAATACAAACATTTTCACAGTGTATATATATAGATTTCACACTTTTGAAAGTGTTTGAAAGTTTTGGAAAAAATAAACAAAATCAAAACAGAAACTACGACTGACTCGATAAAATCTAAACACGCACGTCCAAACTGACAGATCTGAAAATATGCCTATTGTCTGTCACTATGTTTTTTTTTATTCAGTTTCAGATCCTTTTACAGTATATTTTATGAGTACAGTTGTTTCCACTTACCAAGGTGAAGGTACTCCGATGTTAGCGTCTCTCTCACTGGCTTGAATGCAGACTGTGGTGTCAGATGAAAACACTTCTTCTTTTAAACTTTGTAACCACATCCTTGCTATGAGAAACCTATGTCTGCAAGGACGTCATTCAGTCTAGAGGAACAAGCACATAGCCTAGCCTCTATCTAGCCTAATATATAACGTTTATTTGTCTTTTACTAAAATTTAGGAACTTTTTCTTTCTACTCACTTACTGCGTTACTCTTAATAACATGGTAGCAGCCTTTCCAAACATAACCGCAATTAATCTGAATGTGAGTTTAATTGGCGGACTATTAATTGTGGTTAGCAGTAAACCTTACATTGCAGTGCACAGGCCTAGTCAGCTGCAGTCTACATAACCATTTGCAACTCCTACCTTATGTGACAAACGGTGAATATGGGACAAGAGTGAAGTTCTGTATTATGATAGTTTTGCCCATACAAGCTTCCTCACAGAGCATTATTACATGGAATGGTTATGAATACCTGGAACATTGTTTTACGATATGATTTTGGCCTAAAATGTTTTTAAAACACATGCAGGACAGAGAGCTACATGCAAGGCACTGTCTCACTGGCTTAGTACCCAAAGAAAACTTTTTGGGGGGATTTTCCTTAGGAATCAAATTGCCAATATTGTTCAAGAGTACAGCTCTGCTAAAAACTAGCAGCCATTGTTTTGCATGAGGCTACTAGGTCTCGCTGTATTTAGAAATGCAGGTCATTTTAGTGAGACTGTTCCCCAAACTTTGAGTATGGGGAAGTTGATCATAAATAGGAGAAAGGTACAATTTCCTGTACGAGAGATACACATAGGTACACAATGAGTATACAGAATGCACTGTATGTTTTCACAGAGCCATGAGAAAAAGATAAAATCTCAGTTTACTTTTTTAATGGTGAGAGGGCTCTGCAGTCAGTTATCAGATTATGTTAGCCTGTTAATATGTGACAACAGGGCTGGCTGACCTGATTCAGCAATATGTTCATGAAGTCCTTAGTGCCTTTGAGAACTACATCACAGAAAGTTGTTACTAGAAATGGTTACAAATATGCTGCCCGATGTCTGAGACATTGTTTTATGATATTTTTGAGATAAGCCTTTGGCCTAAAATGTATTTTTTAAATGCATTCAGGGCAGAGGGGTACATGCAGGGTGTTGTAAGGCAAAGTAGTTCCCAAAGATATTTTGTTCAAATTTACCATTATTTACGTTTCTCATCAATCCACCCTGAAAGACTTTGTTTACATCCTAATGATTGAATTATGGTTCAATGGTTAAATGTATAAATTTCTGTGGGAAAACATTGGTTGAATTCTCATTTAATGTAGTCTACGTTGGCACCTTTTAATAAATGTTTTTTTAATTTAATATATTTTTATTTAATTTCACTTCAGGTGGGGTAACAGATACAATTTCAGACACAAGGCAATAGAGACAGCTGGGTTCTTAATGAAAGGAAGCTTCTAGATTTCTGTACACTGAAAAACAAAGAAGCATTTTTCATGGTCTAGGCAAGAGATCTGCAATGTTATGCTGAAAGGACCACAGCCCTTTATCGCATGCATGCTTACACTTTGAAGTTAACATGCCTCTGATGCAAAAATCCATGTAAACAACCTTATCTGCGTTTTTAATGTGGGTAAGTTCTTAATCAAAATCAGCACACCAGCAAACCTCCAGTTCTGCCCCCACAAAATTTGATTAGTCTGGGAATGTAGGCAGTATCATCATCTCATCATAAGTGTAGAAGAAGATGTACATGTGTGCACATAAGGTCAATAAAACAAATAAAGGTTCTGTACAGACATTAAAATATCCAGAGAGATCTTCACTGGTCTACTGTTATCAAGTTTTTGCTGTGCGTATAAACTCTTGAATCAAATTATTGCCGTAACCTGTTCAAAAAACTGTCGTGCATTAAAATGCAACTGGTAAATAAGTGAGAAGGTTCAATTAAAGGGGCCATATCATGGAAAACCAAATTTCCTTTGCTTTTTTATAATTAAAGTTCAATGTACTACATGTAAACACTGCAGAATTTCAAAATGTACTGTTTGCTCCCCAGTCCATGAATAATAACTAACTACAAGTTTTGAAATCATGTTTGTGACATCACAACCTTGAACACATTATTTTTTTCTTTTATCACTACACAACTTATGTTTAATTTTATTACTGTGATTTTATGTTTATTTTATTACTGTGATTTTATGTTTATTTTATTATCTGTTATTTATCATCACTGTACTATAAATCCTTTTTGTCACTAATGTTATGTATCCATTTATTAATTTTTGTTCTATTTTTAACTATATTGTTTTATAATACCCTTCGTGATTTTGTATTTATATTATATTATACAATAGTCATAATACAAGACTGCCAATCAGTACAAAGGTTATTTAAATAAATCACATATCAATCTTAAAAGCAGAGCGACAAAAATAAGTTAATTCTTGAACTACAGAGGAGTCATCTAAAAATTAATTACTTTTTTGATAAAATAAAACCGCACAAAAGTAAACTTTAAATGAAAACATTAATGTAGAAAAAATTGTATAGAAACTAGAGTAGAAAATATAGAATGTGGTTCCTCTTAGTTGGAGTCTTTAAACTGCACAGTGCTGTTGTCCTGCAGGGCTCCTCTGGGCATTGATTCATTTTATGGCCTTATTTCAGTCCAGCTCCCATGTGTCAAACACAAGGCCCGCGGGCCAGATCCGGCCCGCCAAAGTATTTTAATTTTCTATTAATATTAGCCCGCTTTACAATGTGCTGCACTACAGTCCCCAGCATGCACTGCAACGTAATGTACGCTTTGACCCTCCTACCCCAACAACAGTGTGTGGGACAGCGGTTTCGCCTCAATTCTACATAATTCTGCGCAATTCCAAACCAGTCACATCACCAAAATGCATTTCAGCTGCAGTTCAACCAACATAAACACTTAACGTAAGCTCAGCAGCTCAGAAATTGAGCCCACGTCTTAATGAACTTGCAGCAAAGAAAGGATGCCAGGTGTCTAGTTCAAGTAAATAGGTAGGTTTAAACTGACTGAGCTCTTGGGGGTATTTAAATTTTGAATAATTCAAGTGTCCATGTAATATTTCAAGGTCTACTACAAGTGTCTGTATTTTACCGTTGAAGTTTTTGCATATTTTGAATAAACAATGGCCTCTTCGGGTTGTAACACAACATTAATTAAAAATGAAAGAAAAACATTTTTTTTTCTCCAGCCCACAGATTTGATTAGATTTTTTTAATATGGCCCTTTCACTGGTTGAGTTTGACACCCCTGGTCTAGGTAATCCGCTCCATCGCCCCTCAGAAAGCATATTCTATACAGTAACACTAAGAAGCCCCAAAACTGGCCTGGAACAAGAATCCCAATCCAGAGAGTAAGTTTACTCTGCACTTGGGTTTGCTAAAATCTGTTACCCTGCCGAATTCTACCTTATTGTACGGAGCCCCTAAAGTGTCATTGTGTCAAAAAAAGAAAAAGTAAAGAAAAAATGTGTTCCCTTGCTAAATGTTTGAATTCTCTTACAATCATTTTTGCCTTCCTTCGCAATAGCGTTTTCTTCATTCGCACACGTTTTGCATCTCCATGCAAAATCCACTGCATTTGCAAGGGGAGTCAAAATCATTGCGAGAGAACGCAATGTCATTACTTTCTTAGACCGCTTACTTTTCGCATTCCCACCGGTCTAAATGAAGATCTGACTCTGTGTTTAAAAACACGCGGCGGTTTGGAGGCGAACAGCTGTAGTCAGCCTGTTCTCGCGCATCCGGGTATTTTTTTCAGGCCATGGGTTGTCATGTGACGCTTTTTCAGCCATCTTGTGGATACGAAAAGAGAGACAACTTCGCATACAAACTCAGCGCTGTCAGTTTAAAGCAGAGGTAAGACAGCGAGGACGATGGGAACGGTTTTGCTGTAAAATAAAGCTTAACTGGTAATACGTCGATTCTGAGTGACATAGAGCCCCCAGTCTCCGAGGATTTAGATCGTTTAGCCGAGGTGTTTAGCCGCATGGTTGCCTGGCCGTGAAGCTTCGGCCTCGAGTAGACGAGGCTTCCGCGTCGGGCTTAGAGAGAGGCGGGGTGGGGGACCGAGTCAAACAGCCTGCAGCTAACGTTTAGTAGCGGCGTGAGCATAAGCCCCACATTAGTAGGCCGCACCGAGGGGTTAACTCGTGTCAGCCCTCTTCTTCAGTATTGCCGGGTGTACTTCACACTCCGTTCACATCTGCGCCAGTTTTCTTCGTTTGACATCCCTCTCTGTTACGCTGTAACGAAGAATGGTCACAGACAAACTTGCTGTCTGCTTGCCATCCAAAATAGATGGGCTACCTTCCTGCAGTAGTTAGCATAGCGTATAAGTTAGCTGGCAAAAAGTCATCACAGCACCCATTTAACCTAACTTTACTACTCAGGCTAATGTAGCATGACACGCTGACCAGTTAACTTGATCACCTCCGTGTTCAGATAAGTTAGCTAGCTAACGTTAACTGCCTGTGGGTTTATTTGGAATTCAGCTTTTGCTCTGACACCTTGGTTGTATTTCAACAAGTAGCGTCAACGTTAGCCACTGTAGATGAATTCGGCCCGTGTAGCTTCAACCGTACATCTTCGTGGACCTGGGGTACCAAATTAGCTATAAACCTCACTTAGCCATATTAGTATTTGCGTGACACATTAGTCATGTTACGTAGCGTGTGTTGGTAGTTAAGTCAGCTGATGAAACGGCAGTGTAGTGGAGGTTTATTTAAGTCAATGGTGTTAGCTTCTCGAGCTAGCTAGTCTGTTAGCCAGCAAGCTGGCTACTGCCTGACAACTGCCAGTCCGTCAAAGTATGTTAGCTAAAGATTTATGTGTAGCCAACGCTGTCTTGTCAGTAAACAAGTGAGAATGTATTTGAGTAAATGTTATGCCCGTGACTACACGTCAGTGATGCCGGTACTTTGTGAATTATAATGCTGTATTGTTTAAATCACAGTTTGCTGATTTGTGTGTCGCTATTTAAGACCAACCGCTTCGTAAAGACGGTCGATAGCAAGTAGCTAGCTAGCAGACGAGTTTGTGCAGTCCTGGGCCAGCTGGCGAGACCAAGACAGAAACAACTAAAAGCATATAGCCCGTCTCACCTGCTACTGTGGTAACAGCTGCTTTAGTTTTCAGTTAGTTTATTTACTTTAGCTGCTCGACTGGTATGGCTCAACATAGAGACCAAGGTGGACGTTAGTGACAAGCATCGGTTAGGAGTTTCTTTAGCGTGGGAGTTGTTAGCTTGGAGCTAACAGTAGCTGAAGTGGAAATACCAGCTAAAGTATTGTGGCTAATTACTTTGCACCATCTCTGCGAGTACCTCAAGGCAATGACGTTTGCGTCGTAAATCTAGCTTTGTTTCAGCTTTCTCATAAAATAACTCGGTTTAGAGAGGTTCATGGTAATGGCACGCAATTAACAAAGCACAAGTAGTACACGTGGTTTACAACCCAGTAGGTAAGTCAGTAAACTTCACCTAAACTCTTTAGGATTTCTAATCAAAATTGAACAGCTTCATAACGATGTGTCCTGATAATTTAATACGTGAAGTCGAGGTTTAATTCTGTGCATGTGTAGAGTAACACTATGTAGAGCAGGCTATCATTCCAGACTGCCTTGTCAGTCAGGTAAAGCTGATGGAACTCCATGTTCCCACACCTTACTGTCAGACCAGCCTTGTGTCTCTGCATGGTGATACAGTGAAGTAAGCAATTGAAGCCCCTGTGTTCAATACAGATGTCTGAGAACGCTCTTCCTAATTGGGAGAGTCCTTAAAATAGCTCTGGCTTCTACATCGGTGTAGGCTGCGCGGAGATGAGGGAGGCATTGGGGTCACCCTTTTAGACGGAACTGAAATATGACGTCAGTGCCCCTGAGATCATGAAAATTTTTGTTCTGAAGGTTTATAAAAAATTATCCTTGACCAACTTCTGTTTTTATAAATTTTGATATTAGCGTTATCAGAATGTCTGGAGGTTTTTAAAAAGCAAAGCTGTATAATATAAGGTAGCCTACAAAGTATCACTGTGTCACTCCTGCCACACACTAAATGTATAAAAATGTACTTTTTGGAGAGTATATCTCACAGCACTGTCTGCCATTGTAGCTGGTTCTTTAGTTTGAACTACAGCCTACCTTAAGCATGATTTATTCTGTACCAGGATAAGTTTCTGTAGATTTTATCAACGAGATTGAATGTTGGCGTGTTTTGCATGTTATAACATGTTTATATAATTCCCAGAATTGATGGCTTGCTGTGCAAGTCATGGGTGCGAACTGTGATGTTAACAGCACTATGATGTTTTAGTCTAATAGCTCCATGTCTGTAATTTAGAAAGACATGAATACTAGTTTAAAGTTTATAGTTTGTTTCAGTAAGTATGGACTTTGTCTGGTAATGCCAGTGTAGTTTAAATTGATGGCTAAGTAATTTCATGTTATCTCTTTAGTGTGGCATCAAAAAAGGTGAGCAGTGCAGTCATGCATAAATGCATGTACAGGCCAGTAATGACAGCTGTCCTTTGACCTGTCTTTAACCCGTGAAAAACGTCTCTAGCACATTGATAGTTCTTAAATACGTTAAAACTGCATGTAATTTTAGTGCCATACGGTTAAAGATTATATTGGGACACACTGCAACAGATGCTGTGATTATTTTAGTGTATAAAAAAGATTTTAAACTAAGGTTTCTTGTCAGGTTATCCAAAAACTGCTTGTACTCCTAGATTTAGTCATACCATCTGTTTTGGATATGTGCAGTTAAAATAGGGGTGGGCAGTATGCCAATATTTTATTGCTGTCATGATGAATTACATCACAGTATGCATTATTGAGCAAATAGTAGGCATCACCAGCAAGAACACTGCACATTTTATTAAAAGAGTATAATTATTAGAGAGTATAATTAGTAGAGCATAATTATTCTCACTGAATTAGATTTTTGGCAATGTATGAGACATTAAATAAAAAACATTGTAGTCAGTTTTTGCTGGCATGTAAAATGTGGCGCTAGTGGTGTTTTACTTCAGTTCAAACTTAAGTATCAGAAAAACTAAATATTACATGAACTCACACTGTAGATCTTGCTACAGTATTTTCATTCTTGTTTTGCAAAGCATAAACAGTCTAATGTAAAGCCGTTCTGTTAGTTTAGAGCAGGGGAGGAGCCGGTGTGGCTGAAGGTTTGCATTCTAGCAAAGCGGATTTTGAGTTTGAAGACTGAGACCAACTGATTTAATGAGTGGAATCAGGTGTCGCCCTGCTTGTTTGGAACAAAAAGCCATACGTGCCCTTTGCGGAAAAGACTGGACACTTCTGGTTTACAGGTTTTTTCATCCATATTGGTCGTTATAGTCAATTAGTCATTTTAGGATGTTCTCTATTATGTAAGACCCATGCTCACTTAACCCTTTCAAACACAGAACATCTGGCTGAAGTAGCAGGTTAATTGCAGCTGTTGCTTGGTAGTGAGTAAGGGGGATTACTGACATGCAGACATCGGCTCCCACTGGCTTACTAATCTGTGTGTCCTGCTTAATAAAATGTAAAAACATTTATAAAAACTTTTATTAAAAGTAAAAACAAAACCCATGAATAATCAATCACCAATCAAATACAAATGCTTTGTCCATCTAACTGTTTTGCATTTTGTTTTGAAATATTATCCCTTCTTTCAGACTTTCTAGGAAAAATGGCAGAAACCCAGACACTTAACTTTGGACCAGAATGGTAAGCATTATAATATAAATTAGTGTTTTTGGTAGAATGCTTTGTGTAACATTTACAGATGCTGATTATAAACTTCTCACTGAGGAGGGAATTGAACTGATTTCACTGATGCCATTTTTATGTCTCTCTCCTTGCTTTTTTCTCCCTCGTCTCTCTTTGTCTCTCTCTCTCCTCTCAGGCTCCGTGCTTTGTCTGGTGGAGGGGGGAGCAGCAGTGTAGCTTCTCCTCCTCTATCACCTGCAATGCCAAAGTATAAACTTGCAGACTATCGCTATGGGAGAGAAGAGATGCTAGCACTTTATGTAAAGGATAACAAGGTAGAGAGCACTGCTTGGTTAGAGCTGTTATTGTATATGTTTTGGTGATGTTCTGAGTATTGCTTTGCCTAACTAAATATTATATAGGACATTCCTACGTTACAGTGGCTATTTAAGTATTAACAATGCAAAATTTGAAGTTAAAGATAATAAAGTGATTGATTGTAGACGTTGATATTAAATGTATTTCTCTGATGTTATATTAAGTTTTACTGTGCTGTTTTGTTTCTGTGCTGTAGATTCCAATAGATCTACATGACAAGGAGTTTCTGCCTATTTTACAAGAGGAGCCCTTACTGCCACTGGCCCTTGTCCCATTTACAGAGGAGGAACAGGTAAGATCAGGCAGTTACTCACTGCCACACACTATGCAGCGCAATACTTGTGCTGCATTCATGCTCTCATTCAAGGAACTTTATTGCAAACGTGAAAAAGCTCATTATGTTCTGGATGTAATTCCTCTAATGTATGCCTGCAAAGCCTAGTTGCACTTCTGGCATTATTCATTATTCATGCGCACATGCTGAACATGCTTGTCACATGTAAGTCATTGTAGCATGACGCACATGAGTAACGGAGTTTGTTTCACTTCTGTAGCAGCTTAAGAATTTACAATCACAGTTAATTTCTTTGTGACGTACAACAGTGAGGAGCTCTCACCGGCATACTGTAACACTGTGTGTTGTCTATCCCAGAATATCTCCACTGGTGTGACGCAACAGTACTAATATTTACCTTCAGCAGTATTGATAGATAAAGAGCTTTGAATACAGTGTTTGTAGTTTGCTTGCTGCTTCAGCTTGTTGTGAAACAGTTTTAAATACTGAATAAATAGGAAGTACTCTTTTTTTGGAAATGTTGTTTACGTCTGGTTAATGTTTACAATACAGTTTAATGTTTTGAGGCAAATAGAACAGAGCACAACAGGCCAATCAAAACAAGCTATGTCAGGTGTGTGCGACAGTCTTTTGGCATAGAGTAGCAGTACTCAGAAAGTTCACTTTATTAATGCTAGCTTGAATATAATTCGAGTCTGCGATATGGTGATATATTTGGAGAAGGATGTTGGTTTTAACTGCTCAGAAACATGTTTGTGTCTTTCCACAGAGGAATTTCTCCATGTCTGTAAACAGTGCGGCAGTGCTGCGTCTGACTGGGCGAGGAGGGGGCGTGGTGGCAGGGGCAACCCGAGGTCGAAGTTCCTCACGCGGGCGAGGTGCATACCCTCAACCACACTTCCACTTTCCCCCCCTAGTCTGAGAAAAATAGAAAAAAGGGAGAGAAAGTCTTTGAAGTTTTTTTTTTTCTAGTTGCATAGACAAAGCTGTTCAGAGTCAGCAGAAACCAATGAAACCATTGTGTATTTTGAGTTGAATGAGACCATCTCTTTTAAACATTTAATGTTTGTATGCATTTCCGATGCTGCACAGATAACAAACTTATATGGGCACCATGTGTCTGTAATTGCATGTGTGTATGTGATTTTCAATGCAGGACGAGGCAGGGGAGAAGGAGGGTTTTACCAAAGAAGTTTTGATGACGTGGAGGGCGGATTTGGCCGAGGGGGGAGGGAGATGCATCGCTCTCAGAGCTGGGAGGAAAGGTACCCCACACGCAAACAAACAAGTCATTGTCAGAACTGCTGATCTATGTGCAAGTGCCTCTGTTCATCCAGTTGTAATAACTGGGACATGAAAACTGATCTAGTAACAGTGCTTAGACTTACTGAACACCTCAGTTAGGGCTGCTGATCTAGGAGCAGTTCTCTTCCATTCATCTAACAGTGTAATTAACAAGATAAGTGCTCACACTTACCAAACATGTGAACTGCCAATCTAGGATCAGCTCCTTCCTGTTCATCTAACTGTAGACAATAGGATGCAAAAATAGCATGTTTTCCATCTACTATTTTTTTGCGAATTTTGAAAATGTGCAGAAAAATGCCCAAATATTGCCAAATGAGTTTTACGCTTGGACGGGGTGGAGAAGTTAGATACGAATACGTAAAATGCAAAAAGGGTGATGGTAAAGGTTTTTTGAATAAACGATGACATATCAAGCCATACATGAGAAACGATTGGCCATTAGCATTTTTTCCTGCCCAAAGTTTGCTGTATGTACTGTAGGTAGTGATGGTGACACCTGTTCTCATAGAGAGGGTAGAGAAGTCCTCTAGCATTGCAGTTAACTGGAAGAGCTGTGAATGTGCTGTAGGACCCATAAATAATATGAAGAAACTCCAGGAATGAAGCTAGTTATGACTGTACCACAGTGACGTTTATAATGCTTATTGAAATTTGGCACTCTTTAAATAGATATAAATTTGAGATATTAAAATTTAAGGTCATAGTAATAGATTATTTTCATGTTTAGCATGGTATTTGCTGGCATACTGAAACAAAATATTTACCGAGCCAGCAAGAAATGTCTTTATGTAATAATTTGTGTTTTGAGCCATACCCATTTAGTCAGCTGTGTTAAGTTACCCTGATGCAGTCTGTGTTCTTTTCCTTGTCTTCTATCCAGGGGAGACAGAAGGTTTGAAAAGCCAAGTCGAAAAGATCCAGGTAACAAATTTTTGCCCCAAGTACTTAATTACATTAGTAGTGGATGGTATGAAAATTGATATCACAGTTTAATTTAAATTTCTGATGGTTTATGTATACATCATGGTATATGTATGTATTTATTTAGTTTTCCCCCCAATCAATTTTTATTTATTTTTTTTTAATCAAAAGCTGTTTTTTGTAGATTAACTGTGGCTTATTATTTTGGAATATTGAATGTTGTTTCACGTCTTTAGTTGTTCAAGGCTGAAAGTGGCCTATTTGCTAGCTTTATGTTAAATTTTCCATTCCACTTTGAATGGTGCAGCAATTTTATTCTGGCACCTGTACAGGCGGCTGAATGTAATTGCTGCACCATTTATTGTGGAGCAGGACATTTAAATAAAAGGGCAGCTTGAGCTTTGTATGTATTTGTGTCATACGTGCACGGCTGGAATTTGGAAAATTGTACAGTTATTCACACTATCATTTCAAGCTGGTCTACAGCTTGTTACACACACAAACCCTGAGAATGTTGTCTGATGTAGCTGATCAAGTCAGTCAGCTACTTTTAGGTGGTACAAGATAAAACAGAAGCTCTTTGGTGTCCATGTTAGGCTAAGGATGACCCTAAAAGACTGGGAATTCATTTACGTCCACTGTCTTAAAAACAAAGTGGACTACTTCAAATGCAGTGGACTAGACAGCAGGAAGTAATTGACGGTCTGCTGCGTTTTCATTTTCGTTTGAAATGTGACCAACGTCCCAGGCTTAGCTGTTAGGCCAATGAGTTAACATTAGCGTGGTTTGCCCTGTTCATATTTCTTCTTCTTTGTGCTTATTTGTGGCAGACTGGTGTAATCTGTATGACAAAAATCATACCTGATGAAGAATTGCAACTCTTACACCATCCTCTACTAACTTAAGTGTTAAAAATAGATAGGAGTGTCTCCAGGTATGTGAATTGATGATTGTTTTTAAATTCTTCATTTTTTAGATGGAGCTCCAGCCCACTTTCAGCTGAATCACAGTAAGTATTTCTCCAGCTCGCTAGCATCTCACCCCAAGACCAGCTCTATCAAAGTTTAGGAGCTAGTTTCTTATACATGGATTGAACCTAGTCTTGAACTAAATTGCAATGCTAATAGTGCTTCAGTTAAAAGTCTTGTTTAGTAAGGTTTTATCGGAGTTTGAGAAACTAGCCATAGATTATTCAATATTGCACCTTCCCATAGTTTAGTATGACTTGTTCACATGTGGAGCACTAAACACTACATGTTCTGTCTCGTCCACACACACTCCCTCTTTGTCCGTCTCCTTGTCTCCACCTACCCTTTTTATTTCTTTCCTTCTCTCACAGTACGGGGTAACTATGAGGACGGTGGTCCAGGGGGTTTGGTGCGGAAGCATGACTTTGCACGCTCTGAAAGCGAGAATTGGCGGATGTCTCGAGATGAACAGAATGGTGAGGATGAAGAGGGGGGTGGCTGGCGGCTGGCGGGGTCCCGAAGGGATAATGAACGATGGTGTAACCCAAGTCCAGGTATGGACCCTGATATCTCTCCCACATCCCGCCCCTCCAGTTGCATGGTGCCCTCCCTCTGTTCTACTCCTCTGTTCTCCATACTCGCTATCTCTTCCCTGATATGTCTTATTTCTGTTACACAAGCCGATAAGGCTTGGAGTGTTGGTGCATTTGAATGGCGCTAAGTGAAGGGAGAGAAGTGAGTTTATGCATTGAGTTGGCTCAGTTTTGTGCCATTAAGTTAATGATTGACAGCCCTGTTTAAGCACAGCTGTCAAAACATGCATATCTGAGTACATATTGATATAATTAAAGGAACGCTCTTGTGTTCCTTAAACACATTTTTCCCTGGTGTTAAGGTTTTTAATTATTATTTTAATTTTGGAAAACGTTTATACTGTATTCTCTTTTAGAAGCGTGTGCGTTATATTGGGGAATGATGTTCAGTGATGGTGTGAGACACATGGAGAAGTTGAGAGCCACTCACATCGTCACAGTCCCATAATATCATGCGCACCGTTTGATTGTGTAGCTGTATTTGTAATACGGATCCTATAGATGCTAATGTTTGGAGTTCATGGTTACAGCTGCATGTCTGTTTTCTTTCTTTTATATTTTTTTCTGGAATTTAAAGCCTATTTAAAGCATTTTAATTGTGTGCTGTAAGCATCCTAACTAGTCTCACACGTTTCTGCAGATTGTGTCTGTTTTGGTGAATTATGTCACATAATCCAAAAAAAATTATCCAACAAAATATTTCTGGTCAAAATATTGCATGGCACTGTCACATTTGTTTTATGAGTATGTTTTTAATGTATTGTAAGGTATACTGCAACCATGCTGTGCTGCTTCTAATTGTAGTTTAATATTTTTACCCACATTTTGCAGTTTCATTGCAGTGATGTGGTTCTGCACAACCAGAAGTGTGGCCATGATTGAAATAGCACATTCATAGTGTGTTATTGCATTTATACGTTGTTTCCTATCTGTTGACTCAGTTGTGTCTAATCAAGCTAATGACTGACAGAATTGATACTGATTGACACTCTCGCTTTCTCTCTTTTGCTCACTCTCTCTCGTAGATGTGCCGCGTTCAGCTGGGTGGCGGGAACACCCGGATCAGCGACGCCGCTTTCCGTTTGACTCGCGGGGGGAGGAGGAGCGAGGTGGGGTCTACCGGAGAGCCCGCTCGGGCAGTGGCAGCATAGAGGATGAGAGGGACAGTCTGCCAGAGTGGTGTCTGGAGGATGCAGAGGAGGAGACGGGTACCTTCGACTCTTCAGGAGCCTTCCTGTCTCTTAAGGTGAGTTGTGGAGAGGAGCAGCAAGTGGATTTGCAGTCTCCTGTCACTTTAGTTCATATGATGCATGGATTGAATTTAGAAATGTGATCACAAATATTATGATGTAAACAGACCTCATAAAACTCAAAAAAAAAGTTTTTGTAGTTAAACAAATACAACTGCTCTTGTTCGTGTGTAGTTTAAATACACATAACAACTCTAACAACTCGCAGGCAGTGTACAGGCCTGGGAAGGTTTGAATAAAACTGGCCTGCTGTATCCTCTACAGCATTGCATGGAACAAGACCTGCCAAACCCACAGAGGCCATTTCCTCTTGACTGCGGCATTAGCTGCAGGAGGAGTTACCTGGGAGTTTTTTTTTTTTTAAATGGTGCATAATTCATTGCAAATTACAAATATAAAAAAATACACTACATTTTATTTGAATAAGGTTTTGAATGGTTTATTTCTAACATGACTAAGTAAACTTGTTTCTCCCGGCAAAATTGTTGATTTATTTATTTATTTATTTTAAATACCCTACTCATAAAAAAATTTTGAATATTCATATATTGTTAAATAGGTTTCTAATAATTTATTTTCTTGAACAACTTCTGTGCAGGTTTATTGTCTTACATGGCTTTGTCAGGGAGTCTGATATTTTCCTTGTGTTGGTCACTTTATGGGCATGGATCATAGTACTATGCTAATGGTAAACACTTTGCAAAATTTGCAAATTGTTGGCATCAACATTTATACATTCTACTACTACTGCTACTATTACTACTGCAGAGTATGTGAATGTGGTGGAAAATGTTTGTGAAGGTCCATTTCACGTGCAGGTTGCTCATGTATTTACAAAGCTTTCATGGATGAGGCCCAATTTTTGTCTTTGTTGGCATTCAGTCAATAAGCAATACTCAAATTAATGGAAATTGTCTCTTAAATGGCTTTTTATGTGTGACACTTTATCTGACAGAAGAAATCTTTTTCTCGCTTAGTGTTTGTGCAGAAATTAGCCTTCTGGCTTCCTTATCTGTTTTGAAATGTATGCTTTCCGTTTATTCAAGCAACTGCAATATAGTTTTAAAATATTTTATTTTTTTGTTCGTTATCCAATCAGAAAGCTCCTAAGGAGCCAATTCTGGAAGAGGCGGAGCTAGAGTTCCGTCCACTGGAGGAGTGCGAAGAGCGTTCAGAGAAGGACGACAGCGAAGCAGAGCATACCAAAGAGTCTGAGGGCAAGCACCAGACTGCCAGACACGAGGGTAAGAGATGGTGGAAAACCCACTCAGATATTTTTGCTCAGTTGACTCATTTCAGTGCTAGTAGGGGGGAATAAACGTGGCATATGTATAAATCTGTTTAGGCTGTATTGCTGAACTAGTTTTGTTTTATTGCATTTAAGCTTTTCGTAGAATACTTGTGGTAATAACGAGAAAAATTAGGCTTATTTGGATAACACATTTGCCCCTGAACATCAGTTAAAATCTGTGAAGCATTGCTTTCACTGTGCTGGTAAAGAGCATGACTGATTTGTGTCCAGATGGGGCTAAATTGGAAGAGGCCTCTCTGCCTGCTGCTCACATACCGGCGACGGTCACTGTTCCAGAAGCAGCTGCAACAGTATCCCTGCCTTCCAGCCAACCTGAGAGAGCAGAAGAACCCGAGAGACCGACAGAGAGAGTGCTGGCGCCCGAAATCAGAGCCACTACAGCTCCACTACACACACCCCTCCCTAACTGCGTTGTGGATGCCATCCCCATACCACACACCGCCAATACCCTCAACACACTTACAGGTAAGAACTAATTGTACTTCCTAAATTAAATGGCTTTCTGTATGTTAAAACCCTGAACATGTGGAGAATGTATAAAAAAAAATTATCTTTTGCTCTTCACAAAACAGGCAAAATACGCCATGTAAGCTACTTTACATTTCAGAAAAGCAAAGGAGATTTTCACCTCCTCATGTAGGAGCTTGAACTTTAAATGCTTTTATGCACAGCTCAGATGTCTGTAAAAGGTTTTGACTTAAAACATTTAGCTCCTGGATGCAGAACTCTGCGCTTCTGATGAAGAATTCTTTCTGATGTTTGTCAGAAAATTCTAGTTTCTGTAACACAGGTGATCAGTCAGCTTGGTTCGCTACGCCAACAGCAAAGACATCAGTCTTTGGTCAGGAGAATTCATGTCGCTGTCATGTGTTTGGATAAATCAAACCAAAGAAGGCCAAAAAAATGAAATATAATGTTGCACTTCTGCTGTCCTAAAAATTACTCTTGGTGTACAAGATCTTATCAGTTATACATGTTTAAATGAATTTATTGACATTGCACAAATAAATCGTGATCAGTTTGTAAAGGCTGAAAGAGGGAACTGTTGTGATGGCTACCTGTCCATATCTCTTAAAAGTTTGTGTACATATTGTGAGATGATATAGAGAATTAGTGTTTGTACACTTTTGCAGTAAATTCAGTACTTTTTATGTAAACGCTTTGTCAAGTATGTACCACAAGGGGTTCATATACTCAATATACTGAGCCCAGACTAATTCAAAAAAAAAGTGTTTGTGTGTGTGTGTGTGTGTATATATATATATATATATATATATATATATATATATATATATATATATATATATATATATATATATATATAATATGTGTGTATATGTGTGTATATATATACACGCATGCACATTTTTTTTTGAATTAGTCTGGGTATAGGCTTTGCTTTTTGTAGGCTATTTACATGATTCTGTGTTCTGCTGTAGTTTATATTCATGTTGTTTAAAGATGCATGTCTGAAGATAGTTCTGAATAAGCGTCATGCTCAGTCTGTGCTGTATTAAAATAACAGGAATGTTATTTTCTTATTTATTTATTTAAATGTTTCAGATCTTCAAACCTCGTCCCCCTCAGTGTTGCCCCCACAGCCTGTAGTCCCCCAGCCCCAGCCGCCCAAGCCTGTGGAAGGGCCTGTGGTGGTGCCTGCTGCTATCTCCTTTAAGAGCATCATCACTCCTGTTGGCCAGACTACAGCCATGCCACCTGACACGGATGAAGACGAGGGCCTCAAGCACTTTGAACAGGTAGGTTAGGAGGCCTTAAGGCAGAGTTATACTTCTGCGTCTCCGCCTCTCCAAGCTACAGTTAAATAAATCCATTATGTGCATCTCTAGGCAAATACATTTCCATTCTTTTTTTTTAATGAAGTATAAATTAACCGTTTATGAAGCTCACCTGCTTTCAGGAGAAATATACCTGGTGTGTTTTTGTTTTTTTGTTTGTTTATTTGTTTGTTTTTCTTTTTCCCTGAACAATTGTACAACTAACAAATGACCAGTCCGAGAAATCCTTTTATAGTGCCCTGATTTTGGGACCAAAGATCTTCGATTAGTCCCCTCTGTCTGGTTTGGATTTTTGTTGTATCTTCTTTTAAAACCATTGTTTTTTATTTTCTGTTCCACTCAGCGTAATAATCTTCAGTTCCCAAATGTGTGAAAGTTTCTGACCATATTGGATGGTGGCACCACAAAGGTTTTAGAGCAGAAGCTGCACACGCTTCCTTAGAAGTTTGTGGTCTGTTGCTGCATTCTTCAACCCAGTTCCAGTCTCCAAGGCGCGTGGCATGACTTGCAAACATTGAGGTGTAGTGCCACTTCTGCTTTAGCCAAGATTATCTGTCTGCCTCCAGAGAGCTGTTCCCTGTGGCTGTGTCATAAGGGTTACATTAGTATGTATATATTTATTATTATTATTATTATTATTATATTTTTATTTATTTATTTATTTATTTTTTTCAGATCAAGTAAAGTTCAAGTCAAGTACATATTTTTCAGTACTCACCAAAACCACTGAGTCCAAGACCATACTGAGTAACCTACTTAGAATAAAGTAGTTGTTGGTGTAGGTGAGTGCAGTGTACCCTAAATCCTTAATATCTGGCTGGTTGGAAAAGAAGTGCATTAACTAGCTATGCTGCATTAGTTACCGTGGAGTTGCGCAGTAGAGAAAAGTGAGCAGGAAAGCACTTCTGTACAGCTAAGTAAAATACAAGTCATAGTTTTGCTTCTCGCCTCTCTGTTTCAGCAGCAGTCTCTGTAGCACAGCGACAGCAGTAATGACATCCAAGGAGCTCATGTGGAGTTTTCTGTCTTGTTGGGATTATTTTGCTTGGCTTTTAGAAATCTTCTTTGGTTGCTCGCATTATATGTTTGAATAGACCCTCGTGCACAGATAAAGCCTAAGATTTATACATGAAACACAGCCTCTACATATAGTTTCAGGTAAAGTTGTTTCGTTCAAAGCTCCTATTTATTAAGTGCAGACCCTTGTATCTTCCACAGTAATTTACCAGCTTTGTTCCTGCTGCATGTGCCCCCAGACAGTAATGCTAATGTGCATATGAAAGATTTTTGTGTAGTTGTAGCAAACTGCAAACTGTGCACCTGGACAGAGCCTTTGTCACTGGGGGCTTTTTCACTGCAATTTGAGATCCTGACTTTCAAAGTTTCACCAGAATGTTTTCTGCACCACAAGAAGACAAAAAAACTTTGGATCACGTTTACACCAGTGTGGTTAACTACAAATCCACATCCCTCTCTTATCTGGGACAGTCCGATCACCTCTCTTTGTTCCTGCTCCCCAAGTACACACTTCAGTTATCAAACGTGTGAAACTCACAAGATCTGTCAAGATCTGGATGGAAGGGGCTGACTCATGTTTTCAGCACGAATTCCAGCTCACAGACTATAGTGTTTTGGCACTCCAGGCCACCACAGACTCTCATGTCAACATTCTCATCTACACCAACTCTGTCCTGGAACATATCAACTGCTGTGTGGACAGAGTGACAACTCGCAAAATAGTAAAAACATTCCCTAATCAGAAGCCCTGGATGAACAGAGAGGT